>NC_091288.1:24166424-24841424 GCF_032444005.1 Ranitomeya imitator
CTTTCCAAAGCCAAAAAGGGCGCTCCCAAGACTTGCAGTGCCTGGTCCTTTTTTGACACAGTTGCAGATGACATTTGTTTTTGTCAAATGCAAGCTGTGTCATCATAAAGTAAAAAGAGGGAAAAATGTCAGCAACCTCAATACCACAAATATGTGGAAACATGTGCGGACCAGGCACGCGGTGGAGTTACAGAAACACACTGAAGATGTAGGCCAACCAACAGCGGCAGCTACCACCTCTTCAGCTCGTGTTGCCTCTTCCTCCAGCTCACGCACAGCTGGTTTGGCTTCCTCCCAGAGACCTTGTGTAATTCCCACCCACAGCACCACCCTTCCCAGTCATCCTCACACTCCCAGTCTACTCTACAGCCATCGGTAGTACAGGCATGGGAGAAAAGGCGGGCATTCTCGGCCAACCACCCCCGAGCACAGGCTCTGAATGCAGGCATTGCCAAACTGTTGTCCCTGGAAATGCTCTCGTTCAGGCTGGTGGAGACTGACAGCTTCCGTGACTTGATGGCATTGGCAGTCCCACAGTACAAGGTGCCCAGCCGCTTTTACTTCAGCAGGCAGGCTGTCCCTGCCCTGCACAGGCATGTTGAGGCAAACATAAAACATGCGCTACTGAACGCCGTCAGTAGCAAGGTCCACCTCACCACCGATGCGTGGACCAGTCAGCATGGACAGGGGCGATATGTTTCCCTCACTGCCCATTGGGTTAATGTTGTTGAGCCAGGTACAGATCGTGCGAGTGGCGCAGGACGTGTCCTGCCCACTCCAAGGATTGCAGGAATCCAGTCTGTACGCATCGACTCCTCCTCTTACACCAGTTCCTCTGATTCCTCTCTGCAGGATCCGTCACAGTCCACCTCCACATGGACCCGTGAACGTTTACCTATGACCGACATGAGCACAGCCGTGGCCAAACGTCAGCAGGCCGTCTTGAAACTAGTTTCATTGGGGCATCGAAGCCACACAGCGCAGGAGCTCTGGAATGCCATCAAGCAGGAGAGCGATGTGTGGTTACTGCCAGCGAATCTCCAGCCAGGCATGGTAGTGTGTGACAATGGCCGAAATCTGGTGGCAGCTTTGGCCCTTGGCAACCTCACTCACATCCCATGTCTGGCACATGTGCTCAATTTGGTTGTGCAGAGTTTTCTGAGGGACTATCCGGATCTTGATGCCCTGCTGCACAAGGTCCGCCTAGAGTGTGCTCACTTGCGGCGTTCCAGCTTGGCCAGATCCCGCATTGCTGCTCTGCAGCGCCGATTCCGCCTTCCGGAACACCGCATCATATGTGACCTACCTACCCGGTGGAATTCCACGTTACATATGTTGGAGCGGTTGTGTGAGCAGCAGCAAGCAGTTATGGAGTACCAGCTGCATCAGGCGCAAAGAAGTCGCAGTCAGCGCCGATCAGACTTCACAACCACAGAGTGGGCCACTATGAAGGACGTCTGCCAGGTTTTGCGTCCTTTTGATTATTCCACGCGGATGGCAAGTGCAGATGATGCACTAGTCAGCATGACTGTCCCCCTTATCTGCCTGCTTCAGCAAACTTTGCAAGGGTTAAGGGATGATGTGGTGGAAGAGGTGGAGGATGAGGAGTCACCTTTTCCATCAGCTTCTGGAGAGTCAGCGCCACGTGGTTCCTCACAAAGGGGTACGCAGGGGCCAATTTGTGAGGAGGATGAGGAGGAGTCAATGGAGGAGGAAGAGCTCCGTCCAGAGGAGGGAGCGACACAATTGTCCAGTGGTCAGTGTGTACAGCGAGGGTGGGGTGATGACGAGCGGGCAGAGATCATGTCTCAAGCAGGGGACAGCGTTTCTGGGCCGGTTGGCACTCTGCAGCACATGGTGGATTTCATGCTGCAGTGCCTGAGAAACGACCGCCGCATCGACCACATTCTCAACATGCCTGATTATTGGGTGTTCACCCTCCTCGATCCTCGCTACCGGGACAACGTCCAAAACCTCATCCCTGCGTTGACCCGGGAGCGTAAATTGCGGGAGTACCACGACACACTGGTGAATTCCATCATCTTCTCCTGTCCAACTGAGAGGAGTGCTGCTAGTGCTTTACAAAGCAGCTCAGTGCGTCGAGGCAGTGGGGGAGGCTCTGCCCAAAGAGGGAGCAGAAGCAGTGCCTCTGCCCAAGGCAAGCCCAGTATGGCACAACTCTGGCACACTTTTGTGTGCCCGCCCCAAATGTCTACACCATCACCGGCGGCTCCAGTCAGCAGGAGGCAACGGTTCCGTCAGATGGTGACAGACTACATGGCTTGCCCTCTTACTGTACTCCCAGACGGCTCTTCCCCGTTCAAGTTTTGGGTCTCTAAGCTGGATACATGGCCAGAGCTAAGCCAGTATGCATTGGAGGTGCTGGCTTGCCCTGCGGCTAGTGTCTTATCGGAACGTGTCTTTAGTGCCGCAGGTGGTGTACTAACAGACCGTCGCATGCGACTATCCTCCGATAACGTTGACCGGCTTACTTTCCTGAAAATGAACCAGGCCTGGATCTCGCAGGAATTTGCCACTCCTCTGCCTGATTAAGTAATTGGGTGTCATCCAGGTCTCCTGCTGTGTTCATCTTTCTACCACCTGAACTGCTATTCCTGGGCTCCAAACACCGCCAGTTGCGGCTCAGAAGTGCAGGCTGCACAGTAAAAACATACGACCCAGTGTTATTGGGTTTCAGTAACGTCAGCTGATCCCCAGCTGTGTAGCCGGCAATGTGTCCTGCGACCGCCACGCTGGCACAACAACCTAAATGTAAGGGAACCTGTCCCCCCCCCCCCCCCCGTCGTTTGTTACTGAAAGAGCCATCTTGTGCAGCAGTAATGCTGCACAAGGAAAAGGTAGCTCTTTTTTTTTAGCTCTTTGCACACGCAGAACTTAACACTTATAAAATGTGTTCACTGATACCGTTATACCGTCCCGGAGCTGGGACTTTCCTTCGTAATGTGACGCAGCACAGCCGTCATTCCTACCCCCTTGGTGCCATGCGCTGCCTCCTCAGCGTTGTTTTAAGCTGTCACGGAGCCTGCGCTGTTCTGTTATCCCTTGGGCATGCCCTATTTGCGCTGCCTGTCTTCTGACATAATTTGGTGTCAGGCTGGCTGCGCCTGTGCGGCCGCGGTGCCCGAGATCCCGCCTCGCAGTGTCTTCTGATTGAGTCACACTGCGGGCCTGGGATCCATGGGCATGCGCAGTGCATATCTTCCCCTCGGGCTCTCGCTCATTTCCCTCCGCCTTCTTTAGACTGTGCGCCGTCAGCTGATCCCTAGCATGCCACGGCCGTGACACCGCACAGTCTGAAGAAGAGGGAAGGAGGGGAGTGAGAGTCGAGGTTATGCACTGTGCATGCCCATGGTTCCAAGGCCCGCAGTGGGATTACGTTAGATGAGACTGCGAGGTGGGATCTGGAGCAGCGTGGACGCACAGGCACTGACAGCCTGACACCAAATTATGTCAGAAGACAGGCAGCGCTAATTGGGCATGGCCAAGGGCTAACAGAACAGCGCAGGCTCCGTGGCAGCTTAAAACAACGCTGAGGAGGCAGCGCACGGCATCAAGGGGATAGGAATGACAGCTGTGCTGTGTCCCATTACGAAGGAAATTCGCACCTCCGGAACGGTTTAACGGTATAAAGGGACACATTTTTAGTGTTTACTTCGGTGTTTGCAAGGAGCATAATTAAAAGAGCAACCTTTTCCTTTTGCATCCTTAGTGCTGCACAACATGGCTCTTTCAGCTACAAACGTCTTGGGGGGGGGGGTTAAAGGTTTCCTTTCAACTTGCTCCAATCAGGCTTCGGCCTACACTCTGTTCCTCTGCTCCTCCTGCTGTCCCTGGGCTCTAACACCGCCAGTTGGTGCCTGGAAGTGCTGTGTGCACAGTCAACAGTCGCTCCTCTGTTATTGGGGTTCAGTAACGTCAGCTGATCCCCAGCTGTGTGTGCGGCAATACCTCCAATCTGCTCCTCCTGCTGTCCCTGGGCTCTAACACCGCCAGTTGGTGCCTGGAAGTGCTGTGTGCACAGTCAACAGTCGCTCCTCTGTTATTGGGGTTCAGTAACGTCAGCTGATCCCCAGCTGTGTGTGCGGCAATACCTCCAATCTGCTCCTCCTGCTGTCCCTGGGCTCTAACACCGCCAGTTGGTGCCTGGAAGTGCTGTGTGCACAGTCAACAGTCGCTCCTCTGTTATTGGGGTTCAGTAACGTCAGCTGATCCCCAGCTGTGTATCCGGCAACGTGTCATGCGACCGCCACGCTGGCACAACTAAAATGTAAGGGGACCTGTCCCCCCCCCCCCCTAGGCGTTTGTTACTGAAAGAGCCACCATGTGCAGCACTAATACTGCACAAGGGAAAGGTCGCTCTTGAAATTATGCTCCTTGCAAACGCTGAACTACACACTCATGTAATGTGTCCCCTCACACCGTCCAACCGTCCCGGAGGTGGGACTTTCCTTTGTAATGTGACACAGCACAGCCGTCATTGCTACCCCCTTGGCACCGTGCGCTGCCTCCTTAGCGTTGTTTGATTCCGTCATGGACCCTGCGCTGTTATGTTATCCCTTGGCCATGCACAGTTTGCGCTGCCCGTCCTCTGACATCATTTGTTGTCGTCCTGGCTGCGCCTGTGCGTCCACGCTGCCCGAAATCACACCTCGCAGTGTCGTCTAATGTGATCCCACAGTGGGCCTGGTATCCATGGCCATGCGCAGTGCATATACTAGCCTCTCACTCCCCTTCTTCACGCTTCTTCAGACTAGGCGGCGTCAGCTGATCCCTAATAGCATGCCACGGCCGTGACGCCGCACAGTCTGAAGAAGCAGGAAGGAGGTGAGTGAGAGGCGATGATATGCACTGCGCATGCCCATGGATCCCTGGCCCGCAGTGGGACTACATTAGATGACACTGCAAGGTTGGATCTCGGGCAGCTTGGACGCACAGGCACTGCCAGCCTGACACCTACATGATGTCAGAAGACGGGCACCGCTAACTGTGCATGGCCAAGGGATAACATTACAGTGCGGGCTCCGTGACAGAACCAAACAACGTTGAGGAGGTGGTGCCCGGCACCAAGGGGGTTGGAATGACGGCTGTGCTGTGTCACATTACAAAGGAAAGTCCCACTTCCGGGATGGTTTGACGGTGTGAGGGGACACATTATATGAGTGTGTACTTCAGCGTTTGCAAGGAGCATAATTTTCGGAGCCACCATTTTCCATGTGCAGTATTACTGCTGTACAAGATGGCTCTTTCAGCAACAAATGCCTGGGGGGGGGGGTTAAAGGTTCCCTTTCAACTTGCTCCACTGCAGGCTTCGGCCTACACTCTGCTCCTCTTTGATTCCCTGGGTTTCAACACTGTCAGTTGCCACCTGGAAGTGTTGTCTACACAGAAAAAAACACTAGGTGATGTGTCAGTGGGGTTCAGCACCGCCAGCTGTTCCCCTGCTGTGTAGTCGGCAACGTGTCCAGCACAAGCCACGCTGGCACAACAGAACAAAAGCTGCCACCAGTGCAGGCTTCGGCCTACACTCTGCTCCTCTCCTCCTCCTGCTGACCCTGGGCTCAAACACCGCTAGTTTTTGCCCGGAAGTGCTAGCTGCACAGAGAAAAACACCAGCCAATGTGTTAGTGGGGTTCAGCAACGCCAGCTGTTCCCCTGCTGTGTAGCCGGCAACGTGACCTGCAAACGCCATGCAGGCACAGGAACTGAAATTAAAAGGGAACCTGGCCCCACCCCCCCAGGTGTTTCTATGTATAACAGCCACCTAGTACAGCAGTACTGCTGCATTTGTACAAGGTGGCTGACTTTTTCTCCTTGCCCACGTGGAACTCAACACGTACAAAATGTGTCTCATTGAGACCATTCCACTGTCCCTGAGGTGTGACTTTCCTTTGTAATGATACGCAGCACCCCCCTTGGTAGCGTTTCCCGTCTTTTGTCATCATGGTTAGCTGGCTGCGCCTGTGCATCCGCCCTGCTAGAAACAACGCCCCTCGTTGTCATATTTATTTTGTCAGCGAGGGTGTGGTTTATGGGCACGAGCAGTGCATATGTTCGCCTGTCTTAACTCATCTCCTTCCGCCTTCTTCAGACTGTGCGGCCTCCTGGCCGTGGTAGGCGATAAGGGATCAGCTGAGGCCGCCCAGTCTGGAGCCGGTGTAAGGACATGTGTAAGCGGCAAACCTATTTACTGCACAAGGCCACGAATCCCAGCCACGTAGTGTGATTGTTTGAAAACACACTGTGGGTCTGGGATTCATGTCCATCGCTAACCGCAACGGCCGACATGAAATGAGGTCAGAAGACAGGAAGCGCTCACAGCGCATGGCCAAGGGATCACAATAGCGCAGACTCCTGTACAGCAAATAACAACGCTCAGGAATCTGCGCCCAGTACCTAGGTGCAAATTTTGACACCTGTGCTGCGTCTCGTTAAAAAGACAAGTCACGCCTCCACAACTGTTTGACAGTATAATGGGCTAAATAGTGTACGTGTTTTAGTCAGCGTGTGCAAGGAGCAAAACAAATAGAGCAACCTTTTACTTGTGCAGCATTAATGCTGCACAAGGTGTGGCTCTTGTACCTTGCAACACCTGAGGGGGGGGTTAAAGGTAACCTTTGAAATTGGTTCAACTAGGCTTCGGCCTACACTCTGCTCCTCTACTCCTCCTGCTGACCCTGGGCTCAAACAGCGCTAGTTTTTGCCCGGAAATGCTAGCTGCACAGAGAAAAACACCAGCCAATGTGTTAGTGGGGTTCAGCACCGCCAGCTGTTCCCCCGCTGTGTAGCCGGCATCGTGTCCAGCAAAAGCCACGCTGGCACAACCGACCAAAAGCTGCCACCAGTGCAGGCTTCGGCCTACACTTTGCTCCTCTCCTCCTCCTGCTGACCCTGGGCTCAAACAACGCCAGTTTCTGCCCGGACATGCTAGCTGCACAGAGAAAAACACCAGCCAATGTGTTAGTGGGGTTCAGCACCGCCTGCTGTTCCCCCGCTGTGTAGCCGGCATCGTGTCCAGCACAAGCCACGCTGGCACAACCGACCAAAAGCTGCCACCAGTGCAGGCTTCGGCCTACACTTTGCTCCTCTCCTCCTCCTGCTGACCCTGGGCTCAAACAACGCCAGTTTCTGCCCGGACATGCAATCTGCACAGAGAAAAACACCAGTCAATGTGTCAGTGGGGTTCAGCAACGCCAGCTGTTCCCCTGCTGTGTAGCTTGCAACGTGACCTGCAAACGCCACGCAGGCACATGAACTGAAATTGAAGGGAGCCTGCCCCCCACCCACAGGTGTTTCTATGTATATCAGCCACCTTGTACAGCAGTACTGCTGCATTTGTACGAGGTGGCTGACTTTTTCTCCTTGCCCACGTGGAACTCAACACGTACAAAATGTGTCTCATTAGAGACCATTACAATGTCCCTGAGGTGTGACTTTCCTTTGTAATGACACGCAGCACCACCCTTGTTAGCGCTGCCCGTCTTTTGACATCATTGGTTAGCTGGCTGCGCCTGTGCATCTCCCCTGCTCGAAACAACGGCCCTCGGTGTCTTATTTTTTTGGACAGCGAGGGTGTGATTGATGGGCATGTGCAGTGCATATGTTTGCCTGTGTTCACTCATCTCCTTCCGCCTTCTTCAGACTGGGTGTCCTCATGGCCGCGGCAGGCGATAAGGGATCAGATGAGGCCGCCCAGTCTGAAGCAGGTGTAAGGACATGTGTGAGCGGCAAACATATTTAGTGCACCAGGGCACGAATCCCAGCACCGCAGTGTGATTTTTTAAAAACACACTGTGGGTCTGGGATTCATGTCCATCGCTAACCGCAACGGCCGACATGAAATGAGGTCAGAAGACAGGAAGCGCTCACAGCGCATGGCCAAGGGATCACAATAGCGCAGACTCCTGTACAGCAAATAACAACGCTCAGGAATCTGCGCCCAGTACCTAGGTGCAAATTTTGACACCTGTGCTGCGTCTCGTTAAAAAGACAAGTCACGCCTCCACAACTGTTTGACAGTATAATGGGCTAAATAGTGTACGTGTTTTAGTCAGCGTGTGCAAGGAGCAAAACAAATAGAGCAACCTTTTACTTGTGCAGCATTAATGCTGCACAAGGTGTGGCTCTTGTACCTTGCAACACCTGAGGGGGGGGTTAAAGGTAACCTTTGAAATTGGTTCAACTAGGCTTCGGCCTACACTCTGCTCCTCTACTCCTCCTGCTGACCCTGGGCTCAAACACCGCTAGTTTTTGCCCGGAAATGCTAGCTGCACAGAGAAAAACACCAGCCAATGTGTTAGTGGGGTTCAGCACCGCCAGCTGTTCCCCTGCTGTGTAGTCGGCAACGTGTCCAGCACAAGCCACGCTGGCACAACCGACCAAAAGCTGCCACCAGTGCAGGCTTCGGCCTACACTTTGCTCCTCTCCTCCTCCTGCTGACCCTGGGCTCAAACAACGCCAGTTTCTGCCCGGACATGCTAGCTGCACAGAGAAAAACACCAGCCAATGTGTTAGTGGGGTTCAGCACCGCCTGCTGTTCCCCCGCTGTGTAGCCGGCATCGTGTCCAGCACAAGCCACGCTGGCACAACCGACCAAAAGCTGCCACCAGTGCAGGCTTCGGCCTACACTTTGCTCCTCTCCTCCTCCTGCTGACCCTGGGCTCAAACAACGCCAGTTTCTGCCCGGACATGCTAGCTGCACAGAGAAAAACACCAGCCAATGTGTTAGTGGGGTTCAGCAACGCCAGCTGTTCCCCTGCTGTGTAGCTTGCAACGTGACCTGCAAACGCCACGCAGGCACATGAACTGAAATTGAAGGGAGCCTGCCCCCCACCCACAGGTGTTTCTATGTATATCAGCCACCTTGTACAGCAGTACTGCTGCATTTGTACGAGGTGGCTGACTTTTTCTCCTTGCCCACGTGGAACTCAACACGTACAAAATGTGTCTCATTAGAGACCATTACAATGTCCCTGAGGTGTGACTTTCCTTTGTAATGACACGCAGCACCCCCATTGTTAGCGCTGCCCGTCTCCTGACATCATTGGTTGGCTGGCTGTGCCTGTGCGTCCCCCCTGCCCGACACAACGCCCCCCGTTGTCTCATATATTTTGACTGCGAGGGTGTGATTGATGGGCACGAGCAGTGCATATGTTCCCCTGTTTTCACTCCCCTCCTTCCGCCTTCTTCTGACTGTGCGGCCTCATGGCCGCGGCATGCGATAAGGGATCAGCTGAGGCCGCCCAGTCTGAAGCAGGTGTAAGGACATGTGTGAGCGGCGAACATATTTACTGCACAAGGCCACGAATCCCAGCACCGCAGTGTGACTTTAGGAAAAGCCACTGTGGGTCTGGGATTTATGGCCATCGTTAACCGCACCGGCCAACATGAAATGAGGTCATGAGACGGCCTGCACTAACAGGGTATTGCCAAGGGATAACACAAGAGCGCAGACTCCTGTACAGCAAATAACAACGCTCAGGAATCTGCGCCCAGTACCTAGGTGCAAATTTTGACACCTGTGCTGCGTCTCGTTAAAAAGACAAGTCACGCCTCCACAACTGTTTGACAGTATAATGGGCTAAATAGTGTACGTGTTTAATTCAGCGTGTGCAAGGAGCAAAATTAAATAGAGCAACCTTTGACTTGTGCATCATTAATGCTGTTCAAGGTGTGGCTCTTGTACCTTGCAACACCTGAGGGGGGGGTTAAAGGTAACCTTTGAAATTGGTTCAACTAGGCTTCGGCCTACACTCTGCTCCTCTACTCCTCCTGCTGACCCTGGGCTCAAACACCGCTAGTTTTTGCCCGGAAATGCTAGCTGCACAGAGAAAAACACCAGCCAATGTGTTAGTGGGGTTCAGCACCGCCAGCTGTTCCCCTGCTGTGTAGTCGGCAACGTGTCCAGCACAAGCCACGCTGGCACAACAGAACAAAAGCTGCCACCAGTGCAGGCTTCGGCCTACACTTTGCTCCTCTCCTCCTCCTCCTGCTGACCCTGGGCTCTAACACCGCTAGTTTTTGCCCGGACATGCAATCTGCACAGAGAAAAACACCAGTCAATGTGTCAGTGGGGTTCAGCAACGCCAGCTGTTCCCCTGCTGTGTAGCTTGCAACGTGACCTGCAAACGCCACGCAGGCACATGAACTGAAATTGAAGGGAGCCTGCCCCCCACCCCCCCAGGTGTTTCTATGTATATCAGCCACCTTGTACAGCAGTACTGCTGCATTTGTACGAGGTGGCTGACTTTTTCTCCTTGCCCACGTGGAACTCAACACGTACAAAATGTGTCTCATTAGAGACCATTACAATGTCCCTGAGGTGTGACTTTCCTTTGTAATGACACGCAGCACCCCCATTGTTAGCGCTGCCCGTCTCCTGACATCATTGGTTGGCTGGCTGTGCCTGTGCGTCCCCCCTGCCCGACACAACGCCCCCCGTTGTCTCATATATTTTGACTGCGAGGGTGTGATTGATGGGCACGAGCAGTGCATATGTTCCCCTGTTTTCACTCCCCTCCTTCCGCCTTCTTCTGACTGTGCGGCCTCATGGCCGCGGCATGCGATAAGGGATCAGCTGAGGCCGCCCAGTCTGAAGCAGGTGTAAGGACATGTGTGAGCGGCGAACATATTTACTGCACAAGGCCACGAATCCCAGCACCGCAGTGTGACTTTAGGAAAAGCCACTGTGGGTCTGGGATTTATGGCCATCGTTAACCGCACCGGCCAACATGAAATGAGGTCATGAGACGGCCTGCACTAACAGGGTATTGCCAAGGGATAACACAAGAGCGCAGACTCCTGTACAGCAAATAACAACGCTCAGGAATCTGCGCCCAGTACCTAGGTGCAAATTTTGACACCTGTGCTGCGTCTCGTTAAAAAGACAAGTCACGCCTCCACAACTGTTTGACAGTATAATGGGCTAAATAGTGTACGTGTTTAATTCAGCGTGTGCAAGGAGCAAAATTAAATAGAGCAACCTTTGACTTGTGCATCATTAATGCTGTTCAAGGTGTGGCTCTTGCACCTTGCAACACCTGAGGGGGGGGGTTAAAGGTAACCTTGGAAATTGGTTCAACTAGGCTTCGGCCTACACTCTGCTCCTCTACTCCTCCTGCTGACCCTGGGCTCAAACACCGCTAGTTTTTGCCCGGAAATGCTAGCTGCACAGAGAAAAACACCAGCCAATGTGTTAGTGGGGTTCAGCACCGCCAGCTGTTCCCCCGCTGTGTAGCCGGCATCGTGTCCAGCACAAGCCACGCTGGCACAACCGACCAAAAGCTGCCACCAGTGCAGGCTTCGGCCTACACTTTGCTCCTCTCCTCCTCCTCCTGCTGACCCTGGGCTCTAACACCGCTAGTTTTTGCCCGGACATGCAATCTGCACAGAGAAAAACACCAGTCAATGTGTCAGTGGGGTTCAGCAACGCCAGCTGTTCCCCTGCTGTGTAGCTTGCAACGTGACCTGCAAACGCCACGCAGGCACATGAACTGAAATTGAAGGGAGCCTGCCCCCCACCCCCCCAGGTGTTTCTATGTATAACAGCCACCTTGTACAGCAGTACTGCTGCATTTGTACGAGGTGGCTGACTTTTTCTCCTTGCCCACGTGGAACTCAACACGTACAAAATGTGTCTCATTAGAGACCATTACAATGTCCCTGAGGTGTGACTTTCCTTTGTAATGACACGCAGCACCACCCTTGTTAGCGCTGCCCGTCTTTTGACATCATTGGTTAGCTGGCTGCGCCTGTGCATCTCCCCTGCTCGAAACAACGCCCCTCGGTGTCTTATTTTTTTGGACAGCGAGGGTGTGATTGATGGGCATGTGCAGTGCATATGTTTGCCTGTGTTCACTCATCTCCTTCCGCCTTCTTCAGACTGGGTGTCCTCATGGCCTCGGCAGGCGATAAGGGATCAGATGAGGCCGTCCAGTCTGAAGCAGGTGTAAGGACATGTGTGAGCGGCAAACATATTTACTGCACCAGGGCACGAATCCCAGCACCGCAGTGTGATTTTTTAAAAACACACTGTGGGTCTGGGATTCATGTCCATCGCTAACCGCAACGGCCAACATGAAATGAGGTCATAAGACAGGAAGCGCTCACAGCGCATGGCCAAAGGATCACAAGAGCGCAGACTCCTGTACAGCAACTAACAACGCTCAGGAAGCTGCGCCCATGCAAAAAGGTGTTTTCGACACCTGTGCTGCTTTTCTTTAAAAAGACAAGTCACGCCTCCACTACTGTTAAACAGTATAATGGGCTAAATAGTCTACGTGTTGCATTCAGCTTGTGCAAGTAGACAAATTAATAGAGCAACCTTTTACTTGTGCAGCATTAATGCTGCAGAAGGAGTGGCTCTTGTTCTTTGTAACACCTGAGGGGGGGTTAAAGGTAACCTTTGAAATTGGTTCAACTAGGCTTCGGCCTACACTTTGCTCCTCTCCTCCTCCTCCTGCTGACCCTGGGCTCAAACACCGCTAGTTTTTGCCCGGAAATGCTAGCTGCACAGAGAAAAACACCAGCCAATGTGTTAGTGGGGTTCAGCAACGCCAGCTGTTCCCCCGCTGTGTAGCCGGCATCGTGTCCAGCACAAGCCACGCTGGCACAACCGACCAAAAGCTGCCACCAGTGCAGGCTTCGGCCTACACTTTGCTCCTCTCCTCCTCCTCCTGCTGACCCTGGGCTCAAACACCGCTAGTTTTTGCCCGGAAATGCTAGCTGCACAGAGAAAAACACCAGCCAATGTGTTAGTGGGGTTCAGCAACGCCAGCTGTTCCCCCGCTGTGTAGCCGGCATCGTGTCCAGCACAAGCCACGCTGGCACAACCGACCAAAAGCTGCCACCAGTGCAGGCTTCGGCCTACACTTTGCTCCTCTCCTCCTCCTCCTGCTGACCCTGGGCTCAAACACCGCTAGTTTTTGCCCGGAAATGCTAGCTGCACAGAGAAAAACACCAGCCAATGTGTTAGTGGGGTTCAGCACCGCCAGCTGTTCCCCTGCTGTGCAGCTTGCAACGTGACCTGCAAACGCCACGCAGGCACATGAACTGAAATTGAAGGGAGCCTGGCCCCCACCCCCAGGTGTTTCTATGTATAACAGCCACCTTGTACAGCAGTACTGCTGCATTTGTACAAGGTGGCTGATGTTTTCTCCTTGCCCACGTGGAACTCAACACGTACAAAATGTGTCTCTTTGAGACCATTCCACTGTCCCTGAGGTGTGACTTTCCTTTCTAATGATACGCAGCACCCCCCTTGGTAGCGCTTCCCGTCTTCTGACATCATTGGTTGGCTACTTGCGCCTGTTCGTCCGCCCTGCCTGAATAAAATGCTCCTCGTTGTCTTAATTATTTTGACTGCGAGGGTGTGATTGATGGGCACGAGCAGTGCATATCTTCGCCTGTCTTAACTCATCTCCTTCAGCCTTCTTCAGACTGTGCAGCCTCATGGCCGCGGCATGCAAGAAGGGATCAGCAGAGGCCGCCCAGTCTGAAGCAGGTGTAAGGACGTGTGTGAGCGGCCAAAATATTTACTGCTCAAGGCCACGAATCCCAGCACCGCAGTGTGGCTTTATGAAAAGACACTGTGGGTCTGGGATTTATGGCCATCGTTAACCGCACCGGCCAACATGAAATGATGTCATAAGATGGGCAGCGCTAACAGGGCATTGCCAAGGGATAACACAAGAGCGCAGACTCCTGTACAGCAAATAACAACGCTCAGGAAGCTGCTCCAAGCACCAAGGCGTTATTTTGGACACCTGTGCTGCGTCTCATCAAAAAACCAAGTCACGCATCCACTACAGTTTGACTGTAGAATGGGGTAAATTGTGTATGTCTTTCATTCAGCGTGTGCAAGTAGACAAATTAATAGAGCAACCTTTCACTTGTGCAGCATTAATACTGCACAAGGTGTGTCTCTTGTACTTTGTAACACCTGAGGGGGGGGTTAAAGGTTTCCTTTGAAATTGGTTCAACTAAGCTTCGGCCTACACTCTGCTCCTCTCCTCCTCCTCCTGCTTCAACACGGGCTCTAACATCGCTAGTTTTTGCCCGCAAGTGCTAGCTGCACAGAGAAAAACACACGCCATTGTGTTAGTGGGGTTCAGCAACGCCAGCTGTTCCCCCAGTGTGTAGCCGGCAAAGTGTCCTGCAAACGCAACGCAGACACAAAGCTGCCTCCAGTGCAGGCTTCGGCCTACACTCATCTCCCCCTGCTTACCCTTTGCTCCAACACCGCTAGTTGGGGCTCTAGGAAGACAATCTTTAATAGGCAAGGCAACGCATCCGGGTTCCAGCACCGCCAGCTGGTTCTCGGCAGTGTTTTTGTCACAGGTACTCCCTCGTGCCAAGCCTGGTTTCAGCACCGTCAGCTGTTTCCGGGTTGTGTCAAGCTCACTGAGACACCTATGCTTGCCTCGTCGTGGTGCGGTCGGGTTAGCCAACTCCAGGGTGCCTCCAGTTTAGGAGCTTCCTATGTGGGCTGCGTGAACTGGTAGTCAAGGCTGGTTCTGTAGTGCCAGTAGGCCCAGCTCCCCCTGTAGGACTGTTGGGGTTCGGTAACTGCGGCTGCCTCGCGGCCTAGCTGTTCTCTCCTCTCCTGTGGACCTTCGGGTCCACCACCTGGTTCCAGCACCGTCAGCTGGTTCCGGGCCGAGCCTTTGGCTTAGGTGCCTCCTCCTGGGTATCCGAGTTCCGCCAACGCCAGGCGGTCCTTGGTAGTGCTTTTAAGCGCGGGCACCTACAGCTTAGTAACCGGGTTCCAGCACCGTCAGCTGGTCCTCGGTCGTGCCATTGGCTCTTGCACACTGGGGCAACGCATCCGGGTTCCAGCACCGCCAGCTGGTTCTCGGCAGTGTTCTTGTCACAGGTACTCCCTCGTGCCAAGCCTGGTTTCAGCACCGTCAGCTGTTTCCGGGTTGTGTCAACTTCACTGAGACACCTATGCTTGCCTCGTCGTGGTGCGGTCGGGTTAGCCAACTCCAGGGTGCCTCCAGTTTAGGAGCTTCCTATGTGGGCTGCGTGAACTGGTAGTCAAGGCTGGTTCTGTAGTGCCAGTAGGCCCAGCTCCCCCTGTAGGACTGTTGGGGTTCGGTAACTGCGGCTGCCTCGCGGCCTAGCTGTTCTCTCCTCTCCTGTGGGCCTTCGGGTCCACCACCTGGTTCCAGCACCGTCAGCTGGTTCTCGGCAGTGTCTTTTGCTCTTGTACCTTCTGCTCCCCATCCTGGTTCCAGTACCGTCAGCTGGTTCCGGGCAGAGCCTTTGGCTTAGGTGCCTCCTTCTGGGTATCCAAGTTCCACCAACGTCAGGTGGTCCTTGGTAGTGCTTTCAGGCACGGGTACCTCCTGCTTAGTAACCGGGTTCCAGTAACGTCAGCTGGTCCTCGGTAGTTCCATTGGCTCTTGGACCTTCGGCTACCCATCCGGGTTCCAGTACCGTCAGCTGGTTCTCGGCAGTGTCTTTTGCTCTTGTACCTTCTGCTCCCCATCCTGGTTCCAGTAACGTCAGCTGGTTCCGGGCAGAGCCTTTGGCTTAGGTGCCTCCTTCTGGGTATCCGAGTTCCGTCAACGTCAGGCGGTCCTTGGTAGTGCTTTTTAGCACGGGTACCTCCTGCTTAGTAACCGGGTTCCAGTAACGTCAGCTGGTCCTCGGTAGTTCCATAGGCTCTTGAACCTTCGGGTAGCCATCCGAGTTCCAGTTCCATCAGCTGGTTCTTGGCATTTTCTCAGCCTTCTTGTACCTTCTGCTACATTTCCAAGTTGAAGACCCTAACGTCGACGACCCGGAAGACCACCACGATGACGACGACACGGAAGACCACCCCGATGACGACGACGACGACGGCGGAGATGACGACACTGGAGACGACGACCCTGGAGACGACAACATGGAAGACCGAGAAGCAGAAGAACAAGAGGCTGCAGAACAAAGAGCAGAAGAACATTAAGCATAAGACTTAATATCAGAGCAAAAGATATTATCTAAATTATATGCAGAAGAAGACTAAGCAGTGTATGGGGGTGAGTCCGTTCCTCCTCGTGGTGCCCCTGGATAAAGCCTGATGCTGCAGGCCAAACTGAACGCGGACAAATGTAACTTTTGTGACTGGCAGAACGGAAGGTGTAATCTTCAAACTTTTATAGATAACAACTACGGGAATGCCTGTCACAAATGAGAATATGATGAAGAAGTAGAATAGGAAGAATAATAACAGTGGAATAAAAAGAATATGTAGAATAAGAAGAATAATAATAGTTGAATAAAATGAATATGAAGAATGTAATAAAAAAAAAAAAATAGGTAGAAGATGAAGAAGAAGATGAATAAGGTGAAGAAGTTGATGTCAAAGATGCTGATGATGATGAAGATGAAAGTGTGGGAAAAGAAAAAAAAAAAGAAAAAAAAGAAGGGGAAGGGCGTGGAATAGTGAAACATCAATATCTGACAAAATAAAAAAAAAATTTACATAGTCAATATCTTTGTCACTCCGAACGTCTTAAAAAAAAACAAAAAACATGCTATTCTATTTGATTGGGATAAACCTCTATGACTTTAATGTCTCCGCCACCTCCCCAAATACATCCGGCATTATTCTTAGTTGTTTTCCTTCATGTAGAATGAACCTACAAGGAAAGAAAGGGTTTATTTTAATTCCGATATTTTGGTCCCATTGACTTGCATTGGGATCGGGTATCGGTATCGGCGATATCCGATATTTTTTGAATATCGGCCGATCCAAACCGATACCGATACTTTCCGATATCGGAAGGTATCGCTCAACACTAGTTATAACTTATTAGCCAACAGTATACTGTATGTTTATAGCTCTCCAATATCCAAAATGTATTATTCACATGGCACTTTACTGATAGTCTAGCGCTCCTCAAGGCCGGAGACCACCATGCAACTCAAATCATAAATGGAGTAATAAAATGGAGTAGTCTACATTGTAAAGTGTTACTTTTCTACTGTCCGACTGTACTGACCCTAATTCATAGGTGTCACGATTCCTCTGTTCAGTAACATAGCAACATAGTTATTAAGATTGAAGGAAGACTTTAAAGTCCATCTAGTTCAACTCATAGCCTCTATAGTCCTCTAATAACCTCGCTCTTCTCTGCACCCGCTCCAGTTCAGCTATGTCTTTCTTATACGCCGGAGACCAGAACTGTGCACAGTATTCTAAGTGTGGTCGAACTAGTGACTTGTATAGAGGTAAAAATATGTTCTCCTCATGAGCATCTATGCTTCTTTTAATGCATCCCATTATTTTATTTGCCTTTGTAGCAGCTGCCTGACACGGCCACTAAATGTGAGTTTGTTATCCACTCATACACCCAGGTCTTTTTCAGTGATTGATTGCTATGCTGTTCTATGGAAACTGTCTTGCTGACTTGTCTGTGTCTTGATTGAGAATTTTCCAATATGTGTCTGGAAGGTGTGGGACTTTCTCCAGGTGTTCTGGTAATTGCCCAGCTACTTAACTGAGCTGTCTGCCACTGATCCCTGCAGGATGTCGTTTGTGTTTCCAGGTGAGTGTTAGACTGATTTTGTTGCTCTGAGTTCTGATCTTCCACTTCCTGACCCTTTAGACTGTGTTATGACTATCCCTTTGTCTTGTCCTTTGGCTTTTAATCCGCTATCTTTTGTTATTGACCCTGGACTGTGACCTGATTTATGCCTTTGTCTTTTCCCTTGGTTATCTGCGTACTCTCTTGGTATTGACTATGGAATGTCTGACTCCTCTGCCTCACAATCTGTCCATGAGTAGTCACTAGTGTCACACTAGGAAAGAACTTCACTTGAAATGTGTCCCTTTTTATGCTGTAGATTTTCTGCAGACTACCCTTCAATTACATTTTGGGTGTGTGTTTCACTGTGCTATACCTTAGTTTTCAACTGTATTCCTGAGGATGGGTGTAGGCTTAAAAATGGTCATAATACCACAGGCCCAGCAAAAGGTGGAATTCCAGATGTCACTGCACCCTCTGTAGTGTGAACAAAGCTTACACTGGGTCCCCGACATGAAAACCAATGATCGGAACAGTTTGATGTGAATTTAGTTACATTCATCCACTAGTGTCTCCACTTTGCAGAACTTTGGTCTCTCTACCTTTACTGATGTTGCTGAGCTTACATTGCCACTTTAATATCACTGGACCTGCAGCCACACTGACCATCCACATTTCGGGCCGTGTCATACTTTTAGAATCACTTCCCTGGTTCTCTGTGAGTCCCACTCTCACTCTGATATTTCCAGCATTAGTGTCCACTTGCACAACTTCACAGTCTCGTTATGAAAATGTATTCCAGGTTCTCATCCTCACAATTCACCTTGCACAACCAGGTGGTACCTCTTAGGGCTAGCAGAACGCACCAAATTATAAGAGAGATGGTATAAGGTGCGTTCGCAGCCCGGGGTCCACCGTGCAGAGATGGAACCTGCTGCTGAGTAACGATGGACTATATGGCGGTACAATGTGGATACACACACGGGTTAACTTCACCCTGTGTGAAAGAAGCAAACCCTGTTGCTTCACAGGGCCGCGGTACCGCACCAAGGGCGCAAGCAAGGAGTCTCAGGACTCTATCCCAAGACACAGGGTTAGAGTACGTTCGGACCACTTGCGCTCGACACTGCAACTGGGGTGTCAAAGTAACAAAAAATATAACTTAAAGCACAAGAGTGCATGCTGTGCCGGTTTGGCGGACGCCACTAACCACACAGACTTGGGATAGGAAAGCGCTTTATAAGCGCACGGCGCTGTACTGGCGGTTATGTTGACAGCTTAGTCGGGTGCTAGACAGCTAGTATCCACCTTTTGCGAACAGTCATACACAAGGGAGGGGATTTTAAAGAACGACTTGCACTCATCAACACACACGATTCCAAATGTACACTAGCGCATGGCCGTGCAGCAATGCAAACCTTTTATAGCTGCAGCAAGAACAGGACCTTCCCAGAAGGACCAATGGGAGTCAGCCACAGAAGAAGACACCTTCAGGACCTTCCTAAAGGACCAATGGGATTTGCTGCTGTATCTAAGCATGTGACCCTTGATCTCCAATGAGAGATCTTGCCCTGGGCATGCTCAGAAAGGAAGAGCAGGACTTGGCTCACCGCTGCTCAGTACTGGCTACAATGGCAGAAGCTGGAAAGGCAGCAGTAACCAGTCGTCCAGTATCAGCCTGAGCTAGACCCTGGGACCGACGTCTCCGCTGAGCAGACTCCACTATGGCTGAAGAAGAATGGGAGACCGCAGCGGAGATGGTTCGAGATTCCCCCTGTGCAGAGGTGGGATCTCAACACCTAACAGTACCCTCCTGAATTACTAGGTTGTGAGGTGCCTGTGGTCACTGGCTTCTTCAGGTACAGCTGTCCATGACTGTTGTTTACCGGCTGACCATACCTGGTCTTGGCAATGGTAGCTACTTCATATACTACGCTCTTGCACTTTTTCACTCCGTACCCAGACTTTGGCTGTTACTAAAAAAAGAAGGTCCAAGGCACCCAATGTTCTCCTTCAAGGGATTTATTTATTGGTTACCACATACAAAAGGTAAATAATACAAGTGAGATTTCACTCAGATATGGTCTTTTTCAAACCAAATATAATAAGAGGTGTGCTTGAAAAAGACAAAATGTGGCTGAAATGTTGCTTGTATTTTTTACCTTTTGTATGCCGTAACTTGTGATTAGCGAGTGTACTCGGTACTTGGGTTTTCCGAGCATGCTTGGATGCTCTCCGAGTACTTTGGGCATGCTCATAGATTATGTTTGTGTCCCCACAGCTGCATGATTTGCGGCTGATAGACAACCTGAACACATGCAAGGATTGCCTGTTTGTTAGGGAATCCCCACATGTATTCAGGCTATCTATCAGCTGCGGGGACACCAATATAATCTACGAGCATACCCACACCTGAGCATGCTCAGAAATCTCAAGTAACGAGCATACTCACTCATCATTAGCCGTAACTAATAATGAAATCCCTTGGAGTAGAACATCTGGTGCTTTGGACCCTATGATCTGGCAATAATGTGGGAAATTGCGCCCACACTGCACTGACCACATGGTGCATGGGAGTGGACATCTTTTCAGGCAAAATAAAGTCATCTTCCTTCTACAGCTCCTATCTCCTCTCATGGGGACTCTCTCTGTCAGGGTGGTCTCTTCCTACTCTCCTTTAAGGGTGGCCAGTCTGCTATGCCCAGAACAGATACAGAGGCAATCTCCATCTGTTACTTAGCACAACACCCAGTCCGAGATGTTTCCACTACCCATCTGACAACCGATACTCTTAAACTTCGCTCATGCTCTCTACATAACACCTCTGCAACTGATACTGGAAGAAAGGAAACCAGCCCTGAAATAACCTCTTCTGTCACTCAAACTCTATGCCCAGATTCTCACATACATATAATGCAATTGTTGAAAATGAACGGGCAATTGAAACATAGACAAGTGCACTGAACATAAGTCCATGTGAAAGCAGGAAACACATAAATCTCACTGGTCATCATCTTACTATAGCAGTGCAGTGGCCTGGCAATAACATGCAATGGCATACTGAAATGCACCACCTAATAAGACCAGCCTAATAGTTAGGGCAGGTGCGGATGAGTGTATTACCGGTCTTCGTGCAATCATTGGATCGCTCTTGGATCAATGTTAGTCTATGGGGCTGTGCACATGTTCGATTTTTTCCAATCACACTCGGCCGTGCAAGTCAATGAGTGTAAGGAGAACATCGGACTGCACATCTGAATGCAGTCCGATTTCAGCGCCCTGGTAGAAAGGAGAAGATGGAGACTTTTTTTCTCCCTTTCTTCTCATCCGAGAGAATCGGAACACGCTCTGATCAGATTGTCATTTGCATAAATGGCCCACTTCTTTCGGAGGAGAGTCTACGACTGTCTACACCTGCCCTTAGATAATGGTAAGAATACACCTTCTCCCTCATTCAGGACAATTTTTGGAGCACCATTTATCCCAATGTTAAACTGGCCGTGCACAGACATTTACTGCACTCTTTCCCTATTTTGTTTCAATGTGTCACCTCTAGATGTGCCCCCAATTTATTTCAAGGCTCCGTTATCCATCCTCACACTTGTTCATGAATGAGTGATTCCAGTAATATGTCAGGTGGATATAATTGTGCATTATTCTCCGTAGTTTATAGCAATCTGCTGAGGTGTAAGCTTTGTCATCGAATACTGCAGGTTACCGGATGATAAACGCCTCTCGGAGGTAGACTGAGCGGATTTGAAATTCTTAAAGTCAAATATTGTCCTCCACGGATATCTCTATCACAAAGAGGAGAAAGAAAAAGGCATTGTTCCCATTAAGGAGATATTTCGAGGAATTTTTTTTTATATATATTATTATTCTACCTATTTATAAACCTTGCCTTTGAAACCATTGTTGTTGTGAAATGCTGAGATCAAAGCTATGCAAATCCAAGAAAGATTATGTATCCTTGAAGTGTTTAATATTATGTGAATAGACGCGGCGGAGCTCAATGCATTTCCTGCAATTTATTCATTTGTAGCTGTCATTAAATAGCTAATAGCCATCATTTAATGGGATTGTTTGTCTCTCATAAAAGCGTGTAAAATATGTATTATTTAAAGTGTAGGTACTTAAAGTTTCAGATATACTGGAGGAAATGAAAGACACCGCATGAATATTAAATTCACATTACCAAAGAAATCTACACAGGTAAGACGAATTGCCGAAGCCTGGTCAAAGGGAAACTTATTTGTCTAGGCCCCCTTAAAATTTAATTGGGTGGTCTTAACAAGAAAACACCTCTACCAATGACCTGTTGGTGCAGTTATACATCTTAAGGTTTGATGGCTTCACTAACAAACCTCATTTCTGAGCTTAAAGAGAACCAATCATCAGGTTAAAAGTAGCCAATATCTGCTCATATTTCCTCTGAGTTTTATGTTTTTTTATTTTATAAAAATCCATCATGTGCTTTCAGAGATATGAGCTTTTTAATTAAAAGTAGTAATTTTTAAGGTCTTTATCAAGGGGCGTGACCCACTTGGTTATCATGCAGAGCAGCCTAAAGACACGCGCCCCTGAGGATCCTGTGGGCACCACTCCCTTAGAAAGTATCAGAGGCATCAATGCCAGTAGAGAGGCAATGGCTGAGCACATTTATATTTTAATGAGGAATTGTATATATATATATATATATAAACTTGTATAGAAATCTGTGGTCATCAGTTTTCTCCCATCGCCTCAATAATCCAAAAAGAGCTAAAACTAGATGTTATTAGTTAGATTAGTCACCGATATATGGACAGGAGGAGCCCTCATTCCAAAGGTGTGTGGGATTGGATGAAATATTTCTCAAGTAACACAGATGTCAGAACCCCTCACTCTGACCGGACACCGAGTCCTCATCATCCTCCCTCAGGTCTATACTCCCAAATATCTGAAATAGATAGTCACTGAGTGAGGTCAGGAAAGGGACAGGAAATAAGTCAAATCTATAACAAGATGGTTGTGGATGTTTTTGTGCAGATGATCAATAAATATGAGATAGATATTGATAACTTGAGATAGATAGATAGATATAATAGATAGATAATAGATAGATACATTATAGATAGATAATAGATAGATAGATAGATAGATAGATAGATAGATAATAGATAAATAATACGTAGATAGATAGATAATAGATGATAGAGAGATAGCTAATAGATAGATAATAGGTAGGTAAATGAGATAGATAATAGATAAATCGATAGTTAGAGATGAGATAGATAAATGATAGGTAGATAGATAGATAGATAGATGATAGATAGATAGATAATAGGTAGATAGATAGATATATAGAAAGATAGATAGATATATAGATAGATAGATAGAAAGATAGATAGATAGATAGATAGATAATAGATAGATAAAGATAGATAGATAGATAGATAGATAGATAGATAGATAGATAGATAGTAACATAGTTAGTAAGGCCGAAAAAAGACATTTGTCCATCCAGTTCAGCCTATATTCCATCATAATAAATACCCAGATCTACGTCCTTCTACAGAACCCAATAATTGTATGATACAATATTGTTCTGCTCCAGGAAGACATCCAGGCCTCTCTTGAACCCCTCGACTGAGTTCGCCATCACCACCTCCTCAGGCAAGCAATTCCAGATTCTCACTGCCCTAACAGTAAAGAATCCTCTTCTATGTTGGTGGAAAAACCTTCTCTCCTCCAGACGCAAAGAATGCCCCCTTGTGCCCGTCACCTTCCTTGGTATAAACAGATCCTCAGCGAGATATTTGTATTGTCCCCTTATATACTTATACATGGTTATTAGATCGCCCCTCATTCGTCTTTTTTCTAGACTAAATAATCCTAATTTCGCTAATCTATCTGGGTATTGTAGTTCTCCCATCCCCTTTATTAATTTTGTTGCCCTCCTTTGTACTCTCTCTAGTTCCATTATATCCTTCCTGAGCACCGGTGCCCAAAACTGGACACAGTACTCCATGTGCGGTCTAACTAGGGATTTGTACAGAGGCAGTATAATGCTCTCATCATGTGTATCCAGACCTCTTTTAATGCACCCCATGATCCTGTTTGCCTTGGCAGCTGCTGCCTGGCACTGGCTGCTCCAGGTAAGTTTATCATTAACTAGGATCCCCAAGTCCTTCTCCCTGTCAGATTTACCCAGTGGTTTCCCGTTCAGTGTGTAATGGTGATATTGATTCCCTCTTCCCATGTGTATAACCTTACATTTATCATTGTTAAACCTCATCTGCCACCTTTCAGCCCAAGTTTCCAACTTATCCAGATCCATCTGTAGCAGAATACTATCTTCTCTTGTATTAACTGCTTTACATAGTTTTGTATCATCTGCAAATATTGATATTTTACTGTGTAAACCTTCTACCAGATCATTAATAAATATGTTGAAGAGAACAGGTCCCAATACCGACCCCTGCGGTACCCCACTGGTCACAGCGACCCAGTTAGAGACTATACCATTTATAACCACCCTCTGCTTTCTATCACTATGCCAGTTACTAACCCATTTACACACATTTTCCCCCAGACCAAGCATTCTCATTTTGTGTACCAACCTCTTGTGCGGCACGGTATCAAACGCTTTGGAAAAATCGAGATATACCACGTCCAATAACTCACCGTGGTCCAGCCTATAGCTTACCTCTTCATAAAAACTGATTAGATTGGTTTGACAGGAGCGATTTCTCATAAACCCATGCTGATATGGAGTTAAACAGTTATTCTCATTGAGATAATCCAGAATAACATCCCTCAGAAACCCTTCAAATATTTTACCAACAATAGAGGTTAGACTTACTGGCCTATAATTTCCAGGTTCACTTTTAGAGCCCTTTTTGAATATTGGCACCACATTTAGATAGATAGATAGATAGAAAGATAGATAATATATAGATAGATAGATAGATAGATAGATAGATAGATAGATAGATAGATAGATAGTTTGAAATGAGATAGATAATAGGTAGGTAAATGATAGATAATAAATAGATAGATAGATAGATAGATAGATAATAGATAGATAGATAGATAGATAGATAATAGATAGATAATAGATAGATAGATAGATAGATAATAGATAGATAGATAGATATACCAAAAAAGAAAAGGAACAGCACAGAAATACTTAACTTCAGGTGCAAAGCCCCAAGACGATCCGTCCAGCGATCATCCACACTTATAAATATCAAAAAATGAGGCAGCACTCCATAGCAAATGTCAAAAACGTGCAGGGTTTAATATACCCACATCTTGTGGCGACGTTTCAGCTCGCAATGAGCTTTTCTCAAGGCTTGAGAAAAGCTCATTGCGAGCTGAAACGTCGCCACAAGATGTGGGTATATTAAACCCTGCACGTTTTTGACATTTGCTATGGAGTGCTGCCTCATTTTTTGATATTTATTAGATAGATAGATAGATAGATAATAGATAGATAGATAGATAGATAGATAGAAATGAGATAGATAAATGATAGGTAGATAATAGATAGATAATAGGTAGGTAAATGATAGATAATAGATAGATAGATAGATAGATAGATAGATAGATAGATAGAAATGAGATAGATAAATGATAGGTAGATAATAGATAGATAATAGGTAGGTAAATGATAGATAATAGATAGATAGATAGATAGATAGATAGATAGATAATAGATAAATCGATAGTTAGAAATGTGACAGATAAGTAAACATGTGAAGTTGTGGTCAGTTGATTCACAGACGGTGTGTTTTCTACAATAGCTCGTGGATCACAGTCTTCTTGGCTAATTGATCAATCATATGTTACTCTGTAATGTGTGATATTACCTCTGTATTGTACAGCTCTGTGGAATATGTTGGCGCTGCAAGTTTGTCCTCGTACACGACCCATAATTGGATCCGCACTAGAGTTTTCCAAAACGAATCAGGGGTGTTGAGAGATTCCATGTGTCTGTTGTGTGACACCCAGCACCGGCACAGGTGTGACCGAAGTACAGGCCGCCACTGTGCTACAGGATGGAGATTAATGTGACAGACGGCTGGGGGGTCGCTGAATGGCGCCTCTGTGCTGGAAACTCTCTCCGGAAGATGCTTGCCTACAATGTATCATTAGCAGAGATAACATTTCTAATTGGCTGCAAAGGAGAGAGGACGAGAGATCGGGACAGAAAGAAAAATGACGTAAAAACATTGAAGGGGCCGGGTGTTTCTCTATACTAATATGGGAATAACACCCCCCCCCAAAGAAAAAAAAAGTAATAATAGTATTAAAAATCATTTTATGCTTTAACATCCGGAATTGCATAAACTTATAGAGTAGGCGTCATTTTAATTTTAATTTTACAAATCAATAGTACATATGAAAATGAGAAACATAATATATCTTATAAGAGAAATCTGCTTCTTTTTCCTCCAGGACCTGTCAGTCATTCTCACAATTCTCAATTCATGGATACAATTTGGATTCAGTGAGCACAGAATTTTCACTTACTGATATAGGAGATGAAAATTAGCGAACAGAATTTCTGTCTCCGCCTCTAGCTCCTCCCTCTCTCCATAGAACTTTAAAAGCACCAACTGTCATCTCTTATTTCAATAATGGGAAAATCTGTCTTCAATGAACACAGATTTTACCCATGAATTATGAGTGAAACATCAAATTAGGAGGAGAAAGAAGCAGATTTCTCTGATCAGATAGGTTACAAAGATGCTTGTTTTCATATGTACTATTGATATGTGAGACACAAATTAAATTGACGGTTACTCTTTAAAGCATGTTAGAGGTTTTCAATAAATCTGTGGTGCAGGTGAATGTAGGAACCACTGGTCCCCAGGAATTCATATAGAGCTATGAATTAAATAGTAACCAAGGAGGAGGGGGATGCAGCTGCAGTTTCTCTTTCGCTCACCTATTTCTCACTCTCTTGTCATTTTTGTCCTCTGGCAAGGTAAAGAGACATCAAGGGAAGAAACTTATGCCATTTTTTGTGATATCCTTTCTCCCATCTTTCCTATTAGTTGTTATGCTGGACTAGTCCAGAATAAATTAAAAAAAAATGTTGCATGCAGCTTATTTAATTGTCTAGCAATGGATGCCAGATGAGGACACAAATGACACAACTTTGTCATCGGCTTTATCACCAAGTACTATATGGGCACCCCATGCAGCGAGAGGAGGAACCAAATCTGGAAGAGATCTGACCAACATCATATCAAGACCAGCTTATCAAAAGGCTATTGTCTCACACCAAGTATCTATGGATATGTTGGACGAGGAAAAAATGCAAGAAAAGACACATTTGTAATTACTGAACACGAAGATGAGTTTATAAAAGCCTGAATAAAGATGAAAACATGCCATAAAGCCCTTGTTATAGGATATTCCCATGTTTAAAAGTTAGTTATCACCTATCCAAACTTATCACCTATCCAAATGACAGATGATAACTTGTAGATTGGTGGCATCACCTATCCTGAAAATGTGGCTCTGAAATGCCTACCAAACTACTACCATCATAAAATGTTGTTAAGTATCTAAGATCGGGAAGATTGGAGGAGATCTGACCGCCGAGACCCTCACTTATCCTGAGAATGGGGAGCTGCTTGCGCATGCGCAACATCTCCACTGCAGCATAGCGTATAGTGTTTGCTTTTTTTTTCCTGAAGTCTCATCGACAATGAATGTTTTTTTTATATTATACTTTTCATTTATTTACTAGCAACTACTCAATAGAAACAGGAACAATCGTCTACAGTGCAGAGCACTAGGGTTGAGCGAAACGGGTCGAACATTTTCAAAAGTCGCCGACGGGGTCGGCCATGCGGTACGCGACTTTCGCGCCAAAGTCGCGTTTCAATGACGCGAAAAGCGCCATTTCTCAGCCAATGAAGGTAAACGCAGAGTGTGGGCAGCGTGATGACATAGGTCCTGGTCCCCACCATCTTAGAGAAGGGCATTGCAGTGATTGGCTTGCTGTCTGCGGCGTCACAGCTGCTATAAAGGGGCGTTCCCGCCGACCGCCATGTTACTGCTGCTGATCTGAGCTTAGGGAGAGGTTGCTGCCGCTTCGTCAGAAGCAGGGATAGCGTTAGGCAGGGTCCATTAACCACAAAACCGCTTGTGCTGCAGCGATTTCCACTGCCCAACACCACCTTCGGTGTGCAGGGACAGTGGAAGCTACATTTTTTTTTTTTTTCCTCAGCGCTGTAGCTCATTGGGCTGCCCTAGAAGGCTCCCTGATAGCTGCATTGCTGTGTGTACGCCGCTGTGCAGACCAACTGCTTTTTTCAAAGCACAAATCCTCTTGTTCCTTCCTTTCTGCACAGCTATCTTGTTTGTTTGTCCACACTTTTTATTTAATTTGTGCATCAGTCCACTCCTTATTGCTGCCTGCCATACCTGGCTGAGATTACTGCAGGGAGATAGTAATTGAAGGACAGTTCCTTTTTTTTTTTTTTGTGGGAGATTAAGATTGGCATTTCTGCTAGAGTGCCATCTCTGTCTGTGTCATCTCTCACTCAGTGGGCCATAGAAAGCCTATTTATTTTTTTGCTTGATTTGGGTTCCAAAATCTACCTGAAAAAATCAATAAATCAATCAGTGGGAGATTAATATTGGCCTTTGGGCTTGTGTGCCAGTCCTAAGCGTGCCATCTCTCTCTCTCAGATAGTGGGCCATAGAAAGCCTATTTATTATTTTTTTTATTGGGTTTATAAATTTTCCCTGGAAAAAAAAAAAAAAGTGGGAGATTAATATTGGCCTCTGGGCTTGTGTGCAAGTCCTGAGCGTGCCATCTCTCTCACAAATAGTGGGCCATAGAAAGCCTATTAATTTTTTTGCTTGATTTGGGTTCCAAAATCTACCTGAAAAAATCACTAAATCAATCAGTGGGAGATAAATATTGGCCTCTGGGCTTGTGTGCCACTCCTGACTCCTGTGTGCGTCCTCTCTCACTCACTGGGCCCTAGAAAGGCTATTTTATGTTTTATTTGTTTTCTAAATTCTCCCTGAAAAAATCATTTCATTTTATTTGGTTTATAAATTCTTCCTTAAAAAATCATTTTTTTTTTTTTTCTAAAGTCTCCTTTTTTAAAAAAAAAACACAAATCAGTGGGAGATTAATATTTACATTTGCGCTTCAGTGACAGTCCTGCGTGTGTGGCATCTCTCTCATTTGTTGCCACCAACAACAGAGTGTGTAACATTGTGCCTGATTTTCGTTGTGGTCTCACCCACCTGTAAAGGGGTAGCTAAATCATACTGAAGTTATAGCTCACCGTGTAAGTTGTGTGACTGCAACAAATACCGTTAGTTTGGTAACGTTTTTAAAACAATGAGGAAGTCTGGTGGAAGAGGTCGTGGCCGGGGGCGTTCATTGTCAGCTGGTAATGAGGGTAGTGGTAGTGGTGGAGCATCAGGTGGTCGTGGGAAAAAAAATATTGCACCTAAGTCAGGAGCTGTGGAGCCAGGTTCGTCGTCTGGCTACACAAGGCCTCGAACGCTCCCTTTTCTGGGAGTAGGAAAACCGCTTTTAAAGCCGGAGCAGCAAGAGCAAGTTTTGGCTTATCTTGCTGACTCAGCCTCTAGCTCTTTTGCCTCCTCTCGTGAAACTGGTAAAAGTAAAAGCAGCGCGTCGTTAGTGGATGTTCACGGTCAGGGACAAGTCGCTTCCTTGTCCTCTTCAGCAAAAACAACAACAGAGAAGAATGCAGCAGGCGACACAACGGGTTACTCCATGGAGCTCTTTACACATACCGTCCCTGGCTTAGAAAGTGAAGCAGTTAACAGTCCATGCCCATTACAAGTTGAATCTGACATGGAGTGCACTGATGCACAGCCACAGCCAGACTACTATGCTGGTCCTTTGACTCAGACCACAACATTGCCCTCGCAGGGTGCTGATCAAGAATCAGACCCTGATGAGACTATGTTGCCCCATCACGAACGCTATACCACCGACCGACAAGGTGACACAGACGAAGTTGCACACGAGCTACAAGAAGAGGTAATAGATGACCCAGTTCTTGACCCCGATTGGCAGCCATTGGGGGAACATTGTGCAGGCGGCAGCAGTTCTGAAGCGGAGGAGGAGGGGCCGCAGCAGGCATCAACATCGCAACAGGTTCCATCTGCCGGGCCCGTATCTTGCCCAAAACGCGTGGCAAAGTCAAAACCTGTTGGAGGACAGCGTGGCCATCCGGTTAAAGCTCAGTCTGCAATGCCTGAAAAGGTATCCAATGCTAGAAAGAGTGCAGTCTGGCATTTTTTTAAACAACATCCAATTGATCAGCGCAAAGTCATCTGTCAAAAATGTTCAACTACCTTAAGCAGAGGACACAAAAGAGAATAGTAAAACCAAAAACACTCAGTTTGAAAAAATGTTGCAGTAATCCGCAAGTGCTAGTAAAAGATGTAAAAAACAGGGTATTTGGTTGATACGTTTTTTGCAAAAAATGTATACTAAGCTGCTCTACCAATCTTCACGGTATACCCTTATCAGAGCAGTCCTAACTAATGTATGCAATCCCTATCTGATGCATTTAAAAACCTGATCATCTGTATATAACCTGTGTGAACAGGGTTCAGAGATGAAAAATCCATGTGTGCATACAGGGTAGAACAGCTTTTGTGCAGATTGCCCAAGAGGAGTGGTGGAACTCCCCAGTCTTGTAGACACAAGAGAACAATTATGGAAACAGGAACACATGGGCTACTTGCACAGTGAACAAGTCTGTATGATCATGTTCACACACCACCAAGAAACCTGAAGACACAAAAGAGAATAGTAAAACCAAAAACACTCAGTTTGAAAAAATGTTGCAGTAATCCGCAAGTGCTAGTAAAAGATGTAAAAAACAGGGTATTTGGTTGATACGTTTTTTGCAAAAAATGTATACTAAGCTGCTCTACCAATCTTCACGGTATACCCTTATCAGAGCAGTCCTAACTAATGTATGCAATCCCTATCTGATGTATTTAAAAACCTGATCATCTGTATATAACCTGTGTGAACAGGGTTCAGAGAGGAAAAATCCATGTGTGCATACAGGGTAGAACAGCTTTTGTGCAGATAGCCCAAGAGGAGTGGTGGAACTCCCCAGTCTTGTAGACACAAGAGAACAATTATGGAAACAGGAACACATGGGCTACTTGCACAATGAACAAGTCTGTATGATCATGTTCACACACCACCAAGAAACCTGAAGACACAAAAGAGAATAGTAAAACCAAAAACACTCAGTTTGAAAAAATGTTGCAGTAATCCGCAAGTGCTAGTAAAAGATGTAAAAAACAGGGTATTTGGTTGATACGTTTTTTGCAAAAAATGTATACTAAGCTGCTCTACCAATCTTCACGGTATACCCTTATCAGAGCAGTCCTAACTAATGTATGCAATCCCTATCTGATGTATTTAAAAACCTGATCATCTGTATATAACCTGTGTGAACAGGGTTCAGAGAGGAAAAATCCATGTGTGCATACAGGGTAGAACAGCTTTTGTGCAGATAGCCCAAGAGGAGTGGTGGAACTCCCCAGTCTTGTAGACACAAGAGAACAATTATGGAAACAGGAACACATGGGCTACTTGCACAATGAACAAGTCTGTATGATCATGTTCACACACCACCAAGAAACCTGAAGACACAAAAGAGAATAGTAAAACCAAAAACACTCAGTTTGAAAAAATGTTGCAGTAATCCGCAAGTGCTAGTAAAAGATGTAAAAAACAGGGTATTTGGTTGATACGTTTTTTGCAAAAAATGTATACTAAGCTGCTCTACCAATCTTCACGGTATACCCTTATCAGAGCAGTTGGTTTTACTATTCTCTTTTGTGTCTTCAGGTTTCTTGGTGGTGTGTGAACATGATCATACAGACTTGTTCACTGTGCAAGTAGCCCATGTGTTCCTGTTTCCATAATTGTTCTCTTGTGTCTACAAGACTGGGGAGTTCCACCACTCCTCTTGGGCTATCTGCACAAAAGCTGTTCTACCCTGTATGCACACATGGATTTTTCCTCTCTGAACCCTGTTCACACAGGTTATATACAGATGATCAGGTTTTTAAATACATCAGATAAGGATTGCATACATTAGTTAGGACTGCTCTGATAAGGGTATACCGTGAAGATTGGTAGAGCAGCTTAGTATACATTTTTTGCAAAAAACGTATCAACCAAATACCCTGTTTTTTACATCTTTTACTAGCACTTGCGGATTACTGCAACATTTTTTCAAACTGAGTGTTTTTGGTTTTACTATTCTCTTTTGTGTCTTCAGGTTTCTTGGTGGTGTGTGAACATGATCATACAGACTTGTTCACTGTGCAAGTAGCCCATGTGTTCCTGTTTCCATAATTGTTCTCTTGTGTCTACAAGACTGGGGAGTTCCACCACTCCTCTTGGGCTATCTGCACAAAAGCTGTTCTACCCTGTATGCACACATGGATTTTTCCTCTCTGAACCCTGTTCACACAGGTTATATACAGATGATCAGGTTTTTAAATACATCAGATAGGGATTGCATACATTAGTTAGGACTGCTCTGATAAGGGTATACCGTGAAGATTGGTAGAGCAGCTTAGTATACATTTTTTGCAAAAAACGTATCAACCAAATACCCTGTTTTTTACATCTTTTACTAGCACTTGCGGATTACTGCAACATTTTTTCAAACTGAGTGTTTTTGGTTTTACTATTCTCTTTTGTGTCTTCAGGTTTCTTGGTGGTGTGTGAACATGATCATACAGACTTGTTCACTGTGCAAGTAGCCCATGTGTTCCTGTTTCCATAATTGTTCTCTTGTGTCTACAAGACTGGGGAGTTCCACCACTCCTCTTGGGCTATCTGCACAAAAGCTGTTCTACCCTGTATGCACACATGGATTTTTCCTCTCTGAACCCTGTTCACACAGGTTATATACAGATGATCAGGTTTTTAAATACATCAGATAGGGATTGCATACATTAGTTAGGACTGCTCTGATAAGGGTATACCGTGAAGATTGGTAGAGCAGCTTAGTATACATTTTTTGCAAAAAACGTATCAACCAAATACCCTGTTTTTTACATCTTTTACTAGCACTTGCGGATTACTGCAACATTTTTTCAAACTGAGTGTTTTTGGTTTTACTATTCTCTTTTGTGTCTTCAGGTTTCTTGGTGGTGTGTGAACATGATCATACAGACTTGTTCACTGTGCAAGTAGCCCATGTGTTCCTGTTTCCATAATTGTTCTCTTGTGTCTACAAGACTGGGGAGTTCCACCACTCCTCTTGGGCTATCTGCACAAAAGCTGTTCTACCCTGTATGCACACATGGATTTTTCCTCTCTGAACCCTGTTCACACAGGTTATATACAGATGATCAGGTTTTTAAATACATCAGATAGGGATTGCATACATTAGTTAGGACTGCTCTGATAAGGGTATACCGTGAAGATTGGTAGAGCAGCTTAGTATACATTTTTTGCAAAAAACGTATCAACCAAATACCCTGTTTTTTACATCTTTTACTAGCACTTGCGGATTACTGCAACATTTTTTCAAACTGAGTGTTTTTGGTTTTACTATTCTCTTTTGTGTCTTCAGGTTTCTTGGTGGTGTGTGAACATGATCATACAGACTTGTTCACTGTGCAAGTAGCCCATGTGTTCCTGTTACCTTAAGCAGAGGGCAGAATCTGAAAAGTCTCAATACAAGTTGCATGCATAGACATTTAACCACCATGCATTTGCAAGCTTGGACTAACTACCAAACGTCCCTTAAGGTTGTAGCACCCTCGGCCAATGAAGCTAGTCATCAACGCAACATCCCTTCCGACAGTGTAGGGCCACCATTTTCTGCACCACCTGCAGTATCTGTGCAGGTTTCTTTGCCAGGCCAAAGAAGTCAGGGTCAGGGAATCACCAGTTTCGTAGTAGGAAACACTGCATCTAGGGCACCGGCGGCAACAATACCATCTCCCACCGTCTCTCAGTCTGCCATGTCCACCGGCACCCCCGCTAGTTCCACGATCTCCAGCTCTCCAGTCCAGCTCACCCTACATGAGACTATGGTTAGAAAATAGAAGTACTTAGCCTCGCATCCGCGTACACAGGGTTTGAACGCCCACATAGCTAGACTAATCTCGTTAGAGATGATGCCCTACCGGTTAGTTGAAAGCGAAGCTTTCAAAGCCCTGATGGACTACGCTGTACCACACTACGAGCTACCCAGTCGACACTTTTTTTCCAGAAAAGCCATCCCAGCCCTCCACCAGCATGTTAAAGAGCGCATCGTCCATGCACTCAGGCAATCTGTGAGCACAAAGGTGCACCTGACAACAGATGCATGGACCAGTAGGCATGGCCAGGGACGTTACGTGTCCATCACGGCACACTGGGTAAATGTGGTGGATGCAGGGTCCACAGGGGACAGCAAGTTTGGGACAGTTCTGCCTAGCCCACGGTCTAGGAAACAATTGGCTGTAGCCGTTCGCACCCCCTCCTCCTCCTCCTCGTCCTCCTGCAGAAGCGAGACCTCGTCCACAGACCGCAGTCGCACAACCACTCCATCCGCAGCTGCCACTGTTGCACACCAGGTCTCCCATTATGGGGCAGCTACTGGCAAACGTCAGCAGGCTGTATTGGCTATGAAGTGTTTGGGCGACAACAGACACACCGCTGAAGTTCTGTCCGAGTTCTTGCAGAAAGAAACGCAGTCGTGGCTGGGCACTGTAGATCTTGAGGCAGGCAAGGTAGTGAGTGATAACGGAAGGAATTTCATGGCTGCCATCTCCATTTCCCAACTGAAACACATTCCTTGCCTGGCTCACACCTTAAACCTGGTGGTGCAGTGCTTCCTGAAAAGTTATCCGGGGTTATCCGACCTGCTCCTCAAAGTGCGTGGACTTTGCTCACATATCCGCCGTTCGCCCGTACACTCCAGCCGTATGCAGACCTATCAGCGTTCTTTGAACCTTCCCCAGCATCGCCTAATCATAGACGTTGCAACAAGGTGGAACTCAACACTGCACATGCTTCAGAGACTGTGTGAACAGAGGCGGGCTGTTATGTTTTTGTGGGAGGATACACATACACGGGCAGGCAGTAGGATGGCAGACATGGAGTTGTCAGGTGTGCAGTGGTCAAAGATTCAAGACATGTGTCAAGTCCTTCAGTGTTTTGAGGAATGCACACGGCTGGTTAGTGCAGACAACGCCATAATAAGCATGAGCATCCCCCTAATGCGTCTGCTGATGCAAAGTTTGACGCACATAAAGGATCAGGCGTCTGCAGCTGAGGAAGAGGAAAGCCTTGATGACAGTCAGCCATTGTCTGGCCAGGGCAGTGTACAGGACGAGGTAGCGGGCGAAGAGGAGGAGGAGGACGAGGAGGATGATGGGGATGATTATATTTTTAATGAGGAAGCTTTTCCGGGGCCAGTGGAAATTGTTGGCGCGGCAAGGCCGGGTTCTGGTTTTTGGAGGGACACAAGTGACGTGGATTTGCCTGAAAATGCCCCTCAACCAAGCACAACCACAGATTTGAGAACTGGAACTTTGGCCCACATGGCGGATTATGCCTTACGTATCCTCAAAAGGGACACACGCATAACAAAAATGATGAACGATGACGATTACTGGTTGGCCTGCCTCCTTGATCCTCGCTATAAAGGCAAAATGCAAAATATAATGCCACATGAGAACTTGGAACTAATATTAGCAACCAAACAATCAACTCTTGTTGACCGTTTGCTTCTGGCATTCCCTGCACACAGCGCCCGTGATCTTTCTAACACGAGCTGCAGGGGCCAGTAGACCAGAGGTGTTAGAGGGGCAGAAATCAGAAGTGTCGTTGGCCAGAGGGGTTTTCTGACCAGGTTGTGGAGTGATTTTGCTATGACCGCAGACAGGACAGGTACTGCAGCATCAATTCAAAGTGACAGGGGACAACATTTGTCCAGTATGGTTACTAACTATTTTTCATCCCTTATCGACGTTCTCCCTCAACCGTCATTCCCATTTGATTACTGGGCATCAAAATTAGACACCTGGCCAGAATTGGCAGAATATGCATTGCAGGAGCTTGCTTGCCCGGCAGCTAGTGTCCTATCAGAAAGAGTATTCAGTGCTGCAGGTTCAATACTAACAGAAAAAAGGACTCGTCTGGCTACCCAAAATGTAGATGATCTAACCTTCATTAAAATGAACCACAACTGGATTTCGAAATCTTTTGCCCCACCTTGCCCGGCTGACACCTAGCTTTCCTATGTAAAGGTCTTGCCTGTGGACTATTCTGAACGACTTTTCCAATCTCGTAATTTGCAGCACCTGATTGTCCAGCATCCGACATGTTAATACCTCCCTAAATGGCCAAAGTCCCCACACGGGGCCGTGGTATCGCCACTTGGCGCCAGCACCCGTGAGAGTACTGTTTGTCTGAAGAGGTGGGTGTGCCCGCTTTTGGTCGACGGCACTGCCACTAGGTCCCTCATAGTACAATAAAGTGTCTGGCGGTGGTGGTGCGCACCCAACGTCAGACACACCGTTGTAATATGAGGGGCACTGGGCCTGTACCGCCGGCCACAAGACAGTCCCCCCCCCCCAGGTCAAACAGTGCTCTACCACTTGCAAAATTTTCTCTCACAGCTCCACCAATGTTTAGTCTATGCGCTGACATCCTTCAATGCCTGGCACTGTCAATACCATTGTATTGACATTTTTCTTATGTTAGGCCTTCGAAGCCTGTCTGCGGTCACTCCTTCCACTAGGCCTCCACTGACCTGTCTACTGCTGCCCGGGTTCCCCTGGAACAAATTTTAAATTGCCTACAGCCAGCCCAATTTATTATGTTAGGGCTTCGAAGCCTGTCTGCGGTCCCTCCTTCCACTAGGCCTCCACTGACCTGTCTACTGCTGCCCGGGTTCCCCTGGAACCAATTTTAAATTGCCTACAGCCAGCCCAATTTATTATGTTAGGGCTTCGAAGCCTGTCTGCGGTCCCTCCTTCCACTAGGCCTCCACTGACCTGTCTACTGCTGCCCGGGTTCCCCTGGAACCAATTTTAAATTGCCTACAGCCAGCCCAATTTATTATGTTAGGGCTTCGAAGCCTGTCTGCGGTCCCTCCTTCCACTAGGCCTCCACTGACCTGTCTACTGCTGCCCGGGTTCCCCTGGAACCAATTTTAAATTGCCTACAGCCAGCCCAATTTATTATGTTAGGGCTTCGAAGCCTGTCTGCGGTCCCTCCTTCCACTAGGCCTCCACTGACCTGTCTACTGCTGCCCGGGTTCCCCTGGAACCAATTTTAAATTGCCTACAGCCAGCCCAATTTATTATGTTAGGGCTTCGAAGCCTGTCTGCGGTCCCTCCTTCCACTAGGCCTCCACTGACCTGTCTACTGCTGCCCGGGTTCCCCTGGAACCAATTTTAAATTGCCTACAGCCCGCCCAATTTATTATGTTAGGGCTTCGAAGCCTGTCTGCGGTCCCTCCTTCCACTAGGCCTCCACTGACCTGTCTACTGCTGCCCGGGTTCCCCTGGAACCAATTTTAAATTGCCTACAGCCAGCCCAATTTATTATGTTAGGGCTTCGAAGCCTGTCTGCGGTCCCTCCATCCACTAGGCCTCCACTGACCTGTCTACTGCTGCCCGGGTTCCCCTGGAACCAATTTTAAATTGCCTACAGCCAGCCCAATTTATTATGTTAGGGCTTCGAAGCCTGTCTGCGGTCCCTCCTTCCACTAGGCCTCCACTGACCTGTCTACTGCTGCCCGGGTTCCCCTGGAACCAATTTTAAATTGCCTACAGCCAGCCCAATTTATTATGTTAGGGCTTCGAAGCCTGTCTGCGGTCCCTCCTTCCACTAGGCCTCCACTGACCTGTCTACTGCTGCCCGGGTTCCCCTGGAACCAATTTTAAATTGCCTACAGCCAGCCCAATTTATTATGTTAGGGCTTCGAAGCCTGTCTGCGGTCCCTCCTTCCACTAGGCCTCCACTGACCTGTCTACTGCTGCCCGGGTTCCCCTGGAACCAATTTTAAATTGCCTACAGCCAGCCCAATATATTATGTTAGGGCTTCGAAGCCTGTCTGCGGTCCCTCCTTCCACTAGGCCTCCACTGACCTGTCTACTGCTGCCCGGGTTCCCCTGGAACCAATTTTAAATTGCCTACAGCCAGCCCAATTTATTATGTTAGGGCTTCGAAGCCTGTCTGCGGTCCCTCCTTCCACTAGGCCGCCACTGACCTGTCTACTGCCGCCCGTGTTCCCCTGGAACCAATTGTAAATTGCCTACAGCCAGGCCAATTTATTATGTTAGGGCTTCGAAGCCTGTCTGCGGTCCCTCCTTCCACTAGGCCTCCACTGACCTGTCTACTGCTGCCCGTGTACCCCTTGAACCAACATCAGAAAATATAAAAATAAGTATTTTGTTTATAAAAAAGAAAATACTGGAGAGATATCAAATCCAGACATTTTAACATTAAAAACAAACACATACAACAAAAATCTGGTACAGTACTAAAAATGGCCACCAGCTACAATAACTTTCTCCTGCAAGTAGTTAACTGAAAGTTTTTTTCAATTTAAAACACAGATATGGCATCCACCGAGTGTTGTCCTGTCGCGTCTTCTTTATATTATTGCCAAGAAGATGCAAAACAATGAAAATAATAAAATCATTATTTACCAAAAAAATAGAGTAAGTCAAAACCACATTGCAAATAAACATTCATTACAAATAAAGAAGCAGGGCGCGTCCGAGGGTGAATATATACCTAATAAGAATATAATCACCCTCGGACGCGCCCTGCTTCTTTCCGACAGCCTTCCTTCCTAAGAATCAGCCCTTCCGTGGTGTAGAGAGAGGGTGTGTTACACTCCAAGGTGTTCCCCAGGTTGCCTTTCCTGAGCTTCGATCTTCATGCTCTCGTTTAGTAGTTGTCGGAAAGTAGGCTGCATTAGGCCTACAAAATGGGTATGGGGTGGAGAGAGATGGTGTGTTACACTCCAAGGTGTTCTCCAGGTTTCCTCGCCATTGCTTCGATCTTCCGACTCTCGTTTAGTAGTTGTAGAAAACTACACAGCATTAGGCCTACAAAATGGGTATCGGGTGGAGAGAGATGGTGTGTTACACTCCAAGGTGTTCCCCAGGTTGCCTTGCCATTGCTTCGGTCTTCCGACTCTCGTTTAGTAGTTGTAGAAAACTACACTGCATTAGGCCTACAAAATGGGTATCGGGTGGAGAGAGATGGTGTGTTACACTCCAAGGTGTTCCCCAGGTTGCCTTGCCATTGCTTCGGTCTTCCGACTCTCGTTTAGTAGTTGTAGAAAACTACACAGCATTAGGCCTACAAAATGGGTATGGGGTGGAGAGAGATGGTGTGTTACACTCCAAGGTGTTCTCCAGGTTTCCTCGCCATTGCTTCGATCTTCCGACTCTCGTTTAGTAGTTGTAGAAAACTACACTGCATTAGGCCTACAAAATGGGTATCGGGTGGAGAGAGATGGTGTGTTACACTCCAAGGTGTTCCCCAGGTTGCCTTGCCATTGCTTCGGTCTTCCGACTCTCGTTTAGTAGTTGTAGAAAACTACACTGCATTAGGCCTACAAAATGGGTATCGGGTGGAGAGAGATGGTGTGTTACACTCCAAGGTGTTCCCCAGGTTGCCTTGCCATTGCTTCGGTTTTCCGACTCTCGTTTAGTAGTTGTAGAAAACTACACAGCATTAGGCCTACAAAATGGGTATGGGGTGGAGAGAGATGGTGTGTTACACTCCAAGGTGTTCTCCAGGTTTCCTCGCCATTGCTTCGATCTTCCGACTCTCGTTTAGTAGTTGTAGAAAACTACACTGCATTAGGCCTACAAAATGGGTATCGGGTGGAGAGAGATGGTGTGTTACACTCCAAGGTGTTCCCCAGGTTGCCTTGCCATTGCTTCGGTCTTCCGACTCTCGTTTAGTAGTTGTAGAAAACTACACTGCATTAGGCCTACAAAATGGGTATCGGGTGGAGAGAGATGGTGTGTTACACTCCAAGGTGTTCCCCAGGTTGCCTTGCCATTGCTTCGGTCTTCCGACTCTCGTTTAGTAGTTGTAGAAAACTACACAGCATTAGGCCTACAAAATGGGTATGGGGTGGAGAGAGATGGTGTGTTACACTCCAAGGTGTTCTCCAGGTTTCCTCGCCATTGCTTCGATCTTCCGCCTCTCGTTTAGTAGTTGTAGAAAACTACACTGCATTAGGCCTACAAAATGGGTATCGGGTGGAGAGAGATGGTGTGTTACACTTCAAGGTGTTCCCCAGGTTGCCTTGCCATTGCTTCGGTCTTCCGACTCTCGTTTAGTAGTTGTAGAAAACTACACTGCATTAGGCCTACAAAATGGGTATCGGGTGGAGAGAGATGGTGTGTTACACTCCAAGGTGTTCCCCAGGTTGCCTTGCCATTGCTTCGGTCTTCCGACTCTCGTTTAGTAGTTGTAGAAAACTACACAGCATTAGGCCTACAAAATGGGTATGGGGTGGAGAGAGATGGTGTGTTACACTCCAAGGTGTTCTCCAGGTTTCCTCGCCATTGCTTCGATCTTCCGACTCTCGTTTAGTAGTTGTAGAAAACTACACTGCATTAGGCCAACAAAATGGGTATCGGGTGGAGAGAGATGGTGTGTTACACTCCAAGGTGTTCCCCAGGTTGCCTTGCCATTGCTTCGGTCTTCCGACTCTCGTTTAGTAGTTGTAGAAAACTACACTGCATTAGGCCTACAAAATGGGTATCGGGTGGAGAGAGATGGTGTGTTACACTCCAAGGTGTTCCCCAGGTTGCCTTGCCATTGCTTCGGTCTTCCGACTCTCGTTTAGTAGTTGTAGAAAACTACACAGCATTAGGCCTACAAAATGGGTATGGGGTGGAGAGAGATGGTGTGTTACACTCCAAGGTGTTCTCCAGGTTTCCTCGCCATTGCTTCGATCTTCCGACTCTCGTTTAGTAGTTGTAGAAAACTACACTGCATTAGGCCTACAAAATGGGTATCGGGTGGAGAGAGATGGTGTGTTACACTCCAAGGTGTTCCCCAGGTTGCCTTGCCATTGCTTCGGTCTTCCGACTCTCGTTTAGTAGTTGTAGAAAACTACACTGCATTAGGCCTACAAAATGGGTATCGGGTGGAGAGAGATGGTGTGTTACACTCCAAGGTGTTCCCCAGGTTGCCTTGCCATTGCTTCGGTCTTCCGACTCTCGTTTAGTAGTTGTAGAAAACTACACAGCATTAGGCCTACAAAATGGGTATGGGGTGGAGAGAGATGGTGTGTTACACTCCAAGGTGTTCTCCAGGTTTCCTCGCCATTGCTTCGATCTTCCGACTCTCGTTTAGTAGTTGTAGAAAACTACACTGCATTAGGCCTACAAAATGGGTATCGGGTGGAGAGAGATGGTGTGTTACACTTCAAGGTGTTCCCCAGGTTGCCTTGCCATTGCTTCGGTCTTCCGACTCTCGTTTAGTAGTTGTAGAAAACTACACTGCATTAGGCCTACAAAATGGGTATCGGGTGGAGAGAGATGGTGTGTTACACTCCAAGGTGTTCCCCAGGTTGCCTTGCCATTGCTTCGGTCTTCCGACTCTCGTTTAGTAGTTGTAGAAAACTACACAGCATTAGGCCTACAAAATGGGTATGGGGTGGAGAGAGATGGTGTGTTACACTCCAAGGTGTTCTCCAGGTTTCCTCGCCATTGCTTCGATCTTCCGACTCTCGTTTAGTAGTTGTAGAAAACTACACTGCATTAGGCCAACAAAATGGGTATCGGGTGGAGAGAGATGGTGTGTTACACTCCAAGGTGTTCCCCAGGTTGCCTTGCCATTGCTTCGGTCTTCCGACTCTCGTTTAGTAGTTGTAGAAAACTACACTGCATTAGGCCTACAAAATGGGTATCGGGTGGAGAGAGATGGTGTGTTACACTCCAAGGTGTTCCCCAGGTTGCCTTGCCATTGCTTCGGTCTTCCGACTCTCGTTTAGTAGTTGTAGAAAACTACACAGCATTAGGCCTACAAAATGGGTATGGGGTGGAGAGAGATGGTGTGTTACACTCCAAGGTGTTCTCCAGGTTTCCTCGCCATTGCTTCGATCTTCCGACTCTCGTTTAGTAGTTGTAGAAAACTACACTGCATTAGGCCTACAAAATGGGTATCGGGTGGAGAGAGATGGTGTGTTACACTCCAAGGTGTTCCCCAGGTTGCCTTGCCATTGCTTCGGTCTTCCGACTCTCGTTTAGTAGTTGTAGAAAACTACACTGCATTAGGCCTACAAAATGGGTATCGGGTGGAGAGAGATGGTGTGTTACACTCCAAGGTGTTCCCCAGGTTGCCTTGCCATTGCTTCGGTCTTCCGACTCTCGTTTAGTAGTTGTAGAAAACTACACAGCATTAGGCCTACAAAATGGGTATGGGGTGGAGAGAGATGGTGTGTTACACTCCAAGGTGTTCTCCAGGTTTCCTCGCCATTGCTTCGATCTTCCGACTCTCGTTTAGTAGTTGTAGAAAACTACACTGCATTAGGCCTCCAAAATGGGTATCGGGTGGAGAGAGATGGTGTGTTACACTCCAAGGTGTTCCCCAGGTTGCCTTGCCATTGCTTCGGTCTTCCGACTCTCGTTTAGTAGTTGTAGAAAACTACACTGCATTAGGCCTACAAAATGGGTATCGGGTGGAGAGAGATGGTGTATTACACTCCAAGGTGTTCCCCAGGTTGCCTTGCCATTGCTTCGGTCTTCTGACTCTCGTTTAGTAGTTGTAGAAAACTACACAGCATTAGGCCTACAAAATGGGTATGGGGTGGAGAGAGATGGTGTGTTACACTCCAAGGTGTTCTCCAGGTTTCCTCGCCATTGCTTCGATCTTCCGACTCTCGTTTAGTAGTTGTAGAAAACTACACTGCATTAGGCCTACAAAATGGGTATCGGGTGGAGAGAGATGGTGTGTTACACTCCAAGGTGTTCCCCAGGTTGCCTTGCCATTGCTTCGGTCTTCCGACTCTCGTTTAGTAGTTGTAGAAAACTACACTGCATTAGGCCTACAAAATGGGTATCGGGTGGAGAGAGATGGTGTGTTACACTCCAAGGTGTTCCCCAGGTTGCCTTGCCATTGCTTCGGTCTTCTGACTCTCGTTTAGTAGTTGTAGAAAACTACACAGCATTAGGCCTACAAAATGGGTATGGGGTGGAGAGAGATGGTGTGTTACACTCCAAGGTGTTCTCCAGGTTTCCTCGCCATTGCTTCGATCTTCCGACTCTCGTTTAGTAGTTGTAGAAAACTACACTGCATTAGGCCTACAAAATGGGTATCGGGTGGAGAGTGATGGTGTGTTACACTCCAAGGTGTTCTCCAGGTTGCCTTTCCTGAGCTTCTATCTTCAGGCTCTCGTTAAATTGTGGTTAAATGGAACAACTGCATTTGGCGTACTAGTTGGTTTGGGGCCTACTAACAGTGTCTGCCGCTCCTTGCTGTTCTCCTGTTTTCCTGTCCTGAAATTCCGTTTTCAGGCGCTCGTTAAGTAGTTGTTAATGTTAGACTGCATTTGGCCTACTAGTTGGGTTGGGGCCTACTATCGGTGTCTGCCACTCCTTGCTGTTCTCCTCCACTGAACAAAGCTGTGCCGCCTGTTTACTACGGTTGCCAATTTTGAACTGCATTTCGACTACTTACTGATTTGGGCCTACTCTCTGTGTCAGCCTCTCATTCCAGTTGTCCTCCACTGCAATGCCCCCTGGTTATTCCTGTGTTACCAATTTTGAACTGCATTTAGCCCACTTTATTATTTGGGCCTATATCTGTGTTTCCTCCTCATCCTGCCCATTGCCCAGCCAGTGATAGATGAGTCTGCTGGTACATTGACCCATAACGCAACATTCCCCGTGCACGCTACACAACAACATTGTGACCCTGCTGAAAGTCAGGTTGCTCTTCCCGCATACCATACCACCTTACACGGGGACAAAGAGGAAGGTGCAGATGAAAGTGCAGGTTCCTTCATCAGGTGGGGGGAGGAATACTAGTTGGCGACGTCACTGGCACAGGGCCTCTCATAGTACGCAAAAGTGTTGCTGCCGGTGGGAGGCGCCCCCGCCGTGCAAACACACCGCTGTACTTTGAGGGGCCCTGTGCCAGTGCCAATGCCAACGAGTGGGCCCCCCCTGCTTGCTCAGGTTCACAGCACTTGCAAAGTTGAAATACTTACCTCTCCCTGCTCCACTGCCGTGACGTGGTCCAGATTTCCTGGGCCCACTAATTACTTGAACCAGCCCTACCCACCACAACTTTAGCCAAATGACCCCCAATTTCAAATGCCTTCCAATTATTATAAGGTAAATTACGCTTGACAAGCTTCATTAAGAAGAATGGATGGTTTTGACATTAAAATGGGCACTCTAGGTGTTTTCCTGGCCCCCACTCACTGCCGACTATGCTGCCCCATTGACTTGCATTGGGTTTCGTGTTTCTGTCGATCCCGACTTTACGTCATAATCGGCCGATTTCACTCGACCCGACTTTTGAGATAGTCGGGTTTCGCGAAACCCGGCTCGACTCTAAAAAGGTCAAGGTCGCTCAACTCTACAGAGCACTTATCGTACAGGCTTCCGCTGCTAGGTCAATGTTTTCGAAACCCTTCTGAGTCAGTATCGCAGCCCACACCATTGGGAAAAGTTGCATTTAGCTCCAGTGATTTTTTATCCCCAACAAGTTGTTCAATCTTTTCCTTATTTTTTTATTCTGGTTAGAAGGAACAAGACGAAGAGAAGGACAATCAACCCGATGGCTTAACACTATCTAGATCAGTGTTTCTCAACTCCAGTCCTCAAGACCCACCAAAAGGTCAAGTTTTCAGGATTTCCTTAGCATTGCACAGGTGATATTGTCTTCACCTGCTCAAGCATTAATTCCATCATGTATGCAATTCTAAGGAAATCCTGAGAACATGAAATGTTGGTGGGTCTTGAGGGCTGGAGTTGAGAAACACTGGGATAGATAACGACTGAGAAGACCCTGGTGGAGCTATCTAAGCTTGCACAAAATCAATCTTCCTACACATCGTTCACCCATCAAGTCGTCATGTTTCGAGATCAAGCCAAAGGCCATTTAAATAAAATAAAAAAAATAATTATGGCTACAATCGTCCTTCTGATTAAAATCCCACCCAATTATTTTTTTTTTTCATTTAATCACAAAATCAGATTTGATTTTTTCAGTTGCTCAGAAAAAGGGTCTGAAAATCAGATAGTATCGACAACATGAGCTAATTGTTAGATCTGGTTTAAGAGTGCAAGTATCTTATGAAAGCTTAAAACTATGGACATAGATACAAAACCACACGCTGTACTTTACAGCTGTTTCATTGACAGAATAACTATCTGATGGAAAGAAAGGCTAAAGAAAAAAGTTTGAAAAAAAAATAGTCTAATAACCATTTCTGCAGGTGCTATGTGTGACGGTTTAATTTAGCCGGTGACTCAATCTGCTCAGTTACGGAACTTTGAGCCGTTTATTATGGAATGTGGAAATTACAAAAACATCTATTTTATCACCAGCGTTGCCCGTGAGTGGGAGATGTGCATTTTTTAATACGAGCATAAGTTTATCGATGAAGGATTGGGTGTAACTTTGGCCTCTCCTCTTACTGGACCACTTGAGTCTTGCTCACATCCCGTGGGGAATCTGTGGTTTGAAACGAAATCATGCATGTAATTTTACTCTCTCAAATGATTGGACTTGGCATTCCAAGAAAGGATTAAAAGTAAAATGTTCGTCATGATTAGTGACCCCTCACCACTCGGTGTGTTGTTTTTATTTTTTCTGGACCACAAAGCACAAATTTTATTAAAATTCTGATTTATGACTTGTAATTTTACAGGTACAAAGATATTTCTTAGTTTTCTCAAATGGAATAGTGACCTAATTATACTGGCATCAGAAGCTGAAAAAAAAATTCTTGGCTCAGGTAGGATATTGCCGGTGGATTAACAAAAATGTGATGGGCACCCATGCAAAATTTGAACCTGGGCCCCCACCTGCGTGCTGGTCTGGTGTATGGGCCCTTGTACAGTTCTATATCCTATAAAAACAAATGTGTTATTATTATTATTATTTATTATTATAGCGACATTTATTCCATGGCGCTTTACATGTAAGGAGGGGTATACATAATAAAAAACAAGTACAATAATCTTAAACAATACAAGTCATAACTGGTACAGGAGGAGAGAGGACCCTGCCCTCGAGGGCTCACAATCTACAAGGGATGGGTGAGGATACAGTAGGTGAGGATAGAGCTGGTTGTGCAGTTGTTTGGTCGATCGGTGGTTAGTGCAGGTTGTAGGCTTGTCGGAAGAGGTAGGTCTTCGGGTTCTTTGTTCACTCCAATATAATGATTTCCCCCATCCTGGTGCCTTCCTGTAATAATGTCCACCACCCTGAGCACCTTTCTGGTGTAATGTCCCTCATCCTGGGCCCGTTCTTGGTATAATGTCCCCCAGATTAGTCTCTTCCTCTTATAATGTCCCTTATCCTGTGCGCCTTCCTGAAATAACGTCCCCCTTATAATGTGCCCCCCCCCAAAAAAAAAAAGAACAATTCTTCTTACCTTCCTCCGCTTCTACAGTGCACGGCATCCTTTTTTATAGCTGGCGCAGGAAGCGGCAGATGATTTCAGCTGTCACCATGAGCATGCCAACGGCAGCTGCCAGAAGCCTATACTGCAGTGCAGAGAGCCGTCAGGTCTCTGTGCTGCAATACTTTTCAGCAGAGAGTGCATTCTTGGATGCACCTACAGCTGAATTAGATGCTAGTTCTGGTGGGCCCTCCTCCCACAGGGCCCGATCACGGTTGCACCCTCCACAACTGCGATCGTTACACTCCCGGATGCATCATTACATCTGACGCGAGTCACACCTGGACATTATCTAATCACTGGTTTACAATGGACTTGCCTTGGACTAAACTGAGGAAGGGGACCCCTTATTATTCATCCTGTACTGGGTTCTTCAAAGTTTTCCAGGAAGTAACTATAAAGAAGTCACTATTAGCAACAGGTGAAGGATGATGAACACTGAGATGTAGAGTTAAGACGAGATGCAAGATAAACGTTCAATCAATACAGTAATCAAGGAGATAATCAGGGCAGATTGAATTTTCTCAATATGGTGGACAAACATTAGGACAGGGCTAACAACATTCGGCATTAAAGCTCAGAAGTTGGTAACTGGAAGACAATACAGAAATACACTTTTGCATAATCAGTTCAGCGTTGGTTGAGGAAGATGGACTAGAATGGGCTGGCTCTTTAATAGGACCGGTGTCAGTGGACCTACCCTAGATTGGCCAACTAATTCTTTACTTTTTTTAAAATAGAATGGATATTACACCGAATGTGCTATTTTTTTATATGTTGAGAAATATTGTGCTGCTGAGAATGAAGAAGTGACCATGGCTCTCTTTATTCAATTCTATGAAAGTGCTGAAAAATGCCATAAGCGCTTGTTTAGTTATTTTTGGAACTTACATGAAAGTGGACAAAGAGAACAATGCATGTGCGGCCACCTCTCCATTCCTAACAGCGCTAAATGGGGACCGGTATTCAAGATAGATCTGATGTCCTAGAGGTGAACCAGCATCTATCACACATACAGCATATCCAGAGTCAATCCTTTTACAGGCTCTCAACTGGGCCAGTTGAGCCCATATGAGACCATACGCCCGTAAAACATATGGAAAGGGGTAAAACTATAAAAAAACAACACAAAGGAGTTTCTCATAGAAGACAATAACAGCTTCTATAAGAACAATAGCTACAACAAGTCGCTATGAACATGTTTCACTTTTCACGAATGAGACCAACCTTAGACTATTAGTAGGGGATAAAGGATTAGCAGGTAAATTAACCTCCATTACTTGATGCTACAGACAGGACATCGATACAAGATATCAGGTGGCCATTCGTCATAATATCACTATATATTGTAACCCTAAAGGAAGCACAAAGATTGAATGCTCCTCAGGGGAGGCGAGATGATGCAACTAGGGGGGGAAGGAACGTTTCATGAGAAGGTCCACCCCCGATTAAGTAGTGTAGAAAAATATTATAAGGTTTTAAAAGGATGAAAATATGCTTTCTTTGGTTGTTCTTAACATGGTCAGATATATTAATCTTCTACAGAGGTGAAGACATTTATCTATATCAGTGTCTCACCTGGTGAAAGGGTTAACTCTCATCTACTAATAGGCAGAAAGTTTTGCAGTTTTAAATTACACATTGACTGTAACACAGAGACATCAAGAATTACAGAGGAGACACTGTCCAGGACAACATGTAATTTTGAATGCTCTGAAGAATGTACACCGCACGGAAAGTAAGTGAAAGCCTTCTTGAAATCTATGTTTCGCATAGAAAGGATGTAATTATCCACTCCTGAGCGAATGTTTGCATTGAGCCCAAATCAATATTTATCCTTCATTTCAGGCATTTTGCAAAACAATAATGTGAATTTTTAGACTCAATAAAAAATGTTCACTTGACAAATCCTCTAAGGAGAAGTCTGAAAGCGCCCTCGCCCCCTCCTCTTGTCTTCACCTTTACCCTTATTTTCACGTCTTCATATATTATAGCTGTAAGAAAAACTTATCAAAATATAAGATCTACACAAACCAAAATTAAAAGTAAATTCCCAGCCACCAAGGATCCAGACTCCTAGGGGGAAAATTTATTAAGAGGGGGATTTTTGAAGTCAGTTTTGCTTGTGGCTGCGTTACTATTACGTGTGCTAAATTGATCAAGAGTCATGCTATACTTGATCAATTTTAAGCAACTATATTAAGATATTACCTGTGACGGACATGTAACGGGCATGATGGACTTGTGAATGATAGATAAGTCGTCATGCTTGGTAGTCAAGAGGTCTGTGGTCAAAAGCCAAGAGAGTATGTCATAGGTAGGGGGGTGAAACAAAGGCATAGTCAGGAAACAGCCCAAGTTCAGAAGTTCAAGAAGGTAGAGTATCACGACAAAAGGGCTAGGCAAATGGATCGTCAAGACAAATCCAAGGTCCATCACCCAAGATCAGAATACCAGACAAGTAGCACAGAGCACGTACACACCTCATGATCAAAGCTACAATTTGCAGCAATCAAAAGCAGAGAGCTGATTAATTAGCTAGGTATTTACTCTGGACAAGAGACACGTGGATAAAACCCCGGGACACCCTGGTCCTGATTGAACGGCTAAACTTTCAATTACTATACTAACTGCTCAGCATGCCCCATTCCTAGACAGTTCATGATGTAACGGTGGCTGCAAAGCAAAATAAAGCACATTTGTTATTTTGTCATTTTCCTCTCCATTGCAATAAAATGCATTATAAAAGTCACACAACATTCATGGCGCATGCACGACAATCAGATTATTCAAATGTGGCACTTGGAAGCTCCATTCTCGAGACTGGTGAGGGGTCATAGTGGTGGGACTTCCAATAATCAACAACGTTTCACCTATCCCAAAATAAATAAACCATTTAAGAGAGAAAATTAAAAGCTATTTTTTCCAGTATTACAAATTTATATTGCCCTTTAAAAAAAAAAAAAAATGCTGGTCTTCAAAGTTAGTATGTGACATTGCAGTTTAGTTGTGTTCACTTTGATGGAGCTAAATATCACAAGCCATATCAGATGTAGTGTAGTTTCGGGAAGAATGCAGCTATTTTTTCTTTCTGATACTGGTCAACTCCTTTAATTTCTATGGTGTGGAATAAATGTATTTCCAGGAATTAAACTTTGATTGCCTATACTTGTAATGTCAAACCATGCTTGATCAGTGGCGGTCTGACCTCTGGAGCATCCTCCGGTCAAGGCTTATTTGTATACGTGGCTGTAGCTTGGTACTGCAGCTCTGCTCCATTTTTTCCACTACTTTTGCTTTTAATGATGGGAATGAGGTTGGACTATCAGCTATCAGATGCTAACCTATGAAACATTTATGGACTATCTTTAGGGCAGGTGCAGAAGAGTATATTTTCTGTCAAAGAGTGCGCTTAGACCAATGTTAGTCTATGGTCCGTGCACATGTCCAATTTTTACCTCGAATAGAGTTGGCCCTAGGAAATAATCGTCATCTGCGCCTGCCCTTAGAATAAACCAATCTCTTACCACTTTCATGGTCATCTTTATATTCACCTCATTTTTATCCATCAAGACTCCAAAAAATTTTCTCCTTCCATGTTCCTTCCTAGTCCAACAACTGGAGCTCATTACCTATTTTGGGTCATACATTGGCTATATATGACTTTTTAATGGAATATAATACAATTTTTCCATGTGACACAATACATTTTTTTGGCTAACACTTCAGATTTTTTTCCTGTGTTAGTCTCGGGAACCTCATCAGTCTATGGTCACCTCTTTACCTACCATTTCTGTAGAGGAAATTGCTTGTTACACTCCGACATGTGCTGAAATTAACCATTTCCATTATTGTGTTCATTGATGTATTTCCAAAAAATATTATTGAGTTATATATGGAAAGTAAAGAAATATTAGTCTCCACCACAAAATGTAATTTCTTAGCATATATACTACGTGAGAATTTTATGATATGTACTGTATATATGTATACAGGTGGAGGGCAAAATTAGAACATCTGGATAAATACTTGCTATTTTTGTGGCTCCTGATTGTACGTTGCGGAGAACAGCATTCATTTCCAAACTGAATTGTTGTATGTTTGTAGGTTGGTGGTTTGCATTTGTTATTGCTGTGCCAACTATTAGACATGTGTCCCATCAGTTGGGTGCCTCAAAATGTTTTTTTGGGGTCACTCGTGATAACCTTTTTCATTTATTGCATTATACTACAAGGAAAGTGCACATGGGAATATTCAAAGACAAAAGGAAGATGTTTTTCAATTGGAAAAATTGTATACATCATGCAAAATATCCATTTTGCAAACACCCAAAAATATACCCCCGCAATAGAGATTAATATTAATTTAAGATGACCTGCAGAGCATGCTTAAGGACATAGCAAACTTTGTGTGTATTTTGTAAAAACTCATGATTGAGTTTGGTTAGAAATGACTTGAGGTCTGAAAATTCAGAATATTGCATTTTTCTTAAGGGAAACCTGTCGGTAAACATAGTTTGCAATGTGTCTACATAGGGAGATACCTGTCAATCATCTGGAGCTGGGCGGACATAAAGTTTCAAAGGAAACATAGGTGGCTGCAATCACGCATCAAGGCTTTGAGTAAAATTGCCCGCGGTTCGTGGAGCATGAATATAGTGGCAGGTTTATTCTAACTGATTGAATGAAAAAAAAAAATAGAAAAATAAAAGATAAGTAGTTGATGTGTTTTATGCGAGATGTTTGCTCTCCATCTCTGACTGTGATTCTACAACTTAGAAACCAATTTTAGACCACAAGTAACTCTTTAGTAATATCAGTTTGACACCGACTAAAGTAAGGTGGTGTGTCTAAATACATAGATGTTTTCCATTGACTGGTCAAACCCTAGACAATGATTGTTTGGCAGCGAGGTACATCAGTGGTCAAGAGTCAAGACACTGGAGTTAAATCAACTGGCAGCCGTGGCTCAAAGCTGAGTGCTTAGCGAGAAATGAATATTTGGTTAGATCCCTAGGTCACTGTCAATTGGCAGTGAAACAAGTCTACGTTCAAGGTGTGAGAGGAAAGTCGTATGGTAGCCATGATTTACAGCTAGATGCTTAGTGAGAATTGACAAATTAGGATGCAAAAGCAATGGTAGAGTTTGAGGACCAAGCCAGGAGAAAGGTGAACAGATGGAAACAAACTCAAGGTGTGAGCCAAGCAAGGCTAGTGGGTGGAACACAAACAGACTGAGTATAATGTTCAGAGACGAGGAATGAGAGTGGACCCTCTGGACCGTGGAAAGACCTACCGCTGGGCGAGCGGACCTAATGGAATACCGTCCCCTAAACAGGGACCGTCAGGAGCAAGCCCAGAGGTCACTAAACCACGGTGGCAGTACCAAGAGGGACGGCTCAGAAGAAAGGAAGAAGACCAGGACAAGGGAGGATGGACAATTGTGGAGCAGAAACCTCGAAGGTAGAGCAAACCGGAGGACCAGGAAGGTGACGTCAGAACTGAACAACAGGAGAGCCGGGACGTGAGACGCTGCAGGAGAAAAGGAAGGATTAAAGGAAGCATGGAGGGAGAGGAACAACAAAGCTGAGAAGCAGAACTAAGAATACTAAGGATAAAAATGGACAAAATGTAGCAAAGGCACAGAATCTCACAGTACTGGACAAGACTCCATAGCAGTATAGCAGTAGCTATGTGACAATCAGGCACCATAATGCAGGAAGGACGGCCTCTTATGGCAGAAGTCTTACTTGGATTGGCTGTAGGAATTCACCTGATCCTAGCGTTCAGGGGAAGGAGGAATGGGGGAGGTGCGCATGCGCCCTCTGAAGAGCCCCGCACTTCTGTGCCAACACCCGACCCCCTAGGAGAGCGAGACACCGGAAGTTGAGAGGAGGAGAACAGAGGACGAGCGCGATGGGACCCAGAAGTAGAGCGGCGTGGAGGCGCAGCGGCAGGAGGAGCAGACATCACCACGGAAGAGGAGAAGCCGGCACACCGTGACCCGGAAGTGGAGCGGCGGGGACGCGCAGAAACAGTAACACTGAGGAAACCAAGAGCTGAATAGAGTCAGCACCAAATAATGGCTTCTGATACTCAGGCAAAGCTTAAAAGACACTTAACTCTTTAAAAATTGTTGCCAAAATTGGAGACAACATCGCCAAGTGTCAGATTGATGGCTAACATGTAGGTGAGATGTGCTGTACAAGAGCAGAGACTATTTCATATAAGATACTTGATGCCTGTAGGGTCGTTTTTACAATGGACACATGTAAAGTCTTCCAGAAACTAAAAGAGCTCCTCTGCATGTAATTCTTGACCTCCGCCAATAGAAAAAAAAACCCTCTGCCAATAGGTAAGAAGAAAATTTGCAAATGTTAAAAAAAATCCTCAAAAAATTAGTTCTCTAAAAGTCATCCATATTGTGTAAACTTTATAAGTATTTTATGGCTCCTTGTTTCTTTGTGGAATACTTTTGAAAAGGCTTTAAATTTAATCCATGCACATGGACAATCTGTACTAAAAAGTATACAGGGATCTCCCTAGCCTAAATTCCCAAGTTCTGCTTTTTGGAAATTAGACACAATAATAAGTGGTACAGTGGCCAAGTGATTTCCAATGTTGACTTAGGTCTTCCAATAGAAGAAGATCATCTACATAGGGTTTGGTCTCCCTATGTTTGTGTCTGTGTGGATTTCCATCAACTTCAAAACATATTCATAGATAAATGGTCTTTCTGTGACATTTTATCATAGTCGGTATGTATATGTTTGAGAAGAAGAAATGTGATCGTAAGTCCCAATGGCAACTGTTATGAGTGTTTGTATGGTGTTTGTACGGTACATCGTTGCTAGTTGTGCGTAAGCAATAAAAAAAAATAATTATTTTCAATCTCAAGTGAAGTCTTAACTTTTAGTCAAGAAACTCTACAATTTCCATGAATATCCACAGTTTAAGTTGTATAATGCTCTTACACAATGGAAAACCATAACGTATACTCAACAAAAAAAATAAAAAAATAAAACTTCCATGCATGGAAAATCTGAACCGTTTGGTAATTCCTTTTAAATATGTATGAATATGTACCTCACCTTATACTTGATCCCACTTCAAGATTTGTAATATTAAGTATTTGTGTGCAAATGCCAAGATTTCAATGCTCCACCTCAATATCTGGCACTGGATGTTTGAGTTGTTGCCATCAAATGTTAGAAATAAATTTTCATCCACATTACTCATCAGAAAAACAGCCCAGATTCAACTGTGTGTAACCCCTTGGTCAAGCCAAACACGGGGGCACACCGGCATGTGTTTGTGTTTCAAAACAAGTCAGCGAAGTTTAGGTCTCAAAGTACGGCCGGGCTTTAGGTGTCAAGACAACAACTCTCGAGCTTCATTTCATCTAACACTAAAAATACATTGGAAAATGATTCAAAATAAAGATTAAAAAAAGACATAAAAAAGAGAAATCCAATGATTATGTCCTTTGAGTACCCCCTGAAAAAAATAATGCCCCTTTAGTGCCCTCTATAGAAAATATTGATGCATCTTTAAATTCCACTTAAAAAATAATGATGTCCTTTAAGTGCCACCTCTAAAAATAATGTTATGCCATCCCCATAAAAAATACAGTTCTTAAGTTTTTACTCACTTAAATGGCAGCTATCATTAGAAAATCCCCTACTGTTTAAATCAGGTATTGGCGCTATATGTATTAAAGAAAAAAAAAGCTGACAATATTTTTTATATTATGATCATATTACTAAAACTGGTAATCTTGCAATTTTCACACTGGCAACTGTTTTTTTTAGATTTAAACTTCCTGTTCTATCTGGAAGAGTTTTCAGCAGACTCCATATCATCAGAGACAGGATTGCAGTGACAGGTATGACCTTTATAAACAGCTGATAACAAAGGATACTAACTAACATCATCATCGATGATGTCACAACTTCCCTCGCTCCTTTCATTTACAATGACCTTTTCACACGTTCATTAGATGCTTCAATACAAAACATAGAGTCAATTGTGTCTAATGCGCATGTATTATTTATTTATTTCCTGAAATAAAAGGAAATTAAAATCATAAAAAGCCCAAGTGGCCAGTGTGGGAATTGCAAGATATCTTTTTAATGAAACAAAAACAGTGCCAAAAATTATATATATATATATATATATATATATATATATATATATATATATATATATATATATATATGCTGTATATACATATATATACTGTATATATATATATATATATATATATTTAACCCCTAAAAAATTATTTAAGCAATGGGTAATTTTCTGTTTGCCATTAATTCATGCAACTGAGTCCTCTGCACACAGAGATGGTTGGCATAGGTGGCGCAATGCAGTGACATCATTACACCATGTGCACTGGTATTGGACAAATCCAAGGCACCCTGGGCAGAAGTCTGAGGCATGCTCACAACCCAGATTTTTGGTACTAAACACCCTTAATTTCCTTTTTTTTTTAATTTATTTAGAATTTTTTTCTTATATTTGTGGTCCCCATGAAGAAATGCTAACAAAAAAACCCTGTAAAAATTGCCAAAATAAATTCCAAAATTGCTTAAAAAAGTGATGTTGCTTATTGCTGAGCCACTATGCTGGGAAATGCATTACTATCGTACATATAAGCAAAACAAAATAAATAAAAATAATAATAATTAGAAATAGTCAATATTTGTATTTAAGGTACAGAATCCGTATAATTGCACAATACCAGGAAAAAAAAATCGAAAAGTGAAAAATAAAAAGTTTTTAAAATGCAAACCAGATTTTTGTACAGTACAACAGCAGTCTCTCCTTACGGTTGTACCCTGAAAACAATTTGTAGCACTGGATGTTAGTAAACAGGAATTACAAGAAACGATGTAATAAGATTAGCTCGTAAAATCTTATTTGCTTCATGTTGTTCTTGTTCTGAACCCCCGTATCTCCCCTCCTACCTTCTCCGTTCCTCGTACCATGTGTACTGTTTTTTTTTTCCCCTTTCGAACGATGGGTATTTAAAAAGTTCAGAAATCTAGAACGTGTTTATAGACAAGTTATTTAATGGGCTGTTAGGTTTATGTTACAGGCTTGGTGAGTCGAAACAGAGGTTGTGGGGACGTTGCAACTGTGACCAGTTTTACTGCCCAACTGGAGATTTGGAGACAGATTCCAGGTACTGTAACTTACTTATGAGCAACAGCTGAGGTGTAATTTATACGGGTAATATATTCAAAGAGCCTTGGGTCAATTTAAGGTTAGAAAAACAGTTTGAGAAAAAGGTAGACGCAGTTTAAGAAAATGTTTTGTCACCAAGAATACATAAGAACAAGTCTTAACGAAAGAAAATTATGGAGAGCAAAGATGCAAGTTGGGTGCCGAGAGCAATAATCACCTTAGTCGCCACCACCACTTTGGGGCCATCTTAACCCTACATCCTCAGACTGCCATTCTTCATTTGAATTGTCAGTTTGTTCTTGAAATTTTTGTCTAAAATTTTGAGGCCCATGGGTACAGGGACATTTATATAGGTCCACATAGTCTGTAGGGCAGAAGAAGTAGGTCTTGAGTTGGTTGTCTACCATGGCAGCTATCTTCATTATTTCCAGTTTATTGATTTACTTGGACAATGCAAGAATAACTGAGGTTGCAAATTTTTCATTTATTCTATTTTTCTATTTTCATTTTTTTTTTTGCATACATCTTATTTAGATAATTCAGAAGATTTTAGTCCATGTAGACGTTGTAGGGTAACGAAGTGTTAAGCCCTGTGAGAATGTTCATTATTATATAGGGCTGATTCATCAAAGAACTGCCGCCAAAAAGGGTGGACTTGAGGTGGACACAGATTGTGGGCATGACAGTCCATCAAATTCATTCGAAGCCCTGGCATTTGTATATCCAAAATGCTACTCCAGTCCCTAAGTAGAGATGAGCAGATCTTTTAAAATTTGACTTAACTGTCTTCTCCAAAGATTAGATTTGTGGAGAATAAATTTGCACGAAACTTGATACTGAAAAGCTTGTAATTGCTAAGAAAATATACATGGGGGAGAGGACAAAGAGAACAAACCCTACAACAGAGAGAGGACCTCGCTGATCATAAAAGCTTACACTCTACGAGAGAGAGAGGACCCCGCTGACTGTAAGAGCTTACACTCTACAGAACCGAGAGAGAGGACCCCACTGACTATAAAAACTTACACTCTACAGAACCGAGAGAGAGGACCCCACGACCCTAAGAGCTTACACTCTACAGAACCAAGAGAGAGGACCCCACGACCCTAAGAGCTTACACTCTACAGAACCAAGAGAGAGGACCCCACGACCCTAAGAGCTTACACTCTACAGAACCGAAAGAGAGGACCACACTGACCCTAAGAGCTTACACTCTACAGGACAGAAAGAGAGGACCCCACTGACCCTAAGAGCTTACACTCTACAGGACAGAAAGACAGAGAGGACTCATATAGCATACTGCACATCCCATAATCCTCCATATAATATAATGCACTCTCCATAGTCCTCCAGACAATGTAATGTACCCTCATAGTCCTCCATATATTATAGTCCTCCATATAATATAATGCACAGCCCATATCCTTTATATAATAGAGTGCACAGCCCCTAGTCATCCATGTAGTAGTATGGCTACCATGTATTCACAGATTATTATTTTTTTATTACCTCCCATCCTCTCTCCTCTCTCCCACCGTAAGGCGTTCTATTATGAGGCCGGCAGTTGACTTCAGCGTGCAAGCGACAGGAGCGCATGACGTCACAGCCATGCGCCCCCAGTGATGCGCACACCGACGTCAACTGCTGGCCTCTAATTGGCCTTCAGGGTATATTGCTGTACATGGACCTAACGCACATCCAGCTGAAGTATTTGCTGGCATCGGTGACCACTCACCAGTCAGGCTCAATTGCGACCACTGAGACCATGGTAGTTATGCCCCTGGAGAGGACCCCAATGACCATAAGAGCTTACACTCTACAGGAGATAGAGAGGACCCCACTGACCATAAGAGCTTACACTCTACAGAACAGGAAGAGAGAGAGGATCCTGCTGACCATAAGGGCTTACACTCTATACTTCTGACCAGAGGAGCTTATACTCTATAGGGGAGACAGGACCTTGATGATCGTAAGAGCTTACACTCTACTGGAGAGAGATAGAACCCCACTGACCATAAGACCTTACACTCTACTGGAGAGAGATAGAACCCCACTGACCATAAGAGCTTACACTCTACAGGAGAGGGAGGACCCCACTGACCATAAGAGCTTACACTCTTTGAAAGAGAAAAGACTAAAGTAAGACCATAAGAGCTTACACTCGAAAGGAGAGATAGACTTACTCAGCGACTTTAAAGATGGAAAGTGACTCTGCCGTACAAACTGTTCTCCGCTGGGAACCTCTGATCTGTGATGCTCCCGTACTGACCACTACTGTACAAAGTATGATAATCCGCCAGATCTTGAAGCTGCAGGATATTATGAGGAGGCCCACATGGCAACGCAATATGATGTCAGCCATATTAGGGAAATTTCTATTGGTGGAGAAATTATTTGGTCTGAATTAAATTTTTCATCCGGTTTGGATGAATCAAAATTGAATCAAATTTTTGAAATGAGCTTTTCCCTCTTATTCTTATGTCCTACACCACATTCTAAGTAGCGGGTCTCAAATACAAAAATTATATAGGACATTTTGTCTAATAGTGCTGAAAAGGGTAGGTTGTGTGATAGCTTTGCAGTAATCCAAGCTTTAAGATGTCACCGATTTCCTGAAGGATACATAGTTACATAGTTATTAAGGTTGAAGGAAGACTTTAAGTCCATCTAGTTCAACCCATAGCCTAATCTAACGTGCCCTAACATGTTGATCCAGAGGAAGGCAAAAAAAACCCATGTGGCAAAGAGTAAGCTCCACCTTGGGGAAAAAAAATCCTTCCCGACTCCACATACAGCAATCAGACTAGTTCCCTGGATCAACGCCCTATCAAGGAATCTAGTGTATATACCCTGTAACATTATACTTTTCCAGAAATGTATCCAGTCCCCTCTTAAATTTAAGTAATGAATCACTCATTACAACATCATACAGCAGAGAGTTCCATAGTCTCACTGCTCTTACAGTAAAGAATCTGCGTCTGTTATTATGCTTAAACCTTTTTTCCTCCAAACGTAGAGGATACCCCCTTGTCCCTATTTCAGGTCTATGATTAAAAAGATCATCAGAAAGGTCTTTGTACTGTCCCCTCATATATTTATACATTAACATAAGATCACCCCTTAGTCTTCGTTTTTCCAAACTAAATAGCCCCAAGTGTAATAACCTATCTTGGTATTGCAGACCCCCCAGTCCTCTAATTACCTTGGTCGCTCTTCTCTGCAGCCTCTCTAGTTCAGCTATGTCTTTCTTATACACCGGAGACCAGAACTGTGCACAGTATTCTGAGTGTGGTCGAACAAGTGACTTGTATAGAGGTAAAATGATGTTCTCCTCATGAGCATCTATGCCTCTTTTAATGCATCCCATTATTTTATTTGCCTTTGTAGCAGCTGCCTGACACTGGCCACTGAATATGAGATTGTCATCCACCCATACACCCAGGTCTTTTTCATTGACGGTTTTGCCCAGAGTTTTAGAATTAAGCACATAATTATACATCTTATTACTTCTACCCAAGTGCATGACCTTACATTTATCCCCATTAAAGCTCATTTGCCATTTATCAGCCCAAGCTTCTACTTTACATAAATCATCCTGTAATATAAAATTGTCCTCCTCTGTATTGATTACCCTGCAGAGTTTAGTGTCATCTGCAAATATTGAAATTCTACTCTGAATGCCCCCTACAAGGTCATTAATAAATATGTTAAAAAGAAGAGGGCCCAATACTGACCCCTGAGGTACCCCACTGCTAACCGCTACCCAGTCCGAGTGTGCTCCATTAATAAACACCCTTTGTTTCCTATCCCTGAGCCAGCTCTCAACCCACTTACACATATTTTCCCCTATCCCCATTATTCTCATTTTATGTATCAACCTTTTGTGTGGCACCGTATCAAAAGCTTTTGAAAAGTCCATATACACTACATCTACTGGGTTGCTTTGGTCCAGTCCGGAACTTACCTCTTCATAGAAACTGATCAAATTAGTCTGACATGAACGGTCCCTAGTAAACCCGTGCTGATCCTGGGTCATGAGGTTATTCCTCTTCAGATACTCCAGTATAGCGTCCCTTAGAATGCCCTCCAGGATTTTACCCACAGTAGAGGTTAAGCTTACTGGCCTATAATTTCCGAGTTCAGTTTTTGTCCCCTTTTTGAATATTGGCACCACATTTGCTATACGCCAGTCCTGTGGTACAGACCCTGTTATTATGGAGTCTTTAAAGATTAAAAATAATGGTCTATCAATGACTGTATTTAATTCCTGCAGTACTCGAGGGTGTATCCCATCCGTATGACCCCATACTGGGTCATAGGTAGCAGTAGCACTTAAGCAGTGGTGGAAAATAAGATTCTTATATCTTTCGAGTAGAAGGTAAGGGGTAGGGGACCAATATCTAATTTCCTCCAATTTGCTGGTTGTCTACTCATTTTGCCAAAGTTTCCAGTATTCATGTAGCAATGTTTTTTTCAACATGGTGTGAAAATATTAGTGTTAAAGTATGACTAACTCATTCATCTCCAAGTTGGAACACACCCATTTAGTAATCATCTAGGGGAGCAGTAGGACATCAGCCCTAATGCGTAAGGGGACCAGAAGGTTCCTCCACCATGTAAGGAGACATTGGTAACATAAGTGCCATATGGTAGATGGGCGTCACCTTACATATTTCACCATTGGGCCTGTAGATCCACTCTGTTAAAAAGACATAGCATCAAACTAAAATATGTAATTCTGTATTTATTATTTTATGTATATGAATTATATTATAGATTTTTTTTCTTTCTTTTTTTTAATGGAAAATATGGTTGACTTCCATAGTAATCTAAAAATTCTTAAGTATAAAGCTAATTACGCCTATATCATTCTGAGCTGTGTTATAGTAATTCTCAACCATTTTATATTAATTCTGTAATTCGTCTATACATATTATGTAGACCAGACTCGGTTACAAAATAAAATTTCATTTTGTAAAGATCCTGGGAGCTGATAATACAAAGGTCGTGTCGAGGAAATGCTATATCGTTTCCCTAATTAAATAGAGCAGCCCCCAGAAACCCAACCACGGCAGTGAAATCCTACCCACCCTAGTGCTCAGACCTGGCGCAGCCGTGATAACTCTAATTGTCTTACATCATACCTTACACAGGGTGTATAATATCTCAAAATACTTTATTATATGCATCATTCCACTTTACACTCTTTAATGGCCCGAGGGGAATATAAGTGACACTTCCCAAAATGAGTTAAGCTGTCATTTAAATGATGTCAACTAAATATTTTGCAAATTGAGACGTTTTCATTTAACTTAGTTATTTAAAAGTAATATGAAAAGCAATGGCAAGGATCCTGGAGCAAAGTAAATAATGGTCTTAGTAATTCCATGTTTAGGACATGCTGTTTCTGGGAGAACTTCCGAACCCAAAATGTGACTCTAGAAAAACATAAAATTGGACTTTGGCAAAGTGTTCACTGTAGCTATGCCAGGACATGGTGACTTAGTGCTCAGTACTGCAACCGACAATGTCATAGCCCAGTCAGTGCCAGTGATACCAGGACAAGAATTAGGTAGATGGTATTAAACAGGTAGGGCAACCCCATTTATTATCAGGCATGCCTCTCCTGGGTTAAATTTAAAGAGGAAGTAGGATATCATATAGAGCATACTTATAAAATTAAGGCATTTAGCACACAAATTGGTCTGTGCCCACCAGCCACAACAAGGCATAAATTATTTTTGATGGGACCCAGAAATTTCACTTCTTCTCAGTCAGGCTGCTTTCACACATTAGTTTTTTGCCATCAGTCACAATCCGTCGAATTTTGAAAAAAAAAAACGGACCTGTCTCAGATTGTGAAAGACTGATGCGACGGATCCGTTTTTTTTGCCAGATCCGACTAGCTGATCCAACTAATTGGATCCTTAAAAAATCGGAGCGTGCTTAAGTTAAAAAAAAAACAAATCCGTCGCTGTCCATTTTTTCAACGGACACAAAAAACGTTATTATGTCCGTTTTCTCTGGCTGCCGGATAAAATTTTTTCGACCGATCCCGCGAAAAACGGATGAAATGTGAGGCCATCCGTCTCAATCTGTCACTAATACGAGTCTATGAGAAAAAAACGGATCCGGCGGCTTCTAGCTCTGTCTGTGTCAGCCATATTTGATGGCCTATACCGGCTCAGGATCTTGCGGTCTCTGGGGTCCTGGACTTTCTCTAGATATGGAGCCAGTCTGTAGTCTCTCTGTAGACTCCGGTGCATGGTCAGTTTCTGTAAAGTGTTGATATTGCTCCTCCAGTCACTGGCATACCTTTCTTGGCCTTTCATCTACCATCTACCTGATTCTGGCTTTTGTCAGCCTTTTGTGAATGGTGTTTTTGTCCGGTTAGGTTTGCGTGAGCTGCTCCGGGGTCCCACCTACATCTCTCAAGGCTTTCTGGTGATGGGAGCTTGAACTGCTCCTGGAATGACAGCTTCTTCTACAGAACTGCCCAACTCAGCCCGACAGGCACTATCGAAGGTGCTCCGATGGACTTGGAGAAGGGGCTTACAGAATTCCAGTTGGAATATTCCTACAGGGCTGGAATCCCACCTTGACCAGTCTGGGTATAGGTGAAGACCCCAGACTTCACTGTGGTACTAAAAATAAGCACATACGAGTATGATGTAAATGGCTTAAGAATAAATAAGTGGTGCACAAATACAATACATAACTATAATTTATTACAAGACATGGAGGGCTTTGCAATCTTAGTGTTTCCCTTATTTATATTAATTGAATGATAACATAGTAACATTAAACATGTAGGATTCACACTTGCATTGTAGCTTTCCGTCTGCCTGTTCCATATTAACTGATGGAATCCGGTGGAATATTTGCATTATTAAGGGTTCCTTCTAGGTTCTGTTATGTGTCAGTTTTTTAGAATGGGAAGTAAAGTCCCGGTTGCTCTGGGCCTAGACTTTTTTAACTATAAAATCAATGGGACCCAAATTTGGTTTGCTTGTGAGATTTTGTAGATGTTGCTATGTGGATTAGTGCTGGTTTATACTTGTACTGTAAACGTTGTGAGTATTCAGAATGTGGGAATGGAATTCTTCAAAATTCGTGCAGATCCAGACCGAAGAGTGAAGACCAGTTCAAAGATCGAGTGGGTGAGCGCAGGAGACAAGATAGGAGAGCGGCAATGCTAAGACAGGTGAGCATAATCACAGTGGCAATGACTGAGCTCAGCAGCTCTGACCGAGTTAAAAGCACCAGCTGTTCAGAGCTGCTGCCGTCAATGATTGGCTGCAGCGCTGACCAAGTGATGTCAGTGCTGCAGACAGTAACAGACACCAGGAGTAGTGGCGGAGTGTCACTGCTGGACCTGGGATGGGTGAGTATTAAAATCAAACTGCAGCCGGAGTAAAGGAGTTTTTCGAAACCGGAAATCCCCTTGAATGTAAAGTTTTCTTAATTTTTGAAGATTTAACTCTAAAAAAATGATAAACTTAATATAGTCATTTATGGGGGCGCCAATGTGGCTGATATATGCAGAGCGTCCACTAGCGCAGAGGAATGATACACCAGGGGCTGAGCTGGGCTTAATTACTATAAAGACACGTACGCGGGCCGGTCACCGCTTCTTTTGATGTTCAATCTCCTTAATATGTATAAGGAAGAATCAGAGTATAGGGAATAGGCTCGCTTGTGCAAGGAGCCGACCGAGTAACTGTTTTATCTGGTAGCCGCGTTCAGCTGAAAAACGTCATGTATTGTACGGAGATGAATAAGGAGAATGTTACCATTATCTAGTCATTTAGATTATATTGACCTAATCTCTCATTAGTACAACGCTCTTATGGACACCGGTACAGTAATTCCGCCAAATGTTCGGGATAATAATCTGCATTTATAATCATAATTATCATGTCAACCACATAATATAAAATGTTACTAAAAATGCTTTCTTTCAAGCCAGTGCTCTTTAGTTTAGGTCTTCATTGCATTTTTTTTTGTCATAATGGGTGACATTGCCTGACTTGTCTGCTTTAAACAGGACCCTTCACCCAGTCATATGTAACCCGTTTTCTGCTGTTATTTTATTCTCACTGCTCCCCTGAATATTCCTTTTTTTGTTTTTTTTTATAAATTCCACCATTCAATTCCAGAGATATGGGCTTTTTTTAATTTTGTACCAATTTTTAAGGACTTTTACAAGGGGGCAAGGCCCCATAAGATGCTCCATTCAGATTTTTGCCCCATATAATGCTGCACATGGCCCCATACAGATATTTGCCCCATATAACGCTGCACATGGCCCCATAAGATGCTCCATACAGATAATTGCCCCATATAATGCTGAACATGGCCCCATAAGATGCTCCATACAGATATTTGCCCCATTTAATGCTGCACATAGCCCCACAAGATGCCCCATACAGATATTTGCCCATATAATGCTGCACATGGCCCCATACAGATAATTGCTCCATATAATGCTGCACATGGCCCCATAAGATGCTCCATACAGATATTTGCCCCATTTAATGCTGCACATGGCCCCATAGAGATATTTGCCCCATATAATGCTGCACATGGCCCCATAAGATGCTCCATACAGATAATTGCCCCATATAACGCTGCACATAGCCCCATAAGATGCTCCATACAGATAATTGCCCCATATAATGCTGCACATGGCCCCATAAGATGCTCCATACAGATATTTGCCCCATTTAATGCTGCACATGGCCCCATAGAGATATTTGCCCCATATAATGCTGCACATGGCCCCATAAGATGCTCCATACAGATAATTGCCCCATATAACGCTGCACATAGCCCCATAAGATGCTCCATACAGATATTTGCCCCATATAACACTGCACATAGCCCTATAAGATGCTCCATACAGATATTTGCCCCATATAACGCTGCACATAGCCCCATAAGATGCTCCATACAGATATTTGCCCCATATAACGCTGCACATAGCCCCATAAGATGCTCCATACAGATATTTGCCCCATATAACGCTGCACATAGCCCCATAAGATGCTCCATACAGATAATTGCCCCATATAATGCTGCACATGGCCCCATAAGATGCTCCATACAGATATTTGCCCCATTTAATGCTGCACATGGCCCCATACAAATATTTGCCCCATATAATGCTGCACATGGCTCCATAAGATGCTCCATACAGACATTTACCCCATATGCTGTTGCTGCAATTAAAAAAATAAAAAATTACATACTCATCTTTTACGCTCCCGACACTTGCTATATTCACCTGCTCCCCGTTCCACCACTGACCGCCACTGTGTCTTCCCCATCCTCTGCACTGACGTTCAGGCAGAGGGCGGCACGCACTAATCGCGTCATCGCGCCCTCTGACCTGAGCATCACTGCAGAGGACGCGAAAGACGCAGCGGTGCCGACGGTGGAGTGGGGAGCAGGTGAATATCGCACCTGGCACGGTCCCTGCACGTCTGTTCCCCGGCGCCGGCAGCTTCTTCCTGTAGTGAGCGGTCACATGGTACCGCTCAGTACAGTAATGAATATGCGTCTCCACCCCTATGGGAGTGGAGTCGGGTCCATATTCATCACTGTAATGAGCGGTACCATGTGACCACTCACTACAGGAAGAAGCTGCCAGCGCCGGGGAACCTCGCCACGAGCAGGGGAGTATTATTACACAGCTCCGCTCCCCCTCCCCTGCCGACCCCTGGGTATGACACGAGCATAAGGGTTACTTTCAGCCTAAAAAGTGAGCTGAAATTCTCGGCTTATACTCGAGTATATACGGTACTTATTTACGACATGGTTTTTGCTCATTTTGCTCTATTTGTTTCTTGCAGGTTTTGTATGTTTTATGGCCAATGCGTTTATTATGTGCTGCATGTATACCAACTCAAATCAAGCTTAATTTTGTGTGTTTTTTGTTTATTTCCACAAATGTTACATTATTCATTCAAAACACAAACTAAATCAACAAATTGAGATAAATAAAAAGAAGAAATACTAACCCACATAATGTAAGACGGGTACAGGCGCAGTGAGCCTGAGAAGCTACAAAGGTCAGATCTGCTCTCCAGAAGATCTGCTGTAACACTCTGAGATCAGGTTTCAAAGAGCATGAAAAAACAAGAAATAACTGGATAGGGGGAGATTTTCTGATAATTTAAGCAGGAGAGAGAAACTAAACTTATTGAGCTGTACCTGTCAGATCAGCTGAGTCTGACAGAGGGTTAAGAGCGGATTTAATATTCAATAATGATCAGGAGTTACAGCTCTCTCATACAGCTCTCCTACACAAAGTAAGACGCCCCCACAGCTTCCTTATACACAGTATGGTGAGCCCACAGCTCCCATATATACAGTTTGATGAGTCCACAGCCCACTATACACAGTATGATGAGCCTACAGCACAGCTATATACAGTATGGTGGGCCACAGCTGCCGTATAGACAGAATAGTACCCACACAGCTCCCTTATACATAGTATGATGAGCATATAGCACACCTATACACAGTGTGATGGGTCACAGCCCCCTATGACCAGTAAAGTACTAAGATAGCTCCCCTATACATAGTATAAAGAGCCAATGGCTTCCCTATACACCGTAAGATGGGCCCACAGCTCCCCTATATACAGTATAATACTCCCATAGCTCCCCTATTGATAGTATAGTGCCTCCACCGCTTCACTATATAAAGTGTGATTGGCCCACAGCTCCCTTATACACAGTATTATGCCCCCACAGCTTCTCATACACAGTATGATGGGCCCACTGCTCCCCTAAACACAATATAATGGCCCCCGCAGTAGTCTCCAACATGTATAATGGCTCCCACGTCATGTATTACATTGTATAGTTGCCCCCACTGTAGCCACCACACCGTATGATGGCCTCCACGGGAGGCCCAAAACTTTATAATGGCCCTCACATTAGCTCCCATGCTATATGATGGCCCCCATTAGCTCCCATGCCATATAATGGCCACCACATTCGTTCCCATGCTATATAATTGCCCCCACATTAGCTCCCATGCTATATAACAGTCCCCACATTAGCTCCCGTGGTGTATAATATCCGCCCATAAGCTTCCATGCAATATAATGCCCACTACATTAGTTCCCATGGTATATAATATCACCCCATTAGCTCCCATGGTATGTAATGACCTCCACATTGACTTCCATGCGATATAATGGCCCTTACATTAGTTTCTATGCTATATAATGGCGCCCACATTAACTCCCAAACTGTATAATGGCCCCCATACTTTATGTAGACTCTACACTGTATGATGGACCCCTCACATTAGTCCCTACAATGTATGAGGGGCCCTCCACATTGTATTGGATCAGCATGGGTTTATGAGAAATCGCTCCTGTCAAACCAATCTAATCAGTTTTTATGAAGAGGTAAGCTATAGGCTGGACCACGGTGAGTCATTGGACGTGGTATATCTCGATTTTTCCAAAGCGTTTGATACCGTGCCGCACAAGAGGTTGGTACACAAAATGAGAATGCTTGGTCTGGGGGAAATTGTGTGTAAATGGGTTAGTAACTGGCTTAGTGATAGAAAGCAGAGGGTGGTTATAAAGGGTATAGTCTCTAACTGGGTCGCTGTGACCAGTGGGGTACCGCAGGGGTCAGTATTGGGACCTGTTCTCTTCAACATATTCATTAATGATCTGGTAGAAGGTTTACACAGTAAAATATCGATATTTGCAGATGATACAAAACTATGTAAAGCAGTTAATACAAGAGAAGATAGTATTCTGCTACAGATGGATCTGGATAAGTTGGAAACTTGGGCTGAAAGGTGGCAGATGAGGTTTAACAATGATAAATGTAAGGTTATACACATGGGAAGAAGGAATCAATATCACCATTACACACTGAACGGGAAACCACTGGGTAAATCTGACAGGGAGAAGGACTTGGGGATCCTAGTTAATGATAAACTTACCTGGAGCAGCCAGTGCCAGGCAGCAGCTGCCAAGGCAAACGGGATCATGGGGTGCATTAAGAGAGGTCTGGATACACATGATGAGAGCATTATACTGCCTCTGTACAAATCCCTAGTTAGACCGCACATGGAGTACTGTGTCCAGTTTTGGGCACCGGTGCTCAGGAAGGATATAATGGAACTAGAGAGAGTACAAAGGAGGGCAACAAAATTAATAAAGGGGATGGGAGAACTACAATACCCAGATAGATTAGCGAAATTAGGATTATTTAGTCTAGAAAAAAGACGACTGAGGGGCGATCTAATAACCATGTATAAGTATATAAGGGGACAATACAAATATCTCGCTGGGGATCTGTTTTTACCAAGGAAGGTGACGGGCACAAGAGGGCATTCTTTGCGTCTGGAGGAGAGAAGGTTTTTCCACCAACATAGAAGAGGATTCTTTACTGTTAGGGCAGTGAGAATCTGGAATTGCTTGCCTGAGGAGGTGGTGATGGCGAACTCAGTCGAGGGGTTCAAGAGAGGCCTGGATGTCTTCCTGGAGCAGAACAATATTGTATCATACAATTATTAGGTTCTGTAGAAGGACGTAGATCTGGGGATTTATTATTATGGAATATAGGCTGAACTGGATGGAAAAATGTCTTTTTTCGGCCTTACTAACTATGTTACTATGTTACTATGTTATTTAGGGCCCCTCATAGTTTTGATTCTCCCACAGTCATACCATACATTTTAATTAAAATACAAAATATCATATACTGACCTATTCCAGGATCCTGACGAGTCTTCCTGCAAAGCGCTGGCGCAACCACTGGGCATCAGAGTGCCGGCGCGGTGTGGTACCAGACCAGGACTCTCTGATTTCCTTTTCATGCATCGGCGCTTCTGTTCCAGCATCACCTGCTGTTTCATTGACCATAGGTTTAAAGCGTCCTGTGGTCTACAGAACAGAGAGCGGTAGTGTAAGGAGATCATATCTCCCTGCCCTACTGCAGAAAATAACTATATTAGAGTGCAGCTCATAGGATACAGAATGGTGAAACCTATGTCTCCCTACTTTATCACAGGATCCATTTGTATCAGCAGCATGTCAATGCCGATACAGTTCAAAGAGGTGCTCACCCGGAGATCCGAACCACCCGGTAAGATGTGCAGGTGCTAGTGTTGGCACTAGCGATGTCTCTTATTAAGAGCACAAAACTACATTTTTCAACCCTATGAATTTGGCTCCCAGGGCAACCTCCGGTGTTGTCTTCCCCAATGCTATGCCACTAAGTAAACTCTGAGATAATGATGTCACGGGTAGGGGTGTAGTAAACGATGATGTCAACAGGGATGCTCGACCATAACGACTGAACCTAGTAGAAGGGGGAATTAAGTGCCAGATGCTCCCCATCTTGTATTGGTTTCATCTGGAGGGTTGAAACCTGAAGGTTGGACATTATTTTTCTCACATTGTGTGATGGTACCATATCACCATGTGCATCGACCACACAAGGCACCACCTGGAGCCCCGACAGGTCAACAAAACCAACACACAAGCCATCTATGAGCTGATAGGCATCACTTTCAGACTACTCACAGTTAATATAGCCCTAATATATTCCAAATTGTGGGATCACCAGGAAGCAATGATGCAGAATTTCTAAGTTGTCCTGTTCTCTATTATTTATTATTACTCCCTCATATTATTTGGGCTACATCTTTAGAGCAGAGATTTTACAATTAAGCCTTTTGAAAGAAGATTTACCTCACTTGAAAGTCACCCGCCTAGGAAACGCCTAAACACTCCAGAGAGTGAGGTCACTTCAGTTTGATCCTCATCATTTGCAGAGGAACCCACCCAAAATTCATCACAGTTCTCAGGTGACGTTGGGAGAATGGAAAGAGATTGCATGGTTGGCTGTAGTCAGACACCGGGGCTGCATTGGCTGAGCTATTAAAGTTGCAGTGTGCAAGCTGGTTACACTTAAACAAATAATATGGTTTATATTAACTTAGAATATTTTGGGCTTCACCTTAGCAATAAAAATGGAGCCTGATCTATAGGATGGTGCAGTATGGAGCTATTCCATACTGAAGGCATTGCTACCGATGGATAATAACCACATAAAGTGGCAGGGCACCGGAATTGCACCAGTAGTGCAGCACTGGAAGAACAATGCTACAAATGCTCCTCATGAAAAGTATTATTAAAGCTATGTAACATCCATGTCTGTACTCGTTATTTTGGGGTTTATTCCTGAACGTTGTTTTTCATTAACGCCTTTCTGTGGGGCATTGGTGGGGCTACACCCAGCATAACCCTCTGCTCCCTGCCTCCAGTTGCCAGTTAAAAGGTTAAAATTACCATTTTTTGTACCCATTTCTTTTTTTATGCTTAGCTATTTTGATTCCTGTTTCTGATCTTGACTCATTTTTTTACTATTTTACTGCTTAATGATTTTGTTCCTGACTATAACCTCATGGCACTGAACAGGCTTTCTGGCTATCCTATGCCTGCCCACTCCACCAGCCAGCAGCCGCTCCATGGATTTAACACAGGTCCTTACATAAATCCAGATCTCGCATAAATGTTAAAGGGTGAAAAACAGGGTTCCTTTAGGACCTGCTAGATGGAGTGACCGGCAGAAAGCCTATCAGTGGAAACCCTTTTAAAGGGAACCTGATGGCTGATACATGCTGCCTGATCCTTGGGCAGCATATATTAGACAATGGCTGTATTATTTCAGCCATGCATAATTGCTCTCTGAAACAATGTGAATTTTCAGAGAAAAAAACATACCTTTAAAGATACAAGGACCGAGCCACATGGGAGGCTAGATGGAAAGGCCAGTCCCCAGCAACTTGTCCCCACCTGCCCCCCTTGAGTGACAGGTTTTAACCTGCAGGCATGTATAGGGAGAGACCTATCAGTCATTGGCAGTGAGTGGAGTTAATTAATTTTCAGTACTTTGATATTGAGAACCTGCAATATCATTCAAGACCACTATGCAATGTATGGAGTTGTGGCACCTGTAGTGCACCGTGATACCTTAAATCAGATGATGATAGGGGGGTATTGGGAATTGGACCCCTTCAGATCTGATATCAATGACCTACCAAAAGACAGACAGCATGCCGCGATTCAAAGAAATTCTGAAGCAAATGAGAACCAAAGGAATTGAGGTATATCAGTGTGGAAATGCTTATAAAGCCATTTCTAAAGCTTTGGGAATCCTGAAGGAGAATGTTTGGCCATATTTTTGTGACCTCAAGCTGAAGTGAACTTGAGTTATGCAGCAGAACAATGATCCAAAGCACACCAGCAAGTCCACCTCTGAATGGCTTAAGGAAAACAAAATTAAGACTTTGGAGTGGCCTAGTCAAAGTCCTCAACTTAATTTGATTGAGATGGTGGGACACGACTTTAAAAAGGCGGTCCATGCTCGGAAACCTCCAAAGTGGCTGAGTTACAAGATTTTTGCAAGGATGAGTTAGCCAAAATTCCACCAGAGCGTTATAAATGACTCATTGCCAGTTATCGCGAATGCTTGATTGCAGTTGTTGCTGTTAAGGGCGGCCCAACCAGTTATTAGGTTTAGGAGGCAATCACTTTTTCACACAGAGCTCTGTAGGTTTGGATTTCTTTTTCTCATAGTAATAAAGACCTTCATTTAAAAACTGCATTTTGTGCTTCCTTGTGTTATCTTTGATAATTACATTTGTTTGGTGATCTGAAACATGTAAGTGTGACAAACATGCCAAAGAACAGGAAACCAGGAAGAGGGCAAACACTTTTTTTCACGCAACTGTATATATAATATCTCCTCCATATAATGAGTGTGGCTTTAGTCATGAAGGCCTGTACAGTCATGGCCAAAAGTTTTGAGAATGAGACAAATATTAATTTTTCCAAAGTCTACTGCTTCATTTTTTCTAATGGCAATTTGCATATACTCCTGAATGTCAGAGTGATCAGCTTAACAGCAATTACTGTACTTGCAAAGTCAATATTTGCCCAGAAAATGAACTTTAACCCCCAATACACATTTCAACATCATTGCAGTCCTGCCTTAAAAGGAGCAGCTAACATCGTTTTAGTGATTGATCCATTAACACAGGTGTGGGTGTTGATGAGGGCAGGGCTGGCGATCAATCAGTCATGATTAAGTAAGAATGACATCACTGGACACTTTAAAAAGAGGCTGGTGCTTGGTATCATTGTTTCTCTTCAGTTAACCATGGTTATCTCTAAAGAAACACGTGCAGCCATCATTGCACTGCACAAAAATGGCCTAACAGGGAAGCAGCTACAAAGATTGCACCTTAGTCAACAATCTATCGCATCATCAAGAACTTCAAGGAGAGAGCTTCCATTGTTGTCAAAAAGGCTCCAGGGCACCCAAGAAAGACCAGCAAGCGCCAGGACCGTATCTTAAAACTGTTTCAGCTGTGGGATCGGACTACCAGCAGTGCCGAGCTTGCTCAGGAATGGCAGCAGGCTGGTGGGAGTGCTTCTGCACGCACTGTGAGGCGGAGACTCTTTGAGCAAGGCCTGGTTTCAAGGAGGGCAGCAAAGAAGCCACTTCTCTCCAGAAAAAACATCAGGGACCGACTGATATTCTGCAAAAGGTACAGGGAGTGGACTGCTGAGGACTGGGGCAAAGTCATTTTCTCTGATGAATCCCCTTTTCGATTGTTTAGGACATCTGGAAAACAGCTTATTCGGAGAAGAAGAGGTGAGCGCTCCCACCAGTCTTGTCTCATGCCAACTGTAAAGCATCCTGAAACCATTCATGTGTGGGGTTGCTTCTCAGCCAAGGGAATCGGCTCACTCACAGTCTTGCCTAAAAACACAGCCATGAATAAAGAATGGTACCAGAATGTCCTCCAAGAGCAACTTCTCCCAACCGTCCAAGAGCAGTTTGGCGCCCAACAATGCCTTTTCCAGCATGATGGAGCACCTTGCCATAAAGCAAAGGTGGTAACTAAATGGCTCATGGATAGTGTTGAGCATTCCGATACCGCAAGTATCGGGTATCGGCCGATATTTGCGGTATCGGAATTCCGATACCGAATTCCGATACTTCCCGCGTATCGGATACCGGAATCGGAAGTTCCCAGAATTCAAATTGAACGCAGCAGCCAATGAGGAATGAATGAAAGTGTGGGCACATCCTGTTTAGCATGGTGGGCATGTAAGTACTGGCAAGGCTTGGATTGGCTGCTGAAATGATGTCACTCTGCACTATAAAAAAGCGCTGCCGCCATTTTGCGCTCACTCTGCTGTGATTTCAGTTAGGGACAGGACGCTGTGTTCTAACTGAGGGCCAGTTGAGCTAGCTAATTGCTTTATTTTCCTTTCCAAAGGCTAATTTAGCAAAACGCTGTGTGTTCTTCACTGTTCACCTTGCTCTTGCCTTGCAGCGCTGTTTTAACAGCGTTCTGCAAGGTCTCTGTGTGTGTGTGTGTGTGCAGCTCACTCTGTAGTCTGTGTGCAGCCATATACCCGGTTGTATTCAGCTCAGGGGGGGTTCACACTGCCTCACACAGTTGTTCTTTTTTGCTCTTAGTGCAGCCTGCTGCACATTTTTTCTCAAATTTCCTATTAGTGTTTTTCCACCAGTCTCCAGCTCTATTGTGGAAAAACACTACATAGGATAACCTAGAGGGGGGTTTTTGGGCCTTGCAGCGCCGTTTACGGCTGTCTGCACGGTCTCCGTGTGAGCCCAGCTCGCCCTGTAGTCTGTGTGCAGCCATAGCCGGTTGGATTCAGCTCAGGGTTCGTTACTGGCTCATACCTTGAGAAAAATTTTCCTTTTTTTCAAATAGTGCAGCCTGTTTAAAATTTGAAAAAAAAAATTCCTATTAGTGTCTTTCCACTCGTATCCAGCTAAATAGTGGAAAAACACTATATAGGATAACCTAGAGGAGGGTTTTTTGGCCTTGCAGCGCCGTTTACGGCTGTCTGCACGGTCTCCGTGTGAGCCCAGCTCGCCCTGTAGTCTGTGTGCAGCCATAGCCGGTTGGATTCAGCTCAGGGTTCGTTACTGGCTCATACCTTGAGAAAAATTTTCCTTTTTTTCAAATAGTGCAGCCTGTTTAAAATTTGAAAAAAAAAATTCCTATTAGTGTCTTTCCACTCGTATCCAGCTAAATAGTGGAAAAACACTATATAGGATAACCTAGAGGAGGGTTTTTTGGCCTTGCAGCGCCGTTTACGGCTGTCTGCACGGTCTCCGTGTGAGCCCAGCTCGCCCTGTAGTCTGTGTGCAGCCATAGCCGGTTGGATTCAGCTCAGGGTTCGTTACTGGCTCATACCTTGAGAAAAATTTTCCTTTTTTTCAAATAGTGCAGCCTGTTTAAAATTTGAAAAAAAAAATTCCTATTAGTGTCTTTCCACTCGTATCCAGCTAAATAGTGGAAAAACACTATATAGGATAACCTAGAGGAGGGTTTTTTGGCCTTGCAGCGCCGTTTACGGCTGTCTGCACGGTCTCCGTGTGAGCCCAGCTCGCCCTGTAGTCTGTGTGCAGCCATAGCCGGTTGGATTCAGCTCAGGGTGCGTTACTGCCTCATACCTTGAAAAAAAATTTCCTTTTTTTCAAATAGTGCAGCCAGTTTAAAATTTGAAAAAAAAAATTCCTATTAGTGTCTTTCCACTTGTATCCAGCTAAATAGTGGAAAAACACTATATAGGATAACCTAGAGGAGGGTTTCTTGGCCTTGCAGCGCCGTTTACGGCTGTCTGCACGGTCTCCGTGTGATTTAAACTAGCTCTGTAGCCCGATCTGCACCAAAAAAAAGGTTAAGTTCACCAAACACAACTTACACTTGTGTAGGCCACATTTGAAAAATAATAAAGTTTAGTCCACAATTTACAACATTAGTGTTTCTTACACCTGTTAGGAGGAGCATTACAGGAATAAGCACACTAAGGCCTTAGTACTTTTCTGCTTATCTTTATCTGTCAACCAAGATGAAGAGGGCAGGGAGTAAGGCACGTGGGCGTGGGCGCGGAGCAGGGAGAGGAGCAGGGAGAGGACGTGGTGATTCTGTGCCTGCTGCGGGCGCCGGTGACTCGTCGTCACTCAGTTTCAGCAGGGAACAGTCCTTCATGCGCAGCTTTGTCGGAGAGCGCCGTGCACCGCTGCTGCGTGAAGACCAAATTGAAGCCGTTGTCGGGTGGATGGCAGCTAACGCCTCGGCATCGACTTCAGTTAGTGCCACATCCTCTCAGGCACAGAGCACTGGAGAGCAGCCATCTGTCTCTTCACCACCTGCCAAATTGGCCAGGCAGTCAGAGAGCCCAGGACAGGAGCCGTCTCTACTTCTGTTCTCTGAATCTCTTGGCTTGGAAACAGGGGGCCAGCCAAGCAGCATTGGAGAAATGGAAGAAGAGGCAGTGTGCAGTGATGCCCAAAAGCTTTATCTCTCTGACTCTGAAGAGGCAGGTGGGCCAGTGCCTCCGGTGACCACAGCGCAGTACGCATCTGATGATGAAACTCAGGTGCCGCTTTCTCGTGCGTACTGTGCTGCTGAGACTACCCAGGAGGAGCAGTTGGTGGCAGAGGGTAGTGGAGATGATGAGGTCCTTGACCCATCGTGGCGTGAGGAACAGGAAGGTGGTGGGAGCAGCTCAGAGGAAGAGCTTCCTCTTACGGGCCAAAGAGGGAGAGGGAGGGGGAAGACTGCGGAGCCTGTAGCCTCCACTTTGGCACCCGTTAGGAGCCTGTCTCTTTCCAAAGCCAAAAAGGGCGCTCCCAAGACTTGCAGTGCCTGGTCCTTTTTTGACACAGTTGCAGATGACATTTGTTTTGTCAAATGCAAGCTGTGTCATCATAAAGTAAAAAGAGGGAAAAATGTCAGCAACCTCAATACCACAAATATGTGGAAACATGTGCGGACCAGGCACGCGGTGGAGTTACAGAAACACACTGAAGATGTAGGCCAACCAACAGCGGCAGCTACCACCTCTTCAGCTCGTGTTGCCTCTTCCTCCAGCTCACGCACAGCTGGTTTGGCTTCCTCCCAGAGACCTTGTGTAATTCCACCCACAGCACCACCTTCCCAGTCATCCTCACACTCCCAGTCTACTCTACAGCCATCGGTAGTACAGGCATGGGAGAAAAGGCGGGCATTCTCGGCCAACCACCCCCGAGCACAGGCTCTGAATGCAGGCATTGCCAAACTGTTGTCCCTGGAAATGCTCTCGTTCAGGCTGGTGGAGACTGACAGCTTCCGTGACTTGATGGCATTGGCAGTCCCACAGTACAAGGTGCCCAGCCGCTTTTACTTCAGCAGGCAGGCTGTCCCTGCCCTGCACAGGCATGTTGAGGCAAACATAAAACATGCGCTACTGAACGCCGTCAGTAGCAAGGTCCACCTCACCACCGATGCGTGGACCAGTCAGCATGGACAGGGGCGATATGTTTCCCTCACTGCCCATTGGGTTAATGTTGTTGAGCCAGGTACAGATCGTGCGAGTGGCGCAGGACGTGTCCTGCCCACTCCAAGGATTGCAGGAATCCAGTCTGTACGCATCGACTCCTCCTCTTACACCAGTTCCTCTGATTCCTCTCTGCAGGATCCGTCACAGTCCACCCCCACATGGACCCGTGAACGTTTACCTATGACCGACATGAGCACAGCCGTGGCCAAACGTCAGCAGGCCGTCTTGAAACTAGTTTCATTGGGGCATCGAAGCCACACAGCGCAGGAGCTCTGGAATGCCATAAAGCAGGAGAGCGATGTGTGGTTACTGCCAGCGAATCTCCAGCCAGGCATGGTAGTGTGTGACAATGGCCGAAATCTGGTGGCAGCTTTGGCCCTTGGCAACCTCACTCACATCCCATGTCTGGCACATGTGCTCAATTTGGTTGTGCAGAGTTTTCTGAGGGACTATCCGGATCTTGATGCCCTGCTGCACAAGGTCCGCCTAGAGTGTGCTCACTTGCGGCGTTCCAGCTTGGCCAGATCCCGCATTGCTGCTCTGCAGCGCCGATTCCGCCTTCCGGAACACCGCATCATATGTGACCTACCTACCCGGTGGAATTCCACGTTACATATGTTGGAGCGGTTGTGTGAGCAGCAGCAAGCAGTTATGGAGTACCAGCTGCATCAGGCGCAAAGAAGTCGCAGTCAGCGCCGATCAGACTTCACAACCACAGAGTGGGCCACTATGAAGGACGTCTGCCAGGTTTTGCGTCCTTTTGATTATTCCACGCGGATGGCAAGTGCAGATGATGCACTAGTCAGCATGACTGTCCCCCTTATCTGCCTGCTTCAGCAAACTTTGCAAGGGTTAAGGGATGATGTGGTGGAAGAGGTGGAGGATGAGGAGTCACCTTTTCCATCAGCTTCTGGAGAGTCAGCGCCACGTGGTTCCTCACAAAGGGGTACGCAGGGGCCAATTTGTGAGGAGGATGAGGAGGAGTCAATGGAGGAGGAAGAGCTCCGTCCAGAGGAGGGAGCGACACAATTGTCCAGTGGTCAGTGTGTACAGCGAGGGTGGGGTGATGACGAGCGGGCAGAGATCATGTCTCAAGCAGGGGACAGCGTTTCTGGGCCGGTTGGCACTCTGCAGCACATGGTGGATTTCATGCTGCAGTGCCTGAGAAACGACCGCCGCATCGACCACATTCTCAACATGCCTGATTATTGGGTGTTCACCCTCCTCGATCCTCGCTACCGGGACAACGTCCAAAACCTCATCCCTGCGTTGACCCGGGAGCGTAAATTGCGGGAGTACCACGACACACTGGTGAATTCCATCATCTTCTCCTGTCCAACTGAGAGGAGTGCTGCTAGTGCTTTACAAAGCAGCTCAGTGCGTCGAGGCAGTGGGGGAGGCTCTGCCCAAAGAGGGAGCAGAAGCAGTGCCTCTGCCCAAGGCAAGCCCAGTATGGCACAACTCTGGCACACTTTTGTGTGCCCGCCCCAAATGTCTACACCATCACCGGCGGCTCCAGTCAGCAGGAGGCAACGGTTCCGTCAGATGGTGACAGACTACATGGCTTGCCCTCTTACTGTACTCCCAGACGGCTCTTCCCCGTTCAAGTTTTGGGTCTCTAAGCTGGATACATGGCCAGAGCTAAGCCAGTATGCATTGGAGGTGCTGGCTTGCCCTGCGGCTAGTGTCTTATCGGAACGTGTCTTTAGTGCCGCAGGTGGTGTACTAACAGACCGTCGCATGCGACTATCCTCCGATAACGTTGACCGGCTTACTTTCCTGAAAATGAACCAGGCCTGGATCTCGCAGGAATTTGCCACTCCTCTGCCTGATTAAGTAATTGGGTGTCATCCAGGTCTCCTGCTGTGTTCATCTTTCTACCACCTGAACTGCTATTCCTGGGCTCCAACACCGCCAGTTGCGGCTCAGAAGTGCAGGCTGCACAGTAAAAACATACGACCCAGTGTTATTGGGTTTCAGTAACGTCAGCTGATCCCCAGCTGTGTAGCCGGCAATGTGTCCTGCGACCGCCACGCTGGCACAACAACCTAAATGTAAGGGAACCTGTCCCCCCCCCCCCCCCCGTCGTTTGTTACTGAAAGAGCCATCTTGTGCAGCAGTAATGCTGCACAAGGAAAAGGTAGCTCTTTTTTTTTAGCTCTTTGCACACGCAGAACTTAACACTTATAAAATGTGTTCACTGATACCGTTATACCGTCCCGGAGCTGGGACTTTCCTTCGTAATGTGACGCAGCACAGCCGTCATTCCTACCCCCTTGGTGCCATGCGCTGCCTCCTCAGCGTTGTTTTAAGCTGTCACGGAGCCTGCGCTGTTCTGTTATCCCTTGGGCATGCCCTATTTGCGCTGCCTGTCTTCTGACATAATTTGGTGTCAGGCTGGCTGCGCCTGTGCGGCCGCGCTGCCCGAGATCCCGCCTCGCAGTGTCTTCTGATTGAGTCACACTGCGGGCCTGGGATCCATGGGCATGCGCAGTGCATATCTTCCCCTCGGGCTCTCGCTCATTTCCCTCCGCCTTCTTTAGACTGTGCGCCGTCAGCTGATCCCTAGCATGCCACGGCCGTGACACCGCACAGTCTGAAGAAGAGGGAAGGAGGGGAGTGAGAGTCGAGGTTATGCACTGTGCATGCCCATGGTTCCAAGGCCCGCAGTGGGATTACGTTAGATGAGACTGCGAGGTGGGATCTGGAGCAGCGTGGACGCACAGGCACTGACAGCCTGACACCAAATTATGTCAGAAGACAGGCAGCGCTAATTGGGCATGGCCAAGGGCTAACAGAACAGCGCAGGCTCCGTGGCAGCTTAAAACAACGCTGAGGAGGCAGCGCACGGCATCAAGGGGATAGGAATGACAGCTGTGCTGTGTCCCATTACGAAGGAAATTCGCACCTCCGGAACGGTTTAACGGTATAAAGGGACACATTTTTAGTGTTTACTTCGGTGTTTGCAAGGAGCATAATTAAAAGAGCAACCTTTTCCTTTTGCATCCTTAGTGCTGCACAACATGGCTCTTTCAGCTACAAACGTCTTGGGGGGGGGGGTTAAAGGTTTCCTTTCAACTTGCTCCAATCAGGCTTCGGCCTACACTCTGTTCCTCTGCTCCTCCTGCTGTCCCTGGGCTCTAACACCGCCAGTTGGTGCCTGGAAGTGCTGTGTGCACAGTCAACAGTCGCTCCTCTGTTATTGGGGTTCAGTAACGTCAGCTGATCCCCAGCTGTGTGTGCGGCAATACCTCCAATCTGCTCCTCCTGCTGTCCCTGGGCTCTAACACCGCCAGTTGGTGCCTGGAAGTGCTGTGTGCACAGTCAACAGTCGCTCCTCTGTTATTGGGGTTCAGTAACGTCAGCTGATCCCCAGCTGTGTATCCGGCAACGTGTCATGCGACCGCCACGCTGGCACAACTAAAATGTAAGGGGACCTGTCCCCCCCCCCCCCCTAGGCGTTTGTTACTGAAAGAGCCACCATGTGCAGCACTAATACTGCACAAGGGAAAGGTCGCTCTTGAAATTATGCTCCTTGCAAACGCTGAACTACACACTCATGTAATGTGTCCCCTCACACCGTCCAACCGTCCCGGAGGTGGGACTTTCCTTTGTAATGTGACACAGCACAGCCGTCATTGCTACCCCCTTGGCACCGTGCGCTGCCTCCTTAGCGTTGTTTGATTCCGTCATGGACCCTGCGCTGTTATGTTATCCCTTGGCCATGCACAGTTTGCGCTGCCCGTCCTCTGACATCATTTGTTGTCGTCCTGGCTGCGCCTGTGCGTCCACGCTGCCCGAAATCACACCTCGCAGTGTCGTCTAATGTGATCCCACAGTGGGCCTGGTATCCATGGCCATGCGCAGTGCATATACTAGCCTCTCACTCCCCTTCTTCACGCTTCTTCAGACTAGGCGGCGTCAGCTGATCCCTAATAGCATGCCACGGCCGTGACGCCGCACAGTCTGAAGAAGCAGGAAGGAGGTGAGTGAGAGGCGATGATATGCACTGCGCATGCCCATGGATCCCTGGCCCGCAGTGGGACTACATTAGATGACACTGCAAGGTTGGATCTCGGGCAGCTTGGACGCACAGGCACTGCCAGCCTGACACCTACATGATGTCAGAAGACGGGCACCGCTAACTGTGCATGGCCAAGGGATAACATTACAGTGCGGGCTCCGTGACAGAACCAAACAACGTTGAGGAGGTGGTGCCCGGCACCAAGGGGGTTGGAATGACGGCTGTGCTGTGTCACATTACAAAGGAAAGTCCCACTTCCGGGATGGTTTGACGGTGTGAGGGGACACATTATATGAGTGTGTACTTCAGCGTTTGCAAGGAGCATAATTTTCGGAGCCACCATTTTCCATGTGCAGTATTACTGCTGTACAAGATGGCTCTTTCAGCAACAAATGCCTGGGGGGGGGGGTTAAAGGTTCCCTTTCAACTTGCTCCACTGCAGGCTTCGGCCTACACTCTGCTCCTCTTTGATTCCCTGGGTTTCAACACTGTCAGTTGCCACCTGGAAGTGTTGTCTACACAGAAAAAAACACTAGGTGATGTGTCAGTGGGGTTCAGCACCGCCAGCTGTTCCCCTGCTGTGTAGTCGGCAACGTGTCCAGCACAAGCCACGCTGGCACAACAGAACAAAAGCTGCCACCAGTGCAGGCTTCGGCCTACACTCTGCTCCTCTCCTCCTCCTGCTGACCCTGGGCTCAAACACCGCTAGTTTTTGCCCGGAAGTGCTAGCTGCACAGAGAAAAACACCAGCCAATGTGTTAGTGGGGTTCAGCAACGCCAGCTGTTCCCCTGCTGTGTAGCCGGCAACGTGACCTGCAAACGCCATGCAGGCACAGGAACTGAAATTAAAAGGGAACCTGGCCCCACCCCCCCAGGTGTTTCTATGTATAACAGCCACCTAGTACAGCAGTACTGCTGCATTTGTACAAGGTGGCTGACTTTTTCTCCTTGCCCACGTGGAACTCAACACGTACAAAATGTGTCTCATTGAGACCATTCCACTGTCCCTGAGGTGTGACTTTCCTTTGTAATGATACGCAGCACCCCCCTTGGTAGCGTTTCCCGTCTTTTGTCATCATGGTTAGCTGGCTGCGCCTGTGCATCCGCCCTGCTAGAAACAACGCCCCTCGTTGTCATATTTATTTTGTCAGCGAGGGTGTGGTTTATGGGCACGAGCAGTGCATATGTTCGCCTGTCTTAACTCATCTCCTTCCGCCTTCTTCAGACTGTGCGGCCTCCTGGCCGTGGTAGGCGATAAGGGATCAGCTGAGGCCGCCCAGTCTGGAGCAGGTGTAAGGACATGTGTAAGCGGCCAACCTATTTACTGCACAAGGCCACGAATCCCAGCCACGCAGTGTGATTTTTTGAAAACACACTGTGGGTCTGGGATTCATGTCCATCGCTAACCGCAACGGCCGACATGAAATGAGGTCAGAAGACAGGAAGCGCTCACAGCGCATGGCCAAGGGATCACAATAGCGCAGACTCCTGTACAGCAAATAACAACGCTCAGGAATCTGCGCCCAGTACCTAGGTGCAAATTTTTACACCTGTGCTGCGTCTCGTTAAAAAGACAAGTCACGCCTCCACAACTGTTTGACAGTATAATGGGCTAAATAGTGTACGTGTTTTAGTCAGCGTGTGCAAGGAGCAAAACAAATAGAGCAACCTTTTACTTGTGCAGCATTAATGCTGCACAAGGTGTGGCTCTTGTACCTTGCAACACCTGAGGGGGGGGTTAAAGGTAACCTTTGAAATTGGTTCAACTAGGCTTCGGCCTACACTCTGCTTCTCTACTCCTCCTGCTGACCCTGGGCTCAAACACCGCTAGTTTTTGCCCGGAAATGCTAGCTGCACAGAGAAAAACACCAGCCAATGTGTTAGTGGGGTTCAGCACCGCCAGCTGTTCCCCTGCTGTGTAGTCGGCAACGTGTCCAGCACAAGCCACGCTGGCACAACCGACCAAAAGCTGCCACCAGTGCAGGCTTCGGCCTACACTTTGCTCCTCTCCTCCTCCTGCTGACCCTGGGCTCAAACAACGCCAGTTTCTGCCCGGACATGCTAGCTGCACAGAGAAAAACACCAGCCAATGTGTTAGTGGGGTTCAGCACCGCCTGCTGTTCCCCCGCTGTGTAGCCGGCATCGTGTCCAGCACAAGCCACGCTGGCACAACCGACCAAAAGCTGCCACCAGTGCAGGCTTCGGCCTACACTTTGCTCCTCTCCTCCTCCTCCTGCTGACCCTGGGCTCTAACACCGCTAGTTTTTGCCCGGACATGCAATCTGCACAGAGAAAAACACCAGTCAATGTGTCAGTGGGGTTCAGCAACGCCAGCTGTTCCCCTGCTGTGTAGCTTGCAACGTGACCTGCAAACGCCACGCAGGCACATGAACTGAAATTGAAGGGAGCCTGCCCCCCACCCACAGGTGTTTCTATGTATATCAGCCACCTTGTACAGCAGTACTGCTGCATTTGTACGAGGTGGCTGACTGTTTCTCCTTGCCCACGTGGAACTCAACACGTACAAAATGTGTCTCATTAGAGACCATTACAATGTCCCTGAGGTGTGACTTTCCTTTGTAATGACACGCAGCACCACCCTTGTTAGCGCTGCCCGTCTTTTGACATCATTGGTTAGCTGGCTGCGCCTGTGCATCTCCCCTGCTCGAAACAACGGCCCTCGGTGTCTTATTTTTTTGGACAGCGAGGGTGTGATTGATGGGCATGTGCAGTGCATATGTTTGCCTGTGTTCACTCATCTCCTTCCGCCTTCTTCAGACTGGGTGTCCTCATGGCCGCGGCAGGCGATAAGGGATCAGATGAGGCCGCCCAGTCTGAAGCAGGTGTAAGGACATGTGTGAGCGGCAAACATATTTAGTGCACCAGGGCACGAATCCCAGCACCGCAGTGTGATTTTTTAAAAACACACTGTGGGTCTGGGATTCATGTCCATCGCTAACCGCAACGGCCGACATGAAATGAGGTCAGAAGACAGGAAGCGCTCACAGCGCATGGCCAAGGGATCACAATAGCGCAGACTCCTGTACAGCAAATAAGAACGCTCAGGAATCTGCGCCCAGTACCTAGGTGCAAATTTTGACACCTGTGCTCCGTCTCGTTAAAAAGACAAGTCACGCCTCCACAACTGTTTGACAGTATAATGGGCTAAATAGTGTACGTGTTTTAGTCAGCGTGTGCAAGGAGCAAAACAAATAGAGCAACCTTTTACTTGTGCAGCATTAATGCTGCACAAGGTGTGGCTCTTGTACCTTGCAACACCTGAGGGGGGGGTTAAAGGTAACCTTTGAAATTGGTTCAACTAGGCTTCGGCCTACACTCTGCTCCTCTACTCCTCCTGCTGACCCTGGGCTCAAACACCGCTAGTTTTTGCCCGGAAATGCTAGCTGCACAGAGAAAAACACCAGCCAATGTGTTAGTGGGGTTCAGCACCGCCAGCTGTTCCCCTGCTGTGTAGTCGGCAACGTGTCCAGCACAAGCCACGCTGGCACAACCGACCAAAAGCTGCCACCAGTGCAGGCTTCGGCCTACACTTTGCTCCTCTCCTCCTCCTGCTGACCCTGGGCTCAAACAACGCCAGTTTCTGCCCGGACATGCTAGCTGCACAGAGAAAAACACCAGCCAATGTGTTAGTGGGGTTCAGCAACGCCAGCTGTTCCCCTGCTGTGTAGCTTGCAACGTGACCTGCAAACGCCACGCAGGCACATGAACTGAAATTGAAGGGAGCCTGCCCCCCACCCACAGGTGTTTCTATGTATATCAGCCACCTTGTACAGCAGTACTGCTGCATTTGTACGAGGTGGCTGACTTTTTCTCCTTGCCCACGTGGAACTCAACACGTACAAAATGTGTCTCATTAGAGACCATTACAATGTCCCTGAGGTGTGACTTTCCTTTGTAATGACACGCAGCACCCCCATTGTTAGCGCTGCCCGTCTCCTGACATCATTGGTTGGCTGGCTGTGCCTGTGCGTCCCCCCTGCCCGACACAACGCCCCCCGTTGTCTCATATATTTTGACTGCGAGGGTGTGATTGATGGGCACGAGCAGTGCATATGTTCCCCTGTTTTCACTCCCCTCCTTCCGCCTTCTTCTGACTGTGCGGCCTCATGGCCGCGGCATGCGATAAGGGATCAGCTGAGGCCGCCCAGTCTGAAGCAGGTGTAAGGACATGTGTGAGCGGCGATCATATTTACTGCACAAGGCCACGAATCCCAGCACCGCAGTGTGACTTTAGGAAAAGCCACTGTGGGTCTGGGATTTATGGCCATCGTTAACCGCACCGGCCAACATGAAATGAGGTCATGAGACGGCCTGCACTAACAGGGTATTGCCAAGGGATAACACAAGAGCGCAGACTCCTGTACAGCAAATAACAACGCTCAGGAATCTGCGCCCAGTACCTAGGTGCAAATTTTGACACCTGTGCTGCGTCTCGTTAAAAAGACAAGTCACGCCTCCACAACTGTTTGACAGTATAATGGGCTAAATAGTGTACGTGTTTAATTCAGCGTGTGCAAGGAGCAAAATTAAATAGAGCAACCTTTGACTTGTGCATCATTAATGCTGTTCAAGGTGTGGCTCTTGTACCTTGCAACACCTGAGGGGGGGGTTAAAGGTAACCTTTGAAATTGGTTCAACTAGGCTTCGGCCTACACTCTGCTCCTCTACTCCTCCTGCTGACCCTGGGCTCAAACAACGCCAGTTTCTGCCCGGAAATGCTAGCTGCACAGAGAAAAACACCAGCCAATGTGTTAGTGGGGTTCAGCACCGCCAGCTGTTCCCCTGCTGTGTAGTCGGCAACGTGTCCAGCACAAGCCACGCTGGCACAACAGAACAAAAGCTGCCACCAGTGCAGGCTGCGGCCTACACTTTGCTCCTCTCCTCCTCCTCCTGCTGACCCTGGGCTCTAACACCGCTAGTTTTTGCCCGGACATGCAATCTGCACAGAGAAAAACACCAGTCAATGTGTCAGTGGGGTTCAGCAACGCCAGCTGTTCCCCTGCTGTGTAGCTTGCAACGTGACCTGCAAACGCCACGCAGGCACATGAACTGAAATTGAAGGGAGCCTGCCCCCCACCCACAGGTGTTTCTATGTATAACAGCCACCTTGTACAGCAGTACTGCTGCATTTGTACAAGGTGGCTGACTTTTTCTCCTTGCACACGTGGAACTCAACAAGTACAAAATGTGTCTCATTACAGACCATTACAATGTCCCTGAGGTGTGACTTTCCTTTTTAATGACACGCAGCACCCCCATTGTTAGCGCTGCCCGTCTCCTGACATCATTGGTTGGCTGGCTGTGCCTGTGCGTCCCCCCTGCCCGACACAACGCCCCCCGTTGTCTCATATATTTTGACTGCGAGGGTGTGATTGATGGGCACGAGCAGTGCATATGTTCCCCTGTTTTCACTCCCCTCCTTCCGCCTTCTTCTGACTGTGCGGCCTCATGGCCGCGGCATGCGATAAGGGATCAGCTGAGGCCGCCCAGTCTGAAGCAGGTGTAAGGACATGTGTGAGCGGCGATCATATTTACTGCACAAGGCCACGAATCCCAGCACCGCAGTGTGACTTTAGGAAAAGCCACTGTGGGTCTGGGATTTATGGCCATCGTTAACCGCACCGGCCAACATGAAATGAGGTCATGAGACGGCCTGCACTAACAGGGTATTGCCAAGGGATAACACAAGAGCGCAGACTCCTGTACAGCAAATAACAACGCTCAGGAATCTGCGCCCAGTACCTAGGTGCAAATTTTGACACCTGTGCTGCGTCTCGTTAAAAAGACAAGTCACGCCTCCACAACTGTTTGACAGTATAATGGGCTAAATAGTGTACGTGTTTAATTCAGCGTGTGCAAGGAGCAAAATTAAATAGAGCAACCTTTGACTTGTGCATCATTAATGCTGTTCAAGGTGTGGCTCTTGTACCTTGCAACACCTGAGGGGGGGGTTAAAGGTAACCTTTGAAATTGGTTCAACTAGGCTTCGGCCTACACTCTGCTCCTCTACTCCTCCTGCTGACCCTGGGCTCAAACAACGCCAGTTTCTGCCCGGAAATGCTAGCTGCACAGAGAAAAACACCAGCCAATGTGTTAGTGGGGTTCAGCACCGCCAGCTGTTCCCCTGCTGTGTAGTCGGCAACGTGTCCAGCACAAGCCACGCTGGCACAACAGAACAAAAGCTGCCACCAGTGCAGGCTGCGGCCTACACTTTGCTCCTCTCCTCCTCCTCCTGCTGACCCTGGGCTCTAACACCGCTAGTTTTTGCCCGGACATGCAATCTGCACAGAGAAAAACACCAGTCAATGTGTCAGTGGGGTTCAGCAACGCCAGCTGTTCCCCTGCTGTGTAGCTTGCAACGTGACCTGCAAACGCCACGCAGGCACATGAACTGAAATTGAAGGGAGCCTGCCCCCCACCCACAGGTGTTTCTATGTATAACAGCCACCTTGTACAGCAGTACTGCTGCATTTGTACAAGGTGGCTGACTTTTTCTCCTTGCACACGTGGAACTCAACAAGTACAAAATGTGTCTCATTACAGACCATTACAATGTCCCTGAGGTGTGACTTTCCTTTTTAATGACACGCAGCACCCCCATTGTTAGCGCTGCCCGTCTCCTGACATCATTGGTTGGCTGGCTGTGCCTGTGCGTCCCCCCTGCCCGACACAACGCCCCCCGTTGTCTCATATATTTTGACTGCGAGGGTGTGATTGATGGGCACGAGCAGTGCATATGTTCCCCTGTTTTCACTCCCCTCCTTCCGCCTTCTTCTGACTGTGCGGCCTCATGGCCGCGGCATGCGATAAGGGATCAGCTGAGGCCGCCCAGTCTGAAGCAGGTGTAAGGACATGTGTGAGCGGCGATCATATTTACTGCACAAGGCCACGAATCCCAGCACCGCAGTGTGACTTTAGGAAAAGCCACTGTGGGTCTGGGATTTATGGCCATCGTTAACCGCACCGGCCAACATGAAATGAGGTCATGAGACGGCCTGCACTAACAGGGTATTGCCAAGGGATAACACAAGAGCGCAGACTCCTGTACAGCAAATAACAACGCTCAGGAATCTGCGCCCAGTACCTAGGTGCAAATTTTGACACCTGTGCTGCGTCTCGTTAAAAAGACAAGTCACGCCTCCACAACTGTTTGACAGTATAATGGGCTAAATAGTGTACGTGTTTAATTCAGCGTGTGCAAGGAGCAAAATTAAATAGAGCAACCTTTGACTTGTGCATCATTAATGCTGTTCAAGGTGTGGCTCTTGTACCTTGCAACACCTGAGGGGGGGGTTAAAGGTAACCTTTGAAATTGGTTCAACTAGGCTTCGGCCTACACTCTGCTCCTCTACTCCTCCTGCTGACCCTGGGCTCAAACAACGCCAGTTTCTGCCCGGACATGCTAGCTGCACAGAGAAAAACACCAGCCAATGTGTTAGTGGGGTTCAGCACCGCCAGCTGTTCCCCCGCTGTGTAGCCGGCATCGTGTCCAGCACAAGCCACGCTGGCACAACCGACCAAAAGCTGCCACCAGTGCAGGCTTCGGCCTACACTTTGCTCCTCTCCTCCTCCTCCTGCTGACCCTGGGCTCTAACACCGCTAGTTTTTGCCCGGACATGCAATCTGCACAGAGAAAAACACCAGTCAATGTGTCAGTGGGGTTCAGCAACGCCAGCTGTTCCCCTGCTGTGTAGCTTGCAACGTGACCTGCAAACGCCACGCAGGCACATGAACTGAAATTGAAGGGAGCCTGCCCCCCACCCACAGGTGTTTCTATGTATAACAGCCACCTTGTACAGCAGTACTGCTGCATTTGTACGAGGTGGCTGACTTTTTCTCCTTGCCCACGTGGAACTCAACACGTACAAAATGTGTCTCATTACAGACCATTACAATGTCCCTGAGGTGTGACTTTCCTTTGTAATGACACGCAGCACCACCCTTGTTAGCGCTGCCCGTCTTTTGACATCATTGGTTAGCTGGCTGCGCCTGTGCATCTCCCCTGCTCGAAACAACGGCCCTCGGTGTCTTATTTTTTTGGACAGCGAGGGTGTGATTGATGGGCATGTGCAGTGCATATGTTTGCCTGTGTTCACTCATCTCCTTCCGCCTTCTTCAGACTGGGTGTCCTCATGGCCTCGGCAGGCGATAAGGGATCAGATGAGGCCGTCCAGTCTGAAGCAGGTGTAAGGACATGTGTGAGCGGCAAACATATTTACTGCACCAGGGCACGAATCCCAGCACCGCAGTGTGATTTTTTAAAAACACACTGTGGGTCTGGGATTCATGTCCATCGCTAACCGCAACGGCCAACATGAAATGAGGTCATAAGACAGGAAGCGCTCACAGCGCATGGCCAAAGGATCACAAGAGCGCAGACTCCTGTACAGCAACTAACAACGCTCAGGAAGCTGCGCCCATGCAAAAAGGTGTTGTTTTCGACACCTGTGCTGCTTTTCTTTAAAAAGACAAGTCACGCCTCCACTACTGTTAAACAGTATAATGGGCTAAATAGTCTACGTGTTGCATTCAGCTTGTGCAAGTAGACAAATTAATAGAGCAACCTTTTACTTGTGCAGCATTAATGCTGCAGAAGGAGTGGCTCTTGTTCTTTGTAACACCTGAGGGGGGGTTAAAGGTAACCTTTGAAATTGGTTCAACTAGGCTTCGGCCTACACTCTGCTCCTCTCCTCCTCCTGCTGACCCTGGGCTCTAACAACGCTAGTTTTTGCCCGGAAATGCTAGCTGCACAGAGAAAAACACCAGCCAATGTGTTAGTGGGGTTCAGCAACGCCAGCTGTTCCCCCGCTGTGTAGCCGGCATCGTGTCCAGCACAAGCCACGCTGGCACAACCGACCAAAAGCTGCCACCAGTGCAGGCTTCGGCCTACACTTTGCTCCTCTCCTCCTCCTCCTGCTGACCCTGGGCTCAAACACCGCTAGTTTTTGCCCGGAAATGCTAGCTGCACAGAGAAAAACACCAGCCAATGTGTTAGTGGGGTTCAGCACCGCCAGCTGTTCCCCTGCTGTGCAGCTTGCAACGTGACCTGCAAACGCCACGCAGGCACATGAACTGAAATTGAAGGGAGCCTGGCCCCCACCCCCAGGTGTTTCTATGTATAACAGCCACCTTGTACAGCAGTACTGCTGCATTTGTACAAGGTGGCTGATGTTTTCTCCTTGCCCACGTGGAACTCAACACGTACAAAATGTGTCTCTTTGAGACCATTCCACTGTCCCTGAGGTGTGACTTTCCTTTCTAATGATACGCAGCACCCCCCTTGGTAGCGCTTCCCGTCTTCTGACATCATTGGTTGGCTACTTGCGCCTGTTCGTCCGCCCTGCCTGAATAAAATGCTCCTCGTTGTCTTAATTATTTTGACTGCGAGGGTGTGATTGATGGGCACGAGCAGTGCATATCTTCGCCTGTCTTAACTCATCTCCTTCAGCCTTCTTCAGACTGTGCAGCCTCATGGCCGCGGCATGCGAGAAGGGATCAGCAGAGGCCGCCCAGTCTGAAGCAGGTGTAAGGACGTGTGTGAGCGGCCAAAATATTTACTGCTCAAGGCCACGAATCCCAGCACCGCAGTGTGGCTTTATGAAAAGACACTGTGGGTCTGGGATTTATGGCCATCGTTAACCGCACCGGCCAACATGAAATGATGTCATAAGATGGGCAGCGCTAACAGGGCATTGCCAAGGGATAACACAAGAGCGCAGACGCCTGTACAGCAAATAACAACGCTCAGGAAGCTGCTCCAAGCACCAAGGCGTTATTTTGGACACCTGTGCTGCGTCTCATCAAAAAACCAAGTCACGCATCCACTACAGTTTGACTGTAGAATGGGGTAAATTGTGTATGTCTTTCATTCAGCGTGTGCAAGTAGACAAATTAATAGAGCAACCTTTCACTTGTGCAGCATTAATACTGCACAAGGTGTGTCTCTTGTACTTTGTAACACCTGAGGGGGGGGTTAAAGGTTTCCTTTGAAATTGGTTCAACTAAGCTTCGGCCTACACTCTGCTCCTCTCCTCCTCCTCCTGCTTCAACACGGGCTCTAACATCGCTAGTTTTTGCCCGCAAGTGCTAGCTGCACAGAGAAAAACACACGCCATTGTGTTAGTGGGGTTCAGCAACGCCAGCTGTTCCCCCAGTGTGTAGCCGGCAAAGTGTCCTGCAAACGCAACGCAGACACAAAGCTGCCTCCAGTGCAGGCTTCGGCCTACACTCATCTCCCCCTGCTTACCCTTTGCTCCAACACCGCTAGTTGGGGCTCTAGGAAGACAATCTTTAATAGGCAAGGCAACGCATCCGGGTTCCAGCACCGCCAGCTGGTTCTCGGCAGTGTTCTTGTCACAGGTACTCCCTCGTGCCAAGCCTGGTTTCAGCACCGTCAGCTGTTTCCGGGTTGTGTCAACTTCACTGAGACGCCTATGCTTGCCCCGTCGTGGTGCGGTCGAGTTAGCCAACTCCAGGGTGCCTCCAGTTTAGGAGCTTCCTATGTGGGCTGCGTGAACTGGTAGTCAAGGCTGGTTCTGTAGTGCCAGTAGGCCCAGCTCCCCCTGTAGGACTGTTGGGGTTCGGTAACTGCGGCTGCCTCGCGGCCTAGCTGTTCTCTCCTCTCCTGTGGACCTTGGGGTCCACCACCTGGTTCCAGCACCGTCAGCTGGTTCCGGGCCGAGCCTTTGGCTTAGGTGCCTCCTCCTGGGTATCCGAGTTCCGCCAACGCCAGGCGGTCCTTGGTAGTGCTTTTAAGCGCGGGCACCTACAGCTTAGTAACCGGGTTCCAGCACCGTCAGCTGGTCCTCGGTCGTGCCATTGGCTCTTGCACACTGGGGCAACGCATCCGGGTTCCAGCACCGCCAGCTGGTTCTCGGCAGTGTTTTTGTCACAGGTACTCCCTCGTGCCAAGCCTGGTTTCAGCACCGTCAGCTGTTTCCGGGTTGTGTCAAGCTCACTGAGACACCTATGCTTGCCTCGTCGTGGTGCGGTCGGGTTAGCCAACTCCAGGGTGCCTCCAGTTTAGGAGCTTCCTATGTGGGCTGCGTGAACTGGTAGTCAAGGCTGGTTCTGTAGTGCCAGTAGGCCCAGCTCCCCCTGTAGGACTGTTGGGGTTCGGTAACTGCGGCTGCCTCGCGGCCTAGCTGTTCTCTCCTCTCCTGTGGACCTTGGGGTCCACCACCTGGTTCCAGCACCGTCAGCTGGTTCCGGGCCGAGCCTTTGGCTTAGGTGCCTCCTCCTGGGTATCCGAGTTCCGCCAACGCCAGGCGGTCCTTGGTAGTGCTTTTAAGCGCGGGCACCTACAGCTTAGTAACCGGGTTCCAGCACCGTCAGCTGGTCCTCGGTCGTGCCATTGGCTCTTGCACACTGGGGCAACGCATCCGGGTTCCAGCACCGCCAGCTGGTTCTCGGCAGTGTTTTTGTCACAGGTACTCCCTCGTGCCAAGCCTGGTTTCAGCACCGTCAGCTGTTTCCGGGTTGTGTCAAGCTCACTGAGACACCTATGCTTGCCTCGTCGTGGTGCGGTCGGGTTAGCCAACTCCAGGGTGCCTCCAGTTTAGGAGCTTCCTATGTGGGCTGCGTGAACTGGTAGTCAAGGCTGGTTCTGTAGTGCCAGTAGGCCCAGCTCCCCCTGTAGGACTGTTGGGGTTCGGTAACTGCGGCTGCCTCGCGGCCTAGCTGTTCTCTCCTCTCCTGTGGACCTTGGGGTCCACCACCTGGTTCCAGCACCGTCAGCTGGTTCCGGGCCGAGCCTTTGGCTTAGGTGCCTCCTCCTGGGTATCCGAGTTCCGCCAACGCCAGGCGGTCCTTGGTAGTGCTTTTAAGCGCGGGCACCTACAGCTTAGTAACCGGGTTCCAGCACCGTCAGCTGGTCCTCGGTCGTGCCATTGGCTCTTGCACACTGGGGCAACGCATCCGGGTTCCAGCACCGCCAGCTGGTTCTCGGCAGTGTTTTTGTCACAGGTACTCCCTCGTGCCAAGCCTGGTTTCAGCACCGTCAGCTGTTTCCGGGTTGTGTCAAGCTCACTGAGACACCTATGCTTGCCTCGTCGTGGTGCGGTCGGGTTAGCCAACTCCAGGGTGCCTCCAGTTTAGGAGCTTCCTATGTGGGCTGCGTGAACTGGTAGTCAAGGCTGGTTCTGTAGTGCCAGTAGGCCCAGCTCCCCCTGTAGGACTGTTGGGGTTCGGTAACTGCGGCTGCCTCGCGGCCTAGCTGTTCTCTCCTCTCCTGTGGACCTTGGGGTCCACCACCTGGTTCCAGCACCGTCAGCTGGTTCCGGGCCGAGCCTTTGGCTTAGGTGCCTCCTCCTGGGTATCCGAGTTCCGCCAACGCCAGGCGGTCCTTGGTAGTGCTTTTAAGCGCGGGCACCTACAGCTTAGTAACCGGGTTCCAGCACCGTCAGCTGGTCCTCGGTCGTGCCATTGGCTCTTGCACACTGGGGCAACGCATCCGGGTTCCAGCACCGCCAGCTGGTTCTCGGCAGTGTTTTTGTCACAGGTACTCCCTCGTGCCAAGCCTGGTTTCAGCACCGTCAGCTGTTTCCGGGTTGTGTCAAGCTCACTGAGACACCTATGCTTGCCTCGTCGTGGTGCGGTCGGGTTAGCCAACTCCAGGGTGCCTCCAGTTTAGGAGCTTCCTATGTGGGCTGCGTGAACTGGTAGTCAAGGCTGGTTCTGTAGTGCCAGTAGGCCCAGCTCCCCCTGTAGGACTGTTGGGGTTCGGTAACTGCGGCTGCCTCGCGGCCTAGCTGTTCTCTCCTCTCCTGTGGACCTTGGGGTCCACCACCTGGTTCCAGCACCGTCAGCTGGTTCCGGGCCGAGCCTTTGGCTTAGGTGCCTCCTCCTGGGTATCCGAGTTCCGCCAACGCCAGGCGGTCCTTGGTAGTGCTTTTAAGCGCGGGCACCTACAGCTTAGTAACCGGGTTCCAGCACCGTCAGCTGGTCCTCGGTCGTGCCATTGGCTCTTGCACACTGGGGCAACGCATCCGGGTTCCAGCACCGCCAGCTGGTTCTCGGCAGTGTTTTTGTCACAGGTACTCCCTCGTGCCAAGCCTGGTTTCAGCACCGTCAGCTGTTTCCGGGTTGTGTCAAGCTCACTGAGACACCTATGCTTGCCTCGTCGTGGTGCGGTCGGGTTAGCCAACTCCAGGGTGCCTCCAGTTTAGGAGCTTCCTATGTGGGCTGCGTGAACTGGTAGTCAAGGCTGGTTCTGTAGTGCCAGTAGGCCCAGCTCCCCCTGTAGGACTGTTGGGGTTCGGTAACTGCGGCTGCCTCGCGGCCTAGCTGTTCTCTCCTCTCCTGTGGACCTTGGGGTCCACCACCTGGTTCCAGCACCGTCAGCTGGTTCCGGGCCGAGCCTTTGGCTTAGGTGCCTCCTCCTGGGTATCCGAGTTCCGCCAACGCCAGGCGGTCCTTGGTAGTGCTTTTAAGCGCGGGCACCTACAGCTTAGTAACCGGGTTCCAGCACCGTCAGCTGGTCCTCGGTCGTGCCATTGGCTCTTGCACACTGGGGCAACGCATCCGGGTTCCAGCACCGCCAGCTGGTTCTCGGCAGTGTTTTTGTCACAGGTACTCCCTCGTGCCAAGCCTGGTTTCAGCACCGTCAGCTGTTTCCGGGTTGTGTCAAGCTCACTGAGACACCTATGCTTGCCTCGTCGTGGTGCGGTCGGGTTAGCCAACTCCAGGGTGCCTCCAGTTTAGGAGCTTCCTATGTGGGCTGCGTGAACTGGTAGTCAAGGCTGGTTCTGTAGTGCCAGTAGGCCCAGCTCCCCCTGTAGGACTGTTGGGGTTCGGTAACTGCGGCTGCCTCGCGGCCTAGCTGTTCTCTCCTCTCCTGTGGACCTTCGGGTCCACCACCTGGTTCCAGCACCGTCAGCTGGTTCTCGGCAGTGTCTTTTGCTCTTGTACCTTCTGCTCCCCATCCTGGTTCCAGTACCGTCAGCTGGTTCCGGGCAGAGCCTTTGGCTTAGGTGCCTCCTTCTGGGTATCCAAGTTCCACCAACGTCAGGTGGTCCTTGGTAGTGCTTTCAGGCACGGGTACCTCCTGCTTAGTAACCGGGTTCCAGTAACGTCAGCTGGTCCTCGGTAGTTCCATTGGCTCTTGGACCTTCGGCTACCCATCCGGGTTCCAGTACCGTCAGCTGGTTCTCGGCAGTGTCTTTTGCTCTTGTACCTTCTGCTCCCCATCCTGGTTCCAGTAACGTCAGCTGGTTCCGGGCAGAGCCTTTGGCTTAGGTGCCTCCTTCTGGGTATCCGAGTTCCGTCAACGTCAGGCGGTCCTTGGTAGTGCTTTTTAGCACGGGTACCTCCTGCTTAGTAACCGGGTTCCAGTAACGTCAGCTGGTCCTCGGTAGTTCCATAGGCTCTTGAACCTTCGGGTAGCCATCCGAGTTCCAGTTCCATCAGCTGGTTCTTGGCATTTTCTCAGCCTTCTTGTACCTTCTGCTACATTTCCAAGTTGAAGACCCTAACGTCGACGACCCGGAAGACCACCACGATGACGACGACACGGAAGACCACCCCGATGACGACGACGACGACGGCGGAGACGACGACGGCGGAGATGACGACACTGGAGACGACGACCCTGGAGACGACAACATGGAAGACCGAGAAGCAGAAGAACAAGAGGCTGCAGAACAAAGAGCAGAAGAACATTAAGCATAAGACTTAATATCAGAGCAAAAGATATTATCTAAATTATATGCAGAAGAAGACTAAGCAGTGTATGGGGGTGAGTCCGTTCCTCCTCGTGGTGCCCCTGGATAAAGCCTGATGCTGCAGGCCAAACTGAACGCGGACAAATGTAACTTTTGTGACTGGCAGAACGGAAGGTGTAATCTTCAAACTTTTATAGATAACAACTACGGGAATGCCTGTCACAAATGAGAATATGATGAAGAAGTAGAATAGGAAGAATAATAACAGTGGAATAAAAAGAATATGTAGAATAAGAAGAATAATAATAGTTGAATAAAATGAATATGAAGAATGTAATAAAAAAAAAAAAATAGGTAGAAGATGAAGAAGAAGATGAATAAGGTGAAGAAGTTGATGTCAAAGATGCTGATGATGATGAAGATGAAAGTGTGGGAAAAGAAAAAAAAAAAGAAAAAAAAGAAGGGGAAGGGCGTGGAATAGTGAAACATCAATATCTGACAAAATAAAAAAAAAATTTACATAGTCAATATCTTTGTCACTCCGAACGTCTTAAAAAAAAACAAAAAACATGCTATTCTATTTGATTGGGATAAACCTCTATGACTTTAATGTCTCCGCCACCTCCCCAAATACATCCGGCATTATTCTTAGTTGTTTTCCTTCATGTAGAATGAACCTACAAGGAAAGAAAGGGTTTATTTTAATTCCGATATTTTGGTCCCATTGACTTGCATTGGGATCGGGTATCGGTATCGGCGATATCCGATATTTTTTGAATATCGGCCGATCCAAACCGATACCGATACTTTCCGATATCGGAAGGTATCGCTCAACACTACTCATGGAACAAAACATAGAGATTTTGGGTCCATGGCCTGGAAACTCCCCAGATCTTAATCCCATTGAGAACTTGTGGTCAATCATCAAGAGACGGGTGGACAAAAAAAAAAACAAATTCTGGCAAAATGCAAGCATTGATTATGTAAGAATGGACTGCTATCAGTCAAGATATGGTCCAGAAGTTGATTGAGAGCATGCCAGCAAGACTTGCAGAGGTCTTGAAGAAGAAGGGTCAACGCTGCAAATATTGACTTGCTGCATTAACTCATTCTAACTGTCAATATAACCTATTGGTACTCATAATATGATTGCAATTATATTTCTGTATGTGATATAAACATCAGACAAACACTAATAAAAACCAGAGGGCAGCAGATCATGTGAAAATATAATTTTGGTGTCATTCTCAAAACTTCTGGCCATGACTGTAGACCAGTTCTTGGTCAATAGTACTTGACCAGCGTAACAATAATTGTATTAGACATGAAGTGTAAACTGATTGGACAGCATTTACCGTACATAAAAAACATAAAAATGTCTTCTTACCTGTTACGAATTTTTCCCACAGAGCTGTGATAAATTCTTTGCAATAAAGCGTGTCCCCATCTGCTCCCTATTGAATAGAAAAGATGGAGTGTCTGCTAACCCCGGCGTACCTGTCACTGCACTGCTTCAATAATGAACATGATTTTTCAAACACATAGGCAGAATATGTTCTCATAATGGACTAATTCTAAAATTAATAAGGATGATGCCATGGCAGACTATTAAAGAAAATGATGGGGGCAGTAGATGGCTTCTTTGAAATGAGAAAATGTTGAAAGGTAAAGACATAATTTTACATTACAGGGAAGACTCAACACTTATGAATGTTATAACTAAATACATGGAACATGCAGCGATATTACAGCCTTTTCTCTACTAAATGTAAAATGTACAAAGTAAAATGTTGCATTCCAATGTGATAACAATGGTATTTATTACTTTGATTGACTGGATACTGTAGCATCATCAATATTGTACATTTGTACAGAAGTTACTTAAAAAAATGTAATACAAACATACACTCCCTGACAGAAGTTATGTCGCTTATCCATGTTATGTAAATAAAAGCTTATACCCTGACGTTAATTTCATCCATTGGTTGTATAAATTATTCTTTTGAAAGCTGAAACCCTCTGAAATGGGGTTTAGGTTAAGAAAATAAAGTGGAATCAATGCAGAAATATTGATCAGTTAATGGACACAGAATGGTCAGATTTTGGCAAGACAAAAGTTTAGTCACCTGGTTATATAATGCACCCAATCCTTGTTTACATCCTCATCTGTGCTCAGCAAATAATCGATTAATTAGTGTGTGTGTATATAAAAGGAAACCCAGCACCCCAGTCCTTCACTTGAACTGCAACTTGAGCTCTGACAACATGCCAAAAATCCACCCTGCGACCAAAGCCTGGATTATCAAGAGGCTGAAGACCAGATTCACTGCAGAGGTGGCTGGCACCTTTAATGTGTCTCAGCATCAAGTACAAAGAATTAAAAAAAAAGATTTGAAGAGACTGGAGATGTGTTTGACAAGCCCAGGTCCAGCAGACCCCACAAGACAACTGCTCAGGAGGAACGTTTGTTGGTTAGAAAATCCAAAGCAAGCCCCTCTTCCACTGCAGTAGAGTTCCAGCAGGCCTGGTCACCTCAAGTCCCTGTGTCAACTAGAACAGTTTGTAGGATTCTGTCTCGAAATGGCCTCACTGGTCTAATCAGTGCCCAGAATCCGGCACTAAACAAAAGGCAAATAAAAAAAAGTGTGGCATTTGCCAAGTCCCACAGCTTGCTAAACAGATGGACGCTGGAAAAGTGGCAGAAGGTGGATTTCTCTGATGAATCTTCAGTAGAATTACACCACAGCCGCCGCAAATACTGCAGGAGACCTACTGGAGCCCATATGGATCCAAAATACACCCAGAAAACTGAAATTTAGTGGTGGAAAGATCATGGTCTGGGGTTACATTCAGTATGGGGGGTGCGAAACATTTGCAAGGTGGAAGGCAATATCCATAGCATTAAATATCAAGAAGTATTAGCTACCTCTTATATTCCAACTCATAAAAGGGGTCAAATTCTGCAGCAGGATGGTGCTCCATCTCATACATCCATCTCTACAACAAAGTTCCTCCAGGCAAAAAAGATCAAGGTGCTCAAGGACTGGCCAGCTCAGTCACCAGACATGAGCATCATTGAGCATGTTTGGGGTAGGATGAAAGAGGAAGCTTGGAAGACAAAACCAAAGAATCTAGATTAACTCTGGGAGGCATGTAAGACTGCATTCTTTGCTATTCCTGATGACTTCATTAATAAATTGTATGAATCATTGTTGAACCGCATGGATGCAGTCCTTCAAGCTCATGGAAGTCACACAAAATATTAAATATGACCCAATATCTCCACAACTTCATTCACCAATGTTATGCAACATATATTTGTATTTTAAGCTAATTATTTGTTTGAATATCACATTACTTTCTGAGGGCGACAAAACTTTTGTCTTGCCAAAATCTGACCATTCTGTGTCCATTAACTGATCCATATTTCTGCATTGATGCCAATTTATTTTCTTAACCTAAACCACATTTCAGAGGGCTTCAGCTTTCAAAAGAATAATTTATACAACTAATGGATGAATTTAACATCAGGTTATAAGCTTTTATTTACATAACATGGATAAGCGACATAACTTCTGTAAGGGAGTGTATAAGTATAAACAATTTGATACACATATAGGTATATATATATATATATATATATATGTATATATATATATATATCACTGTGCAATCATTTTAGGCAGGATTTGAAAAAAGTTAGAATGCTTTCAGCAAAAAAATAATAATAATAGTTTATTTTTCTCAATTAATAAAAGCGAATGAGTAAAAGAGAATCAGATCTATATCTGTTATGGCCGCCTTTTGCCTTCATTCATTTTTCTAGGTCACTTGTACACTGGTTTTTAAGGAACTCGGCAGAAGATTGTTCCAAACATCTTGGAGAACTGACCCCAGATCTTCTGTGGATGTCACTTGTGCTGATCCTCCTGTCTCTTCATGTAATAACACAGACTGGATGATGTGAGATTAGGGCTGTGTGGGGCCTGATAATCACTTCCAGAATTTCTTGTTCTTCTTTACGCTGAAGATAGTTCTTAATGACATCAAGGAAAATAGAAAAAATTGGAGTCCGGCTCAACAGGACTGGATTTTCATTTAATTTTTATTTTTCAAAAGAAAATATAGTGCAAACAAAAGAAACATTTACATGGTTGACATGACCAAGTCGACGCATTTCGACTGCACTAGGCAGTCTTACACATGACTCATGAGTAAGACTGCCTAGTGCAGTCAAAACGCATTTTTTTTTATATATAGCAAACTCCCTCAGAATACCAAGAATTTCTAACAGGGATCAACCCCTTTAATGTTTTAATTCTTTTTATACCACTGAACCCCAGAGATGAAGTACTAAATGCATCACTGGACTAGCAATGACTAAAGCCATATATAAAAAACATCAGGCTCTGAATTTCCATCCATTAGGCTCTGGTTTCCATTGACTTTTATTATACAGTTTTGAGATACTGGAGTAGAATTCATAAATGGTCCAGTGCTGAAGATGGAGAGTCAATGGTCAAATAACTCAATTGTCTGAAACATATAGGGAGACCCTGGTCAAGGATTCATAGGAAGGCTCTGATCTACGGTAAATGGCTCATTGGAACTCCATGGTCTATGGTCTAAGGTAAAGGACTCATAGGGAGATTCTGGCCAAAGGTTCATAGCAAAGCCTTAATCTACGATAAAGGGCTCATAGGGAGGCTGTGGTCCATTGTCAAGGGCTTATAGAGAGGCCCTGGTATAAGGGAAAGGGCTCATAGGGACATTCTAGTCTATGGTTAAAGATTCATAGGAAAGCCTTGGTCTATGGTCAAGGGCTCATAGAGAAGTTCTAATCTATGGCAAATGGCTCATAGGGAGACCCTAGTCAAAGGTTCATAGAAAAGCTTTGATCTTTGATAAATGGCTCATAGGGAGGCTGTGGTCCATTGTCAAGGGCTTATAGAGAGGCCCTCGTATAAGGTCAAGGGCTCATAGGGATACCACGATCTAGGGATGCTCAGATCTATGGTCAAAGGCTCATTTGAAAACCTTGGTCTATGGTCAAGGGCTCATAGGGAAGTTCTAGTCTAAGATAAATGGCGCATAGAAAGGCCCTGATCTATAGTAAACAACTTGTAGGGAGATCCTGGTCATATGTAAATAGGGAAGCCTTGGTCTATGATAAAGGGTTCATAAGGAGGCTGTGGTCCATGGTTAAGGGCCTATATGGAGGCCCTGAATTATGGTCAGAAGCAAATGATAGAGAACCTGGTTTACAGTCAAGGGTCCATAATGAAGCCTTGGTCTATGGTAAAGAATTGAAAAAGAGGTCTTAGACTATGGCCAAGGGGTAATAGAGGTTGCCATGTCTATGGTCAGAAGCTCATATGTAGGTCCCGGTCTAAGACTATAATCTCGTAGGGAGATCTGGATAAAAAATCAAGAGTTTATTATGATCAAGAATTCGAATGGAAGTCCTATTCAATGATCAATGACTCAAGTGGGATTGATTCTGGTCTATAGTTAGATACCCTGGACTAAAGGCAAAAGTTTATGATGAGGCTCAGGTCTGTGACCAAGGACTTATGGAGGGGGGGTTCTGGCCTATGATCAGGAGATCATAGAGGGGCCCTGGTCTAATCTCAAGGGTTCATGATGTGCTCCTGGTCCATGGTTAAACACTGATATGGAGGTCCTGGTCTAGGAACAGGAATTGATGTTCCTCTTTGCTCTCCAGAGCTATTCAGGGTAAATGTCATGTTTTCCTATTTGATGATTTTAGCTACAGCCTTCAGTTCTGACGATCACCCATCATTCTCCCTGTAAACAATATTCATGCTGTTCCGTTCCACATTGTGTAATATTCCTCCAAGATATATCATAAATGTTAGAGGAGATTGTGTGATCTAATAGAGAGAGATCAGACACAAATGAAAGTTAAGTACATGGGAAAACCTTTCTCTCTGAGGGAAGTCATAATGCGCATTAAATCAATTCCTGAGAAAGTGTATGTCTTCCTTGCTTAGCCTAGAGATATTACTTGCTGGCGAGCCCAGCAATGATGTCATATACCGCCAGCTTCCAGAGAAAAGACTCTGTATCTGAGCCCTAACACGTTGCCATAAAGTCCTTCTGCAAAACGTTTCCTATGTAAGTCAGAAGACATTTATTTTGGACGCCTGCTCGGCGGTCTATACCTGACCCGCTTCATTTCATTGGTGCGAATTATATCATGACAGGAGACAAAGGGACCTGCGGGAAACTGGATTTATGCACGCACCGACAGAAATGGACCGGTCCTTGTAGTTTCCCTGTAAATGCTTGGCGCTTGTAGTGCCATATATAAAAGAAAGGGCTTCTCGGAGCCAAGAGCCAGCCGGGCACCTCTTACCATGCTGGGCGTTGGCTTTCCTTACGACACTTTTTCTATAACCCTTGTGTCAATTCTTCACCCCTGTGATTGCAAAAAATGCAGATCTTGCTGAAAATGAAGTTCTGTAAAAAGATTGATCAAACGAGACTCATTCGTCGCTGTTCTCCGAGGACCATATTGCAGCCGCATGGTCGATCTGTGTGATTGGTCGATTCTTTTATCTTTAGATGTGTAAATCGTAGTGGATTCACTTTGTATAAGTAGAAATAATATCAAAGCATTATCAACTTCTAGCCACAGACACTTACAGCCAAGAATGAGAATCACGAGCCCCGTGGGAGTCAAGGAGGCTGGACCAGCACCGCACCTATTCTCATGAGCAGCGCTGAAAAACATCCGAGTTGTCCTTTTAATTTTTTTAAATTATCTATCTATCTATTATCTATCTGTTATCTATCTTTCTATTATCAATCTACAGTATCTATCTATCTATCTATATCTATTTATCTGTCTATCTATCTATTAAGTATTAGATATCATCTATCTATCTATCTATCTATTATCTATCTATCTATCTCTATTTATTATCTATCTATCTATCTATTATCTATCTATCTATCTATCTATTATCTATATATCTATCTATCTATCTATCTATCTATCTGTCTATCATCTATCTATCTATCTGTTATCTATCTATTATCTATCTGTCATCTATCTATCTATTATCAATCTACAGTATCTATCTATCTACTTATCTATCTATTAAGTATTACCTATCATCTATCTATCATCTATCTATTGTCTATCTGTTATCTATCTTTCTATTATCAATCTACAGTATCTATCTATCTATCTATATCTATTTATCTGTCTATCTATCTATTAAGTATTAGATATCATCTATCTATCTATCTATCTATTATCTATCTATCTATCTATCTATCTCTATTTATTATCTATCTATTATCTATCTATCTATCTATCTATTATCTATATATCTATCTATCTATCTATTATCTATCTATCTATCTATCTATCTATTATCTATATATCTATCTATCTATCTATCTGTTATCTATCTATTATCTATCTGTCATCTATCTATCTATTATCAATCTACAGTATCTATCTATCTACTTATCTATCTATTAAGTATTACCTATCATCTATCTATCATCTATCTATTGTCTATCTATCTATGTAGAGTCAAAAAAAGTTGAAACAACACTCCATATAGCTAATAAAGAGCACCTTATAACTCCTACATGGAGCGCTGTTTCAACTTTTTTTACTCTACTTACAAGGTTTGGTATATGCCTGTGAGACTTTGCACCTGATTTTTAGTGTGCTGAGCTTAAATCCTTTTTTCTATCTATCTATCTATCTATCTATCTATCTATCTATCTATCTATCTATCATCTATCTATCTATCTATCTATCTATCTATCTATCTATCTATCTATTATCTATCTATTATCTATCTATCTATCTATCTATCATCTATCTATCTATCTATCTATCTATCTATCTATCTATCTATCTTTCTATCTATCTATCTATCTATCTATCTATTTATCTATCTATCTATCTATCTATCATCTATCTATCTATATATTATCTATCTATCTCTTTTTTCCTCCCTCTAACCCTCTCTTGTTATATCTACCCCCGCTCCTTTCCTCCTTTCATTACCAGGTAACATCGGCCTCTTCGCTGTCGGATTCCTATGTGGCGTGTATGGGAGGGGACACAGCAGGGAAGCTACAGAGCATGTGCGACCACCAATGAATGCAGGAGGTTTATCCGCAGCAGCCCCCAACAAAGACAAAAATATAATCTATATAGAAAACTGCACACTATTCTTAATAGCTGTATATTGTATGCAAATTGCCTCTTCTGAGAAAAAGAGGACTTAGGGTATCGTCACACTGAAACGACGCTGCAGCGATACGACAACGATGTCGATCGCTGCAGCGTCGCTGTTTGGTCGCTGTAGAGCTGTCATACAGACAGCTCTGCAGCGACCAACGATCTCGAAGTCCCCTGGTAACCAGGGTAAACATCGGGTTACTAAGCGCAGGGCCGCGCTTAGTAACCCGATGTTTACCCTGGTTACCAGCATAAACGTAAAAAAAACCAAACACTACATACTTACATTCCGTGTCTGTCCTCCGGCGCTGTGCTTTCCTCTGCACTGTCAGCGCCGGTCAGCCGTAAAGCAGAGCGGTGACATCACCGCTCTGCTTTCCGGCTGGCCGGCGCTCACAGCCAGAGCAGAGAAGCAGAGCGCCGGAGGACAGACAGCTGAAGGTAAGTATGTAGTGGTTTTTTTTTTTTTACGTTTACGCTGGTAACCAGGGTAAACATCGGGTTACTAAGCGCGGCCCTGCGCTTAGTAACCTGATGTTTACCCTGGTTACCAGTGAAGACATCGCTGGATCGGCGTCACACACGCCGATTCAGCGATGTCAGCGGGAGATCCAGCGACGAAAGAAAGTTTCAAACGATCTGCTACGACGTACGATTCTCAGCGGGGTCCCTGATCGCAGTAGTGTGTCAGACACTGCGAGATCGTAACTATATCGCTGGAACGTCATGGATCGTGCGGTCCTAGCGATCAAAGTGCCACTGTGTGACGGTACCCTTAAACTCTACAGCGCCACCTGTTGGAAGTAGCGATCCTACAAGTCACAATCAACTCTTTAACGAGTCGTGCAATATGAATTAGGATAAAAGCCAAATCAGTATCTCAATTCGCAGACACGGTGTTTCGGGCTGTTGGCCCTCGTCAGTGCAAAGCATGAGAACTAATTTGGCTAGGTGAGAGGCTCTGGACTGGGGTCTAAGGGGCATCGTTTCTCCTTATGGAGAATGACATACCATCTCTGTATATTGTATATATGTATATATATAGCTGTATATTGAACATACACTTTATTTTTTAGACCCTATTAAGTTTCAAATAATAATATTCATGAAGCTGCCCCTTTAAATACCCTGATACAGTAATAATAAGTTATTCTGCGGCCTTTTATCATGTTGCAGCATGACGCAGCAGGCGGTATAGCACTTTTTATTCCTGGTCAGTCGTCAGTGCCTTCTAGTACAGCACGGTCCCGGCATGTGACGGCGATCTGCAGTGATACAGGTCCAGTGACTCCGGCTCTGCAGGGACGCGCTGTCTGTAATAGGCCTGAAATAACATTTCCATTGTTGGCATTCCTGACATTACCGTCCTCTGATTGCTCCGCTATACCGTGTGCTCACATGGCACCTCACAGGCTCGGCGGTGGACAGAAACGGAATACGGATCTGTTGGCCTAATCGTAGAATATTCCTTCTTGGAAAATGCCACAAACCTCTTAATTTGATTTATCCTTTTGGCTTTAAAAGCAAATTTATTTACTTAGAAATCATCTCCAGCTTTTTTTTCAGGATATCTGAGAGCCAAGAGGGTTCTGTCTCCTCTGAATTTTGGGGTTATTTTAATTTTAGATCTTTGATTTGGTCATAAATCAGCTTAAAAAAATCATTCAGGGAAGAAATATAAGAATTACAGACCCAGTTATCTGTAAGAGCTCACTGACGGTAACACTGTTAACTCATTCTGCAGTCTGCTGTGTGCAGTGATACACAGAGGTCGTAGATGTCAAAAAGTGCAAACTTTTTAATAAAATCCTATAGAAAAATTGCCCTCCCAAAAGGTGTCCATATTCTTTAAAGGCCCCTTTATATAGGCATGTCTTGCCTCTCTTTGCACCTTTGCTTTTCTTCTGTAACAATGATGTTATTGGAAGCTTATGACTATGTTCTGAAATGGCCCCGCCCAGATGACTACATAGGGTAATTAGCATGAGGCATGCGTCACCATAAAATATATTTTACAACATCTCTATGTTTAATTTTTTCATGCAAGCACGATGATAAGGCTGAGAAACGGTCTGATATCAAGGTGGTGGTCTAATGTGTACCTTTTGAAGACCGTTATATTCCGGTGATAGTTCAGTTCGAAAGTAGCCTCGTCATTCTTATATAATTTACTCAGTGATAAATGCATTTGACATGTCATGAGTATGAAGAAAAATCCCTATTACTTTACATACAGTAATGGAGAAGAAGTGTGAAAGAGAAGAAAAGGAAGTTCAAGCACCAATAGTGCTGGCAGAATGCGAGTGAAAAGAGTCAGAGAGGGAGTTAAAAAGCATGAAACTTAGAGACATGTTCGACTAGTATGTGTAATAAAAACTTTCTAACTTTGTTTTGAGGGATAAGAGACCAAGCACTCACCATACAGGTATGCTTCTTGTTATCTTTTTTTATGCTTTCCGCCTGAAGATTTTCTACATCTACATTTCTTGTGATCATTTGGTAATGCAAAATGTCCTATACTTTGGCACCTATCCGGTCTGTCATACACAAGCATTTCCGGCCATCAGGGGATCCTATTTCCAAGTACACAAAGATATAAGTTTTTTTTTTTGAAGTTTTCAAAGTCTCAATTAAACTTTCTCTTTCATCTAAAGTGATGTTGTTTTCTTTTCTCTAATGTGGACTGATCTCTTTGTCTTGTAATATGTAAGAATTGCTTGCAGCCCATGGATAAACCTGGCTCAGGGAATCTGTCTGGGCCCCCCCGCTGCAGACAGCAGATGTTCCTAAATATGCCCAGCATCTAATGGGATCCGTGCCCTACTGGGGAATGATTTTTCTAAATGACCACTTAAAGCTACAGTGCTACTTACTAACGACCTGAGCACATGATTGAATATGCATTAAATGATTTCAAGCTTCCTTGTTCCTACCTGGAGTGTTAACAGAAGGAGGATTGTGTTACTCATGGAACACTATTTTATCTTATGTGCATTTCATAAAGTGATTGCATTTCTTTAGGGTATGCCACGACCTGATCAGTGAGGTGGTTTCAATCTTTAGAACCCCCACTGATCCCAAGACTGGAGGGGTGCAGACAGTGCGCCATAAGGTGTAAGACTGCTGCTGTGTTCAGGGAATCCCTTTAACTTTATTAAAGGGAACCTGTCACCTGAATTTGGCAGGTCCTTTTTTGGGTCATATGGGCGGTGTTCTCGGGTCTTTTATTAACCCCTTCTTTTCCCGCTGGCCGCACGCTAGTCGCGAAATTGACTTGCCATTGATTCGCTTTCCTCCCTAGTTAACGCGTGCGCAAACCAATCTTGCCTTGCGCACACGCAGTATGGTTTGCCCAATTGCAAGCAAAGCCTAAAACCATTAGTGCGCATGCGCCGGCGCACTATGTCCCAGAAAACAGCAAAATACTTCCAGGAGATAGTGCGCCGGCGCATGCGCACTAATGGTTTTCGGCTTTGCCCGCAGTTGGCCAAAGCATACTGCGCGTGCGCAAGGCAAGATTGTTTTGCGCACGCGTTAACTAGGGAGGAAAGCGAGTCAACGGCAAGTCAATTTCGTGACCAGCGTGTGGCTAGCGGGGAAAAGGGGGTTAATAAAAGACCCAAAAACACCGCCCATATGACCCAAAAAAAGGACCCGCCAAATTCAGGTGACAGGTTCCCTTTTAGGTTTTTCTCTGCCATAAATTATCAGAATATTGGGAATCCTCTCTACTCTTTTTAATGTCTTCCTGTCTACATTTCTGAAATAACTCACTTTGTTCACAATGGAATCAGGTCCACAGAAAACCTAAATGATATGGTCACAGACAATTATTTCCTTGGAAGAAATAAGGCAAGAAGGCTCTAGCCATGTGTAAAAATAGGCAGTTAGGCACCGCGTAGGAAGAGCAAAAGGCAGGGAGGCTCCACCCATAAGTAGAAGTAAGCAGATAGGCTCCACCCATGAAGAGCACAAGAGAGGGAGACTCCACTCAGCTGTTCTGAAAGATGGCTGGTAGGAAAAGTTCTAGGCTGAGTTTGGATGGTAGGTACTTGAATTAGGGGATGTCATTCAGATAGTTAGAAAAAGCTATGGGTTTTGTTTTATTAGGAAAATTAAATTTTTTTGTGGTTTGGCTCTAAGCTCTTATCTACTCTCAGAGAATCACCCATAAGTTTATGCAGAATATGCAGCAATGTTGCCATTGGTGCCTTGGGGAGAACAAGACAGTGAGGTTTCACTTATGAGAAAAAAGGACCAAGAAGGCGCCACCCATAAACGTAAAAACTGTTATGAAAGGTACCTGCCAGTCATGGGCTATGTTGGGAAGACGAGTGCTTAAACTAGTGGACAAAATTCAGCAAAAATAGAAAAAAGATGTCAATGTTCATAAACATTATTATCTACCTAAGCCAACCCAAATAAGCATTGACTGTAATAGAGAATGGAACTCGCTGAGATATTGAAATCAGCAGTCAAGCTTCGTACACAGTTGTGATCATGTGCTGAGAGATGAAAAGCAGCATAGTGTCAAACACATATCATAAGAGGACTTACTAGGAATTGGGAGTGGAGATTGTAGCTGAAGTTTGAAGTGCCTTAAAGATGAAAAAATATAGTCGTAAGTGGCATAATTTGATAAAATAATCAAGAATGTTTTTGTGATTTGGATCTAACCTCTAGTCTGATGTCAGCAACTCACAGCTCCAATCATACCGGGCATGCAAACATGCTGCCATAGGTGCCAGGGAGAAAATATGACAAGGAGGCTCCACCCATAAGGAAAAAAGGGCAGTGTGGTTCCACCTATGAGGAGCACACTGTAAGGACACTTAGCCCATGAAACTAAAAGTTGACATTTTGGATGACAGCCAGTCCTGTGCTAGGTTGGGGGGTCAGAAAAAAATGGAAAAAAAGGTTGTAATGTAAATAGATGTAGAACTCTAGCTAAGCCAACATCATTCTCTATCTACACATAAAAGGACTTAACTATTAAAATCCGTAGTTAGCGAGTACCCTTTACACACAGCACTGGCCGACACAAGAACTGCAGTCTGTGTTGGAAGCAAACTAGAAGAGGACCTGTCGAGAATCGGGACAACGCTTGTAATTGAAGATTGGAGCATCTTTCACGCTTGAAGTAAAGTAGTAAGTTGCATAATCTACTAATTTAACCACATTTAACTACTAATTCATTTTTGAACAATAAAGCCCATTAATGAGAACATACTATGTTGGACACAAACTAGAAGAGGACATGTAGGGAATCAGGATCAAAGCTTGTAGCTGAAGGTTGGAGCACCTATTAGACATGAAGTACAATAGTACGTTGTATAACATACTAATATAAGCACATTAAACTGATAATTTTTTAACAGGACAGACACTTAAATGGGAATATACTAAGTTGAACACAAACTAGGAGAGTCCCTGCTGAGAACTGGAACGAAAGCTTGTAGCTGAAAATTGGAGCACCTTTCAGAAATGAAATACGGTAGTAAGTTTTATACTATACTGATTTAAGCACATTGATAATTATTTTTTTTTAACAGGACAGACCCATTAATGGAAATATACTATGTTCAATACAAACTAGGAGAGTCCCTGCTGGGAAATAGGACTGAAGTTTGCAACTGAAGACTGGAGCACCATTAAGTTGTGAAGTCTGTTATGATCTGGTGGCCTTGGAGCCGCATGGAATTTTCTCTGGAGTTGGTGAAAACTATACTGACCGCAAATCCTGAACTTAACACCGCAACTAGAAGTAGCCGTGGGGTGTGCCTAACAAATCCTAGACACCTCGACACAGCCGGAGGACTAAATACACCTATAGATGGAAGAAGGAATTCTACCTTGCCTCAGAGCAGAACCCCAAAGGATAGGCAGCCCCCCACGAATATTGACTGTGAGTAATAGAGGAAAGGCACACGCAGGCAGGAAACAGGATATAGCAAAAGAGGCCACTTCTAGCTAAATAGGAAAGGATAGGACAGAATACAAAGCAGTCAGTATTAAAACCCTTCCAAAAAATATCCACAGCAGATGATACAAAAAATTCCACCATCTAAGATGTGGAGCGTATATCTGCAACTCCTGAGAATCCAACAAGACTGAGAAAACACTGACACAATCAAGCTGGACAAGAGAAAACAAATGAATAGCACAAAATTATTAGCACACAGCATGTGTGCCACAGGAAAAAAAAAACACTTATCTTTGCTGAATTCGCAGCAAGGCAAGAGGAACCAGACAGAGAACCTACTCCTCCCAGAACCATGGACAACTGGCAAGGACTAATGAATCCTGCACACCTAAATATCCCAGTCAGAACTGCAATCAGCAGATACACCTGACCAAGACTGCAACTCAGGGACAACTGCATTACCACCTACAACCACCAGAGGGAGCCCAAAAGCAGAATTCACAACAGTAGCCTAATAGTTAGTTGTGTAACATATCGATTTAAACAAATTTAACTACTCGCTATTTTATTTTTTTTTACAACAGGACAGACCATTTAATGGGAATATACTATGAATGAAACGTAATAAAGTATGTTGTGGATCACTCGTCCTGTAAAAGATGTAGTGTTACCAAATAAAAGACAGAGATAAGTGATTTCCCAGAATATATTATCTATAAAAGTTTTCCTTGTAAGACGCTGGTTACACCTCATTCCAGGAGAAATTGTCATTCAAGAACGTAAATGTGGAGTCTCCGCTGTGTATGGGAGTTTTGTGAATAAATACCAGGAGACTGGCGAGGTTTATACAAGAGCTTGCTGGAAACAAATATCCACCCTCCATCTCCCCGACTGAGGATTAGAAGTCCTTGTTTGCTGCCAAGTTCTGTGTTTAGGTAAAGCCATGAGAAATTCTTCCATTTTATTTTTTTTCCCTAGTCTCCGATGGGTTTCAGTGACAAGGGGGCAGTGAGAAATTGACAGATTCCTCTGCGTAAAAGACAGCTGTTCCGTCTCAGGTACTATTACTAATGAGCACTACTGTAAGGCTCGCTCACAAATATGCCAAAGTGAAATTATTCTCTTGCCCTCGGAGAATTGTAAAATGTCTTATGTGCGCACACTGGGTAATTACTCTGCTCCTTCATGTCAAAGTACTATTATGTGTTTAACTGCTTAGGAGTAGGAAAGGTAGAACTTCCTATGTGTGAGGTAGGTGGCTCTCGTTTCCAAAAATTCATATAAAAATTGGATTTTTAAGAAAAATTTTTAAAGGCTTTTTAATAAACTGTTGTAATCTTTATAAAATAACTATTTTGCACACATTTTACATTTTAGAACAACTTTAAAGTTTGGTGTTATTCCTCGTGGGATTGTATAAGTGAACTGACAAGTGGGCGTTACTATTCCGCTTGGTCACTAAGATGCGTTTCTACCATCTCAACACTGATTGGACGGTGTCATAGTCATTTCCAATATTCTATTTGTTTAGAAATTTCCATGAGGATTGTCAAAGGGACAAGACATATTTACTAAAACACAAGGCTTAAAGAATTGTATCACAACGAAGTGCCACTCTTGTCCATGGTCTTCATATGATATTGCAGCCCAGCTGGTTTACTTTAAAGAAGCTCGGCTCCAAAAACAGATGCAGAAAATGGACAAGAGTGGCGCTGTTTCCAAAACCAAAAGCTCTATATACTACACCACACACCAAAAAAAAAAGCCTCTTACTTTACTGGAATTGCAAAGTCACAGAACATGTACTTAGTGGGAGATCACAGATCAAGAATTTCCCATCTACTTTTCATATTAAAAAAAATTAAAAACTTTATTCCAAAAGTAATAAAAGTAACAGTCCTCATATATCCTAGACATATGCCATCTTTCCAACGCATTTCAGACTAAAACCAAATCCTTAATCATTAAAGACTTAGTTTTAGTCTGAAACGTAAGGGTAAGATTGCATGTTTTTTTGGACTTCAAACTGTTACCTTTATTACTTTTGGAAACAAAGTTTTTGAAAAAATTTTAATATGGAAAATCCTTTATCTTTGATTACCCTTGGGCTACGAGTGGCATTTCTGTGTCGAAGAATCCTGAAAGCCTCAACTTGGGTGAGCTGGCTTACACATGTTTTATCCAGTGAGAGATCCTCCTCATTTCTAGAGATCGTGATTTCACTATGGTTGAGCTCTTCTATTGGTACAATTTATTTAATAAATTGATTTTTTGAACCAAATACTTGACTAATCAGAGAGGTCGTGGGAAGCTTAGAGGAGGATTATTCAGGAAGGTGACGCCCACGTCCTTCCAGCATCTTAGTTGGTTCATTGTGCTCATACAAGGATCCAATATGTCCATGAATCATCCCATTGTTCCTACCACTTTCATAAAGGAATCCATTGACCTTCTTGGTTCAGATCTCACCATGATGCATCTGGGTGTCATGTACATATGACAACATTTGGCTGATGGCAGGATACTGGAGAAAAAAGGCCAAATGTTGTCCTTGGAATCCCTCTACAATTTTATAGGCTGTTCTGGTAACTCAGAGACTTCACAATAGCTCCCAGAGGTGAATGAAAGGCAATTTAGAAACTGGAACTAACTCAAACACATGAGTTTCATGGGTACCATTCCCTGAATTTGTGCCAAATACAACATTATCTTCTGAAAATCTGATCTCACACTCGCATGACTATTACTATGACAGAAAAGGTGGTGGTGATCTGAATTTATCTTTCAACTTTGGGTGAGATTTTATTTTTAGAGATGATTCTTCTTGAGGTCAACATTTAACAGATGTCTGACCAAACATCTGCCATCTGGGGGAGCTGTTGGAGTCTGATGACTTTTCTGGAGTTGTCTGTAGGTAATGAAGTCCTACTTCTTCGAGAGACAGAGACTGGATGAGGAACTGTGAATGTTTGAGTATCTAAACATTGTCAAATCTTTATACAAGAATGTGTTGTGCCCATGGGGGCTTTCAATCTAAATTCTAAGTTCATCTATCAGTAGATTTTTGGAATGTATGCAGAAACTGGAGAACTAGGAAGGAACCCAAAAGCTGCAAAGCATCTTTGCTAACCACTGAGCTACCTTGTTCCACGCAGTTATTATCTTAGGATTGCTTTGTATACATTTCTATACAAGTTCTGAGGAAGACATCATTTTTGGAAACTTTTTTGAGCCTGGCATTCAGAAAATGTTTAGAATGTTTTTTTTTGTTTTTGTTTTTGTTTTATTTAATAGCTATGCTCATTTTTCTGTACACACCTTTTCCAGAAGTTTTAGGGCCTCCACCAACCCATTAACCAACCCTTGAAAGGATTCTGTCGAATGATGGGACATCCTGGCAACAAACACAATAAACCTTCTGAAATCCAGGATACTTAGTGGATGATCTATAGAGTTTGCTGCTTTTTCAGGGGCTCTGGGAGGTCTTCCCTTTTTGTGGGGAGAGCTTCCTGGATATTTTTGAAGAGTTGGGAAGTATCCTAGAGATGTGACTGTAGATGATCACATAAAAAGTAGCCTTGGCTATAATGTAGATGTTTCGGAGGTGCACATTACACCAAAGTGATCGGCTTCCATTTTTGTAAAACATACATTGAACCAAATAACAAACTAGGCTCTACTGCATCTGTACGTATTTTCCGGCACTGAATTAGTGATATTTCCAAAGGAAATGCTCTCTACATCTGCAACTGGGCAGATTAAATGGGCCAATTTGACTTTATCTACCATCAAACGTTGCCGTCTTCCTGTGCTCCACGAGTAATTTCACTCGGATGGCCGTGCGTTGGTTTTGTTTACTCCAAGTTTGTTTAATCTGGAAGGGTAAATCATCTCTAAATCTGCCAGTTCCTCGTCCTTAACAGCTGAGTCTTTTACTGTGTTATTTGATTAAGGTACATTGAGAAGGTCAGTGACCAGGCATTATCTTCTGTGCCTTTTCCCACAGCGACTTCTGCTCTCAGCGAGCTGATTCTCAGCTCAGGTTATATCCAGAAATGTTCTCAAGGAACATTGCTTGCAGTAAAACGTCTCATTCCTCTCCACTTTATCTTTTATCTTAAGCTCCCTGTGATGACAGCATTTATTGGGCTTGCATTTGTAGGGCCAAGAACAACAGGATTCATGATGTTTTTCTCTCATATGTACATTCTATGTGTAATTGGATGGCCCGGCTAATAAGGATTTGCCCCCAAACTTTTTTTTAGGATCTTCTTGGCATCCAGTATAGACGTTAGTGTTTGTAATTACGGAATCATAAATCACACAGGACTGGGGAACGTATACACTATAGGGCAGTGATATTATTACTAGGTTTGCACTGCATTTGATATCGATGTCTGTAGCATCATTCCTCCTCTGAGCATATAAAAAAGATCACGTGTATGAAGGATCGTGTACAGACTCAGTGCTGTTATCTGTCATGTGAATGAATAACGCAACATGAAGGGGTTAGATAACAGCAGCAAAAATGAATCCTATCATTGCATCTATCTATCTATCTATATCTATAGACACAAAAGAGAATGGTAAAACCAAAAACACTCAGTTTGAAAAAATGTTTGCAGTAATCCGCAAGTGCTAGTAAAAGATGTAAATAACAGGGTATTTGGTTGATACGTTTTTTGCAAAAAATGTATACTAAGCTGCTCTACCAATCTTCACGGTATACCCATATCAGAGCAGTCCTAACTAATGTATGCAATCCCTATCTGATGTATTTAAAAACCTGATCATCTGTATATAACCTGTGTGAACAGGGTTCAGAGAGGAAAAATCCATGTGTGCATACAGGGTAGAACAGCTTTTGTGCAGCTAGCCCAAGAGTACAGTATCTATCTACAGTACAGACCAAAAGTTTGGACACACCTTCTCATTTAAAGACTTTTCTGCATTTTCATGACTATGAAAATTGTACATTCACACTGAAGGCATCAAAACCATGAATTAACACATGTGGAATTATATACTTAACAAAAAAGTGTGAAACAACTAAAAATATGTCTTATACTCTAGGATCTTCAAGGTAGCCACCTTTTGCTTTGATGACTGCTTTGCACACTCTTGGCATTCTCTTGATCAGCTTCAGGAGGTAGTCACCGGGAATGGTTTTCACTTCACAGGTGTGCGCTGTCAGGTTTAATAAGTGGGATTTCTTGCCTTATAAATGGGGTTGGGACCATCAGTTGTGTTGAGCAGATGTCTGGTGGATACACAGCTGATAGTCCTACTGAATAGACTGTTAGAATTTGTATTATGGCAAGAAAAAAGCAGCCAAGTAAAGAAAAACGAGTGGCCATCATTACTTTAAGAAATGAAGGTCAGTCAGACCCAAAAATTGGGAAAACTTTGAAAGTGTCCCCAAGTGCATTTGCAAAAACCATCAAGCGCTGCAAAGAAACTGGCTCACATGAGGACCGCCCCAGGAAAGGAAGACCAAGAGTCACCTCTGCTTCTGAGGATAAGTTTATCTGAGTCACTAGCCTCAGAAATCGCAGGTTAACAGCAGCTCAGATTAGAGACCAGATCAATGCCACAGAGTTCTAGCAGCAGACACATCTCTACAACAACTGTTAAGAGGAGACTTTGTGCAGCAGGCCTTCATGGTAAAATAGCTGCTAGGAAACCACTGCTAAGGACAGGCAACAAGCAGAAGGGACTTGTTTGGGCTAAAGAACACAAGGAATGGACATTAGACCAGTGGAAATCTGTGCTTTGGTCTGATGAGTCCAAATTTGAGATATTTGGTTCCAACCACCGTGTCTTTGTGCGACGCAGAAAAGGTGAACGGATGGACTCTACATGCCTGGTTCCCACCGTGAAGCATGGAGGAGGAGGTGTGATGGTGTGGGGGGCTTTGCTGGTGACACTGTTGGGTGGGGATTTATTCAAAATTGAAGGCATACTGAACCAGCATGGCTACCACAGCATCTTGCAGCGGCATGCTATTCCATCCGGTTTGCGTTTAGTTGGACCATCATTTATTTTTCAACAGGACAATGACCCCAAACACACCTCCAGGCTGTGTAAGGGCTATTTGACCAAGAGGGAGAGTGATGGGGTGCTGCGCCAGATGACCTGACCTCCACAGTCACTGGACCTGACCCCAATCGAGATGGTTTGGGGTAAGCTGGACCGCAGAGTGAAGGCAAAAGGGCCAACAAGTGCTAAGCATCTCTGGGAACTCCTTCAAGATTGTTGGAAGACCATTTCCGGTGACTACCTCTTGAAGCTCATCAAGAGAATGCCCAGAGTGTGCAAAGCAGTCATCAAAGCAAAAGGTGGCTACTTTGAAGAACCTAGAATATAAGACATACCGTAATTTCAGTTGTTTCACACTTTTTTGTTAAGTATATAATTCCACATGTGTTAATTCATAGTTTTGATGCCTTCAGTGTGAATGTACAATTTTCATAGTCGTGAAAATACAGAAAAATCTTTAAATGAGAAGGTGTGTCCAAACTTTTGGTCTGTACTGCATCTATTATCTATCTATTGTCTATCTATTGTCTATCTATCTATCTATCTATCTATCTATCTAATAGTATAAAAATGGAACAGCACAAATCCTTTACTTATCTTCGGGTGCAAGGCCCCAAACAACCCGTCGACTGGTTGTTCTTAGTCCATATACTTCACAAAAACAGGCAGCCGAAACGTCACACGGAGATTTGGGTTAAATAAATTCCTGCACATTATCTCAAAGAATATGGAGTGCTGACTGTTTTTGTGAAGTATATCTATCTATCAATCTATCTATAGATCTATCTATTGTCCATCTATTATCTATCTTTTATCTATATATCTATCTATCTATCTATCTATCTACCTATTATCTATCTATAATCTATCTATCATCTATTTATTATCTATCTATCTATTATCTATCTATCTATTATCTATCTATCTATATATTATCTATCTATCATCTATCTATTTATTATCTATCTCTAAATCGTAGTAAGTTTTTTATTTGATGCTCTCTGATACTGCATACTTCTTAAGCCATATTTCTTTCTTTTTTTAAAAACCTCTCCTTCCTTTCTTTCTTTCTTTCTTTCTTTCTTTCTTTCTTTCTTTCTTTCTTTCTTTCTTTCTTTCTTTCTTTCTTTTCTTTCTTTCCTTCTTTCTTTCTTTCTTTCTTTCTTTCTTTCTTTCTTTCTTCTTTCCTTGTTTCCTGCCTTCTTTCTTTCTTTTTCTTTTTTTCCCTTTCTTTCTCCCTTCTTATTTTTCTTTATGTTCTTTCTTTCCGTTTTCCTTCTTTTTTCTCTTTCTTCCTCCTTTTCATTCTTGATGTTCTTCCTTTATTTCTTTCCTTTTTCCTTGTTTCCTTCTTTGTTTCTTTCTATCTTTCCTTCTTTTTCTCTTTCTTCCTTCTTTTCTTTCTTTATGTTCTTTCTTTCATTCTTTCTCTATTTTCCTTCTTTCCTACTTTTCTTTCTATCTTTCTGTGAAAAGATGAATTGATTTAAATTACTGAAATACAATGGATAAAACAAACACGTGATTCACATTTACTAATGTCGCTCATTTTATTTTTTGTATTTCACAGCACTGCGATAAAACTCGGTAAAGTAACCTCAAGAGTTAAACGACGACTTCACCTCTGCTACATCTGCGTCCTGTACTTTTCTGTGTTTTACCCCTGTGATAAACAACATTCATTCTGTGGAAGTCGCAGATCATCTTCTCCTGAAGTCAATCACATTATTTAATAAACTGCAATATGTTTAAACCCCTGTAAATGTAAACCTCGGAGGGATGAAGGTTATATAGCCCATCTGTTTGGCCTTAATATCCTTCCCGTGTTATGTAATGTGTTCTAATGGGGTGATATTCTCTAGTGATAAAACCTCCTACCTCCCAGGTTGAAATCCGGTAGCCCCAACCCAGGCCAGCGTCTAAGCAATACCTAATATATCATGGAGTCAAGTCTCCAGGTGAACGTAAAGCCATCAATATCCCGAGTATGGCCGCTATCAGGTTTAATATGCTGCACTTTACACACTTTATATTTACAATATATGATAACTCCGGGCCGCTCTGCAAATGGATGTGTGATTCATTCTTCTATCAATAGTTAATATTAATGGGTGCATGACATATATAGAAGGATTTAATACAATAAAAGATCCAATCGACCGGTGATATACGGTTTATTCCTCGTTCTGCACGAATATATGAATATACATGGTGAGATACCATTACTGAGACTGCACATGATAACACATGGAGGCGGTGCAGCTTTATTATGGGAGCAGTATGGCCTTTATGCGCTGCCATTATAGACCCGCAAATCTTTATTAGTTCGCTCGATCCAAATAAACTGAGTCCAAATAAATAGTTCCAGAATTGTTGTAAAAAAAGGCCCAAAACACTTTGTTATCCTTTTTAAGCCCCAAAGGATAATAATAAACGGAGGGTAAAGTGGGGGTTAAAAATAATAAAACTCAATATACTCATCTGCCTCTATGCCGCCTCTGCCGTATCCTCCCTGTCCTCCACGGCAGCCTTCACTTCATCCTGAACTGGTCTCATTTGGTCAGGTTTGGGTCCGGGCTGGACATATCATTGATGCAAACTGCTTTGCCACACAGAGACCCAAAATTTCAGGGGGCCCATAGCCACCTCCAAAGCAGGGGGAATTGTATATTATGATAAGCTATTGGACTGCAAAGGGCCCATATATTGCTCTTGCACAGGGGCCCTCTTCTGTCTTTGTCCGCCAGTGTTTGGGGTAACACACCATTAACATCAATGATGTGCGCTGCCTCTCCCCCTCCATGTGGCCAAGTAACAGGTGTGGGCAATGTGATAATCACACATGAAACCAGATAAAAAAAGGGAGAAGTTGACTCAATCTTTAGATTGTGTGTCTGTGTATGCCACATTACGCATGGAGAGCAGAAAGAAGTGAAGAGAACCAAAATTGTTGAACAATATCAACCATCTCAAGGTTATAAGTCCATCTCCAGAGGTCTAAGTATTCCTTTGGGCATGATGCGCAACATAACATAAAGAAGTTTACAACTCATGTCACTGCAGTTAATTAGGGTTGAGCGACTTTTACTTTTATAGGATCGGGTCGGTTTCACGAAATCCGACTTTTTCGGCCGATCCTATAAAAAAAGTCGGGGTCGGGGTCGGCCGAAACACGAAACCCAATGCAGTGCATTGGGTTTCCAATGGTTCCCAGGGTCTGAAGGAGAGGAAACTCTCCTTCAGGCCCTGGTATCCATATTTAAGTGTAAAATAAAGAATTAAAATAAAAAATATTGCTATGCTCACCCTCTGACGCGCCCTGCTTCTTTCCGGCAGCCTTCCTTCCTGAGAATCAGCGCTTGAAGGACCTTCGGTGATGTCGCGGCTTGTGATTGGTTGCGCGAGCTGCCACATGGGCGGTCGCGCGACCAATCACAAGCCGCGACGTCATCTAAGGCCCTTCACGCGCTGATTCTAAGGAAGGAAGGCTGCCGGTTAGTACCAGGGCGCGTCAGAGGGTGAGTATAGAAATATTTTTTATTTTAATTCTTTATTTTACACTTAAATATGGATTCCGATACCGATTTCCGATATTGCAAACATATCGGAACTCGGTATCGGAATTCCGATACCAGATTCAGAAGATCGCCGACCTCATGGCCGACCCCACACAGGGGTCGGGTCGGGTTTCATGAAACCCGACTTTGCCAAAAGTCGGTAACTTCTGAAAATGGCCGACCCGTTTCGCTCAACCCTACAGTTAATCTCTCTGGACGCGGACAGCAGAAAAATTGATGAAAGGTTAAAACACAGGATAGTTGGGATGGTGGATAAGCTGCTGACACAGAGACATAAAAAAGCTAAATAGACTGCATTTTGCCAAAATGTTCATGAGTAAGCTAAAATCCTTCTGGGAAAGCATCTTATGGACAGATGAGACCAAGATAGAGCTTTTTGGTAAAGCACATCATTCTACTATTTACCAAAAATGGAATGAAGCTCAGAAAGAAATGAACGCAGTACCTCCAGTCAAATGGTGGAGGTTCTAAGATGTTTTAAGGTTGTTTAGCTACCTCTGGCACTGGGTGCCTTGACTGTGTGTAGAACATCATTAAATCTGAAGATTACCAAAGGATTTTGGGTCGCAGTGTAGTGCCCAGTGTCAGAAAGCTGGATTTGCATTCTAGGTCATGGGTCTTCAAGCAGGACAATGATCCCAAACATAATACAAGAAGCACCCAGAAATGGATGTAACCAAAGCGCTGGAGAGTTCTGAAGTGGCAGCAATGAGTCCGGATCTAAATCCCATCGAACACCTGTGGAGAGATCTTAAAATTGCTGCTGGGAGAAGACACCCTCACATATGAGAGACCTGGAACAGTTTGCAAAACAAGAGTGGTTCAAAATTCCATTTGAGAGGTGTAAGAAGCTTGTTGATGGTTATAGGAATCGATTGATTGCAATTATTTATTCCAAAGGGTGTGCAACCAAATATTTAGTTACGGGTGCCAACAATTTAGTCTTGCCCATTTTTGGGGTTTTGTGTGAAATTATGTCCAATTTGCCATTTTTTCAATTGTTTGTCTTGTGTTGTTCCAATGCACACAAAGGAAATACACATGTGTATAACAAAACATATACAGTAATCGATAAGCACAAAAAATAATTGGCCGAGAGCATATTCAGTGAAACAAGGCTCTCCCAAGTATAAGCATCAAATGGTAAAGAAGTGTCACTTCCTAGCTACAACTATCACACTAGCGAAAAAGGGAGCTTTAGACACCAAGATGTATAAAACTGTAAATATTTTATTTCCTTACATAATTACAAGAAAAAAGGGACAAATACCATACACATATATATAACAACAATACTATAAAAAATTCCAATACATGGAAAGGAGGAAAAGTCAACCAGTACACTAATTGGCAAGGCACAAGTCCATAGGACGACCTGGGCTAGTAGCACAGTGTTCCTAATTGTACCTACTCCTACAGTGAGGACTCATATCTGAAGGAACACAACCTCATGTTCTCCCATAAATCATATAGATATATGCTATCAAGGAGAGTAGCACCTACCCATAGTAAGTCCGGACTTCTGTGTAGCCTTGCCACGACCCCTGACGCGCGTTTCGCCAAGTTGCTTTCTCAAAGGGGAGTGATTATATATTATATTATAACAAAACATGCATAAATGCAATAATTTTCTGGGGAAATACTTCATTTTCTGGAAAAATTTCAAGGGTGCCAACACTTTCGGCCATGACTGTATCTCTTTATAATTCTAACACAAACTTCATTATATGCCTTTATCCAACTGAGAAATAATATTGTCATGTACCTAAGACCATAGAATGGATATTAACGTAGATGACCAAGTAAAGAATTTCCCATACTTTTACAAAGGTCATTTCAAGACGTTATCTATAAAGAGATGCAAACACGATTATAACACTGGTATTCTGAGAGGTTTGGTATCTTGTGGTTGACAATGTACAACACAAAGAACTTCTTTGCCTTCACCTTTGGCCCCATCATTCACAAATCTGTTGGTAATGTTAATGGAGACATCAGTGGAATTTCTTGGTGAATCAAACAGATTTCTCTCCAAATCAAAGAATTTCCCCAAACAACCCCAGTCCAATTCTTCAATGACTTAGCTTAGATTTGTCATGGCCATTGTTCTGCCAGTCATAGGCTGAATGATCTGGTCTTTCAAATAATTTAAAACCTTGACACAATTTTCTGCAATGTTACAACTTTAAGAGACTTGTCAATTCCTTTAAAGGTTTTCCATAGAGAGTGTTTTGATATCTTGCGTCTCAGACTTTGGTAATTGAGTACTTTAAGGCATTTGTCGTAGGCACCAAGGAGTTTTAACTCCAACTGATGTCTTCTAGGAAAAATCCCAAATATGAAGAATGAATTTGTAAGTAAATCGATCAAGGAGGCCAAAGATTTATAGTTGTGATTGTTGACTTTAAAAAAAAAAATACTTGGCTTTATTTCCTGCATGGTTGTTTGGGATGGAAAGCCCTGACACACACATCATCGATTCAGAGTATGGGCTAACCAATATTATCGGCTAACCAAACACATGACTCACCCTCTCTTATTGCATGATTATGAAATGCCTGCAGCATTCATTTTCGACACTACTAGGGTTACCCATGGGTCCTACAATATTCTTATAACAATAGACTGGCAAAGTGCCACAGAACCATGGGCACCATTATTCAGCTACCCAAGGTGGACTGCTCTGACACAATTGAACTTTGTGAATGCATCTTGTTGTCCTCCTGATGTTGTCCTTTACACTGTATACTACAAACATTGTGAGCGGTTGTTCCAAGATTTGCTTTATTCAGATTAACTCGATTCGTCAATGGTGCACGTTATGTCCCATGTGACCATGTGACACCAATTTCTGACCTCCCTCATTCATGGACCGAGGGAAGGGAGCACACGAACAATGCAAGACCGGCGTGGAGGGCAGGAGATGTGGCGTGTGGGCTGAGTATTGACAGGTGAGGACCGAGGACACGTGAGTATAATTTTCAACACTCAAAAGCACATATTTTGCTGCTTTCATGTGAATTGAATCCCAAACACTTTCTGTTTTTGCAAAAATTCATAACAAACTTGTTAATTAAGTTACTAACGATGGGAACATTTAGTTAAGTGAAACCGAATTCTACTTGAATTACAAAAAAATCAATTTTGTTCAGAATATGAATTTCTTGTCATTCACTCTGCGTTCCTACTCTCCGCCATTTGGCTGAAATGTGAGATCCTGCAAAAGGTTAAAAAAGACTATATAATTATACTCCATCGTCTAATCCTTTTTTCCCTCTTTTGTGCAACGTCTTCACTCTAGGCCGGGACTTCCACATCCCTCAATATCATAATGTTGCAATCTATGTCGCAACGTTGCCAAATGACAATGTGCGCCAAGTCCGCACAACATTGAAGGGATGTTTAAGGCTTGGTCGCTTCCGGAAGTTCCATCTCAGAGGGAAACACCAGAGATATGGCATGCGATGGTGGAAAGAAGAACCACCGAGGACCAGATATGGCAGTGAGAATTATGGGTGGCTGGAGAGGTGAGCGGTGAGGTGAGTATTAGTTTAATTTGTCGCTGATTTTTTTTCACCCTACAGTTATTACACTCTGGGGTCTAGAGAGACCCCAGGGAATAATAAGGAACATTCAATTTACTGAAAATATCTTTTTTTTTTCAAATCAAATTTTTGCGGGAAAATTCATGCAATTTGGCGAATATAAAGTTTGTCAAAGCTGCCCATCTCTATTATTTACTGATTGACTCGTTTCATTAGTTAATTTTCATGAAATTATTTATTGCTTTCAATGATCGTTTCTTATTCTAAAAAGTTTGGTCCCCCATCATGTCGGATTAACGGAATTTTCCATCTCTCTCTCTGTATCTCAGTACTGATCCTCTGCGACTTTTATTTCCGCCCAACTGTGTACTGTTTGCTGTGATGACTGAGTTGTCATTTTTAATTAGTGTTATATTCCTCACAAATGCTAATTACTTTCCTTTTTATTAAGATTACTTGATTGCTAATGACAACAGTGCCATGGCTACATATTTTTGCAGAATTCCCAAACGGAGCCGGTTGTGTGTTTTTGCATTCCCCCTGGATTTAGGAGCGGAGTAAAGCCTGCAGTAAGTATTATTCGCAAGAAAAACACATATTTGCTGACAGCAAGATCAGCAAAATTAGTACTATCCTTTTTGGCAGAAGGGTAATTGTTAACATATTTACTGCAAACACGTACAAATAGTACAATAGAGAACCTGCAATGTCTAAAGAGATAAAAGCCAGATTTTATCCTGTTTTATAATGTAAATTCGAGACAGTTTTTTTTTTCCTCTTAGAATTTTTAATGAAGAGTTTCATGTTGAGAATGTTATTTAGGAAAAACACATTCTGGTTGTAATTTCTCTCCGTCCCATGGGAGTGAAGCAATTGCAGAAGATCTATACATATTCCTGTTGCACAACAAACAAAATTCACCGTATTTGTTATTTGCGGCAAAAGGGACCTCACTGTGTTCTGCTAATGAAGGATATACCATTTTTGTATTACTCGGCTTCACATAATAATGATAATGGAATGAACTGCGTATACAGTATGTTGTAACACTCGATCATTGACACGGGTCAACTATGCACACAATGTGATGAATTTCCATTGCTGCTTACAATCTTCAGATGCGGCAAAAATTCCACTTATAAAATCCAAAAATTACTGTTTGGAAATGCAATCGGTCAATAGTCTAGCAAATCAGTCACATATTTGGAAATAACCACAGTGTGAACATGCTCTTACACATTGCATCTATACCAACTTATGCTCCAGCTCAATTGTTTGGTTTTGCTAAAGATTCTTGTACTTTGTACAAACAGTGGCACGGCCACTCTTCGGAGCTAGTCATGTCATCTATATAGCCTCCTATAGACAGGTTTCTGCACAGTCGGGCCCCTGTTCTGCTCTGCCTTTATCTATATTAAGGTCGGCTGTCAAAAGAAAAGGTTGTTATCAGTAGCATAACTAGACTCCCATGGGTCCCGGTGCAAGATTTGGTCCAGGGCCTCACCCTTCCTGGTATATACAGTATATGACCTCCATTCTGGTATATATATCCCCCATCCTGGTATATATGTCCCTTATCCTGGCACCCATCCTGGTATATATATATATATATATATATATATATATATATCCCATTCTGGTATATATGTCCCTTATCCTGGCCCCCATCCTGGTATATATATATATAACCCATTCTGGTATATATGTCCCTTATCCTGGCCCCCATCCTGGTATATATATATATACTGTATATATCCCCCATCCTGATATATATCTGATATATATGTACTCCATTCTGGCATATACAGTTCTGGCATATACAGTCATGGCCAAAACTATTCACACCCCTGCAATTCTGTCAGATAATACTCAGTTTCTTCCTGAATATGATTGCAATCACAAATTCTTTGGTATTATTATCTTCATTTAATTTGTCTTAAATGAAAAAACACAGAAGAGAATGAAGCAAAAAGCAAAACATTGATCATTTCACACAAAACTCCAAAAATGGGCCAGACAAAAGTATTGGCACCCTCAGCCTAATACTTGGTTGCACAACCTTTAGCCAAAATAACTGCGACCAACCGCTTCTGGTAACCATCAATGAGTTTCTTACAATGCTCTGCTGGAATTTTAGACCATTCTTCTTTGGCAAACTGCTCCAGGTCCCTGATATTTGAAGGGTGCCTTCTCCAAACTGCCATTTTTAGATCTCTCCACAGGTGTTTTATGGGATTCAGGTCTGAACTCATTGCTGGCCACCTCAGAAGTCTCTAGTGCTTTCTCTCAAACCATTTTCTAGTGCTTTTTGAAGTGTGTTTTGGGTCATTGTCCTGCTGGAACACCCATGACCTCTGAGGGAGACCCAGCTTTCTCACACTGGGCCCTACATTATGCTGTAAAATTTGTTGGTAGTCTTCAGACTTCATAATGCCATGCACACGTTCCAGCAGTCTAGTGCCAGAGGCAGGAAAGCAACCCCAAAACATCAGGGAACCTCCGCCATGTTTGACTGTAGGGACCGTGTTCTTTTCTTTGAATGCCTCTTTTTTTCTCCTGTAAACTCTATGTTGATGCCTTTGCCCAAAAAGCTCTAATTTTGTCTCATCTGACCAGAGAACATTCTTCAAAAACCTTTTAGGCTTTTTCAGGTTAATTTTGGCAAACTCCAGCCAGGCTTTTTTATGTCTCGGGGTAAGAAGTGTGGTCTTCCTGGGTCTCCTACCATACAGTCTCTTTTCATTCAGACGCCGACGGATAGTACGGGTTGACACTGTTGTACCCTCGGACTGCAGGGCAGCTTGAACTTGTTTGGATGTTAGTCTAGGTTCTTTATCCAACATCCGCACAATCTTGCGTTGAAATCTCTTGTCAATTTTTCTTTTCCATCCACATCTAGGGAGGTTAGCCACAGTGCCATGGGCTTTAAACTTCTTTATGACACTGCGCACGGTAGACACAGGAACATTCAGGTCTTTGGAGATGGACTTGTAGCCTTGAGATTGCTCATGCTTCCTCACAATTTGGTTTCTCAAGTCCTCAGACAGTTCTTTGGTCTTCTTTCTTTTCTCCATGCTCAATGTGGTACACACAAGGACACAGGACAGAGGTTGAGTCACCTTTAATCCGTGTGAACTGGCTGCAAGTGTGATTTAGTTATTGCCAACACCTGTTAGGTGCCACAGGTAAGTTACAGGTGCTGTTAATTACACAAATTAGGGAAGTATCACATGATTTTTCGAACGGTACCAATACTTTTGTCCACCCCGGTTTTTATGTTTGGTGTGGAATTATATCCAATTTGGCTTTAGGACAATTCTTTTTGTGTTTTTTTCATTTAAGACAAATTAAGTGAAGATAATAATAATAAAGAATTTGTGTTTGCAATCATTTTCAGGAAGAAACTGAGTATTATCTGACAGAACTGCAGGGGTGTCAATACTTTTGGCCATGACTGTATATCCCCCATCCTGGTATATACGTCCCTTATCCCGGCCCTACCCCTATGTTATTTACAAGCACTACATTACTTACTTTCTATGGGGTATATGCTCATTTTGTTTTTTCTTGGATTTTGTCTGTGAAATGGCCACAGTGTGAGCGTACTCTTTCACATTGCACGTATAAATACTTATAGACAATGTTTTGGCTCCACAGACATCAGAAAGGTTCTGTGGAGCTGAAATATTGCTTTTTGCACATTTGGCTTATTAAAAGTTTCCCTGGACTTTTAATAGGTTTCCATTTGCATGCTATAATGTCATGTAATGCCTAGACAGTGTTGTAAGTGCAATGACCCGGAAAGGACTCCAGATGAAAGAAGATGGTGCACAAGAACAAAGATGACCAGACAAAAGTGGAGCTGCATGGTGGGACAGGTGAGTGCCAGGTTAGTGTAATTTGTATTAATTAGTTTTACTTACTTATTGTTTATTATTTTCTGCAGTCTTGAAAGTACATAAATACCGTAATGTTCATTCGAGCTTAAATTTGCCAAAATCAAATTTTGGCAGACTTGCTTAATAAATGATTGGATAGACATATAGACAGACAGACAGATATATACTGTAGACAGATAATAGATGATAGATAGATAGATAGATAGATAGATAGATAGATAGATAGATAGATAGATAGATAGATAGAGTGGGGAAAAAAGTATTTAGTCAGCTACCAATTATGCAAGTTCTCCCACTTAAAAATATGAGACAGGCCTGTAATTGACTTCATAGGTAGATCACAACTATGAGAGTCAAAATGAGAAAATAAATCCAGAAAATCACCTTGTCTGATTTGGCAAGATTTATTTTGCATATTATGGTGGGAAATAAATATTTGGTCACCTAAAAACATGCAAGATTTCTGTCTCTCACAGACCTGTAACTTCTTGTTTAAGAGGCTCCTCTGTCCTCCACTCATTACCTGCAGTAATGGCAGCTGTTTGAACTTGTTATCAGTATAAAAGACACCTGTCCACAACCTCAAACAGTCACACTCCAAACTCCACTATGGTTAAGACCAAAGAGCTGTCGAAGGACGACAGAAACAAAACTGTAGCCCTGCACCAGACTGGGAAGACTGAATCTGCAATAGGCAAGCAGCTTGGTGTGATGAAATGAACTGTGAGAGCAATAATAATAAAATGGAAGACATAAAAGACCACTGATCTGCCTCGGTCTAGGGCTCCACGCAAGATCTCACCCCGTGGGGCTAAAATGATCGAAACGGTGAGAATGGTGAGCAAAAAGCCCAGAACTACACGGGGGGACCTAGTGAATGACCTGCATAGAGCTGGGACCACTGTAACAAAGGCTACCATCAGTAACACACTACACTGCCAGGGACTCAGATCCTGCAGTGCCAGACGTGTCCCCCTGCTTAGGCCAGTACATGTCTGGGCCCGTCTGAAGTTTGCTTGAGAGCATTTGGATTATCCAGAAGAGTATTTGGAGAATGTCATATGGTCTGATGAAACCAAAGTAAAGTTGTTTGGTAGAAACAAAACTCGTCATGTTTGGAGGAGACAGAATGCTGAGTGTTATGATCCGGTGACCTTGGAGCTGCATGAGAACTTTCACTGGAGAAAGTGGCCACTATACTGACCGCAAACCTGAACTTAAGACCGCAACTAGAAGTAGCCGTGGAGTGTACCTAACACACCTAGACACCTCGTCACAGCCGGAGGACTAATTTCCCCTAAAGATGGAAATCGGAATACTATCTTGCCTCAGAGAAAATCCCCAAAGGATAGACAGCCCCCCACAAATATTGGCGGTGAGTCGGAGAGGAAAAAACATACACAGGCAGAAAAAACATGATTTAGCACAGGAGGCCACTCTAGCTAGATAGGACAGAATAGGACAGAGTTCTGTGCGGTCAGTATTAAAACCCTTCAAAAAGTCCACCGCAGAATATACAAAATACTTCCCACATCCAACTAAGATGTAGAAGCGTATATCTGCAACTCCAGTGGATCCTACAAACAGAGCAGGAATAAACTTGAAACAAGCACACAACAGTGTGCCACAGATACAAAAACAAAAACACTTATCTTTGCTGAAATTGGCAGGTAAGCAGGTGAGGCCAGGCAGAGATCCAATACTTCCAAAGAAACATTGACTACTGGCAAGGGCTAATGAATCCTGCACACTTAAATATGCCAGTCAGAACAGCAATTAGCAGATACACCTGGCCAGGACTGTGACTCAGAGACAACTGCATTCCCACTTACCACCACTGGAGGGAACCCAATAGCAGAATTCACAACAGTACCCCCCTGAGGAGGGGTCACCAAACCCTCACCAGGACCTCCAGGATGATCAGGATGAGCCAGATGAAAGGCACGGACCAAATCAGCAGCATGAACATCAGAGGCAAAAACCCAAGAATTATCCTCCTGGCCATAACCCTTCCATTTGACAAGGTACTGAAGCTTCCGCCTCGAAAAACGGGAATCCAAAATCTTCTCAACAACATATTCCAACTCCCCATCAACCAACACAGGGGCCAGAGGATCAACAGAGGGCACAACGGGCTCCACATATTTCCGCAACAAAGATCTATGGAAGACATTATGGATAGCAAAAGAGGCCGGAAGCGCCAGTCGAAAAGACACCGGATTAATAATCTCAGAAATCCTATAAGGACAAATAAACCGAGGCTTAAACTTAGGAGAAGAAACCTTCATAGGAACATGACGGGAAGACAACCAGACCAGATCCCCAACCCGAAGCCGGGAACCAACACACCGATGACGGTTAGCAAAACGCTGAGCCTCCTCCTGAGACAACACCAAATTGTCCACCACATGAGCCCAAATCTGCTGCAACCTGTCAACCACAGAATCCACACCAGGACAGTCAGAAGGCTCAACCTGCCCAGAAAAAAAACGAGGATGAAAACCAAAATTACAAAAGAAAGGCGAAACCAAAGTAGCCGAACTAGCCTGATTATTAAGGGCAAACTTGGCCAATGGCAAAAAAGCCACCCAATCATCCTGATCAGCAGACAAAAAGCATCTCAAATAAGTCTCCAAAGTCTGATTAGTTCGCTCGGTATGGCCGTTTGTCTGAGGATGAAATGCAGAAGAAAAAGACAAATCAATGCCCAGCTTGGCACAAAAGGCCCGCCAAAACCTAGAAACAAACTGGGAACCTCTGTCGGACACAATATTCTCCGGAATACCATGCAAACGGACCACATGCTGAAAAAACAACGGAACCAAATCAGAAGAAGAAGGCAATTTAGGCAAAGGCACCAAATGAACCATCTTAGAGAATCGGTCACAAACAACCCAGATAACCGACATCCTCTGGGAAACAGGAAGATCGGAAATAAAATCCATAGAAATATGCGTCCAGGGCCTCTCAGGGACCGGCAATGGCAAAAGCAACCCACTAGCACGGGAGCAACAAGGCTTGGCCCGCGCACAAGTCCCACAGGACTGCACAAAAGAACGCACATAATGCGACAATGAAGGCCACCAAAAGGACCTACCAACCAAATCTCTGGTACCAAAAATGCCAGGATAACCAGCCATCACGGAACAGTGAACCTCAGAAATCACTCTACTAGTCCATCTGTCAGGAACAAACAGTCTCCCCACAGGACAGCAGTCAGGTTTGTCAGCCTGAAATTCCTGAAGAACCCGTCGTAAATCAGGGGAAATGGCAGAAAGGACCACCCCCTCTTTCAGAATACCGACCGGCTCTAAGACCTCAGGAGAATCAGGCAAAAAACTCCTAGAGAGGGCATCAGCCTTAATATTCTTAGAACCCGGAAGGTACGAGACCACGAAATCAAAACGAGAAAAAAACAAGGACCATCGAGCCTGTCTAGGATTCAACCGTTTGGCAGACTCGAGGTAAATCAGATTCTTATGATCGGTCAAGACCACAATACGGTGCTTAGCTCCCTCAAGCCAATGTCGCCACTCCTTAAACGCCCACTTCATAGCCAACAACTCCCGATTGCCGACATCATAATTGCGTTCAGCAGGGGAAAACTTACGGGAAAAGAAGGCACACAGTTTCATTAAGGAACCAACAGGATCCCTCTGAGACAAAACAGCCCCTGCCCCAATCTCAGAAGCGTCAACCTCAACCTGAAACGGAAGAGAAACATCCGGTTGACGCAACACTGGAGCAGAAGTAAAACGACGTTTAAGTTCCTGAAAGGCAGAGACAGCCGCAGGGGACCAATTCGCCACATCAGCGCCCTTCTTCGTCAAATCAGTCAAGGGTTTAACCACGCTGGAAAAATTAGCAATGAAACGGCGATAAAAATTAGCAAAACCCAAAAATTTCTGAAGGCTCTTCACGGATGTGGGCTGAATCCAATCATGAATGGCCTGAACCTTAATCGGATCCATCTCTATAGACGAGGGAGAAAAAATAAAGCCCAAAAAGGAAACCTTCTGCACCCCAAAAAGACACTTAGACCCTTTCACAAACAAGGCATTGTCACGAAGGATCTGAAATACCATCCTGACCTACTGCACATGAGACTCCCAATCATCGGAAAAAATCAAAATATCGTCCAAATATACAATCAAGAATTTATCAAGATAATCCCTTCATGCATGAAGGACTGAAAAACAGATGGAGCATTAGAGAGCCCGAATGGCATCACAAGGTATTCAAAATGGCTTCGGGCGTATTAAACGCAGTTTTCCATTCATCACCCTGTTTAATACGAACAAGATTATAAGCCCCCCGAAGGTCAATCTTAGTAAACCAACTAGCTCCCTTAATCCTAGCAAACAAATCGAAAAGCAAAGGTAAAGGATATTGAAACTTGACCGTGATCTTATTCAAGAGGCGATAATCAATACAGGGTCTTAAAGAACCATCTTTTTTAGCAACAAAAAAGAACCCCGCACCCAACGGTGAAGAAGATGGCCGAATATGCCCTCTCTCCAAAGACTCCTTAATATAGCTCCGCATGGCGGCATGTTCAGGTACAGACAGGTTGAAAAGTCAGCCTTTAGGAAACTTACAGCCTGGAATCAAGTCAATAGCACAATCGCAGTCCCTGTGCGGTGGAAGGGAACTGGACTTGGGCTCATCGAATACATCCTGAAAATCAGACAAAAACTCCGGAATTTCAGAAGAGGAAGAAGGGGCGATAGACATCAGAGGAACATCATTATGAACCCCCTGACAACCCCAACTAGTCACAGACATGGACTTCCAATCCAAAACAGGATTATGTACCTGTAACCAGGGAAAGCCCAGCACGATAGCATCATGCAAATTATGCAACACCAGAAATCGACAATCTTCCTGATGGGCTGGCGCCATGCGCATGGTCACCTGTGTCCAAAACTGGGGCTTATTTTTAGCCAAGGGTGTAGCATCAATGCCCCTTAAAGGAATAGGGTTCTGCAAAGGCTGCAAGGGAAAACCACAACGCCTAGCAAAGTCAACGTCAATTAAGTTCAAGGCAGCGCCTGAATCCACAAACGCCATGACAGAAAATGATGACAATGAACAGATCAAGGACACAGATAAGAGAAATTTAGGTTGTACAGTACTGATGGTAAATGAACTGGCGATCCTCTTTGTCCGCTTAGGGCAGACAGAAATGACATGGAAAGCGTCGCCACAATAATAACACAACCTATTGAGACGTCTGAATCCTTGTCGTTCCGTTCTAGACAGAATTCTATCACATTGCATAGGCTCAGAAATTTGCTCTGAGGATAACGCCACAGCGCGCACAGTTCTGCGCTCCCGCAGGCGTCGGTCAATCTGAATGGCAAGAGACATAGAATCACTCAGACCGGAAGGCGTGAGAAACCCCACCATAACATCCTTAATGGATTCAGAAAGACCCCTTCTGAAAATTGCCGCCAAAGGATCATTATTCCATTTAGTCAACACAGACCATTTTCTGAATTTCTGACAATACAATTCTGCCGCCTCTCGACCCTGAGACAGGGCCAACAAAGTCTTCTCAGCTTGATCCACCGAATTAGGTTCATCATACAGTAATCCTAATGCCTGAAAGCATTAAGCAAAGCAGGATCCCCAGATTCCAGGGAAAATGCCCAATCCTGTGGATCACCACGCAGCAGGGAAATGATGATTTTAACTTGTTAAATGGAATCACCGGAGGATCGAGGTTTCAGTGCAAAAAACAGTTTACAGTTGTTTTTAAAACTCAAAAATTTGGACCTGTCACCAAAAAAACAAATCAGGAGTAGGTATCTTCAGTTCTAAAGCAGGAGTCTGAAGAATGTAATCAGAAATACCCTGTACCCTAGCAGCAAGCTGGTCTATACGAGAAGCTAATTCCTGAACATTCATGCTAGCACAAGGCTCTTCAGCCACCCAGAGATTAAGAGGGAGGAGTAGACAAAGTAGACTGAAGAAAAAAAAATGTCTCAAGACCTTTCCTCCCTTCTTCTGAGATGCAATTAACTCATTGTTGGCCAGTAGTACTGTTATGATCTGGTGACCTTAGAGCTGCATGAGAACTTTCACTGGAGAAAGTGGCCACTATACTGACCGCAAACCTGAACTTAAGACCGCAACTAGAAGTAGCCGTGGAGTGTACCTAACACACCTAGACACCTCGTCACAGCCGGAGGACTAATTTCCCCTAAAGATGGAAATCGGAATACTATCTTGCCTCAGAGAAAATCCCCAAAGGATAGACAGCCCCCCACAAATATTGGCAGTGAGTCAGAGAGGAAAAAACATACACAGGCAGAAAAAACATGATTTAGCACAGGAGGCCACTCTAGCTACATAGGACAGGATAGGACAGAGTTCTGTGCGGTCAGTATTAAAACCCTTCAAAAAGTCCACCGCAGAATATACAAAATACTTCCCACATCCAACTAAGATGTGGGAGCGTATATCTGCAACTCCAGTGAATCCTACAAACAGAGCAGGAATAAACTTGAAACAAGCACACAATAGTGTGCCACAGATACAAAAACAAAAACACTTATCTTTGCTGAAATTGGCAGCTAAGCAGGTGATGCCAGGCTGAGATCCAATACTTCCAAAGAAACATTGACTACTGGAAAGGGCTAATGAATCCTGCAAACTTAAATATCCCAGTCAGAGCAGCAATTAGCAGATACACCTGGCCAGGACTGTGAATCAGAGACAACTGCATTCCCACTTACCACCACTGGAGGGAACCCAAGAGCAGAATTCACAACAGCTGAGTTGCATCCAAAGAACACCATACCTACTGTGAAGCAAGGGGGTGGCAACATGATGCTTTGGGGCTGTCTCTCTGCAAAGGGACAAGGATGACTGATCCGTGTACATGAAAGAATGAATGGGGTCATGTATCATGAGATTTTGAGTGCAAACTTCCTTCCATCAGCAAGGGCATTGAAGATGAAACATGGATGGGTCTTTCAGCATGATAATGATCCCAAGCATACCACCAGAACAATAAAGGAGTGGCTTCGTAAGAAGTATATGAAGGTCCTGGAGTGGCCTAGCCAGTCTCCAGATCTCAACCCCATAAAAAACCTTTGGGGGAGTTGAAAGTCAGTGTTGACCAGCGACAGGCCCAAAATATCACTGCTCTTGAGGAGATCTGCATGGAGGAATGGGCCAACATACCACCAACAGTGTGTGCCAACCTTGTGAAGACTTACAGAAAACGTTTGACCTCTGTCATTGCCAACAAAGGATATATTACAAATTATTGAGATGATCTTTTGTTAATGACCAAATACTTATTTTCCACCATAATTTGCTAAATAAATCTAGCCAAATCAGACAAGGTGATTTTCTGGATTTGTTTTCTCATTTTGACTCTCATAGTTGTGGTCTACCTATGATGTCAATTACAGGTTTCTCTCATCATTTTAAGTGGGATAGATAGATAGATAGATAGATAGATAGATAGATAGATAGATAGATAGATAGATAGATAGATAGATAGATAGATAGATAGTAGGGATAAGCGGACTCGTGGAATTTCAGGTTTAGGAACCTTACGCAAATTGTATTCCTAAGTTTGGTTCGGGTACCAGAACAGTACCCGAACTTGAACCAGAGCTTGACCCATTCAAAAAAATAGGGACCTGGACTTTTGAGCTAAAAAAATTATCTCTCTCTGCAATTTACTTCACCCAAAACTCCGAACTTTGCAATGAACTTCCGAGAGATGTCCATATTCAGCTTTTAGCACCAGACACCAGAACTTTTAAGTTTGGGTTCAATCAACTTTTATTGATAGAGAGATGTTTGAGAAAGGCTTAGTGTGAGCCGAAACATCGCCCAGATATGTGGGTTTGAATAAAGTCTACCACTTTTTTCACCGCAAAGAATATGAAGTGCTGCCTTCATTTCTAATCTTCTGTCTAAACTTGGGCAAGTATTGGATTTTTTGCCTTGGAGGCCTGGCACTCACTAGTGAGCATTGATAGATAGATAGATTGTTCACAAACTCCGTTCATGGCTCCCTAAGGTTTGCTACACCCATTTCATGGTCCTCTCTTGATAGGACATATCAGAACATGGGGAACTAGTTACTTTGCTCTGGCTTGGAGCATAAAGTTACTTGCTACACTGAAATTACATCCGTTCCATCAGCCGGACTGGTTGTTATATGGTAATTACAGCCATGTTCCCTGAAAATGTCATACAGAAATCACTCATGTAATTCACTTCATTAAAATATGGCATTCTAGAGGAATTTCTGGAAATTGGTCATTAGCGTTAAACTGTCTTTAAACACCTACTGTAATTTAAATTTCCAACATGACTCCGCTTCCTGTATTTGCAGGCAAGAAGTTTGTTTAGAAAGTCATTGGAGCCAGACTACGTATAATAATTGGATGCATTGGAGTTAATCTGCTTATTTGTTTTATTACGGCATTTTTCTGCGAGGTTCACATACTCCCATTATTCAAAATGAGACTTAAAAAAAATAAGTGAAATAAAATTGATGGGATGGTTTTATGCGAGTTTGACTTTGTATGGCATTATTAATAATTATGGCATTGGATGCGTACTGAAGGTATTTTCTATCCTCTTCTTCTTCATCTTAATGTTTAAGGGAGTTTCCATGACTTTTCCATAATTTGCTAACGGGAAGAGATTGAGAAGTTCCATCCATTCTGTTTCCTGACTACTGAAGTCACTAATTGGCTGCCAACCAAGGTGATGGATGAATGGGATGACACCACTTCCAGTAGGAGATCCCTTTCAGCAAAAACCTAATACTGCAGTCAATCAGCGACCTCAATACTCAAATGACAAAATTGTCGGAAAGTCAACTAGAATACAAGCACAGACCACTGGATAAGGAGCATAATGAAACTATCAGTTATCCCTTCTGTTGGGATGACGTCTTGTTCATCGGTCATCTAACTCTGTAGCCAGTAGCACCAGTGATCAGGCGCCTGGAAAGTTGGTACTTCATCACTTCCACAGGAGCGTTAGCACTGGAATGGAGTGGCTTTGGAGTGTTAACACCTACAGTTATATGAAAAAGTTTGGGCACCCCTATTAATCTTAAGCTTAATGTTTTATAAAAATTGTTTTTGTTTTTTTTGCAACAGCTATTTCAGTTTCATATATCTAATAACTGTTGGACACAGTAATGTTTCTGCCTTGAAATGAGGTTTATTGTACTAACAGAAAATGTGCAATCTGCATTCAAACAAAATTTGACAGGTGCATAAGTATGGGCACCCCACCAGAAAAGTGACATTAATATTTAGTAGATCCTCCTTTTGCAAAAATAACAGCCTCTAGTTGCATCCTGTAGCTTTTAATGAGTTCCTGGATCCTGGATCACAAGCTCTTATGAGCAGCAGGGTCCTCTCTCTCTCTACTCTAAAGTGTAAGCTCTTATGGTCAGTGGGGTCCTCCTTTTCTCCTGCAGAGTGTAAACTCTTATGGTCAGTGGGATCATCTCTCTACTCTAGAGTATAAGTTCTTATGGTTAGAAGGGTCTTCTTTCTCTCTTCTATAGAGTATAAATCTTTTTGGTTAGCAGGGTCCTTTCTCCTCTCATGTAGAGTGTAAGCTCTTATGATCAACAGGGACATCTCTCTCTTTCTCATCTGTTTTCCCAGCTCTTACGAGCAGTAGGGTCCTCTCTCCTGTACAGTGTAAGCTCTTATGGTCAGCGAGGTCCTCTCTCTCTCCTGTAGAGAGTAAGCTCTTATGAGCAGCAGGGTCCTCTCTCTCTACTGCAGAGTGTAAGCTCTTATGTGCAGCAGGGTCCTCTCTCCTGTAGAGTGTAAGCTCTTATGGTCAGCGAGGTCCTCTCTCTCTCCTGTAGAGTGTAAGCTCTTATGATCAGTGGTGTCCTCTCTCTCCTGTAGAGTGTAAGCTCTTATGTGCAGCAGGGTCCTCTCTCCTGTAGAGTGTAAGCTCTTATGGTCAGCGGGGTCCTCTCTCTCCTGTAGAGTGTAAGCTCTTATGGTCAGCGGGGTCCTCTCTCTCTCCTGTAGAGTGTAAGCTCTTATGGTCAGCGGGGTCCTCTCTCCTGTAGAGTGTAAGCTCTTATGGTCAGCGAGGTCCTCTCTCTCCTGTAGAGAGTAAGCTCTTATGAGCAGCAAGGTCCTCTCTCCTGTAGAGTGTAAGCTCTTATGAGCAGCAGGGTCCTCACTCTCTCCTGTAGAGTGTAAGCTCTTATGGTCAGCGGGGTCCTCTCTTTCTCCTGTAGAGTGTAAGCTCTTATGGTCAGCGGGGTCCTTTCTCTCTCCTGTAGAGTGTAAGCTCTTATGGTCAGCGGGGTCCTCTCTCTCTCCTGCAGAGTGTAAGCTCTTATGAGCAGCAGGGTCCTCTCTGTCTCCTGTAGAGAGTAAGCTCTTATGAGCAGCAGGGTCCTCTCTCTCTCTACTCTAAAGTGTAAGATCTTATGGTCAGTGGGATCCTCCTTTTCTCCTGTAGATTGTAAGCTCTTATGGTCAGTGGGATCCTCTCCCTACTCTAGAGTATAAGTTCTTATGGTTAGAAGGGTCCTCTTTCTCTCTTCTATAGAGTATAAATCTTTTTGGTTAGCCTTTTCGGTTGGTCTCTAATGTGTACATTATAAAAAAAAAGCAAAAAACAAGAAGCAAAATTTATAGAATCCCTCCCTCATAGTAACCAAAAGGGGTTCACTAATGTAAAGAAGGATTCTAGCCATGAGAACTGAAGTAGACAGCTGATGAATGTTAGATCAGTGGGTAACTGACTAGTTGGACCTCCCTGATCGCTAGCATGGTGGAAAAAAAGTACCTGCTTCCTCATCATCCCCCTGCCCGAAATATTGCATGATCACAGTATCAACCACTACCCCACTTAACCTTCTACTCACTGTGGTCCTGAAGTTTGGGTGGGACCCCAGATAGGTGATAAATCTTTGAAGCTCAATACCTTTGAACATTTTTGAAATGCAAACATTATCATACATTTACATCTTTATTTCACACATCAAAGCAGACAGAAGCTTAAATGTGTTTTTTTAAGCAAAAAGTTTATGAACTTTACCAACCAGAAAAAAAAGATAACAAGAAATAAAAATTCAAATTGTTGAAATGTACTGTATTCTATTCATGCAATTGTGGTAATTTCGAAAATAAAAAAAGCAGAAAAACTTCATCAGCAAACCTGAGAAATTGGATGTATCCAACAAGAAATGTATTTCCACCCATATTTAAAATGTTGACTGGATCAAACAGAGCATAAACTCTACTCGCAGTTTTAATTAAAAGAAAAACTGATAAATGACTAAGATCTGAGTGTTTACAAGGTGGCTATCTGTTCAAGGAAATTTTATTTTATTTTATTTTTTTTATTCCGGAATGTACGAGCAATCACAGATGAAACATTTCCTGGATTTATATTATCATAAGCAGAAATTGTGGCAGAAATAGTTTATCTTGTTACAAAAAATGATCTCTTTTCACACGTGACAAACTGAATCAGAATCGTTACGCTGCATGGTTGAGTCCTGGAGATTAGCGCTATAAATGGTTTAACATGTTTAAATCTGATTACATTATCAATTAAAAGGAGGCAAAATATTGCACCAGTCTAAATGCTCTTTGGAGAGAGAAAGAGAACGAGAATATTCTATAAAGGGAAGGAAGCTGATGTGGTTTTATTCAACGCGTTTCAGGGGTCTCATGCCCCCTTCATCAGGAAATACCAGGTGGAATTTCCTGATGAAGGGGGCATGAGACCCCTGAAACGCGTTGAATAAAACCACTGTGAATCAACTTTACTCTCCTGAAATTCATCTTAGCGGCAGCGCAGAACTTTAACTACAAATCTCCCTTTGAAGACTGTACCTTTAAGGTAACTCCACCCGCAGTATGTATGGACCTTATTTCTCATCGCTTTGTAACAGAATAACTGGTGATGTCTGGTACTGAATCTCGGCTCCACAGAAGTGAGTGGTGCTGAGCTGTAGTACCACACATACCTCTATATGAATTAAACAGACCCTAAGAGATAGGGAGAGAAAAAAATAAGAGGAACAAACGCCGCGCACGATCTATGTGTAGTAAAAACTGTTGCTAAATTGCACGCTATAATTCTCGTGGTAATGAAATAGAATCGTTTATTTAGGAGTTACAGGATGAAACAACGCGTTTCGACTCCAAACATCCAGGAGTCTTCTTCAGGTTATTAAAAAATATGTATATCATATAATATACATATATACATATTTTTTAATTAACCTGAAGAAGACTCCTGGATGTTTGGAGTCGAAACGCGTTGTTTTATCCTGTAACTCCTAAATAAACGATTCTATTTCATCACCACGAGAATCTTGTGACGGAAGCGCCGACAACTATCTGGGTATTTCTCTGTCTACACATGACCTCTACACATTGGTGATGGTATTTTTGGAAGAATGCAACCATGTCTTTCCAACGTTGGATGAACCCTTTAAGAACAGGAAGTTAAACTCTCCAGCTTGGTTGCTATTATTTAATAATAAAATGTATACGTTGTGAGCTCCATTATTGAGAGTGATAACAATCTCAATTCCCAACCAGTGTGTATTTTGAAGTGCGGGAAGAAAATAGAGTGGAAGCCCACTCAAACATGGGGAGAACATACAAACTCCATGCAGATATTGCTCTTGGCTGGATCTTAACTCAAGACTATCCACTGAGCACCCATGCTGTACAGGCAATGGATAACATAGCCCCTACTTACCGATATTTGAATCCCCCAAGTTCTTACATTTGAGCTTTGCCGCCATCTTGGACATATCACAATTAGAGATGAGCGAATCTTTTGGAATTCATATTCTGCATCCCCGAAAGTTAATTTATTTGCCACAAATCTATTAAAGGACATTACCCTATAAAGAAAGTCTAACAGCAGATTCATGCTGCTCAAAACAAAGGCAGAATGAATCAGAGTCCAGCTCATCCTTCCAGCCAGGTAAGTTTTATTCTTCAACCCTACTGCCTTTTGGAGAAAGCATACGTTTAGATGGTGTCATCCAAAGACTAAGCAACTTAGGTGACTAGTAAAGAAGGTCGGTCCATGGAGTCTTCTTCCAGTCCTACTCAACTTGAGAGACAGTTCGTTCCCTATATGTGTGAACAAGGAGAGACCGGTCTCTTAAGGGGAGCAGATTGGAGTGAGCCCATCAGGCTCTAGACAATTGGACTAGCCATCTAAGTGGCATGGTGTCCAGAAAGCTTTTAAAAGTATGACTTCTCTGAAACATACACGCGACCAATCACAAGCCGCGACGTCATTGAAGGTCCTTAACGCGCTCATTCTTAGGAACGGAAGCATGGCGGTTGCAGCGGTGACAACCAGGGCGCGTCCGAGGGTAAGTATATCAATATTTTTTATTTTTATTCTTTATTTTACACATGAATCTTAATCCCGATACCGATTCCCGATAACACAAAAATATCGGAACTCGGTATCGGAATTCCGATACCGCAAATATCGGCAGATACCCGATACTTGCGGTATCGGAATGCTCAACACTAGTAATGAGATAATCATGTGTACCCAAAAATTGTTCCAATAAAAACTACAGCTTGGCATGCAATAAAAAGCATTATAGGGCAATAAAATTTATTTAACAAAGTTCAGACTTTTTTAAAGCTCTTTTTTAATTTTTAAAAATACAGAAAAGATAGATACAACTTTGAAGACGAAAAATTGCAAAAAGATTGAAGTCAAAAACATTTAAACCCTCCAAGACTCAACATTTTAAGACAATTCTATTATAATATTTCTCTACCAAAGAAAACAGACTTCCTTATACTCCCAGTACCAGCACATCTTCCGGAATTAATAACTATTAGAATAATATCAGTCCAGAAATCTGCAGCTTAACCTTTCCGCGACACCTGCCCGGTCTTCAACTTTGCCTGCCCTGAATTTACAGTGTATTTATAGAACAAATATCAGCCTAAAAATTTATAGTCATGAAGACCACCCGTACAGTGAAAGGGTTAAGTCATTGTAGCCCATAACGTATACTGTAAGTCATTAAAAGCCTAGTATGAAACATGCCAAAACAAACATTCCCAGCGCCTGGATGCTGCGCTGTCCGCTTGACGCTCACTACCTGGATTTATTGCTGGGGATTCTGTGTCATGTATACAGTGCATATGTTGGCCCAATGCCTAATTAAAATATAAATACTGTGTAAGCCTCACTTTTCAAATAACTTATGCTAAATCAATATTCCCTGGCACAGCTCGAACAATCATTACAGCCCCTGATGATTTAAATCTACACCGTGAAAACGACCTTCACAAATGAGGCTGGTTTAGAATGAACAGGGAGCCAAGGGGCGAGGAGTAAAAACGTGTGGCATGTCCAATATTTTAATAAAAACTCAAATATAAACCAAGCTCAGTGGTTGATTTGTGTCATGTCTGTTGATAATGAGATTGGGCTAAGAACAGAACAATTGGATGAAGTTAAAGATGTAGTTTTTGCACAGTCATCCACCAGTGTCCAATCAACGGGGGTCTAACTGCTGGACCGGCTTGTAAAATGAAGGGGCACTATAAAAGTACTCTGCGGCTTCATTTCATATCATTTCAGCTTCGCTTTCTTCAGAGGCTGCAAGGTTGGCATGTTATAGTCAAAAAGTGACAAAACGGGCCCCAGAGAGTTAAATTTACTCTGCAGTATAGAAGAGCTGAATGAATAACAGAGTCCGATGCAAAGCTGACAGAGATACGGCACTGTAAAATCAGCTATAGCGGAGCTGAATTTGTCGCAGAATCTAATGCAGAAAAATTTCAGAGTTATTCATCAATGCAGCAGGGCTGAGATTTTCACAGCGTCTGGAGTAGCAGAGTTTGCTCAATATAGCATAGCTGGTCAGCTGTACGGTAGATCTGCATTTTTTCATAGAGTCCAGTATAGCAGAGCTTGGTTTGCAACACAGTTCAAATTAGCAGATCAGGTCAGGTGTATATCAGAGTTGAGTTTGTCATAGAGCCCAATATAAAAGAGCCGTGGTTATCACAGATATCAATATTGCAGAGCTGTTTTGTGGTATAGCAGAGTTGGGTTTACCATAAAGTCTTACGTCTAAAGTGGTCTGTGGAGACGCAAGGGTCAGTGGGTGCTCTTGTCAACCGGCCTGACTGTCTTTAGAAAATCCGCATGGACCTGGGCTCATTTCACTAAACGCCCGCACTCCTTTCCTGTGAGCAGAATACACAGTAATAATTTATTGGATCGGCAACAGTCAATAATATATAGTACAGTCCCTGTAAGTATATAAGATAGTGCAAATGACAGAGTCTCACCCTTCCGCTGGCTCGCCGTGAATTAGAACATCTATGACTTCAGGGCTTCCAGGTACAACTACCCCAACCAGTAGCACCCTGCATTTTTCCGACACCCACAGCAGCAGGCTTAGGAAGCTGACTGAGTCCATTGACCAGGTGACCTGATTGTTCCAATCTGGGTTCTAAATACGTCTCCATGGGTTCAGTGATGGGCATTGGAACAAATCTGTATTCCTCCGGTTGGAGCCATGGTACGTTAGCTGTTGTCCTCTAGAGTCACCCTGTAGAAGGAGAGATGTCCCTTTTATACCCACAGGTGTCCTTCAGGGCATTATCCACAGGTTTGGGGTGAGGTGGGAGGAGGTCATCTCTCATTGTTTGAGTGTTCAATTAACCTGCATATTTTGTTCTTCACTGTTTGCAGAACAACAAGTTGCATGGACTGATACAATAGGTAGTCAGCAGGCATTCACCAAATTAACAAACATCAATTGTTCAATTAACCTGTGACTTTGTCCCTCAAGGATAGCAGAACAATAAACTGTAGGAGAAGATACAATAGGTAATCAGCAGCCATTCAACAAATTAACAAACATCAATTCAATCTACACCAAGAGTCAACATTAATGCTCATATGAACAATAATTCATGTCCCTGGAACTACTGAATAATACATCTGGCATAATTAAGAATAAACACTGTGGTGGCACATGGTGGCATCACGGATGACAAAAATTCTCAAGTAGTAACCCCCTGCATGAACGAGAAGTCAGAGGTGCAAGCTGGATTTCTAAAGCAACTCATAGCTCAAGGTGTGGAGGAGCATTTTTTTTTCATTTGTTTTGCCTTATATACAAGTCATTACCCTGGAAAGAATGTTTCTTAATATTTATTCTACTCAAATCCATTTTATCTTCGGTTTTGTATATTTTATTGTCAGTTCCTAAAAGTGGTCTAATACTCTGACAACATTGTTCTCAGCACCTACCTGGGATTCAGAGATGATTCCAGGGGTCTTCCTCATGCTATTTCAGAACTGTTTACATCTTTTTCAGCAATTTTTAGACTCCCTCCAGTCGGGGAAGATGGGGGGCACCAGGAAAATGCTTAAGTTTCCCATTGACTCCCATTAGAGCATTACGAATTGCTCGAGTAATGAGTACTGGAGCATTTTAGTGCTCGCTCATCACTTTTAAAGATCTAAAAACATTTAAGTAGCAAACTCTGTGAAAAAAAACAAAATTTGAGTCAATCTCAAATCTTTTCACCACAACGATGATTATGAGGGATGCAGACTTTAATTGATTTTGTTGCAATAGACAACCAGTGATGCAGGTACTAACTCCTACATTGCCCTAGACATAGAAATGAAACTACCGACCCTTTTCTTGCTCTAGTCCAGTTGCAGTGGTAGCACTAACTCTTTCATACCCAAGGACATTGGCATTGGTAGCAATAACCCCCTACCTACCCTAGATTATTAGTTTTTTCATTGCTCCTTTACCTAATAGACCACCAAGGAAGCAATGTTTTGCAGCATTAATGGTCACCAAACTTCATTGGGCTGTTATGATTGATTTATTTGGGTGTAGTTGTTCTAGGTGTATGCAGTATTCATATTCTAGACACTACAAAGCTATTTATCTAGATGGTGCATACAATTTTTTATCTGAACGAATCGAATGCAGTATGGGATTATATTTATGAGTCAGAATAAGGTTCCTAAAAAGTCCAATTGCTCCCTAAATCCATGCAGATTGTGCCCACGGTAAATACAAAAGGAGAAAATAGCCACATCAACAAGACCCTCAGCATTCCTCCATGCCACTGCCGACATCCTCCAAATGATCTTTACCATTCCATCTCAACCATAAGAAAGAGCTAGGAGACAGTTTCTTCCAGCTTAGATGGAACATAACCGCTACTGCCAATCAGTAGCTGCTGATTAGCTGCAGCAGTCATCTGATAACCCTTGCCTGTAGAGGAAGGCAGGCGACCAGTTTTAGACACAGCATGCGATACAGAGGAGTGACGGAAGTGCGGTAGGTGAATACATGATTTTTTTTTTATTTTGGGACTAGGGTTGAGCGAAACGGGTCGGACATTTTTAGAAGTCGCCGACTTTTGGCAAAGTCGGGTTTCATGAAACCTGACCCGACCCCTGTGTGGGGTCGGCCATGAGGTCGGCAATCTTCTGAATCTGGTATCGGAATTCCGATCCCGAGTTCTGATATGTTTGCAATATCGGAAATCGGTATCGGAATCCATATTTAAGTGTAAAATAAAGAATTAAAATAAAAAATATTGCTATACTTACCCTCTGACGCGCCCTGGTACTAACCGGCAGCCTTCCTTCCTTAGAATCAGCACGTGAAGGACCTTAGATGATGTCGTGGCTTGTGATTGGTCGTGCGACCACCCATGTGACCGCTCACGCGACCAATCACAAGCCGCGACATCATCTAAGGTCCTTCACACGCTGATTCTAAGGAAGGAAGGCTGCCGGATAGTACCAGGGCGCGTCAGAGGGTAAGTATAGCAATATTTTTTATTTTAATTCTTTATTTTACACTTAAATATGGATCCCAGGGCCTGAAGGAGAGTTTCCTCTCCTTCAGACCCTGGGAACCATAGTATCCCATTGCTCTGCATTGGGTTTCGTGTTTCGGCCGACCCCGACCCCGACTTTTCTATAGGATCGGCTGATTTCACTCAACCCAACTTTTGAGAAAGTCGGGTTTCGTGAAACCCGACCCGATCCTATAAAAGTAAAAGTCGCTCAACCCTATTTGGGACCACCGTGGACCCATTTTTATACTAATTTCAATATGGTCCCAGATGTAGTTGTAGTAAACAACCCCATTAAACTCTAGATCAAGCTTTAACTACTGGTCTATTCTGGTTTAATAATGTATGGTTATTTTTAAGTTATGAGTGGAAAGGCCCTTTAAACAATTAATGTGAGATAGTTAAGAAAAATATATTATTCCCATCGTTTAACTCTGTAAACATCCATTTCCTGTTGCAAAACAGCAAGTAATAAAGTGAACTCAGGAGATACTGCATCACTTTCTATATTTTTTTGTTCTTTTTTTACTGTTTGTGAATGTCCTAACCCCCCCCATATGTGTCTCTTGGAATTTTGTTCGCTAACATCCTGGATTGCAAGCAAGAGAAATGCCTGGGATCTAGGAGAAGGAATGCTCAGGGCATGGGAAACGTAGTGTCACGGTGGTCACCAGTACATTTTTTGGCTTATGTTAAAACAAGCAAGCACCGTCAGTCTACCGCAAAACAAGCAAAGAGCTTCTATCGGGATACCTATCACACACAAAATGCTTGAGAAAAACTGTGTGGGTTTTCTTCCTGCCGGAGTCTAAGACATTGCAGATCTCAGAGCTACAGCTTGTATCTTGATTTCACGTTGCATGCATTGACCTCGGCAGTCATCCAGGATACCATTACAGTTCATTTCAATAATTAAACACTTCAGAGATAACAGGGAATTTTTTTTGGTGAAGAAAATTTAGGACTAAGAATCTTTTATTCTTTTGAAGACACAAATGAACATTTTCCTAAACCTTCTACAGAATTAGGTTCCTTATAAATGTTTTGCAAATTGCTCATTTGTGATAGAAGTGATGGCTTTATGCCCGAATTCTGGAAAGGAAGCTTCAAAAAGTTGTTTAGGAAAAACGCTTCATTACACCTCAGCTACATACCCATAATATAACTCTGTAAAGAGTCTAAGTTTTATGAAACCGTAATATAGCAACCATGGAAGTCAATGTGACCATGCTGTAACATACAAAATCCATTGTTAGAAAATTGCGACAGGCTCCCTTGGATTTTGCATGATGGTGATTTTAATCTGTAGTATGGCAAGTTCTATGGCCTTCGTTGTGTGTATGAAGCCCAAGTCCAGCAATACTCTTCAATAAAAAAAGGAGAACATGACTTAGAAGGGTCTAGTCCATCGTTCAGAGCTTCTATTGACTATCCAGAGTAGAGGATGGCAACACAAATGTCTGGAGAACCCTGCATCCAAATAAATTGCATAATAATTTCAAAGGACATCATGTAATACTTGTTTTTCATTGTGTTGATGATACGATGAACATTTTGGTGCTAAAGAGACTTGTAGATTAGTTGATTGCTAAGGGGTAAGGTTTCTCCTTGTAGAGAGTAACATACCAGCACTGGCTTGTCAAGGTAATGAGGCTTATTTGCCGTGCAATGCTCCTCTGGGAAATATAACATGCAAATTGCCTCTTCTGAGAAAAAGAGGACTTGAACTCTATAGCGCCACCTGTTAGAAGTAGCGATCCTACAAGTCACAATCAACCCTTTAACAAGTCATGCAATATCAACAACGAAATTCACACTAGTGAATTAATGTCCACCATCAAATATAAAACCAATATCAAAGTGAACATAACAAAATGATCACAATAAAGTATAAAAATATAATTTTATTACAGAAAATATAACAAAAAAATAATACAGAAAAGAAAAAGAAAACAACCAGTGATACTACAGCATATAAAGGATATACCGAATGAGGAGACCAGATCCATATAAATAATAAAAAATACTAGAAAAATATATATACTAGAAAAATAATATATAACCCTCCAAAGTGCAAAAGATGGATGACAGCAAAAAATGGGCAATCCATCTCAGTAAAGTGCATATGCATTCATAATAAACACAATTTTTCAAGGACTCCTTGAAAAAGCCACTTAGGCGAAACGTACGTTGGAGTCGGAGTCCTAGAGGGTCACAGATCATCTTTACACTGGTACTAGTATTGCTCCAGAGGTTTTATGCACTTTTTGTCTAGATTAGACTGTTTATTATGAATGCATATGTACTTTACTGAGATGGATTGCCCATTTTTTGCTGTCATCCATCTTTTGCACTTTGGAGGGTTATATATTATTTTTCTAGTATATATATTTTTCTAGTATTTTTTATTATTTATATGGATCTGGTCTCCTCATTCGGTATATCCTTTATATGCTGTAGTATCACTGCACTGGTTGTTTTCTTTTTCTTTTCTGTATTATTTTTTTGTTATATTTTCTGTAATAAAATTATATTTTTATAATTTATTGTGATCATTTTGTTATGTTCACTTTGATATTGGTTTTATAAGTCATGCAATATGACTTAGGATAAGAGTGAAAATCAGCATCTGAATTCGCAGACATGGTGTTTCAGGCTGTTGGCCCTTGTCAGTCCAAAGCATGTGAACTGGTTTGGCTAGGTGAGAGGCTCTGGACTGAGGTCTTAGGGGTACGGTTTCTCCTTGTGGAGAGTGACATACCAGCTCTGGCTTGTCAAGGTAAGGAGGCTTATTCACCGTGCAATGCTCCTCTGGGAAATTTAATACGCAATTGCCTCTTCAAAGAAAAAGAGGACTTGAACTCTATAGCACCACCTGTTAGAAGTAGCGATCCTACAAGTCACAATCAACCCTTTAACGAGTCTTGCAATATGACTTAAGATAAAAGCCAAAACTAGTATCTCAATTTGCAGACATGGTGTTTCTGGCTGTTGGCCCTCGTCAGTGCGAAGCATGAGAACTCTTCAGAAGAGGCAATTTGCATATTACATTTTCCAGAGGAGCACTGCACGGTGAATAAACCTCCTTACCTTGACAAGCCAGAGCTGGTATGTCACTCTCCGCAAGGAGAAACCTTACCACTTAGACCTCAGTCCAGAGCTTCTGACCTAGTCAAATCAGTTCTCATGCTTCGCACTGGCGAGGGCCAACAGCCCAAAGCACCGTCTCTGTGAATTGAGATACTGATTTGGCTTTTATCCTAAGTCATATTGCAAGACTCGTTAAAGGGTTGATTGTGACTTGTAGGATCGCTACTTCCAACAGGTGGCGCTATAGAGTTCAAGTCCTCTTTTTCTCTGAAGAGGCAATTTGCATAGTTGATTGCTAGACATCATAGCAGTTAAACAACCTCTGATCAATTATTGGTTGGATGACCAATAGTTGATATATTTGCAACTCTCTTGAAACATTTGGGAAGTTCCAGGAATGCTAGGTTTCTTTTGGAAAAAGGATAAATATTATGTACTCCTGAAAAAGTTGTCAAGTCTACTGGGTGCTTTAAATGCCTCCTCGGGGGCAATTTAAAGTCAAACCATGGAAACCAGTTGCATATCAAGGGGGTAGGAACTGAGCATTGAGGTGTCACAGGAGAATTGTGCATTATAGCCTGGTAGTTCTTAATTAAGCTTGCAATAACAAGCTTAGTGCAAGCCACTCCATCTTCTAGCTCCCATGAGTTGACCTGGCCTTCATCCTTTAACCATTACACAGGAATCTGAACTTACACAGGGACTCTTGGATTGGGTCCACAGAGTAGGTGCTTGCCGATGGAGAAGGCTAGCAAAGGTTTATCATGAAGCTGAATCAATACCAGGAGGTCAGGGACAAGGACAAAATCATTGGGCAGAAGGATAGCTGAAACATGGGCTGTGATTAGAGTCTGGAAACAAACAGGCTGTACATGAGGTGAAAAATAGAAGTGAAACAGAGCAATTATTAACTATAACTAGCACTTTCCAACATACTGCTTAAAAAAGGAGTAGTGCTATCCTATTGGCCAGAGCAGAAAGATGATTATTCCTGCTTGACAGGACACACACACCCATACTGCCATCTCCTCCATCACCAGCGCTGCCCACAGAAAAATAAGGTGGTTCTTGGTGTTTGAAAAAAAAATGGTGGTACTGTTGATTGATGCAGGATTGAATTCCACTGGCGATGGTGTGTGCAAAAAAACATTTTAATATAGCTACGTGTTTCAGGGCCCAACTGGCTCCTTCATCAGGCCAATATCAGTAAAAAGAAGATTCAGACAATTAAATATCCGTGCACCAAAGCATCATCTACTGGGAAGAGTGTTCATTAGAAATCATTACCCCACATCTGATTCTCGCTGAAAGCGAGAAAGACAGTAGTTTTTAAAAAAAACAAACATAATATATGTTTGAAGCAGAAGCAGACATTACAGGAGCATTTCCAGGTGGAGATGTGACATGAAGGATGTGTAGCCTTTATGAAAGGGAAATGTCTGTGAAAAATGTTGGTGGAGGGTAGGAGGGGCCACGGAAACTATTTTTCTCCACAGCAGAAGAGATATTGGGCATCCTCACACTCCTATATGAAACTGCAATTTCTTCAACCTGTATTGCCATGTCTTTGACATCAATGTTAAAAGTAACTTAGTAAATTACAATTTTGGCTGCTTTTTTGCTCTGCCCCATTAGGGTGCACTTTTATTAGGAAGGGCTGACTGCAGTTCCCTGTACAACCAAGATTTTGGTGCACAGCTGTGCATGGAAAACCATAAAGTGGTGCTGCAGTCCCTATATATTGAGGATCAATAGAGGCCCCCGAGGTCTGAATCCCACCTAGACATCAAAGCACCACTCCAGCATTTAGTTTTACCGCTAGAGTGGTGCTTCTAATCTAAGGTTCCTGACCCTAGTCTTGTACTCACCTGCTGCCATCTTCACCTTTTATCACCACCGCTCCCGGCGGTCTCCGGCGGTTTGTCACTTGCCGGATTGCTCCATTATTTCAGTGAGAGAGCAGTAGCACACAAGTCTTGCCTACAAGATTTGTTCTGGCCCTCGTAGACTAGCATTGAGAGTTTGTGACGTAATCTCTGACTTGTGGGCAGTCAGAAGTTCTAGCCACAAGATGGTGCCTCAAGACCGGAACAGCACTGGACAAAGGTGAAGACGTGGGAGGGTGAGTATAATACCGGGGGCATTGACCTTACATTAGAAGCACTATTCCAATGCTAAGAACAGGAAAACACCTGACGTGTTGGCATGTGCATCACTTTACTAATCTGGAAATACCCCTTAACCCCTTAATGACCGCCAATGCGTCTTTTAACTGACCTGAGATATAAGAGAATAGTATCCCCATACAGGTGACAATCCAGCAGCTGTCAGCTGTCCACTATAGCTGACAACTTGCTGCATCAGCCACGATCAGTGTTTGCACCGTACAAATCTGTTTAACCCCTTAGATGCTGCTGTCAATAGTGACTACATCATTATAAATGGTTAACAGAGTGTGGGGGCTTCCTCTTTATCCCAATTCGTGCCCTCAGATCATGATTGTGTGGTCCTGATGTTTATGACCAAATAGCGGCCTTAGAGTCTGACGGCTGTTGTATCCTGTTCAGAAGTTAGCGGCATTGAGGTGGTAAAAAATACACACTTTCATTTCTGTCATACCACTTTGCATTAATTCCTGCAAAGCACCTGAAGGGTTAATAAACTACCTGAATGCAGTTTTCAATTTGTCAGGGGGTGCTGTTTTAAAAATGGTATCACTTTTGGGGGTTTCCCAATATATGAGACCCTTAAAGTCACTTCAAACATGGATAGTTCCCTAAAAAAAATAAATGTTGTAAATTTCGTTGAAAAAAATGAAAAATTGCTGCTACATTTTTAAACCTCCTAAAATGCTAACAAAATAAAATAACATTTTACAAATGGTGCTGATGTAAAGCTGACATATGGGAAAGGTTGTTTATTAATGGTTTGCTATGGTATGACCATCTAAATTAAAGGAATAATCATTCAAATTTAGAAAATTGCTAATTTTTTTAACATTTTTCTCAAATTTTTGATATTTTTTATAAATAAACACAAAACATATTGACCTAAATTTACCATTATCATAAAGTATAATGTGTCACGAAAAAACAAACTCAAAATCACTGGGATTTGTTGAAGCGTTGCAGAGTTATTACCACATATATTGACACTGGTCAGATTTCAAAAATTTGGCTCCGTCACTAAGGGGTTGCAAGTGAGCAGTGATAGACCATTAATTCATGATTTCATGGTTTAGATATCATTGCCTTTAACGCTAGGTTTGGGCTGCCGGTCAGAATATTATCCTGAGAGCACCCTAGGCTTATTTTGTCGTGAAAATTCAGCATGTTGCCTTATCAGCTTCTGTGAAATCCTTTGCTCTGTGGATAATTATAGATACAGCTTCTATTCATTTAATTTTTGTCAATGTTTTATTGGGTTATGACAAATCAAGTGCTCCCCATATGTTTCTACCGACTTCACTAAACTTTTTTTTTTTTTCCCCTTGGCTGCCTCAAAAAAAAAAAAAGTTGAAAGAAAACAGAACTTCAGAAGGACATGAATTCTGTCTTTTACAATCTCATCTAAATCCATTTTAAAGTCTATGAAAGTGTGGAGATAAATAAAACAATTACATTGACTTCCCTACTCCATTGACATCAATGATCTATTCGGGCTTTCAAAAAAAAAAAAAAGTTTCTCGGATTAACTTTGCAGTAATTGCAAAATTACAGATGCAAATAGAAAGTGATATTTTTTTCTAAGATGTGAATAGTGGAGGTTTCAAAGCTTCCCGGATACTAGTTGGAACCATTATCTACCAGCAGATGTTAACTATAAATGTACATTGTTTAGGAAAAGAGTTAATTACCAACTTATTAATTAAATAGAAAGTATGAATCTGTTGTACTGCTAACAAATACATAATTTTTCTGGAGTATTATTAAAAGACTTTTTTGTTGTACCTATTAAAGATTCTTGTCTGGAAGTTAATTTCATTATGCTAATGAGCTATCATCATTACAGAACCTAAGCTTTGATCCATGTTAATTGTCGTGATCTTCAAAGACAAAGTCACCACTTACTTTAAATGAATTTTACATCTTTTTAAAGAATCATATGGAAATTAGGGGAAGTAATTAATTTTTTATTATGTCTCTCAATATTTTTTTTTTCGAGAGGAAGTCAATGGTATTGGCTGGAATTCATTTTAGCATTTAACTAGGGAAAACAGCATGAGGCGAAAAAATGTTCAGATGCATAAGATTAAAGAAAATTTGAAGCTAGGACCTAATTTGTCTTGATAAACTTTGGTGCTTAATATGCTCCTTTTGTTCTCAGTACGAAACTGCCGGGTTTTGATTTGTAGAGAGAAATCTTCAAAAACTTTCTATTTGGCTCTTCATTTCATAGTCTTTCATTTACAGTAAGACAGCCAAGTTGACCTTCAAGCCATAACACTTAAATATCTGTGAACATAGGCAGCTAAAATCTATTTTATCGTCTGATATCAGCTGTTGCGCACTCAACACCAAGGGGCTTTTTTTTGCAGATAACATTTTTTTCCCCTTTTTTTTATAACATGACAGGCGGCATAAACCAATTGAGTCGAAATTATAATTACAATCAAATATTTTAACAACTTGTTAGCCTCTGATATATTATAATTCCATGTTACGCTCGCTCCGCCGTACACGTGTCACACCGCCGAGTTGTGCTTAAGCTTTAACGCTCCTTTCCATTTTTAAATTTTTTTTTTTTTTTATATTCTTATTTGGGGCTTTTGCAATCAAATTTATCTGTAATCAATTTGGCTTAAAAATAATTATAAATAAATAATAATAATAATAATAATAATTTGTATTTATATAGCGCCAACAAATTCCGCAGCACTTTGCAATTAAATAAATAAATACTTTCAATGGGAAAATGTGTCATTTCCAGAAATATTTAAATAGTCATGTTTTTAAAATATATCAAAGATTGCTTGGGTTGTATATTGAAAAAAATGGAAAGTAAAATAATAAAAATAAATTCCTAAAATAATAGAAACTGAATTAAATAAATTAATATAAAAAATAGTATTTTGTAAAATGAGAAAAATATTAAACAGGTAAAAGGTAATACATTATAAAAATAATATATAACATATTCATATATTTCTCTAAAAGAATCTTGCAAATTTAATCAATGTCTTAAAGGTTTTATTTTTCCTTCAAAATCATTTTTGTTATCTATAAAACATTTTTACTATTTATTCATTCAGTGAAAATTGACAAATTTATTGAATTAAAAAAAAGCATAAACATTTGTGATATGTATAGTCTATTCATATATACAGTATATATCTATATATTGTATGTGGCATTTATACAGTGGGGAAACTATTTGATACACTATCAATTTTGCAAGTTTTCCCACCTTCAAAGAATGGAGATGACTGTAATTTTTATCGTAGGTGCACTTCACCTGTGAGAGACAGAATCTAAAAATAAAAACCAGAAAATCATATTGTATGATTTTTATATAATTCATTTGCATTTTATTTCATGAAATAATTATTTGATACAATAGATCCAAGGGGCAACGTTCATCCTTGCGGAGAGGGACACGTCAAGACTGACATGCCGAGGTGAGGAGACTTTTCAGCCGGAATGCTCTTCTGGGAAACATGCAAATTGTCTCTTGAGAGAGAAGGACTATAACTCTAGTGCCACCTATAGGAAGTAGCAATCCTAAAAGTCGATATTGACTCTCTAATGAGCCTTGTGACACAGAAGTGTTGTTGATAAATTATCAAAATGCAAAATGAAAGAACAAGTGAAATCGAAATCACATTATTATTTGCTCTGACTCCTTTTGCCTCAAAAAAACTCAAAGCATCAGTTCTTCTTGGCACATGTGCACACAGTTATTGAAGGAACTCGGCAGGAAGGTTGTTCCAAACATCTCAGAGACCTGACTGCAGATCTTCTGTGGATATAGGTTTGCGCAAGTTCCAAGCAAATTCATTGATTTTGAGACAATATCATTTTATCTGCCTATAATTTTGACACCATTCATTTTGTCCAAAATCCCCACTTCTAATTCCTGAAATTCAGACAATTCTTTGCAAACACCTCCTTTGTGCTTCGCTGTTGCCTACAGACACTCATCATTGTACCGCTCTCCAGTCCTGTGCCAAGCTACCTTCTGTTACAGCCCATTTTTCAAATTTTGACTTATTGATCTTAAACACCTCTTGGTATTATTCTGCACCTAAATTCCTATATTTTTTGTGTATAGATGAGTCAATTGCCTTGTTTCCATGTTGGTATTGATTTAGGCTGCAATTTTTCAATGAAGACAACTTCTGTAAGATTTCTCCGTACAGTAGATGGATGTATCTGGGTCCCACTGGTCGCTGCCAGTTCTGAGCTGATGGCACTGCTGGACATTTTCCAATAGCAAAATGAAGTCATCATAGTGTGTTTTACATCTGCTGAACTAAGTTTTGTTGACTGACCACTGTATCTACAGTCCTTAATGTTTCCCATTTCTTGGTGCTTCTTCAAAAGAGTTTGATCAACGCATCTTGAAATCCAAGTCTGTTTGAAATTTTTGCCTTAGAGAAAGCTTGCTGATGCGGTACAACTACCTTGTGATGTGTTGCTGTGGTCAGTTTTGCCATAGTATATGACCTGTGAAATTAAACTATCTTCCACAACCTCACCTTTGTACCCACTGAGGGTATCCGGGAAAGGGTTTCTGGGTGAGCATCTCCAGGTAGCAGTCTCCGAGTAAGGAGTCCGGGTGAATGGGTAGAGAAATTAGTCCAAGTACAGCTAAAAGAATTGATGCTCTTTTGAAGGAAAAAGGCAATCATACCAAATATTGATGTGATTTGGATTCCTCTCTTTTAGGTAATTTTCTACCTTATTAATTGATAAAGAAAAACTACTATAGTAACTATGTTACTATAGTCGAGGGGTTCAAGAGAGGCCTGGATGTCTTTCTGGAGCAGAACAATATTGTATAATACAATTAGGTTCTGTAGAAGGACGTAGATCTGGGGATTTATTATGATGGAATATAGGCTGAACTGGATGGACAAATGTCTTTTTTCGGCCTTACTAACTATGTTATGTATGTTACTATGTTACTATGTTACTAACAATTCAATTAAACGTTTTAAAATGTATTTAAAAGAACAAGTTTACAGATCATTTCAAGCCAAACTGTACACCGTAGAAAATCAATGCAATCACTCAAAGACTGAAAACTATATTTATCTCCCCTTCACATAGATTTTAATTTAATGAAATTACTAATTAGCGACAATTTACATCCATCATACAAGTAAATTTACTCATTTCATGTTATTTAGGCTACATGTAATGTGATTACTTTCTATGGTTAAAAGCTATTTTTTCTTTGTGTGACTCTGAAGTCATTTCGTATCCTGGGAAATAGGATTTATTAATATTTTTCTTCTGTCTATCTATCTATCTATCTATCTATTTATCTATCTATCTATCTATTATCCAGAAAAATGAAGGCAGCACTTCAATAGAAAAAATATGTATAATTTTTTGGCCCATGTGCGACGTTTCAGACCAATATGTGGACCTTGGGGGAGACACCGGTGGGAAAGGATGGTCCCTTATCTAAATAGATATCCGAATAGGAAAAAGGCTGCGTTGCTGCTGTCAGGATTTCAGGAGGGTTTTGTTATTCTGGCTCCTTCTTTTGCTGTTCCTTGTGTTAGAAAAAATTTGCGGTCAGCATTGTTGCACTCGAATGTGGTTTCAATGAAGTTGCGTAAGGAGGTGGCGTTGGGTCGTATGGCGGACCCTTTCGACAGGCATCTTTTGATGATTTGGTTGTTTCCCCCTTGGGGGTGGTGCCTAAAAGAGAAGAAGGAAAATTTTGTTTGATTCAGCGTCAGTCTTATCCTAGAGGTTTGTCTGTCAACGACGGGATTGACCCGGGGCTTTGCTCGGTGGTATATGCGTCCTTTGACGTAGCGGTGGACTGGGTCCAAAAATGTGGAAAAGGGGCTCTTCTAGCTAAGACGGATATAGAATCGGCATTTTGGTTTGTTACCAGTTCATCCGAATAGTGTTAGGCTTTTGGGTTGTTTTTGGGAGGATCGTTTCTTTGTGGATAGGTGTTTGCCCATGGGGTGTTCACTATCTTGTGCTTTGTTTGAGGCTTTTAGTTCCTTTTTGGAGTGGGTTGTTCGCGATGTTTCTGGTTGCGATTCCGTTATTCACTATCTCGATAACTTCTTGTGCGTTGGCCCAGCCGGGTCTGAGAGTTGTCAAAGGATTTTGAGAGCAATTGAATGGGTGGCGTATTGCTTTGGAGTTCCTTTGGCTCCTGGCAAAACTGAGGGACTGAGCACGTGTTTATGTTTTTTAGGCATCTTTATTGATACCGTTCAGTAGGAGTTCAGGTTACCTGTGGAGAAGGTGGTTGGATTGTGGGAGGATGTCCTGCGGGTTGATCAATTGAAAAAACTGTCTTTGCGGGATTTGAAACCGCTCTTAGGAAAACTTAATTTTGCCTGTCACGTCATGCCAATGGGTAGAGTTTTTTCCAGAAGGTTGCCAGTGCTACAGCGGGAGTTTGTGCTCCTCATCACTTTGTGTGGTTGTCAGCGGAACACAAAGAGGATTTGGCGGTTTGGAGTGGGTTTTTGCAGAACTATAACGGTCAGTCTCTGTTCCTTGAGGGAGTGGTTCATAATGGGTCATTAGATTTGTTGCAGGTTGGGTGAGTTTCGGAGCGTATTTTCAGGGTGTGCGGCAAAGTGGCTGGCGGCTTGGATTTCCTCTGGCCTGGTTCGGAATATTGCACTCTAGGAAATTTTTCCCATTTTCGTGGCGGTGCATCTGTGGCAGCAGGTTTTTTGAAACAGGCGGGTTCGATTTCACTGCGACAACATGGGGGTGGTTTGCACGATCAACACTTTGTCCACATCGTCGTCTCCGGTGGTGCGAGTGTTGAGACAGTTATTATGCTTGAATTTGAATGCGCAAGTAACCGCAACACACGTTCCTGGCGTTCATAATTCCATCACTGATTCTTTTTCTCGTTTACAGTTCGATCGTTTTCAGTCACTGGCTCCGGATGCAGAGGTTGTCGGGTTGGAGTTCCCTACAGAACTCTTGCTTGTGGTGTCCGGGACGCTGAGGCGTTGATCAGGTTGTCGTTGGCTCCTAGAACTTGGGAGGCTTATCAGGCAATTTGGCTTGATTGGGAGGAGTTGTTGTCGGCGGAGCCATGGGGGTCGAGCGTGCAAGGGCAGATGGGTATATTGTTGTCTTGGTTGAGTCGGGGAGCATCGGCGAGATGGTCTTCCGCTAAATTCTCACGGGTCATGTCAGCCTTGGCGTTTGGTTTAAAATTGCGTGGTCAACCTGATTTAACCAAGATCTTTTTGGGGAAACAGGCAATTAAAGGTTTTCGGCGGCGGCTGAGACAGGTGGATGCCAGATGTCCCGTTTCTTTTAGTTTGTTAGAAAAGTTAGGTGGGGTTTTGCCTTCTTTATGTTTGTAAGTCTTTGAATTGTGATTGTTTTGTTTGGCTTTTTCTTTAGCCTTTTTTGGGGCATTGCGAGTTGGCGAGTTGGTTTCATCCAGCAAAAAAGTGATAGAGGGGCTGTTGGCTCGATGGCTCGAGATGTGTTTTAGTCAGCTGGTCGTGTCGAGTTGTGGTTGCGTCGATCGAAGTCCGATCAGGAAGGTAGGGGGAGTAGAATTGTTTTGGGTTCGGTTGCTGGGTTGGTTATGTGTCCAGTTGCCTGTCTAAAAAATTTTGTGGGGCTTCGGCCTAGTCGCGATCGGTCGTTGTCATGTCATGAAGACGGTTCCTCTTTATCCCGTTATCAATTTACGGCGGTTTTCAAGATGGCTTTTGCATCGCTGGGTTTGGATAATTCCTGTTTTGCTCCTCACTCGTTTAGGATCAAGGCTGCAATGGATGCAGTGCTGGGGGGCCTTGGGGCTGCAGCCATTTGGCGTATCGGTAGATGGCAGTCAGATAGATATCGGAGTTATGTGCGTCCGCAAAGTGCAGCTGGGAGTGTTTTAGCAGGCGGGGGACAGTAGTGTTCTTTTATTGGCTGTTTTTTACATTTTGAGTTGTTATTTTTGTGTTTTTTCAGGTCCCCTACCTTTATTGGTCTGGATTTTCGGCCACTCGTATGTCCACTGGGGAGCGCTGCGCGCCGATGTGAGGAACGAGGGTAGACAGCTGGGTTTTGAACGGCGAGTGGCGGTAATTCATTGGCTCAGTTTTAGGGGGATGGCCTGGAAAAGAGTTCTACAGGAGATTCATAACAGTGTCAAGCTGGATAAGGTTCATAATATCTTAGTTTTGCACATTGGGGGTAACGACTTAGGGGTTCAGCCTTTCAGGGAATTAATAAAAGATGTAAAGCAAGATTTTTTGCGCTTATGGGTCTTGTACCCAGGTTTGACCATTGTTTGGTCTGAAATCGTGCTGCAGAAGCGTTGGTGGAACATGCGGTCATTGGATAAGTTGAACAAGGCCCGGATAAAGGTTAATAGGGGTGTGTCCGCGTTTGTTGCCAGGAATGGAGGTGTAGTGGTGAGACATTTTGAGTTGGAAAGAGGGGAAGGGGCGTTATGGCTGGCCGATGGAGTTCATTTGAATGCGGTGGGGATGGATTTTTTGGCGCTTGGCATTCAGGAAGGCATTGAACGGGCCATAATTTTTCGGTGTGGTGGGGTCTCGGGCCTTTGAGGTGTTCAATGGCGGCTGGGGGGAGTCCTGGGAGTTGGTAAAAATTGGTTTGGGGGATCCATTTTGGCATATGACTCCTCTGTTTTTGGAGTTTAATATCTTTCGCATCTGGTGAATGGTGGTTGGGGAGTTCCAGCAGGGGTTGTCGGATGTCCTGGAATTTTACCATGATCAGTGAACCCTTTTTGGGTTTTTGGTGTTATGTTCACAGTATGAGGTTGTCAGTCACCAGATTCTTGGGGCTCCAAGGACTCCCTCTAGCCTTAAAAAGTTATTGTATTTGTATCATTGTATTTGTTATATGTTAAATAAAGGCTACTGTTGCCTATATTATTCCAAATAAATAACTTAGTCGTGTATTTATTGGGGTGAATATATGTATAGTTGGCGGGCTACAGGGTATTGAAAATGATGGGGTGGCGGTAGTTTTACCATCAGATATACTACACTTTCGACAATACCAGGGTCATGCTTATATAACCTTCTCCAAGGAAGACTTACACTATGATCACACACTGTTTTTTTTTTTTGTCTCCATCCACAACCTGCTCTCTTGGCAGTAAAAATGCTGCTTTCGAAATGCAGGTTTTGCTGTTTTTTTGCTGCTTTTTTCTTGCGTTTTTGCTGCTTTTTTTCCCTGTGTATTACATGTGTTTATTCTCTACAGTACATGTTGAATAAAGTTAATTTTATTCACTAAAGTTTGAGCCAGAAGGATGCAAAAACACAGCAAAACTTGTTTGCTGCATTGTTTGCACTTTCTAATTGCTTTCTATGGGTTAAAAGCTGCAAAAATGCTGAAAGAAGTGACTCACTGCTGATTTAACCCTACTGTTCTGTTCGGTCTGGGGAGACCTATTTTGAACTTTGGTATTTTTTGGGGTGTTCAAGATGCGGTTCTGAAACTTGTGGTTGACTGACTTAAATGAGGATGGGTCGGTCGGCCACGGGTTTCAGAGCCGCATCTTGAATATTTTAAAGAATATTGAAGTTCAAAGTCGGTCATTTTTGACCAACAGAACAGCAGGGTTAAAAAAGACGACAGTTCTCAAGTTCAGTCAGAAAAAAAAGAACAAGCGTGTGCAGAAGATTTGTAAACTCTCAGAGCTTTTGCTGGTAGCGTAAAAAAGCATCTTCTTTCCTGTAGGAAAAAAAAAGCAACAAATAAAAGACGCTGAATATATCCTTCCTTATTCTTAGAACAAATAAGGTTTCTATACTACATACTCAAGGCTAATACCCACGTGAATGTGACTGAATTGCAAAATCAGTCAAAGCCCATGGACTAGAGTGTTTCTAGGAAAGAGAGGTTACGTTTTTCCAGTTTCCAGCATTTCCCATATTTGTTATGTATTTGTCACTAAGACCTCACAGTTGTGTGATGTTTTATATCCTTTCTCTTATTGAAATCTACAGTAAAAAATGTGAAATAAATATGCAAATAAAAAATGAGCAATATAGTTCTGCAATTGTCCCTTTATTCCATCCACAGTTGCACTTGTCAATCTTCCTTCCGCACTAACAGAATAGGATGTTTTCAGAATGACGGATGCACCTCTCTGTGACCCATGAAATGTACACCTTAAATTCACACTTTGTACAGCAGCAATCTAATAGTTTTCCTAGGCAGATCAATCATTGGTTTATTATTGAGGCTTTGAGCCATGCTAACTGAAATCACTGGACTTTTATTGGAAAAAAGAGACTGCAGGAATGGCAAGACAGTTCCATCCAAACCCATGTTTTCTAATGTGTAGTGTGCAGGGAATTGAAAAATGTATGTATGTATGTGCTCTAAAAATTCTTATTTTTCTTGATTTTCTTTAAAATGCCTAAAGTTAACCAAAGAAACAACGTTGAGTCCTTTTTGCCGGTGTCTTTCAGTCCCTCTGCTACTTGTCTTTGGTCTCCATGATGTCTCCTGACACCCTGCAACTTTCAGGGCCTCTGCTACCTAACTGTGGTCTCCAGGACATTTCCCCTCTGCCTGCAACTTCCCTTACCTCTGCTTCCTGTCTGTGGTCTGTGTGATATCTACTGTCTGCCTGCAGCTTCCAGTAATTCTGCTTCCTTTCTGTGATCTCCAGGACATCTCATGTCTGCCTGTAGCTTCCAGTAACTTTGCTTCCTTTCTTTGATCTTCATGATATCTCCTGACTGTTTGCAGCTTCCAGTACATCTGCTTCCTGTCTGTGGTCTCCAAGATGTTTACTGTCTGTCTACGACTTCCAGTACCTCTGCTTTCTGTTTTTGGTCTCCAGGACATCTCCTGTCTGACTGCAGCTCCAACAATCGCTGCTTCCTGTCTGTGGTCTCCAGGATGTCTACTGTCAGCCTGTGGCTTCCAGTAACTCTGCTTCCTGTCTTTAATCTCCAGGACATCTCCTGTCTGATTGCAGCTTCCAGTATCTCTGCTTCCTGTCTGTGGTCTCCATGATGTCTACTGTCTGCCTGTGGCTAACAGTACTTCCTTCTGCTTCCTGTTTTTGTCTCCAGGACATTTCCTGACAGCCTGCAGCTTCCAGTACTCTCTGCTTTCCATCTGTGGTCTCCAAGATGTCTACTGTCAGCCTGTGGCTTCCAGTAACTCTGCTTCCTGTCTGTGGTCTCCAGGCTGTCTTCTGTCTGATTGCAGCTTCCAGTACCTCTGCTTCCCGTCTGTGGTCTCCAGGATGTCTACTGTCAGCCTGCGGCTTCCAGTGCTTCCTTCTGCTTCCTGTTTTTGTCTCCAGGACATCTCCTGATAGCCTGCAGCTTCCATTAATCCTGCTACCTTTCTCCTGCGTGACTCATGTGTCTCCTGCACTGACTCCCTGACCTATTTACCCACCAAGACCTTGGGCTGAAAGATGTACCTCACCATATGAGCCTAACAGGAACGAGTTTCATCAGCATTTCAGCAGTTTTTTTTTACTGGTTATTAAAAAAAATGTTTCTCCACATATCAATAAGTGAAAAATAGACAGATGTCAATGTCATCCGAGTGCTTTCCGATTTTTTCACAGACCTATAGAATTCCCATTTTTGATCTGACACTCTGATTAATAATTTCCATGATTTTGCACTTTCCACTTGATCTGAGGAAAAAAATGGACATGTGAAAAGCCCCATAGATTATCATAGGTTCAACTGCCACCCAAGCAAATAACTGCTGATCAGTAATGGTTACAGACGTCAGGACATTGATAACCTATTTGATGGATAGCTCATATATATGGTCTGAAGAAACAAGCCCTTTAATGTCCTGGGCTGTCAATATGTTAACAAGATGGACTTGTGCACATAACCATATTTTTTGTTCAAGACAAAACATTGGCTCGAACTCGGACTCGAATGACGTATGAGTGCAGTCCGAATTCTACGGACTGACAGAAAGGAGAACATAGAGACATTGTTTTCTCCATCCTCTCCTTATCCAAGAGAATCGGATCAGACAATGCTTTTGATCAGAGTGTGATTTGCATAATCGTCCCGATTCCCTCAGATGAGAGTATACATTCTCATCTGCACCTAACCTAAAGATATCCAATGAACCGTGTTCTCTCACCCCATGGGAGTCATTTCCTACTGAGGACACCTCCTGAAATGCTACTAGTCAACTAAATCTAAATCAGCAATGCTGATTGTTAAATTATAGCACTGCTAAAAAGCATATAAACAAGAATCCTGGGGAGTCCAGGATCGGGTCACATAAACCGTGTGTCATTGTGGTAACGTAAACACGAGTGATACAAATATGAGCAGCATTCTTATACAGCGGGTGGCGAATGCCAAGTTTACATTCTAGTTAATGTGTTATGTTTTGCGAGCCCCAGGGTGTGACAAGAAGGACATGGCCCCACGTTCACCTTTATGTTAACCTTGTGGTTAACAACATAAGCTAAACTAAATTAAACAAAATATTTTGTGGAATTATATTGTATATGGAAAGTTAAACATTTGGTGTTATCTTACAGTCAATTGTTTACAGGATTTTGTTTCCTTTTTTTTTTTTACCGAAAAACTCTCCACAGATCCTCCAGGATGAGATGCTTCTGACTCGTGGTCAACACAATAGATCTTGGGGGCATCAAATGTGGTCATTATTGGTCAATGATATTGAATATGTGGGGAAACCGCTGAAAATATTAGCCTGATGGTCTATACCTAGAACAAAAATATTTTTCTGTATTGTCTCTCTTCATTTGCCTAACTGAATACTGGTGCTATAGTGAGTATGTCAGCAAGTTTTTTTGCTATTTAATATGAGAGTACAATGATGTAGGGGCAAAGACTCTGATTCCACTGATGTGTTACTGTGTGTGCTGTAGTTTCAATACAATCGGTGTTTTGTCACAAGGAGATTATCACTGCAGGACTAAGTGTCTCGTGTCAGACAGTCCAGCTAATCCGTTTAACCCCGCCCCCAACACAGATTGGTAGCTTGTGGCAGTGTACAAAAGAAGCTGCCAATCAGGGGGGTGGGCGGGGTTATACACTGCTCAGCATTCTGTCACGGCTACATCTGCAGAAGAGAAAACAGGGATTTCATCAAAATTACACCAAGCAGTTCAGCAAGTGACACATCACTGGAATCATGGTCTCCATCTCTACTGAATGATACTGTCAGATTATACAGTAAAAATCTGTTGACAGATTCCCCTTATGCTCTTATGCTTGTCATCCATATAAAAATCTGAAGTTGGGATTTATTGAATTGGGCTAGCTTGGAGTTGTAGTTGTGTTCCAGGTATTTGGCACCATAGGATGTGCGAGAAAGCTACTCCTCCTTGGAAAAAAGTAATTATAGTACATTGATAAGCCATAACATATTTAACTATTATTGATAAATGAAATTAAAAACATTGATTATCTCAAGGCAATGGCGCCCATAAAGTGGTGGACTGTAGCTGTCAGTTCTTGAAGTTGTTGTATTGGAAGTAGGAAAAAAACGGGCAAGCGTAAAGGATATGAGCAACTTAGAAAAGCACCAAATTGCGATAATTCCTGCAACACTGCTAGTATTGATGTTTGCTTATATAGCACCTTCACATTCCATAACACTTTACAGTCATTTTCATCACTGTCCCCATTGGGAATCATGATCTAAATTTCTTGTCTTTGGATTGTGGGAGGAAACCAGAGTACTCAAAGGAAACCTAAGCAAACTCCTTGCAGATGTTGTCCATGGTGGGATTTACAGTTAGGGCCAGAAATATTTGGACAGTGACACAAGTTTTGTTATTTTAGCTGTTTACAAAAACATGTTCAGAAATACAATTATATATATAATATGGGCTGAAAGTGCACACTCCCAGCTGCAATATGATAGTTTCCACATCCAAATCGGAGAAAGGGTTTAGGAATCATAGCTCTGTAATGCATAGCGTCCTCTTTTTCAAGGGACCAAAAGTAATTGGACAATGGACTCTAAGGGCTGCAATTAACTCTGAAGGCGTCTCCCTCGTTAACCTGTAATCAATGAAGTAGTTAAAAGGTCAGGGGTGGATTCCAGGTGTGTGGTTTTGCATTTGGAAGCTGTTGCTGTGAGCAGACAACATGCGGTCAAAGGAACTCTCAATTGAGGTGAAGCAGAACATCCTGAGGCTGAAAAAAAAGAAAAAATCCATCAGAGAGATAGCAGACATGCTTGGAGTAGCAAAATCAACAGTTGGGTACATTCTGAGAAAAAAGGAATTGACTGGTGAGCTTGGGAACTCAAAAAGGCCTGGGCGTCCACGGATGACAACAGTGGTGGATGATCGCCGCATACTTAATTTGGTGAAGAAGAACCCGTTCACAACATCAACTGAAGTCCAGAACACTCTCAGTGAAGTAGGTGTATCTGTCTCTAAGTCAACAGTAAAGAGAAGACTCCATGACAGTAAATACAAAGGGTTCACATCTAGATGCAAACCATTCATCAATACCAAAAATAGACAGAAAAACACCTCAAGAAGCCAGCTCAGTTCTGGAAAAGTATTCTATGGACAGATGAGACAAAGATCAACCTGTACCAGAATGATGGGAAGAAAAAAGTTTGGAGAAGAAAGGGAACGGCACATGATCCAAGGCACACCACATCCTCTGTAAAACATGGTGGAGGCAACGTGAAGGCATGGGCATGCATGGCTTTCAATGGCACTGGGTCACTTGTGTTTATTGATGACATAAGAGCAGACAAGAGTAGCCGAATGAATTCTGAAGTGTCCCGGGATATACTTTCAGCCCAGATTCAGCCAAATGCTGCAAAGTTGATTGGACGGCGCTTCATAGTACAGATGGACAATGACCCCAAGCATACAGCCAAAGCTACCCAGGAGTTCATGAGTGCCAAAAAGTGGCACATTCTGCAATGGCCAAGTCAATCTCCAGATCTAAACCCAATTGAGCATGCATTTCACTTGCTCAAATCCAGACTTAAGACGGAAAGACCCACAAACAAGCAAGACCTGAAGGCTGCGGCTGTAAAGGCCTGGCAAAGCATTAAGAAGGAGGAAACCCAGCGCTTGGTGATGTCCATGGGTTCCAGACTTAAGGCAGTGATTGCCTCCAAAGGATTTGCAACAAAATATTGAAAATAAAAATATTTTGTTTGGGTTATGTTTATTTGTCCAATTACTTTTGACCTCCTAAAATGTGGAGTGTTTGTAAAGAAATGTGTACAATTCCTACATTTTCTATCAGATATTTTTGTTCAACCCTTCAAATTAAACGTTACAATCTGCACTTGAATTCTGTTGTAGAGGTTTCATTTCAAATCCAATGTGGTGGCATGCAGAGCCCAACTCGCGAAAATTGTGTCACTGTCCAAATATTTCTGGCCCTAACTGTATATCCAGAAGCCCAAATCACTAGTTATACCCAGGATTGGACTGGCTCAAGAGGAACAGGAGAAACCTCTGGTGGGCCACCACCCTCTTATATGAGCAATACTTGGCACTCTAGCCCGACACTTACAGCCACAGAGCCCCCAGGTAAATATTATTAAGGAATGGCTTGAAGAACATGATAAATAGTTCAATGCCTTGACTTGGTCTTCATATTCCTTTGTTCTCAATATGATCAAGCATCTGTAGGAGGTACTGGAAAAAATCTAATTCATAGAATTCACAACTTTTAGGAATTAAAGCATCTGTTGCTAAAGTCTTACGGCAGATACCAAAGAGCACCTACGGAGGTCTTATAAAGTCCATATCTCAGGGCTCAAAATTGTTTGAGGGCCTAAGGACAAGGAAGACCTAAGTAAAGTAGGCAGGTGTTTTTAATATTATGATTGATTGAGTCAGTGAGGAAAGCTACTCTCAAAGATAACTCTCCATTAGGTTGACCCTGTTTGTACATGTTTTGTAAGGTTTTCCATCTATTTGAGTTTCTGTTTCAAAGGGAATGTATAACCAGCCTTAAACTTTTGTATGCAATTATGTTTCATTCATTGCAAAGTTAAGAATCTTTGTAACATAGCATATAATCCTATTTTGCTTTCTTGGTTCCCAAACTCTGTAGCATTTCAATGCCCAGTTCATTCTCCTTTATAAGCTCCTTCTAGCTGCTATTTTGGCAAACTCCTTAAAGGGAACCTGTCCTGTAAAATAACACTATTAACCTGCAGAAACGGTTTTAATCTGCAGGTTAATAGAGTTCTTTCACCATGCGGTGTCCACACTGAGGGCCCTGAGGAAATTAACTTTACTCCTCCGGGCAGGCTCGCTCTTATAGTCACAGTCATTAGGTGTGTTTAATTGCATTTTTTGAGCCAATAAATATTGATTATTTATAGGTGATCCCTATCTTTGGCATACTTCTTTTCTATGTTGCTCTTTAGATTATTTATGGTATGTTTGGAGACACGAGGCTCAGTGTGTGCTGTTGTCTGCTGTCTGTAGAAAGACCACATGGACCAGGACTCATCTAAGTGAACTCCTGCCCTCCTGCCCCATGTGGGCATAATACTACTCAGGCAATACAAGGTGAGAGTAAAACAGTTCAATATTTTATTGAACCCCGAACAGACAGTAACAAATAGTACAGTCTCAACAAGTACACAATATGATGCAAATGCCAGCCCGGAATTAGAACATCTGTGACTTCAGGGTTTCCAGGGCGAACTATCCAAACCAGTGTCACCCCACTCTGTGCAGACATCCACAGAGAGGGGGTTGCAGCAAGCTTAGGAACATGACAGTCCTTTGAAGTACGTAGCTAGGTGACCTAATTGCCCCAAACTAGCTGCTCTAAATGTTTCCATGGGGCCAGGTGGCCTGATTGTCCCAACCTGGATTCCCTGAATGTCTCCATGGGATCAGGTGATCGTGTTGTCCCAACATGGGTTTTCCAAATGTCTCCATGGGGCTAAGTGACCTGATTGCCCCAACCTGGCTTCTCCAAATGTCTCCATGGGTTCAGTGATGGTCAATGGATCAGATCTGTATTCCTCCAGCTGGGGCCTTGGTCCCTTAAGCTGAAATCCTGTAGAGTCAAATCTGTATTCCTCTAGTCATGGTGTCTTGGCTGCTGTCATGTGGAGTCTTAAATCTGCATTCCTTTGGTCGGAGCCATGGATCCCTCACTACTGATCTGTAGAGTCTCTCTGAAGAGGGATAGAGGTCCTTTTTATACCTACATCTGTTATTCAGGCCATCATCCACAGGTCAGGGGGAAGATGGGATGAGGTCAACTCTTACAGTTCGAGTAATCAATCAATTTGCATAGTTTGTCCTCATTGTTTGCAGGTCAATAAGTTGCATGGGCTGATACAATGGGTAATCAACATATTAGCCAATATTGATTGTTCAATGACCATTGGTCCTTGTCTTCCAGGGATAGCACCACACTAAGCCATAACAAACATAAATTCAAGAATCAATATTCAGGCTCATATGAACAATGACCTATGTCTCTTGACCTGCTGTAAAATACGTCTGGCATAATTAAGAATAAATGTTGCGTTGTCACAGTATGCTCTAGATTGATCCCTTTGATAGGGTGCTGCCCTCCTGTCTTTTTTTGGTCTCTTCCGGTCATACTGGAACGGTTTCGGTAACCACTCAGTGTACAGTGAACAGTGCCTGTCACCGCTCCTGTGGCATTGACTGACAGCAGGTTCAGCATTAGAGTTGACTATCAGTCAATGCCAGGCATGGAGCACCCACTGCATGGAGCCGCCACACAGAATGTTAACTGAAATTGTGAGGATGCCACCCCAGTGACTGAAAAAGCGAACCTGCTGGGGGGTAATAAAATTAATTTCCTTCTGGCAGCAGGGCTCTCAGTGCAGGCACTGCAAGGTGTCAGAATGCTATTAACCCGCAGGTTAACCCCATATCTTCAAGTTAATAATGTAGCTTTTACATGACAGATTCCCTTTAAACTATTTTTAAGCAATCAAAGCGCAGGAATTCCTCCTGTCTTAGTATGTGTAAGAATTCAGAGAAGCTAAGTCAGGGAAGGTCCACTACAAAGCTTCTTTTAATATAGTGTATGGATCTGGCTGAGCAGCAGATAAAAGGAATTTATAAAGGAACATAAACTGGGAATTGAAACAGCACTGCAGCTCATTGTTTGGAACAGAAGGAAGAAAAGTAAGGAAATGAAGAATATTAGAAGCACATAGCTTGTCAATGTTTGGAAGAAAATGAAATAAAATAAAGTTGAGTCACTCATCAACAGCTCACCCTACCTCCTCATCATAGATAATTGCCATTAGTTAGAAAAACAGGATCTACACTGATCAGTTGGTCGTTGGTCTTTCTATTGAAAAAAGGGACTGTCTTTACAATTTTTATCATATCAAGCCTAAAGATTGTTGGGCAATTATTCTATTCTATATAAAATGTTAATTAAATAAAAAAATAAAATAAAATACAACATTTAAAGGACTTTCTCTGTCCTAATATGACTCCTAAAGCATAAAAAATAATCATGCAACTCTCTTGAAATCTGGTGAAGGTCTGTTGTGTAGCTAAGGCAGAAAATAATTAAAAATAAAAACAGATATTCAACTATTTGGGATGAACTGAAAATCTGAAGAAATTGATATTTTCCGCCATGGCTGTATCACTCACTTTATGGGTCTGAAGACCGTTTTGCTTTTTAGCTAACTGTTCTCTTATCTTTTTAATTTACCCTATTCCCTTGTTCACTTTTGTACTTATTTTGGACTGATCTGATAACATATAATGGAAAACATGCTCGTGTCGGTCCACCCGGCCTTGTTGCATATTTCAAATGCTTAGAACAACAATTTTCAGTCACTTTCATTAAAGCTAATTTAAGAAAAAAAAAACCTACATTAAACACAAACAGTTTTCCCGCAAATAAAATGCAGTATGTACTTAGCAGAGTCCTGTATGTTATTTTTGATAAACTACCTCATATAAATGCAAATTTTGACTTTCTGCCAGAACCAGGTGGGACATGGAAAATATTTCTATTAAACAAATAACTGTGGGAATGAAAACTTCAAGCTGCAATATTACGTTACGAGAGTGTTTCTGGCCGGCTTTGATGTATGTTTTTTGCTTCGACCTTCAGTTTAACAAATTGAAAGTCAACAGTTGACATAAAAATCTAAAATATAAAATACTATCTGAGATTCTTCCATCTGTGGGATCAGCTTTGTTGTATGACTTTATATTGTAAAGTTACGTAACAAAGAAAAAAATACTGTGCTTTTTCTCCCAAAATGTTTTGTCTTTGAAAAATCTCCAAATCTCCAATTTGTACCTCTCAAGTTGCACCTCCTCAAATTTCCCTAATACCTCATGATAACTGCTATCATGCCTTGACTGCTGGGAAGATGGCTGCCGTAGATGAAACTGTTTAGGTTCCCAAGTCTACTCTGTATAATTGTGAGAGGATCAGGAAAAATTTTTCTTGGGAAATTAAATTTGCAAAAATGTTACTCTCTGCAAATTTAATGTTCCTTCTTATACCCTGGGGTCTGTCAAAACCCCAATGCATAATAAACATAATATGTAAAAAATAAAAAACCTCAGACTTAAGTCACCGCTTAACTTCCGGTCCCTCTGCTCCCCACTGTCGCCCGTCTGGTCATCGTTGCATCTTCTGACCCCATCCGCTCGTACTAAAATCTCCAAGACTTTTGGACCCGATGAGGCCCAGGAGGGTTCAAGTGCATGTAAGGTTAAAGTATCATAATGTCCTCATGTGCCTCATCAGAGCCAGAAGTCTCAGCTCAGTGTGAGAGACACGAAGATTTCAGAGCTCGCAGCGTGGATCAGAAGTTGCAGTGAGGACAAGAAGTTTGATGGTGAGGAGCAAAGGGGCTGGACACGTGAGCAGTGAGGTGAGTATCAGGATTTAGTTTTAATTTTTTTAACCTTCAGATGGCGCATTATTTCAGAAAAATGGCAGCCAGTGGATGTTATTTTGCGGAAACGAATTACAAAAAAATTCAAATTTTTGTAAAATTCAAGTAGGATTAATTTTAGCTTGATTCTATTTACTCCTCTCTAGAGAGAAGGAACTTCTCTTGTTTGATAATTCAATCTAAAATGATTTATCACAACCTCCTCCTCTGTGCCATCCTACACTGCGCAAAAAGGTAACAAAGCTTTTAACTTTTGACTTTCAGGCTTCGTATCTCACTATCCATTACTATTTCCAATGTGAGACTACTATCAATTTATAGACAATGCTCTTGCTTATCTCATACATACATTTGACTTGTAACTATTTAGCATATGATTAGTTATGCAGATTCTTGTCATGTCCCTGCATTGATTCTGTTTTGCTCCCTGTAGTGGAAAAAACATTTTTCTTCCTGTATACTACAAAATACAACCTGTTCTCACATTCCCTAATACAGTAGCTCAGTGTAGTGTTCGGTTGTTTCCCACCTGAAAGGTCACTGGTTCAAGTGGAGGAGCAGCCATGAAGGCGATTTCCCAAGAAAAGAGAAATAGCATCATAAAGCTTATCAATAGTGGTGTCTCGGCCAAGCAAATTGCCAAACTGCATCATATGAGTGCCATGACAGTTGCAAGAATATGAAATTAAGTCTTTCCATCCACTCAAAAGCCAAGAGGTGGACATCCAGGTAAAATATTGGGGTCAGCAATTCAGCTCATCGCAAGTTCTATCAGTTCTGGTGCGACAAACATGGCACTGTAAGTGGCTCATATGCTTAGATCACAGATGTCGATGCAAGCATCGTGCAAAGCACTTTACACACGTCTGGATTGGTGGCCTGAAAAAGGGGAAGAAGACTCAACTTTAATATCATCATAAGAAGCGTCAGCTTGAGTTTGCAAAAAAGTGGAAAGTAGAAGATTGGAAACAGGTGATTTGGAGCATTGAGATGAAAGTCAATAGACTAGATGGGTGCAACTGGATCTGGAAAAACAAGGGAAAAAGGGCTAACGATACTGAGAAATTGAAGTAACTGTGAAGTTCGGTGAAGGAAGCCTGATGATATGGGGTTGTTTCACAGCAAAAAGCATTAGATACTTGACCAGGATCTATGGTGGTCTCAATGTTGAGCTATATGTGAGTATCCTACAAGATGAGTTACTTTGTACACTCGAGTACTGTGGGTATGAAAAGGACAACATTGTGTTCCACAAGGACAGCGACCAAAGCTTCGATATTGGCAAAGAAATGGGTCCATGACAATGAAGTAGAGGTGCTGGATTGGCCCCCACAATCACCAGACCTCAACCGAATAAATCACTTGTGGGCAGAGTTGAAGAAAAAGCTTTATACTTACCCAAGTCAAGCGACCAGTATGCACCAACATGAGGAACGTGTAGAAGAGAACTGCGATCAGATTTCGGTCGAGACAAGCTTGAATCTGATCGAGAGCATGCCCTGAAGGATTCAGGCAGCGGTGAAAGCCAAGGTAGGATTTTCAAAATACAAAATAATACAAATTTAGATTTTAAGGAGCAAAACAGTAACAATGCAGTGACATGACGAGAATCTGAATAACTAATCATATGCTAAATAGTTGCAAGCCAAAGTTATGTGTGAAATAGCCAAGTGGATTGTCTATAAAATGAATGTAGTCACACGTTTGTAGCAGTAGTGGATGGCGAGATATAAAGCCTGAAAGTTGTTATCATTTTCCTCGTCAGTGTATTTTCTCCTCCAATACACCCCCAACTTCTCTGCCTAACCTCTCTATTAATCCCTTCACTGGCTACCCCAACTAACTAATTTCTTCCCCACCTTCTAAAATCCACTTCTTCGGAAAAAAATGTACACCCTGCAAGAACCCAGCTGCCACTGCAATGCCATATGAACATCTTGTGCCCTCATCTACTGCCTGATTCTGTCTTCTCTTCCTAACCACTTTGTCACTCCCTACATTATTTTTACGGAATGTATGTTTTGTAACATGTATTGATTATTATGTTGTGCACTGAAACCCACTTTTCATCTTTCTGATACATACCTCACTTACAGGAATTAAAGGGTTAAATAATAATACTAATGATAGCAAGAAGAAGAAGATAGATCAGTTACACAATGGGAATTCCAGTTTTGCTACATCTGTACGAACTCAATATACATCTTCCAAGTTGTTTGAAAGCAGAATGACTTCCCTGCTTAATACAATGCGTCTTCTTAGACATTACAGCATACTCATTCATCATGCATTCAATGTGTCAGGTAGGAGAATATTCTGGGGGAAAAAAAAGACAACCCATAAATATCTGCAGAGAAATAACTAGAGTTGAGCGACCTTGACCTTTTTAGAGTCGAGCCGGGTTTTGCGAAACCCGACTATGTCCAAAGTCGGGTCGAGTGAAATCGGCCGATTATGACGTAAAGTCGGGATCGACCGAAACACGAAACCCAATGCAAGTCAATGGGGCAGCATAGTCGGCAGTGAGTGGGGGCCAGGAAAACACCTAGAGTGGCCATTTTAATGTCAAAACCATCCATTCTTCTTAATGAAGCTTGTCAAGCGTAATTTACCTTATAATAATTGGAAGGCATTTGAAATTGGGGGTCATTTGGCTAAAGTTGTGGGGGGTAGGGCTGGTTCAAGTAATTAGTGGGCCCAGGAAATCTGGACCACGTCACGGCAGTGGAGCAGGGAGAGGTAAGTATTTCAACTTTGCAAGTGCTGTGAACCTGAGCAAGCAGGGGGGGCCCACTCGTTGGCATTGGCACTGGCACAGGGCCCCTCAAAGTACAGCGGTGTGTTTGCACGGCGGGGGCGCCTCCCACCGGCAGCAACACTTTTGCGTACTATGAGAGGCCCTGTGCCAGTGACGTCGCCAACTAGTATTCCTCCCCCCACCTGATGAAGGAACCTGCACTTTCATCTGCACCTTCCTCTTTGTCCCCGTGTAAGGTGGTATGGTATGCGGGAAGAGCAACCTGACTTTCAGCAGGGTCACAATGTTGTTGTGTAGCGTGCACGGGGAATGTTGCGTTATGGGTCAATGTACCAGCAGACTCATCTATCACTGGCTGGGCAATGGGCACGATGAAGTGGAAACACAGATATAGGCCCAAAGAAGAAAGTGGGCTAAATGCAGTTCAAAATTGGTAACACAGGAATAACCAGGGGGCATTGCAGTGGAGGACAACTGGAATGAGAGGCTGACACAGAGAGTAGGGCCAAATCAGTAAGTAGTCGAAATGCAGTTCAAAATTGGCAACCGTAGTAAACAGGCGGCACAGCTTTGTTCAGTGGAGGAGAACAGCAAGGAGTGGCAGACACCGATAGTAGGCCCCAAACCAACTAGTACGCCAAATGCAGTTGTTCCATTTAACCACAATTTAATGAGAGCCTGAAGATAGAAGCTCAGGAAAGGCAACCTGGGGAACACCTTGGAGTGTAACACACCATCTCTCTCCACCCCATACCCATTTTGTATGGCCTAATGCAGTGTACTTTTCTACAACTACTAAACGAGAGTCGGAAGACCGAAGCAATGGCAAGGAAACCTGGGGAACACCTTAGAGTGTAACACACCCTCTCTCTACACCCCATACCCAATTTGAAGGCCTAATGCAGTGTAGTTTCCAAGAACTACTAAACGAGAGCCGGAAGATCGAAGCTCAGGAAAGGCAACCTGGGGAACACCTTGGAGTGTAACACACCCTCTCGCTACACCCCATACCCAATTTGAAGGCCTAATGCAGCGTAGTTTCCAACAACTACTAAACGAGAGCCGGAAGATCGAAGCTCAGGAAAGGCAACCTGGGGAACACCTTGGAGTGTAACACACCCTCTCTCTACACCCCATACCCAATTTGAAGGCCTAATGCAGTGTAGTTTCCAAGAACTACTAAACGAGAGCCGGAAGATCGAAGCTCAGGAAAGGCAACCTGGGGAACACCTTGGAGTGTAACACACCCTCTCGCTACACCCCATACCCAATTTGAAGGCCTAATGCAGCGTAGTTTCCAACAACTACTAAACGAGAGCCGGAAGATCGAAGCTCAGGAAAGGCAACCTGGGGAACACCTTGGAGTGGAACACACCATCTCTCTACACCCCATACCCAATTTGAAGGCCTAATGCAGAGTAGTTTCCAAGAACTACTAAACGAGAGCCGGAAGATCGAAGCTCAGGAAAGGCAACCTGGGGAACACCTTGGAGTGTAACACAACGTCTCTCTACACGACGGAAGGGCTGATTCTTAGGAAGGAAGGCTGTTGGAAATAAGCATTGCGCGTCCGAGGGTGATTATATTCTTATTAGGTATATACTCACCCTCGGACGCGCCCTGCTTCTTTATTTGGAATGAATGTTTATTTGCAATGTGGTGTTGACTTTCTCTATTATTTTGGTAATTAATGATTTTATTATTTTCATTATTTTGCATCTTCTCGGCAATAATATAAAGAAGACGCGACAGGACAACACTCGGTGGATGCCATATGTGTGTTTTCAATTTAAAAAAACTTTCAGTTAACTACTTGCAGGAGAAAGTAATTGTAGCTGGTGGCCATTTTTAGTACTGTACCAGATTAGAGTTGTGTGTTTGTTTTTAATGTTAAAATGTCTGCATTTGATATCTCACCAGTATTTTCTTTTTTATAAGCAAAATACTTATTTTTATATTTTCTGATGTTGGTTCCAGGGGTACACGGCCAGCAGTGCCCTGGTCAGTGTAGTAGTAGTTGAAAGAATGGACCGCAGACAGGCATCGAAGGCCTAAAATAATAACACATGGCTGTAGGCAATTTTAAATTGGTTCCAGGGGTACACGGACAGCAGTGGTGTGGTCAGTGGAGGCCTAGTGGAAGGAGTGACCGCAGACAGGCATCGAAGGCCTAAAATAATAACACATGGCTGTAGGCAATTTTAAATTGGTTCCAGGGGTACACGGACAGCAGTGGTGTGGTCAGTGGAGGCCTAGTGGAAGGAGTGACCGCAGACAGGCATCGAAGGCCTAAAATAATAACACATGGCTGTAGGCAATTTTAAATTGGTTCCAGGGGTACACGGGCAGCAGTGACCTGGTCAGTGTAGTAGTAGTTGAAAGAATGGACCGCAGACAGGCATCGAAGGCCTAAAATAAAAAAATTGGGCTGGCTGTAGGCAATTTTAAATTGGTTCCAGGGGTACACGGGCAGCAGTGACCTGGTCAGTGTAGTAGTAGTTGAAAGAATGGACCGCAGACAGGCATCGAAGGCCTAAAATAAAAAAATTGGGCTGGCTGTAGGCAATTTTAAATTGGTTCCAGGGGTACACGGGCAGCAGTGGTGTGGTCAGTGGAGGCCTAGTGGAAGGAGTGACCGCAGACAGGCATCGAAGGCCTAAAATAATAACACATGGCTGTAGGCACTTTTAAATTGGTTCCAGGGGTACACGGGCAGCAGTGGTCTGGTCAGTGGAAGTCTAGTGGAAGGAGTGACCGCAGACAGGCATCGAAGGCCTAAAATAATAACACATGGCTGTAGGCAATTTTAAATTGGTTCCAGGGGTACACGGACAGCAGTGGTGTGGTCAGTGGAGGCCTAGTGGAAGGAGTGACCGCAGACAGGCATCGAAGGCCTAAAATAATAACACATGGCTGTAGGCAATTTTAAATTGGTTCCAGGGGTACACGGACAGCAGTGGTGTGGTCAGTGGAGGCCTAGTGGAAGGAGTGACCGCAGACAGGCATCGAAGGCCTAAAATAATAACACATGGCTGTAGGCAATTTTAAATTGGTTCCAGGGGTACACGGGCAGCAGTGACCTGGTCAGTGTAGTAGTAGTTGAAAGAATGGACCGCAGACAGGCATCGAAGGCCTAAAATAAAAAAATTGGGCTGGCTGTAGGCAATTTTAAATTGGTTCCAGGGGTACACGGGCAGCAGTGACCTGGTCAGTGTAGTAGTAGTTGAAAGAATGGACCGCAGACAGGCATCGAAGGCCTAAAATAAAAAAATTGGGCTGGCTGTAGGCAATTTTAAATTGGTTCCAGGGGTACACGGGCAGCAGTGGTGTGGTCAGTGGAGGCCTAGTGGAAGGAGTGACCGCAGACAGGCATCGAAGGCCTAACATAACAAACTTGGGCTGGCTGTAGGCACTTTTAAATTGGTTCCAGGGGTACACGGGCAGCAGTGGTCTGGTCAGTGGAAGTCTAGTGGAAGGAGTGACCGCAGACAGGCATCGAAGGCCTAAAATAATAACACATGGCTGTAGGCAATTTTAAATTGGTTCCAGGGGTACACGGACAGCAGTGGTGTGGTCAGTGGAGGCCTAGTGGAAGGAGTGACCGCAGACAGGCATCGAAGGCCTAAAATAATAACACATGGCTGTAGGCAATTTTAAATTGGTTCCAGGGGTACACGGACAGCAGTGGTGTGGTCAGTGGAGGCCTAGTGGAAGGAGTGACCGCAGACAGGCATCGAAGGCCTAAAATAATAACACATGGCTGTAGGCAATTTTAAATTGGTTCCAGGGGTACACGGGCAGCAGTGACCTGGTCAGTGTAGTAGTAGTTGAAAGAATGGACCGCAGACAGGCATCGAAGGCCTAAAATAAAAAAATTGGGCTGGCTGTAGGCAATTTTAAATTGGTTCCAGGGGTACACGGGCAGCAGTGACCTGGTCAGTGTAGTAGTAGTTGAAAGAATGGACCGCAGACAGGCATCGAAGGCCTAAAATAAAAAAATTGGGCTGGCTGTAGGCAATTTTAAATTGGTTCCAGGGGTACACGGGCAGCAGTGACCTGGTCAGTGTAGTAGTAGTTGAAAGAATGGACCGCAGACAGGCATCGAAGGCCTAAAATAAAAAAATTGGGCTGGCTGTAGGCAATTTTAAATTGGTTCCAGGGGTACACGGGCAGCAGTGACCTGGTCAGTGTAGTAGTAGTTGAAAGAATGGACCGCAGACAGGCATCGAAGGCCTAAAATAAAAAAATTGGGCTGGCTGTAGGCAATTTTAAATTGGTTCCAGGGGTACACGGGCAGCAGTGGTGTGATCAGTGGAGGCCTAGTGGAAGGAGTGACCGCAGACAGGCATCGAAGGCCTAACATAACAAACTTGGGCTGGCTGTAGGCACTTTTAAATTGGTTCCAGGGGTACACGGGCAGCAGTGGTCTGGTCAGTGGAAGTCTAGTGGAAGGAGTGACCGCAGACAGGCATCGAAGGCCTAAAATAATAACACATGGCTGTAGGCAATTTTAAATTGGTTCCAGGGGTACACGGACAGCAGTGGTGTGGTCAGTGGAGGCCTAGTGGAAGGAGTGACCGCAGACAGGCATCGAAGGCCTAAAATAATAACACATGGCTGTAGGCAATTTTAAATTGGTTCCAGGGGTACACGGACAGCAGTGGTGTGGTCAGTGGAGGCCTAGTGGAAGGAGTGACCGCAGACAGGCATCGAAGGCCTAAAATAATAACACATGGCTGTAGGCAATTTTAAATTGGTTCCAGGGGTACACGGGCAGCAGTGACCTGGTCAGTGTAGTAGTAGTTGAAAGAATGGACCGCAGACAGGCATCGAAGGCCTAAAATAAAAAAATTGGGCTGGCTGTAGGCAATTTTAAATTGGTTCCAGGGGTACACGGGCAGCAGTGACCTGGTCAGTGTAGTAGTAGTTGAAAGAATGGACCGCAGACAGGCATCGAAGGCCTAAAATAAAAAAATTGGGCTGGCTGTAGGCAATTTTAAATTGGTTCCAGGGGTACACGGGCAGCAGTGGTGTGGTCAGTGGAGGCCTAGTGGAAGGAGTGACCGCAGACAGGCATCGAAGGCCTAAAATAATAACACATGGCTGTAGGCACTTTTAAATTGGTTCCAGGGGTACACGGGCAGCAGTGGTCTGGTCAGTGGAAGTCTAGTGGAAGGAGTGACCGCAGACAGGCTTCGAAGGCCTAACATAACAAAATTGGGCTGGCTGTAGGCACTTTAAATTGGTTCCAGGGGTACATGGGCAGCAGTGTATGGTCAGTGGAAGTCTAGTGGAAGGAGTGACGGCAGACAGTCTTCGAAGGCCTAACATAACAAAATTGGGCTGACTGTAGGCACTTTTAAATTGGTTCCAGGGTAACACGGCCAGCAGTGGCCTGGTCAGTGTAGTAGTTGTAGAAAGAAGGGACCGCAGACAGGCTTCGAAGGCCTAACATAACAAAAATGTCAAAACAATGGTATTGTCAGTGCCAGGCATTGAAGGATGTCAGCGGCTAGACTACACATTGGTGAAGCTGTGAGAGATAATTTTGCTAGTGGTACAGCACTGTTTGAGCTGGGGGGGGGAACTGTCTTGTGGCCGGCGGTACAGGCACAGGGCCCCTCATATTACAACGGTGTGTCTGACGTTGGGTGCGCACCACCACCGCCAGAGACACTTTATTGTACTATGAGGGACCCAGTGGCAGTGCCGTCGACCAAAAGCGGCCACACCCACCTCTTCAGACAAACAGCACTCTCAAGGGTCCAAGCGCAAAGTGGCGATAGCACGGCCCCGTGTGGGGAGTTTGGCCATTTCGTGAGGTGGAAACATGTCGTATGCTGGACAATCAGGTGAAGAAAATTACGAGATTGGAAAAGTCATTCAGAATAGTCCACAGGCAAGACCTTTTCATAGGAAAGCTAGGTGTCAGCCGGGCAGGGTGGGGCAAAAGATTTTGAAATCCAGTTGTGGTTCATTTTAATGAAGGTTAGATCATCTACATTTTGGGTAGCCAGACGAGTCCTTTTTTCTGTTAGTATTGAACCTGCAGCACTGAATACTCTTTCTGATAGGACACTAGCTGCCGGGCAAGCAAGCTCCTGCAATGCATATTCTGCCAATTCTGGCCAGGTGTCTAATTTGGATGCCCAGTAATCAAATGGGAATGACGGTTGAGGGAGAACGTCGATAAGGGATGAAAAATAGTTTGTAACCATACTGGACAAATGTTGTCTCCTGTCACTTTGAATTGATGCTGCAGTACCTGTCCTGTCTGCGGTCATAGAAAAATCACTCCACAACCTGGTCAGAAAACCCCTCTGTCCAACGCCACTTCTGATTTCTGCCCCTCTAACACCTCTGGTCTGCTGGCCCCTGGAGCTCGTGTGAGAACGATCACGGGCGCTGTGTGCAGGGAATGCCAGAAGCAAACGGTCAACAAGAGTTGATTGTTTTGTTGCTAATATTAGTTCCAAGTTCTCATGTGGCATAATATTTTGCAATTTGCCTTTATAGCGAGGATCAAGGAGGCAGGCCAACCAGTAATCGTCATCGTTCATCATTTTTGTAATGCGTGTGTCCCTTTTGAGGATACGCAAGGCATAATCCGCCATGTGGGCCAAAGTTCCCGTTGTCAAATCTGCGGTTGTGCTTGGTTGAGGGGCAGTTGCAGGCAAATCTACGTCACTTGTGTCCCTCAAAAAACCAGAACCCGGCCTTGCCACGCCACCAATTTCCCGTGCCCCCGGGAAAGCTTCCTCATTAAAAATATACTCATCCCCATCATCCTCCTCATCCTCCACCTCCTCTTCGCCCGGTACCTCGTCATGTACACTGCCCTGACCAGACAATCGCTGACTGTCATCAAGGCTTTCCTCTTCCTCTGGTGCAGACGCCTGATCCTTTATGTGCGTCAAACTTTGCATCAGCAGACGCATTAGGGGGATGCTCATGCTTATTATGGCGTTGTCTGCACTAACCAGCCGTGTGCATTCCTCAAAACACTGAAGGACTTGACACATGTCTTGAATCTTCGACCACTGCACACCTGACAACTCCATGTCTGCCATCCTACTGCCTGCCCGTGTATGTGTATCCTCCCACAAAAACATAACAGCCCGCCTCTGTTCGCACAGTCTCTGAAGCATGTGCAGTGTTGAGTTCCACCTTGTTGCAACGTCTATGATTAGGCGATGCTGGGGAAGGTTCAAAGAACGCTGATAGGTCTGCATACGGCTGGAGTGTACAGGCGAACGGCGGATATGTGCGCAAAGTCCACGCACTTTGAGGAGCAGGTCGGATAACCCCGGATAACTTTTCAGGAAGCACTGCACCACCAGGTTTAAGGTGTGAGCCAGGCAAGGAATGTGTTTCAGTTGGGAAAGGGAGATGGCAGCCATGAAATTCCTTCCGTTATCACTCACTACCTTGCCTGCCTCAAGATCTACAGTGCCCAGCCACGACTGCGTTTCTTGCTGCAAGAACTCGGACAGAACTTCCGCGGTGTGTCTATTGTCGCCCAAACACTTCATAGCCAATACAGCCTGCTGACGTATGCCAGTAGCTGCCCCATAATGGGAGACCTGGTGTGCAACAGTGGCAGGTGCGGATGGAGTGTTTGTGCGACTGCGGTCTGTGGACGAGCTCTTGCTTCTGCAGGAGGACGAGGAGGAGGAGGAGGAGGGGGTGCGAACGGCTACAGACAACTGTTTACTAGACCGTGGGCTAGGCAGAACTGTCCCAAACTTGCTGTCCCCTGTGGACCCTGAATCCACCACATTTACCCAGTGTGCCGTGATGGACACGTAACGTCCCTGGCCATGCCTACTGGTCCATGCATCTGTTGTCAGGTGCACCTTTGTGCTCACAGATTGCCTGAGTGCATGGACGATGCGCTCTTTAACATGCTGGTGGAGGGCTGGGATGGCTTTTCTGGAAAAAAAGTGTCGACTGGGTAGCTCGTAGCGTGGTACAGCGTAGTCCATCAGGTCTTTGAAAGCTTCGCTTTCAACTAACCGGTAGGGCATCATCTCTAACGAGATTAGTCTAGCTATGTGGGCGTTCAAACCCTGTGTACGCGGATGCGAGGCTAAGTATTTCCTTTTTCTAACCATAGTCTCATGTAGGGTGAGCTGGACTGGAGAGCTGGAGATCGTGGAACTAGCGGGGGTGCCGGTGGACATGGCAGACTGAGAGACGGTGGGAGATGGTATTGTTGCCGCCGGTGCCCTAGATGCAGTGTTTCCTACTACGAAACTGGTGATTCCCTGACCCTGACTGCTTTGGCCTGGCAAAGATACCTGCACAGATACAGCAGGTGGTGCGCTAAATGGTGGTCCTACACTGCCGGAAGGGATGTTGCGTTGATGACTAGCTTCATTGGCCGAGGGTGCAACAACCTTAAGGGACGTTTGGTAGTTAGTCCAAGCTTTCAAATGCATGGTGGTTAAATGTCTATGCATGCAACTAGTATTGAGACTTTTCAGATTCTGACCTCTGCTTAAGGAAGTAGAACATTTTTGACAGATGACTTTGCGCTGATCAATTGGATGTTGTTTAAAAAAATGCCAGACTGCACTCTTTCTAGCATCGGATACCTTTTCAGGCATTGCAGACTGAGCTTTAACCGGATGGCCACGCTGTCCTCCACCAGGTTTTGGCTTTGCCACGCGTTTTGGGCAAGATACGGGCCCGGCAGATGGAACCTGTGGCGATGTTGATGCCTGCTGCGGCCCCTCCTCCTCCTCTGCTTCAGAACTGCTGCCGCCTGCACCCTGTTCCCCCAATGGCTGCCAATCGGGGTCAAGAACTGGGTCATCTAATAACTCTTCTTGTACCTCCTGCGCAACTTCGTCTGTGTCACCGTGTCGTTCGGTGGTATAGCGTTCGTGATGGGGCAACATAGTCTCATCAGGGTCTGATTCTTGATCAGCACCCTGCGAGGGCAATGTTGTGGTCTGAGTCAAAGGACCAGCATAGTAGTCTGGCTGTGGCTGTGCGTCAGTGCACTCCATGTCAGATTCAATTTGTAATGGGCATGGACTGTTAACTGCTTCACTTTCTAAGCCAGGGACGGTATGTGTAAAGAGCTCCATGGAGTAACCCGTTGTGTCGCCTGCTGCATTCTTCTCTGTTGTTGTTTTTGCTGAAGAGGACAAGGAAGTGACTTGTCCCTGACCGTGAACATCCACTAACGACGCGCTGCTTTTACTTTTACCAGTTTCACGAGATGAGGCAAAAGAGCTAGAGGCTGAGTCAGCAAGATAAGCCAAAACTTGCTCTTGCTGCTCCGGCTTTAAAAGCGGTTTTCCTAATCCCAGAAAAGGGAGCGTTCGAGGCCTTGTGTAGCCGGACGACGAACCTGGCTCCACAGCTCCAGACTTAGGTGCAATATTTTTTCCCCCACGACCACCTGATGCTCCACCACTACCACTACCCTCATTACCAGCTGACAATGAACGCCCCCGGCCACGACCTCTTCCACTAGACTTCCTCATTGTTTTAAAAACGTAACCAAACTAACGTTATTTGTTGCAGTCACACAACTTACACGGTGAGCTATAACTTCTGTATGATTTAGCTACCCCTTTACAGGTTGGTGAGACCACAGCGAAAATCAGGCCCAATGTTACACACTCTTTTTTTGGTGGCTGCAAATTAGAGAGATGCCCCACACGCAGGACTGTCACTGAAGCACAAATGTTAATATTAATGTCACACTATTATTTTTTTTTTATTTTTATTTTTTTCAGGAACACTTTAGAAACCCCCCAAAAAAAAAAAAATAGATTTTTGCAGGGAGAATTTAGAAAACAAATGTAACAAACTATATGCTTTCTATGGGCCACTGAGTGAGAGATGACGCACACAGGAATCAGGAGTGGCACACAAGCCCAGAGGCCAATATTTTTCTACCAATGATTGATGGAGTTATTTTCTCTGGTAGATTTTGGAACCCAAATCAAGGAAAAAAAATGTAGGCTTTCTATGGACCACAATTGGAGAGAGAGAGAGAGAGAGATGGCACACCCAGGAGTCAAGACTGGCACACAAGCAGAAAGGCCAATATTAATCTCCCACTGTTTTTTTTGGTTGTTTTTTTTTTTTTTTTTTTCAGGGAGACTTTAGAAAAAAAAATAATAAAAAAAATATGATTTTATCAGGAAGAATTTAGAAACCAAATAAAATAAAATGATTTTTTCAGGGAGAATTTATAAAACAAATAAAACCAAAAATAGGCGTTCTATGGCCCACTGACTGAGAGATGACGCACCCAGGAGTCAAGACTGGCACACAAGCAGAAAGGCCAATATTAATCTCCCACTGTTTTTTTTGGTTGTTTTTTTTTTTTTTTTTTTCAGGGAGACTTTAGAAAAAAAAATAATAAAAAAAATATGATTTTATCAGGAAGAATTTAGAAACCAAATAAAATAAAATGATTTTTTCAGGGAGAATTTAGAAAACAAATAAAACCAAAAATAGGCGTTCTATGGCCCACTGACTGAGAGATGACGCACCCAGGAGTCAAGACTGGCACACAAGCAGAAAGGCCAATATTAATCTCCCACTGTTTTTTTTGGTTGTTTTTTTTTTTTTTTTTTCAGGGAGACTTTAGAAAAAAAAATAATAAAAAAAATATGATTTTATCAGGAAGAATTTAGAAACCAAATAAAATAAAATGATTTTTTCAGGGAGAATTTATAAAACAAATAAAACCAAAAATAGGCGTTCTATGGCCCACTGACTGAGAGATGACGCACCCAGGAGTCAAGACTGGCACACAAGCAGAAAGGCCAATATTAATCTCCCACTGTTTTTTTTGGTTGTTTTTTTTTTTTTTTTTTTCAGGGAGACTTTAGAAAAAAAAATAATAAAAAAAATATGATTTTATCAGGAAGAATTTAGAAACCAAATAAAATAAAATGATTTTTTCAGGGAGAATTTAGAAAACAAATAAAACCAAAAATAGGCGTTCTATGGCCCACTGACTGAGAGATGACGCACCCAGGAGTCAAGACTGGCACACAAGCAGAAAGGCCAATATTAATCTCCCACTGTTTTTTTTGGTTGTTTTTTTTTTTTTTTTTTCAGGGAGACTTTAGAAAAAAAAATAATAAAAAAAATATGATTTTATCAGGAAGAATTTAGAAACCAAATAAAATAAAATGATTTTTTCAGGGAGAATTTAGAAAACAAATAAAACCAAAAATAGGCGTTCTATGGCCCACTGACTGAGAGATGACGCACCCAGGAGTCAAGACTGGCACACAAGCAGAAAGGCCAATATTAATCTCCCACTGTTTTTTTTTTTTTTTTTCAGGGAGACTTTAGAAAAAAAAATAATAAAAAAAATATGATTTTATCAGGAAGAATTTAGAAACCAAATAAAATAAAATAATTTTTTCAGGGAGAATTTAGAAAACAAATAAAACCAAAAATAGGCGTTCTATGGCCCACTGACTGAGAGATGACGCACACAGGAGTCAGGAGTGGCACACAAACCCAGAGGCCAATATTTTTCTACCAATGATTGATGTAGTTATTTTCTCTGGTAGATTTTAGAACCCAAATCAAGGAAAAAAAATATAGGCTTTCTATGGACCACAATTGGAGAGAGAGAGAGAGAGAGAGAGAGAGAGAGAGAGAGAGAGAGAGATGGCACACCCAGGAGTCAAGACTGGCACACAAGCAGAAAGGCCAATATTAATCTCCCACTGTTTTTTTGGTTGTTTTTTTTTTTTTTTTTTTTCAGGGAGACTTTAGAAATAAAAATAATAAAAAAAATATGATTTTATCAGGAAGAATTTAGAAACCAAATAAAATAAAATGATTTTTTCAGGGAGAATTTAGAAAACAAATAAAACCAAAAATATGCGTTCTATGGCCCACTGACTGAGAGAGAGAGAGAGATGGAACGCTTAGTACTGGCACACAAGCCCAAAGGGCAATATTAATCTCCCTTTTTTTTTCCAGGGAGAATTTCTGAAACCCAAAAAAAAAATAAAATAGGCTTTCTATGGCCCACTATTTGTGAGAGAGATGGGACGCTCAGGACTGGCACAGATGGCACGCTCACAACTGGCACACAAGCCCAGAGGCCAATATTAATCTCCCTTTTTTCAGGGAAAATTTATAAAACCAAAAAAAAAATTAAATAGGCTTTCTATGGCCCACTATTTGTGAGAGAGATGGGACGCTCAGGACTGGCACAGATGGCACGCTCAGGACTGGCACAGAAGCCCAGAGGCCAATATTAATCTCCCTTTTTTTCAGGGAGAATTTATAAAACCCAAAAAAAAATAAAATAGGCTTTCTATGGCCCACTATTTGTGAGAGAGATGGCACACTCAGGACTGGCACACAAGCCCAAAGGCCAATATTAATCTCCCACTGTATTTTTATCAGGGAGAATTTATACACCCCACAAAAAAAAATACAGAAAAATGAAAAGGCTTTCTATGGCCCACTATGTGAGAGAGATGGCACACACAGGGATGGCACTCTAGCAGAAATGCCAAATTGCCAATCTTAATCTCCCACCAAAAAAAAAAAAAAAAAAAAAACAGGGAATGTCCTACAATTACTATCTCCCTGCCTGCAGTAATCTCAGCCAGGTATGGCAGGCAGCTACTATCTCCCTGCCTGCAGTAATCTCAGCCAGGTATGGCAGGCAGCAATAAGGAGTGGACTGATGCACAAATGAAATAAAAAGTGTGGACAAACAAAAAAGATAGCTGTGCAGAAAGGAAGGAACAAGAGGATTTGTGCTTTGAAAAAAGCAGTTGGTTTGCACAGCGGCGTACACACAGCAATGCAGCTATCAGGGAGCCTTCTAGGGCAGCCCAATGAGCTACAGCGCTGAGGGGAAAAAAAAAAAAAAAAAAAATTCCACTGTCCCTGCACACCGAGGGTGGTGTTGGACAGTGCAAATCGCTGCAGCACAAGCGGTTTTGTGGTTAATGGACCCTGCCTAACGCTATCCCTGCTTCTGACAAAGCGGCAGCAACCTCTCCCTAAGCTCAGATCAGCAGCAGTAAGATGGCGGTCGGCGGGAACGCCTCTTTATAGCCCCTGTGACGTCGCAGACAGCAAGCCAATCACTGCAATGCCCTTCTCTAAGATGGTGGGGACCAGGACCTATGTCATCACGCTGCCCACACTCTGCGTTTACCTTCATTGGCTGAGAAATGGCGCTTTTCGCGTCATTGAAACGCGACTTTGGCGCGAAAGTCGCGTACCGCATGGCCGACCCCGCACAGGGGTCGGATCGGGTTTCATGAAACCCCGACTTAGCCAAAAGTCGGCGACTTTTGAAAATGTTCGACCCGTTTCGCTCAACCCTAGAAATAACAATTAAAGTAAAGTTATGCAGCCTGTTTGTGTTGGCTATATTTTGATCATGTAAGTGCTGCTATTTAAATGTAAATGACTTGTCTGCGTTCTGTAATGACACCCAATTCTAAGCAATTTCACTTACATGTATACAAACGCAATCTCCGCGCTTTACATGCTCGGCGGACTCAGAGGCGGAATTATATCTCTACTAAACAGTGACAGCAGAGAGAGAACCATATGGAAAACACATGACAACAACAATTTTACAATCAAAGGGTAATTCCCAATGTTAAAATTTTTTTTGTGGATTTGAGGGGTTTCAACAACTGGGACCCCGTCATTGTGAGAAAAGCCCCTTTGGAGTGTAGTGGTGGCCATACTTGTGCACCGCTGCTCAATTCATTCTCTATGGGGCTATCAGAAGGGATTGATTGGAGCCCCTGTTGGTCGGACTATCACCAATTCATGAGTTATCACTAGTGTTGAGCGATACCGTCCGATACTTGAAAGTATCGGTATCGGATAGTATCGGCCGATACCCGAAGAGTATCGGATATCGCCGATACCGATATCCGATACCAATACAAGTCAATGGGACACCAAGTATCGGAAGGTATCCTGATGGATCCCAGGGTCTGAAGGAGAGGAAACTCTCCTTCAGGCCCTGGGATCCATATTAATGTGTAAAATAAAGAATTAAAATAAAAAATATTGTTATATTCACCTCTCCGGCAGCCCCTGGAACATCACCGCGAGGAACCGGCGTCCGGCAGGCTTCTTTGTTCATAATGAGCGCCTTTAGGACCTGCGGAATGACGTCGCGGCTTCTGATTGGTCGCGTGCCGCCCATGTGACCGCCACGCGACCAATCAGAAGCCGCGACGTCATTCCACAGGTCCTAAAGGCGCTCATTCTAGGAATTTATCTGAGGAATGACGTCGCGGCTTCTGATTGGTCGCTTGGCGGTCACATGGGCGGCACGCAACCAATCAAAAGCCGCGACGTCATTCCTCAGGTCCTAAAGGCGCTCATTTTAAGCAAAGAAGCCTGCCGGACACCGGTGACTCGCGGTGATGTTCCAGGGGCCGCCGGAGAGGTGAATATAACAATATTTTTTATTTTAATTCTTTATTTTACACCTCCGATACCGATACCCGATACCACAAAAATATCGGATCTCGGTATCGGAATTCCGATACCGCAAGTATCGGCCGATACCCGATACTTGCGGTATCGGAATGCTCAACACTAGTTATCACCTATTCTTTGAATTAATGATAATGTTTAATGTAAAGATCCAACTGCTGAACCAACCTGCTGCATGACACGTTTACCCCGAAACTTCAAAATTTGTCATTACTATTATTACCCCCTCCAAAAAAATCCTACACAGATAGCGCCCCTGCTATAACGCCCCCAAACAGTATTAGTGTTCCTTTTTTACTCATACACAATAATAGTGCCCCATTTTGTATCCTGTAGACAGTAATTGTGACATCTGTGTCATATACAATTACAATAGTCCACTGTGGTCACAAGAAAGTAATAAAAGACCATGTGTACAGCCTAGAAGGTAAAAGTGCCCTCTTTTTGTCTCCGGACAGTAATAATTGCTCCTGTGAATTCTCTTAGTAATAATATCCCATGATGCACCCATAAAAAGTAATGATGCCCCATTAGTGCCAGTTTTAAATGTGATAATGCTAATTGGCCCTCAAAAAAAAAGTTCATACCTCATTTTAATGCCCCAATGATGACAGTGACCTAATCATCTTCTATCCTGCACAAATATGAGAGTTGGACAGTTGGTACATTCCCGTGACGTTGTAGCACTGTAGCCGCGGGCGAGACACTCATCTCCTTTTACGCCCCGTCAAGTGTGGGTCTTGGCTTTGTCTGTAGACTTGTTCTGTGAGAGCACCACATCCATACAGGCTGCAGATAACTGATGGTGTGGGCTGGCCAGGACTATAGGTTCCACATTTCAATGAAGAAGACAACCGTTCAAAAATAAAGTCTTTACTGAACGGTAACTCGTTCGGCAAAGGTTATATACGAGGGATAGTGTGCACAAAGTGTTATGGTCATTTCCGCTACAGTATGGAGCATTCTCCTTGACGTTCCTCTCTACTCTACTCCAGGGCTAGCGAGGCACACTGTTTGGCCCTACTTCTCCCCAACCCAGCTTCAACGCCACAGTCCTGATCAGTAAGTCTGCCTACTTGCTCAGCAATTCCGCTTCCTACTTCTTCTACTACTGGCACCCTGGATGTACCGCTTTGGATGCCCACTAGTACCACATACTCAGTCCTGCTTAAACCCGTTACCTTGAGTGTTACAAGTTCGGGAGTTTCGTAACTCAGCTTCCCCTTCACTGACTCTTCTCTAAAGGGCCTCTATGTCTCATCAGTCACTTCGCTTCTGGATCTTGCTATCCGTCACCTTTGGTCTTCTTTTTCTGTGGATCACCCTTTTAGCAGTACTGCTCACTTAGCACTCCAAATTCGTACTTCCTAACTAACAGGAAGCAGTCACTTGCTCTAACACTAGCCCCACTCCTGTGGGCTAGTCCCAAACATTAACTATATCTTACCCTAATGTCATTACCGATATTACAGTTAACTACCTCCCTAGTCTACCTATCTTATACAATATGTCTTACATTATCACATCCTACAGCATACATTACTTATACTACTACACACTGTATATTACAACACAATCCACATGGCACGATATATGCAAAGATGCATGACATAATACACATTACAATACAACACAAAGAGATTGGTGTCTTCAGAGGCAGGAATGCGACAACACAGTCCACCATCCTTACAACGTCAAATCGGTGACTGCGCCTGTACCAGAACACCGACATCTTGCAGACCATACATACACAGTAACCAGTAGCCTACAAGACGGAGGATGGTAGAGCATTGAAGAAATAACTTTCTCTTCTATCACAATGATCATATAGCATCAGTGTCATATGTCTGGTGGTACAGTTCAAAGTGTACAGATGTTCTGTACTTGCAACCCTACTGTCCTCAATTATATGACTGGTGAGCAGTGACGTAACTTGAAGCTTGTTGGCACCAATCTAAAATCTCCACTGGGACCCTCAACCAACACAGGTATTTAATAGTAAAAGTCATTTCATATGGGGCAAATGTACTTTTGGGGCGACCCTAGACTCCAGGGCCCTGGTGCAATTACAACTCCTGCACCGTTTATACTTACGCTCCTGCAGGTGAGTAAAGTTGTAAATTTAAGTATAAATCTGGGAATATCAGTGGTAAGAATGTGTTTCTTTGGCATCGATATCAGAATAGTGGAGGTCCTATCATTGGCACCTCCACTGGTCAATTGTTGCCAAGTTGCTTCAACGTTGGCCATTTACTTCCAAACAGCCACTACACAGTTTATGGATCTGTGTTGGTAGCTGGACTCAATAGCGGGGTGTAGTAACTCCACCGATTAATGTTGGTGACGTATCTAAAGGGTAGAGTTAGAATATTATATAGGGTTGTGTTCCGCAAAGAACAGGAAAGTACAGTACACAATGGTGCATATGGGAAGGTATGCACAATAGTAGAGAAGCGCAGGATGGCAAAGCAGAGTGTAATATGGTAAAGAAGGACATGACATGACATAGGTTACAATAGCAGATAAAAAAGAAGGGATTGGAGAATAAAAAAAGTACAAAAATATAAAACACATTATAGTAGTTAGTATGGGGTAAATTAAAGTCTAGCACACCTCTGTATATAGACTGTAGCACAGAGATTCCCCGAATTAATGTACCTACTGCAGTTTCTGGGATTTGCTAAACATGCCAGCGTTGTTGATGAATTAATGTCTCGATTAGTTCCACCGGGAACATTGGCACCTACATGCCAGAGCAGACGAGTTCCTCTTATTTTGAGCTTATCAATAAATTTGTTTTTAAAGTAATTATTCCAGACGGTGAAGAAGAAACAGTGGCTCCATTGCTTTGCGTTTCATTAGTATTTACAATCCCTCAGTTTTCCTACACACCAGCAGCTCCTGCGCTCGTATCACTCAAGTATGTCTTGTTATTTTGTAAGAGGACCCCTTGGCTTAGGAAGAAGACAAGGCTTAGCATAATTAAAGGTATAGCTATTCTTCCATAACTTCAAAGGGCATCAGATAAAGCACATACTTCCCATGCTAATTCTTGTGTTCCTCTCATTAACCCTTGCTACAATGTACGTGCGTCCGCACTGCTTACTATATGGGGATCTATGGGTGAGGCTATAATCTCCATATAAATGTATCTTATTCCTAAGTAGCTTTATAATTCTAGTTATTGTCATGTAGATACTTTAATATACTAAGGCAGATTCTAGCAATATTTACTATTCACTTATTTTAGTAAGTATATGAGAGCACTTTACAAATATAGACGACATATATGACCAAATTCCTAAATATGGAAATATTGCCATTCTCTGAGCACTACCAACAGGTGAACGTTTTCTGTACCTTAGTTTGAGCTGTGTTCACACGGAGCAAGGTCGGCAGTAATATTGTCTTGGTAGGCAGGAATACAAAGAAAAATAAAACTTTGTTTATGATGTTGGAGGCAGGCATGAATAGCTTACGCCAGAGGTATACTTTGGATATCCTGAGTTCTGTTGCGAAATCTATAACGGGACCTCTACTCTCGAAATGACGTTTATAAAACTGCTCTCCGCTTACAGGGCAGAGGGAAGCTGTGGGCCCCTTCAGGCAATAGGGCCCAGTGCTCCATACATCTAGAGCTTAGCTCAGCCCCATTACATTTCTCACCAAGCTTACATGGTGCACACTAAACCATGGTGCAATGTCTGAGGATTGGATCTTACTTGTTGGCTTCCCAGGTTGCAGTCCCCAGAATATCATTTAGAAGTAGAAGCCCTGAAGGAACTGTTGTATACGAATAAATATTTGGTTGCAGGGATCATCAAAAGGGAAGTGGTCAAGAAGTGACAGGATAGAAGGTGATTTTCAGTGGTGGAGAGGAGAATCAGCATACAGCCTTGGTCAGATCATATGACTGTTTCGTATACCGTATCATATGACTATGTTGGAAACTTATCAGATGTCTTTTCTTGGAGACTTGGGATTGCACCAAAAAAATTTATTTGGATAACTAGGCCATTCTTCCGACATGCCTCTTCCATGTCTGATCTTGCTCCTTTAATGTATTTCTGGACACCAGAATTGAATGGAGCAGCAGGGAACGTACAAGAGCTGCCTCTCCATTCGACCCTCCGGCCCACTATCTTGCAGCCAGAGGAGAACAAAAAAGAGCAAAATAAATACCCTATTCTGGTGATTTGTGTGGGTCCCAATAGTCAGACTCACAATAATCAATCAGTTGATACTAAAGATGAGCAAAAAGTTTTGCACTGCCCTAGTCCACTTACCAGGTACTCTGTGGCAGCTGGACCAGGGCAGTGGAAATTTTCACCATATTCCAATACCCTGGGTGCCTCTTGCAGCGACTGGGCTTTTCATCATGTCCTGATGTTACTAAGGCCTAGTAATCACAAGAAGAACCTGGATGCCTCTGTGACATCTCTATAGTTGCCTTATCCCTCTTTTTAAGCTGATGTTGCTCGGCCGCGTCACACCTCTGTCATAGGTGACACAGAGAGACAATGCAGTGATCTGGTGTAATTCTGGGATTTTTGTACCATCTTGAACAGGATCATGAGGGTTATTTTTTCTCTTGGATTCATGCTGTTAACACTGCTTTCTGAGTCTGTACCTGACTTGACCTTTTGATATCGACTCCATGTGATGATCCTTTTTTGTCTTCAACTTGCTCCAGCAGTCTACTTTGTGGCCTTAACCTTGGGCGCTCTATGTAATTTTAGATTCCAGTAGAGGGTTTAATGGGTGAAAACCAGGCAAACCCCCTTGAATCTGGCAGATGTAGTGGTTAGCGTTGAGCTAGTATGAGTAAGCCCTATTAAAAGCTTCTTGGCTCTCACAAACAGTGATTCCATGATGGCCAACATTCGAGAGGAGGAAGTTCCCACTCCCTTGGTCCAGCTACCATGGAGTACCAAAGTGGATACTTAACCAGAGTAGTGTGAATTTTTTCTCTAATCTCTGGTAGCCACTTATTCAGTGAGTAGGTGGAATACCTTTTAAAGAGTATAGCTCTTCCCGCCTTTCTTTGGGTTCTTTCAAGAAGTGATGTCATATCCTAACTTTAAGCCATCTTATCATCAGAATGCCACTTTAAAAAGCAACTGGAAGTTGCCCAATCTCATAAATTTACATTAATCCCAATTGCAATATTATGATTGAAATTGTACACGAGTGAAAAAAAAAAAACTCCCGTAAAAAAAACACGATGTTTAAATTCATGCCTGGCAACTGTTTTTTTTCTAAATTCCTCTCCAATAATGGCACCACACCCACGGCATCATAAAATGTTTAATACTCTTTTGTTTCTTGCTCTCTCCTTGCTTTGCTATTTTCTCTCCAGGGTTTTTATGGTAGAGGATACATAGCAAACCTCCTCCAGATGTTATGTGTATAGAGCAGGGATGTGTTTGTGGACAGAACAATGTTTATTTTAATGTGCTATTGCGCAAACCTTCACCGTCCGGACCCTCGTCGTCTCTGCTCTGGATGATGGCCGCGCATTGTTTTTAGATGATTATGCTTAAAGTGGATACTTACTAGTCACCGAGGGAGCTGAAAAAAATGCCGCACCTGGGCTTGGAGCGGGACACGAGATCTTCAGCCAACGTCCACGTGCTGTATCACAGAGCCCCGGCCAATCTCCGTACAAAAAGAAGTACGGTAACTCCTGGACCTCTTAGCAACCGTTGCAGCTTGCTGATACAAAGTGACGTTATAACAGTAAACAATCTCAGGGTGTTGGTAAAAATATTCCAGCTGCCTCACAAAATACATTGTAAAAGTTGCAGCGAAAGAATTAAAGTTTTAGATGGTTACCACAGCAAGCGCATTAGTTTTTGTTATGACTCCACTCAATAGAACATCATTTATTTCACATTAAAGACTTTATTTATTTACTTATTATTTTATATGGCGCCTGGTGGGTCAGTAAAATTTACAAATATTGAGGGTCCCTTGGGTAGGAGCATACTGAGTTTTTTCAAGGCAGTGAAAAATGTTGAGTTTTCTTAGTGTTTTGTTTTTGGGGACGTTTGTTCAATTCCTGAAGTGGTTTTGAAGAGTTTTTGAAGTCTTCAAGTGTTCTTTCCAGCCTTTTGATTGTACAACGCCTAATTTGGAGCTTTTTCCATCAGGAGATGCTTCAAAAAAGTATCAAAGACTGACCGTCAATTTAAAACAGAGAACAGGTGTGAACAGGTGCATACTAAATAAACACAAAACATAGCAACCTAAATTTACCATTACCATAAAGTATAATGTGTCCCGAAAAAACAATCTCAAAATCACTGGGATTTTTTGAAGCATTCCAGATCTATTACTACTTAAAGTGACACTGGTCAGATTTCATAAATTTGGCTCCGTCACTCCTTTCTCATGTGTCTTACGTCCCTGACAAGTGCTGGTTCATGTTATCTATCTATCTATCTATATCTATATATATATATCTATATACAGTATATATACAGTGGGGCAAAAAAGTATTTAGTCAGTCAGCAATAGTGCAAGTTCCACCATTTAAAAAGATGAGAGGCGTCTGTAATTTACATCATAGGTAGACCTCAACTATGGGAGACAAACTGAGAAAAAAAAATCCAGAAAATCACATTGTCTGTTTTTTTAACATTTTATTTGCATATTATGGTGGAAAATAAGTATTTGGTCAGAAACAAACAATCAAGATTTCTGGCTCTCACAGACCTGTAACTTCTTCTTTAAGAGTCTCCTCTTTCCTCCACTCATTACTTGTAGTAATGGCACCTGTTTAAACTTGTTATCAGTATAAAAAGACACCTGTGCACACCCTCAAGCAGTCTGACTCCAAACTCCATTATGGTGAAGACCAAAGAGCTGTCAAAGGACACCAGAAACAAAATTGTAGCCCTGCACCAGGCTGGGAAGACTGAATCTGCAATAGCCAACCAGCTTGGAGTGAAGAAATCAACAGTGGGAGCAATAATTAGAAAATGGAAGACATACAAGACCACTGATAATCTCCCTCGATCTGGGGCTCCACGCAAAATCCCACCCCGTGGGGTCAGAATGATCACAAGAATGGTGAGCAAAAATCCCAGAACCACACGGGGGGACCTAGTGAATGAACTGCAGAGAGCTGGGACCAATGTAACAAGGCCTACCATAAGTAACACACTACGCCACCATGGACTCAGATCCTGCAGTGCCAGACGTGTCCCACTGCTTAAGCCAGTACATGTCCGGGCCCGTCTGAAGTTTTCCAGAGAGCATTTGGATGATCCAGAGGAGTTTTGGGAGAATGTCCTATGGTCTGATGAAACCAAACTGGAACTGTTTGGTAGAAACAAAACTTGTCGTGTTTGGAGGAAAAAGAATACTGAGTTGCATCCATCAAACACCATACCTACTGTAAAGCATGGTGGTGAAAACATCATGCTTTGGGGCTGTTTCTCTGCAAAGGGGCCAGGATGACTGATCCGGGTACATGAAAGAATGAATGGGGCCATGTATCGTGAGATTTTGAGTGCAAACCTCCTTCCATCAGCAAGGGCATTGAAGATGAAACGTGGCTGGGTCTTTCAACGTGACAATGATCCAAAGCACACCGCCAGGGCAACGAAGGAGTGGCTTCGTAAGTAGCATTTCAAGGTCCTGGAGTGGCCTAGCCAGTCTCCAGATCTCAACCCTATAGAAAACCTTTGGAGGGAGTTGAAAGTCCGTGTTGCCAAGCGAAAAGCCAAAAACATCACTGCTCTAGAGGAGATCTGCATGGAGGAATGGGCCAACATATCAACAACAGTGTGTGGCAACCTTGTGAAGACTTACAGAAAACGTTTGACCTCTGTCATTGCCAACAAAGGATATATTACAAAGTATTGAGATGAAATTTTGTTTCTGACCAAATACTTATTTTCCATCATAATATGCAAATAAAATGTTAAAAAAACAGACAATGTGATTTTCTGGATTTTTTTTTCTCAGTTTGTCTCCCATAGTTGAGGTCTACCTATGATGTAAATTACAGACGCCTCTCATCTTTTTAAGTGGTGGAACTTGCACTATTGCTGACTGACTAAATACTTTTTTTCCCCACTGTATATATACATATATATATATATATATATATATATATATATATATATATGTATATATATATTTATTGAGTATGCTTTCTATTGTACAGATAGGGAAAGCATAGTATGTAGGTTAGCCACTAGAGGGGGGCATGTTAGAATACTATAGAGATAGGAATATAGAGTTAGGTACTAGTTAACATAGGAGGGGCCAACTGGGGTAAGCCAAGAGGATTTCCTGATTATAGTTAGTCAGTCCAGGGAGCCCAGGCAGGTCAGCTGGGCCTTGGAGCCCAGGCTGTACAGTGGGCCACGCAACGTTAAAGTGATAGCCCAGTCGTCCAGGGCCTATAGTGGCCAGAAGTGACAGCAGAAGTCACAGCAGAAGTCAAAGCAGCACAGGAATGCAGGTGGCTCTATCATGTGGCAGATTATGTCTGGTGCAAAGCGGACAGGGGAATCCTAAGAGTAGTGAAGCTGGACAGGAAGGATGCTGTAGTACCGGAGAAGACGGTACGATCCAGGAACGTGTTGAAGGACATGAAGGAGAGTACAGGGAATGTGAAGGATGGATACTGTGTGGAATCCTATGTTGATACACTAATGGATTTTGGATGTACTGAGAAAAGAAACCAGTAAAGCTACCTGTTTAAAGTTGGAACTGGACTCTGTTTCTATTTGTGTGCAATCCTTGGGAGTAAGCCTTCAACAGACCAGAGGTGACCCTGATGGTTCAGAGAATGGAGAGACAGGTACGCTGACTAAAAGACATTGCTTCATGTGTCGAGTGGCCAGGGTATGCTCCAGCAGCTGTCATTGCGGGTCACGACTCAGCCCTCGCATCCCTCACACATAAATCCAGGAAGAATCTTAATAACCTCTTCCCGACCTGTGACGCCACGTAGGCGTCATGAAAGTCGGTGCCAATCCAACCTGTGACGCCTATGTGGCGTCAAGGTGGGCTCACGTTCCTTCAGGTAGGGTGAAAGGGTTAACTGAAATTTCACCCGACCTACAGGTACAGGGGGACTTGTACTTGAGCCCGGGGGGTGGCTTTGCCCTCCTTGGCTACAATCGCTCTGGTGACCATTTTGTAACCACCCCCCAGATCTGATTGGAGCTAGAATCCATGTGACGCTAGCTCTCCATTCAGATGTGGAGGGGCGGAGTTGAGTTGCCTCGCTGTCCAGTTCCATGCAGTCTGTGGAAGCTGAACAACGAGGTGCCTGCTTGTTGCCCTGTCACATACTCAACGTGATCACCACTGCTGCTGCCATCAAGTAATCCGCTCTGCTTCCCTCCGCTCCCCGTCATCCGAATCCACGCCCCTGACCTTTGCTCCCTCCCCCAAAGATTACCCCCTCCCCCTGCCCCTGTGATCACCCCCTGATCACCCCTTCTGCTGCTGCTGCCGGCTTCATCTCCTCCATCTGCTGCTGCATCTCCTCAGCCCCCCTGCACCTGACAGCCCCCTCCTGCCCCTGGTGACCACCCCCCACCCTCCTGCCCCGGTGAGTTAAGATTAGGGCTAGTGTTAGGGTTGGGATTAGAGTTAGGGGTGTGTTGGGGTTAGGGATGGAGTTAGAATTGGGGGTTTCCACTGTTAGGCACATCAGGGGCTCTGCAAACATAACATGATGCCCGCAGACTATTCCATCAAAGTCTGCATTCCAAAACATCACTACTTCCCTTCCGAGCCCCGACGTGTGCCCAAACAATGGTTCCCCCCCACATATGGGATACCATCATACTCAAGACAAACTGGACTGCAACTTTTGGGGTCCAATTTCTCTTGTTACCCCTGTGAAAATAAAAAATTGCGGGTTAAAAAATCATTTATGAGGAAAAATAGATTTTTTTATTTTCACGGCTCTGCATTATAAACTTCTGTGAAGCACTTGGGCGTTTAAAGTGCTCACCACACATCTAGATTAGTTCCTTGGGAGTTCTAGATTCCAAAATGGGGTCACTTGTGGGGGAGCTCCAATGTTTAGGCACACAGGGGCTCCCAAACGCGACATGGTGTCCGCTAACGATTGGAGCTAATTTTCCATTTAAAAAGTCATATGGCGCTCCTTCCCTTTCAAGCCCTGCCGTGCGCTAAAACAGTGGTTTACCCCCCACATATGAGGTATCAGTGTACTCAGGAGAAATTGCCCAACAAATTTTAGGATCCATTTTATCCTGTTGCCCATGTGAAAATGAAAACATTGAGGCTAAAAAAATGTTTTTGCAAAATAAAGTACTTTTTCTTTATAATGGATAAATTTGTGAAGCACCTGGGGGTTCAAGGTGCTCACTATGCATCTGGATAAGTTCCTTGGGGGGTCTAGTTTCCAAAATGGGGTCATTTGTGGGGGAGCCGCAATGTTTAGGTGCACAGGGGCTCTCCAAACGCGACATGGTGTCCGCTAACGATTGGAGCTAATTTTCCATTCAAAAAGTCAAATGGCGCTCCTTCCCTTCCAAGCCCTGCCATGCACACAAACAGTGGTTTACCCCCACATATAAAGTTTCAGCGTACTCAGGACAAATTGGACAACAACTTTTGAGGTCCACTTTCTCCTTTTACCCTTGGGAAAATAAGAAAATTGTTGCTAAAAGATCATTTTTGTGACTAAAAACTTAAATGTTCAATTTTTCCTTCCATGTTGCTTTTGCTGCTGTGAAACACCTGAAGGGTTAATAAACTTCTTGAATGTGGTTTTGAGCACCCTAAGGGGTGCAGTTTTTAGAATGGTGTCACTTTTGGTTATTTTCAGCCATTAAGACTCCTCAAACTGACTTCAAATGTGAGGTGGTCCCTAAAAGAATGGTTTTGTAAATTTGTTGTAAAAATGATACATACATGCTAGCCACCTTAGGGAGAGACCCAAGTTGGGCTAAATGTAGCGGGACGAAAGAGACCGAAATGAGAAATCGCTGGTCAAATTTTAACCCTTATAACTTCCTAACAAAAAAAAATTGTTTCCAAAATTGTGCTGATACAAAGTAGACATGTAGTAAATGAAACTTGTTAACTATTTTGTGTCACATAACTCTCTGGTTTAACAGAATAAAAATTAAAATTGCGAAATTTTCAAAATGTTCGTCAAATTTCCAATTTTTTCACAAATAAACACAAAAATTATCGCCCTAAATTTACCACTAACATGAAGACCAATTTGTCTTGAAAAAACATTCCCAGAAATGCTAGGATCCATTGAAGCGTTCCTGAGTTATTATTATTATTATTATTATTTATTTATATAGCACCATTCATTCCATGGTGCTGTACATGTGAAAAGGGGTTACATACAGGGTTGTAGATATTGTTAACAGTAAACAAATTTACAGTGACAGACTGGTACAGAGGGGAGAGGACCCTGTCCTTGCGGACTTACATTCTTCTGTGTCATAAAGGGACACTGGTCAGAATTGAAAAAAATTGCCAGGTCACTAAGGTCAAAATAGGCTGCGTCATGAAGGGGTGAATGTTGATTTTGAGGTTCACAAGGTGATGCTGATGTGTAACATCACAGGACATAAAAGAGGAAAGTTTGCCAATGAAAGGAAAGATGGTGGATGGTTCTCATGTGTTGGTCAGTTAGAAAATTAGGAATGAGTCTCTCTCCATCTTCTAGAATTGCACTGCATTGGAAGCCATCAGTGATGAGTGAATGTGCTCGTTACTTGAGTTTTCCGAGCATGCTCGGGAGATCTCCGAGTATCTTTGGCGTGCTTGTATATTATGTTTGTGTCCCCGTAGCTGCATGATTTGCGGCTGTTAGACAACCTGAACACATGCAGGAATTGCCTGTTTGTTAGGGAATTCCCACATGTATTCAGGCTGTCTTGCAGCTGAAAATCATGCAGCTGCGGAGACTCAAACATAATCTACGAGCATGCCAAAAAAACTCGGAGAACACCCGAGCATGCTCGGAAAACTCGAGTAATGAGCACACTCACTCATCACTAGAAGCCATTACTGGTGAATTGTATACTGTGAGTAGCTTGCCCATTGGAGACATTGATAAAGGACAGGAAGCAGTGAGATGTGCAGCAGGAAGAGAGGTGCATGAGGGTTGAGGGTTGAACCAATGGAATTGGAATAATTGAGAAAATCCTTGCAAGGAGCAGGTTCTGTTGTTTTGCTGACAACTGACTTCATTCAAAGAAAAGTCCAGCAATACCTTTACATTATTGATATGAAAATAAGGTTGAAAACCTATGGTAGATCTGAAGCCTCTGTCACTTCAGCTCTATTCCCTGCCCAGCACTGCCTACTCCTGCTTGATTGACAGCCTCTATGCTGTGTGACTTCACGCAAAGAAGCCTTCAGTCATGCAGACTAAGTCAGTGCTGGGTGGAGAATAGAGCTGGAGTGGCAGAGGCTTCAGATCTACCATAGTCATTCAGGCTCATTTGCAAATTAATTCCATCGCAAATTTCTGGGTAAGGGAGGAACTTACTGGACATATAAAGGTATCACTGTACTTGTCTTTGAAACAGCTACATGTGCATATAAATAGTTTTGGGGGTGAAATCCTGCTGACAGATTCTCTTTGACTCCTAAATATATTATTCTTTGGCAGGAGATTGTAGCATTACATAATGTCCATTCTCAGAATGATATCTGGCCTTCTCCCCTTTATATAGCATTTCAAATTAATTGCTCAGATAGGAAACTTCATCAAAATATTCGAAATAGAACCTGAATTGTTCAAGCGATGTACCCATAAATACAACTGTTTTCATTACCACGTACCAAGGGCGACTTTGCTCAGTATTACATACAGTGTTTTCTTTCCATATCAGAAATAACTAAGATAATTGAAAAGAATTGAGGTGAGGACCAAGGCGGACCTGGTGAACAGATATAATTAAATGTCACATGATTTATGGGCTGGTGTCACTCAAGTCGTCAAGTCGCCTTAGTCCTTATAATATTTTAGTTTCATTTTTCTGAATTTTTGTACACTTGCTAAAAAGTAAATGTACAGTCCACAAATTCATAAACCCACTTTATGGATTTATGGAGACTTCTCCTGAGGAATCAGTTCACCAAATCATTACAAATACATTTCTCTCACTAAAAAAAAGTGTATTATTTATATCTGATTCATAGTTGGGAATGGTGAATTTATGCTGATAAGGCTGACGTTACATCACCCAAACTTTCAGAAAAACTTTCTCCAACTACCGTATTATCTGGGCTGAAAGACGCACTTTTTCCCAAAAAATTTTGGGAGAAAATGTGGGTGCATCTTATAGTCAGAATATACTTATAAAATACTGTGGCGGCGGTCCCGGTCCGATGCTAAAGGGCAATGCAGCCTCCCTTCCCAGGTTGGTGCGGCGGTTGTGCTCTGTGGTGCTCTGTGGTGCGGGGAGGCTCCGCTGGCACTTTATGAAAGCCCAGAGATCCATTGATGCGATGTGGTGGCCTCCGGGAAAATGGCAGCCGGGGGCGGAGTATGCTCAGATTCAGTTCTTGGCACCAAGATCTTGTCCCGAGGTCATTGCCGAGATCTGAATCTGAGCATGTGCCACCTCCAGCGGCCTTTTTCCCGGAGGCCACCGCATCACGGCAGATTGAGATCTTGGCAACGAGATCTCATCCTGAGATCTCGGAAATGATCTCGTCCTGAGATCTCGGGACGAGATCTCGCTGCCAAGATCTCAATCTGAGCATGCAGCGCCCCTTGCGGCCATTTTCCTGGAGGCCACCGCATCACAGCAATGGATCTGCAGGGCCTCCAGGCTTTTCAAAATGCCAGCGGAGCCCCGCTACACCACAAAGCACCACCACTGCACCTGTTGCAAAATACCGGCAGAACCACAGGCACCAGCCTGGGATGGGATTTACCGGAGGCCACCGCACCAGCCCGGACCACCAAACATTCCCTGTGACCACACTCCCATGTGACCACTCCTCTACCTGTGCCGATCCCCCGAGGAAGATGAATTTGGACTGTAAGGCGGACCCCCATTTGACACATTATTTTTTTTGCCCTACTTTCCTTCAGAAAATTTGGGGTGCGTTTTATGGTCCGGTGCATCTTATAGTCTAAAAAATGCGGTGCTCCTCTAATTTTGCCTATTAAAGAGATGGTCCGCTACAATCTTTATAGTGCACATCGATTTAAATAATTGAAATAATTGTTTTTCAAATATATTTTTTAATTTTTTATAACTGAACATTTATTGATTTTTCAATAGAAATTTACAGAATGGAATCACACCAAGATATAATACATGTAAACATTCAATGCAAATCAGTTAACAAATATAACAGAATCAAATAGGTTTGACAAGACAGTGAAACACAAGGAAAATATATTCTTTTCTCATATTTGTTTGTGAGCGAAGCTATTTCTACTCGCTTGGTGCCGATAGCGAGACCCCTAGCTGCAGACACCACTGATATTCGGTAATGTCATGTCAACTTCCGGACTCTGGTTGCATCACCGAGGCGTGACCAAGTCTCATGCAGACTGTGGCCACTTCCCCTGATTGACTGGGTGGTGGGCGATGTTTCAGCAAACGTCACATCCCAGTTTCGAGCGCGCGCTGTAGATTTTCCTCTCTTCTTCTATGCTTTCATTGCTTGTGGGGCTCTGCCAATGGGAGACCTCCAGATTTGGCAAATCTCCAAAGTTCGACAAAAGCTTACTTTGCCTTTCTCATTGCTGTGATACTGAGCCCCGGGGACCAGATCCACCTTCTAATGATAGTATTGGGGTGTTAACTAGGTGTGGCTTGCTTTGAAGGGGGGCATGGCTATGCAAAAAAATAAAACTTCCACCTCCTGGGAAATACTTTAGAAATTATGGCAAGTATGAATATGGCAAAAAGAGCAAAACCCAAAGGCCCAATTGACTATGACACAAATGTTTTAAAACATTCACTCACCTCTACTTTGTATATTTTTTGTAATAATATACGATTCATAAGAGTATAAAAAGTAGTCAGACTTCTATAATCCTGTAATATAGGAAATATTTACAATTGTTTCATTTTGCGAAATTCAGGAGACTGTCTGTAAGACAAACCAATCTACGGATCCTGATTATTGATCGCTATTTGAAATGGATATTGATCTCCTAGGTCCTGGCACATTTTAAAGTTCCAGTTCAATTAAGAGTGCAGTTAAATATTTTAAGGCAAGAAATCAGCCCCAGATGAGCACAAGTCCTGGTTCTGAGTCCAACATTCCCATTACTTGTGTCCCACGTGGATTCATGAAGCATTTATCAATGTGAAGTCATCTCATAGGTTCTACATGCGATTTACTGTGATATAAATATTTGCTGTATGCATGGGTTGTATTAAATATATTGTTCTAATGATTGGATCAATTATCATTTAGAGTTATATAATAAAAGTAATTAAAACTTTTAAAATGTTCCATTTTTTTTTTTAAAGAATTTAGGGCTTAAATTGAAAAAATCAAGAATCTTTCCTTGGAGATTTGATACGCCAAAGAGCTATGTTATTCTTGTTTATTTATTTTCACGTGCAAAACGAAGCAACTTATCATTAATCCTTATTAAAATCGTTTTACTATTTCACTGTTGTAGACTCTGTACAGTTGCTTTGCATAGCTGGCTGTGCAGCAATTTCTGACCTAGATCCCATAGCATTAGGCTACAACTGCTCTCGCTCTTAGTTGTGCCGCACTCTCAGAATAGCACAATGTTCAGATACAACCATGAAGGGGAAGAGATTATTCATAGCAAAGGAAGGGGCATTGAAGAAGGACGACCCCACAGTGGAGGATTTATCAAAAAGAGAAAAACAGCAGAGATGATAGAACGTTTCGAAACTCAAATTCGCCAGCTTCGTCGAATTATTAAAAAAAAAATTGATTTGCAGTGGATCGTTTTGCAGCATACAGGTCCTTCTCAAAAAATTAGCATATAGTGTTAAATTTCATTATTTACCATAATGTAATGATTACAATTAAACTTTCATATATTATAGATTCATTATCCACCAACTGAAATTTGTCAGGTCTTTTATTGTTTTAATACTGATGATTTTGGCATACAACTCCTGATAACCCAAAAAACCTGTCTCAATAAATTAGCATATCAAGAAAAGGTTCTCTAAACGACCTATTACCCTAATCTTCTGAATCAACTAATTAACTCTAAACACATGCAAAAGATACCTGAGGCTTTTATAAACTCCCTGCCTGGTTCATTACTCAAAACCCCCATCATGGGTAAGACTAGCGACCTGACAGATGTCAAGAAGGCCATCATTGACAGCCTCAAGCAAGAGGGTAAGACCCAGAAAGAAATTTCTCAACAAATAGGCTGTTCCCAGAGTGCTGTATCAAGGCACCTCAATGGTAAGTCTGTTGGAAGTAAACAATGTGGCAGAAAACGCTGTACAATGAGAAGAGGAGACCGGACCCTGAGGAAGATTGTGGAGAAGGACCGATTCCAGACCTTGGGGAACCTGAGGAAGCAGTGGACTGAGTCTGGTGTGGAAACATCCAGAGCCACCGTGCACAGGCGTGTGCAGGAAATGGGCTACAGGTGCTGCATTCCCCAGGTAAAGCCACTTTTGAACCATAAACAGCGGCAGAGGCGCCTGACCTGGGCTACAGAGAAGCAGCACTGGACTGTTGCTAAGTGGTCCCAAGTACTTTTTTCTGATGAAAGCAAATTTTGCATGTCATTCGGAAATCAAGGTGCCAGAGTCTGGAGGAAGACTGGGGAGAAGGAAATGCCAAAATGCCTGAAGTCCAGTGTCAAGTACCCACAGTCAGTGATGGTGTGGGGTGCCATGTCAGCTGCTGGTGTTGGTCCACTGTGTTTCATCAAGGGCAGGGTCAATGCAGCTAGCTATCAGGAGATTTTGGAGCACTTCATGCTTCCATCGGCTGAAATGCTTTATGGAGATGAAGATTTCATTTTTCAGCACGACCTGGCACCTGCTCACAGTGCCAAAACCACTGGTAAATGGTTTACTGACCATGGTATTACTGTGCTCAATTGGCCTGCCAACTCTCCTGACCTGAACCCCATAGAGAATCTGTGGGATATTGTGAAGAGAAAGTTGAGAGACGCAAGACCCAACACTCTGGATGAGCTTAAGGCCGCTATTGAAGCATCCTGGGCCTCCATAACATCTCAGCAGTGTCACAGGCTGATTGCCTCCATGCCACGCCGCATTGAAGCAGTCATTTCTGCCAAAGGATTACCGACCAAGTATTGAGTGCATAACTGAACATTCTTATTTGATGTTTTTTTTGTTTGTTATTAAAAAACACTTTTATTTGATTGGATGGGTGAAATATGCTAATTTATTGAGACAGGTTTTTTGGGTTATCAGGAGTTGTATGCCAAAATCATCAGTATTAAAACAATAAAAGACCTGACAAATTTCAGTTGGTGGATAATGAATCTATAATATATGAAAGTTTAATTGTAATCATTACATTATGGTAAATAATGAAATTTAACACTATATGCTAATTTTTTGAGAAGGACCTGTATTGTAGGTATTTCAAAGTCTGCAACTGCCCTAAAACAGCTGTGTAACACTCTGAGGTCTCCTATTCTCCATTTTTAAAGCTCTTTAATGCAAACACAGTCTTAGAAATGTCAAAGTGAACTCGGCATACATGACTTTGATTAAAGGGATGGTAAACATTCTTCACCTGTAAGCTTTCACACAGTGTCTGTAATGTTTATTCAGTGTTTTCTGGCTTTCTCTTCTTATCTCTCAAATTGATGCCCTATCTGTTCACCCATCCATTGATAGAGGGATATGCTTATTTTACTTTCTTTTTCTTATGATTAAACGGATAGTAACAATTCTTCACCTCTATGCTATCATACAGTGTCTGTAATGTTTATTCAGTGTTTTATGCCATTCTCTCCCTATCTCTATTGGTAAGGTGTGTCCTCACACGATTCATATTCATTACAAAATGGCTTCTGCATTCCCTGCCTCATCTTTTATACAGGCTTTGATAGTTCCTCCTGATTAGCTGTGTTATATCATGTGATGTAATAGCTGCAAGGCATTATGAGGAACACAGCTTGGCCATGCCTGAAGTCAGGAGAACCTTCTGTTGCTGTTGCAAATTACTGCAATTTGTGAAAGGGTGAATTTCTTTGCAGTTTCACGTGAATTGAATCGCAAAGTGTTTGAATTCTAAGAAAAGCTAATTTTACACGAACTCAATTTTTATCAAATCCATTCGCTCACCTCTGGAAATTATTCTAAGAATTAAGCTGTGTACATGAGAGCTGGTGAAGGTGTAGGATGATAGCAGGTGCCTAGGATTCAGTGACACACAGGAGGCAGAGCAAGGGTTAACAGGGATTTTTATGTAACACAACAATAGATCAAGCAGGGGGAATTATGATAAAGGTAACAACAGTTCAACTTACAGTCATGGCCAAAATTATTGACACCCCTGCAATTCTGTCAGATAATACTCATTTTCTTCCTGAAAATGATTGCAAACACAAATTATTTGGTATTATTATCTTCATTTAATTTGTCTTAAATGAAAAAAAACACAAAAAGAATTGTCCTAAAGCCAAATTGGATATAATTCCACACCAAACATAAAAAAGGGGGTGGACAAAAGTATTGGCACTGTTCAAAAAATCATGTGATTCTTCTCTAATTTGTGCAATTAACAGCACCTGTAACTTACCTGTGGCACCTAACAGGTGTTGGCAATAACTAAATCACACTTGCAGCCAGTTGATGTGGATTAAAGTTGACTCAACCGCTGTCCTGTGTTCTTGTGTGCACCACATTGAGCATGGAGAAAAGAAAGAAGACCAAAGAACTGTCTGAGGACTTGAGAAACCAGATTGTGAGGAAGCATGAGCAATCTCAAGGCTACAAGTCCATCTCCAAAGACCTGAATGTTCCTGTGTCTACCGTGCGCAGTGTTATCAAGAAGTGTTAAGCCCATGGCACTGTGGCTAACCTCCCTAGATGTGGACGGAAAAGAAAAATTGACAAGAGATTTCAACGCAAGATTGTGCGGATGTTGGATAAAGAACCTCGACTAACATCCAAACAAGTTCAAGCTGCCCTGCAGTCCGAGGGTACAACAGTGTCAACCCGTACTATCCGTCGGCATCTGAATGAAAAGGGACTGTATGGTAGGAGACCCAGGAAGACCCCACTTCTTACCCCGAGACATAAAAAAGCCAGGCTGGAGTTTGCCAAAACTTACCTGAAAAAGCCTAAAACGTTTTGGAAGAATGTTCTCTGGTCAGATGAGACAAAAGTAGAGCTTTTTGGGCAAAGGCATCAACATAGAGTTTACAGGAGAAAAAAAAGAGGCATTCAAAGAAAAGAACACGGTTCCTACAGTCAAACATGGCGGAGGTTCCCTGATGTTTTGGGGTTGCTTTGCTGCCTCTGGCACTGGACTGCTGGAACGTGTGCATGGCGTTATGAAGTCTGAAGACGACCAACAAATTTTGCAGCATAATGTAGGGCCCAGTGTGAGAAAGCTGGGTCTCCGTCAGAGGTCCTGGGTCTTCCAGCAGGACAATGACCCAAAACACACTTCAAAAAGCACTAGAAAATGGTTTGAGAGAAAGCACTGGAGACTTCTAAGGTGGCCAGCAATGAGTCCAGACCTGAATCCCATAGACACCTGTGGAGAGATCTAAAAATGGCAGTTTGGAGAAGGCACTCATCAAATATCAGGGACCTGGAGCAGTTTGCCAAAGAAGAATGGTCTAAAATTCCAGCAGAGCATTGTAAGAAACTCATTGATGGTTACCGGAAGCGGTTGGTCGCAGTTATTTTGGCTAAAGGTTGTGCAACCAAGTATTAGGCTTAGGCTGCCAATACTTTTGTCTGGCCCATTTTTGAAGTTTTGTGTGAAATGATCAATGTTTTGCTCTTTGCTTCATTCTCTTTTGTGTTTTTTCATTTAAGACAAATTAAATGAAGATAATAATACCAAAGAATTTGTGTTTGCAATCCTTTTCAGGAAGAAAATGAGTATTATCTGACAGAATTTCAGGGGTGTCAATACTTTTTGCCATGACTGTATCAGTCTCTGGGCCTTGGTAGGAGGTGGCTGGAAGATCCCTTGGTGGCACCGCAGGTGGCACGAGAAGTCTCCAATCCAGTCCCGCAGAAAGGCGATGCACTGTCTCCTTGCGGTGGTGATTGTTATGTTTGCTAATGACAGGTGTTATGAAGGCAATCCAGAAACACAGTGTGCTTAGCGATCAGAGCGCACACAGTGATCTGACAAATACCCAAAAATACAAGAACGAGCTCTGAGACGTGGAAACTCTGTAGACTGCACACCTGATCCTATCCTAAACACAACTAAAAGCGGCTGTGGATTGCGCCTAACAACTACCTAGGCAACTCGGCACAGCCTAAGAAACTAGCTAGCCTGAAGATAGAAAAATAGGCCTGACTTGCCCCAGAGAAATTCCCCAAAGGAAAAGGCAGCCCCCCACATATAATGACTGTGAGTAAGATGAAAAGACAAAACGTAGGGATGAAATAGATTCAGCAAAGTGGGGCCCGATATTCTAGGACAGAGCGAGGACAGTAAAGCGAACTTTGCAGTCTACAAAAAACCCTAAAGCAAAACCACGCAAAGGGGGCAAAAAAAAACCACCGTGCCGAACTAACGGCACGGCGGTACACCCTTTGCGTCTCAGAGCTTCCAGCAAAACAAAAGACAAGCTGGACAGAAAAAAAGAAACAAAAAAGCAAAAAGCACTTAGTTATACAGAGCAGCAGGTCACAGGAACAATCAGGAGAAGCTCAGATCCAACACTGAAACATTGACAAGGAGCAAGGATAGCAGCATCAGGCGGAGTTAAGTAATGAAGCAGTTAACGAGCTCACCAGAACACCTGAGGGAGGAAGCTCAGAAGCTGCAGTACCACTTGTGACCACAGGAGTGAATTCAGCCACAGAATTCACAACAGTACCCCCCCCTTGAGGAGGGGTCACCGAACCCTCACCAGAGCCCCCAGGCCGACCAGGATGAGCCGCATGAAAGGCACGAACAAGATCGGAAGCATGAACATCAGAGGCAAAAACCCAGGAATTATCTTCCTGAGCATAACCCTTCCATTTAACCAGATACTGGAGTTTCCGTCTAGAAACATGAGAATCCAAAATCTTCTCCACAATATACTCCAATTCCCCCTCCACCAAAACCGGGGCAGGAGGCTCAACAGATGGAACCATAGGTGCCACGTATCTCCGCAACAACGACCTATGGAATACATTATGTATGGAAAAGGAGTCTGGGAGGGTCAAACGAAAAGACACAGGATTGAGAACCTCAGAAATCCTATACGGACCAATAAAACGAGGTTTAAATTTAGGAGAGGAAACCTTCATAGGAATATGACGAGAAGATAACCAAACCAGATCCCCAACACGAAGTCGGGGACCCACACGGCGTCTGCGATTAGCGAAAAGTTGAGCTTTCTCCTGGGACAAGATCAAATTGTCCACTACCTGAGTCCAGATCTGCTGCAACCTATCCACCACAGAATCCACACCAGGACAGTCCGAAGACTCAACCTGTCCTGAAGAGAAACGAGGATGGAACCCAGAATTGCAAAAAAATGGAGAAACCAAGGTAGCCGAGCTGGCCCGATTATTAAGGGCGAACTCAGCCAACGGCAAAAAGGACACCCAATCATCCTGGTGTGCAGAAACAAAACATCTCAGATATGTTTCCAAGGTCTGATTGGTTCGTTCGGTCTGGCCATTAGTCTGAGGATGGAAAGCCGAGGAAAAGGATAGGTCAATGCCCATCCTACCACAAAAGGCTCGCCAAAACCTTGAAACAAACTGGGAACCTCTGTCAGAAACAATATTCTCAGGAATGCCATGCAACCGAACCACATGCTGAAAGAACAAAGGTACCAAATCAGAGGAGGAAGGCAATTTAGCCAAGGGCACCAGATGGACCATTTTAGAAAAGCGATCACAGACCACCCAAATGACTGACATCTTTTGAGAAACGGGAAGGTCAGAAATGAAATCCATCGAAATATGTGTCCAAGGCCTCTTTGGGACCGGCAAGGGCAAAAGCAACCCACTGGCACGAGAACAGCAGGGCTTAGCCCTAGCACAAATCCCACAGGACTGCACAAAAGTACGTACATCCCGTGACAGAGATGGCCACCAGAAGGATCTAGCCACTAACTCTCTGGTACCAAAGATTCCAGGATGACCAGCCAACACCGAACAATGAAGTTCAGAGATAAGTTTATTAGTCCACCTATCAGGGACGAACAGTTTCTCTGCTGGACAACGATCAGGTTTATTCGCCTGAAATTTTTGCAGCACCCGCCGCAAATCAGGGGAGATGGCAGACACAATGACTCCTTCCTTGAGGATACCCGCTGGCTCAGATAAACCCGGAGAGTCGGGCACAAAACTCCTAGACAGAGCATCCGCCTTCACATTTTTAGAGCCCGGAAGGTACGAAATCACAAAGTCGAAGCGGGCAAAAAATAACGACCAACGGGCCTGTCTAGGATTCAAGCGCTTGGCAGACTCGAGATAAGTCAAGTTCTTATGATCAGTCAATACCACCACGCGATGCTTAGCTCCTTCAAGCCAATGACGCCACTCCTCGAATGCCCACTTCATGGCCAGCAACTCTCGATTGCCCACATCATAATTACGCTCAGCAGGCGAAAACTTCCTGGAAAAGAAAGCACATGGTTTCATCACTGAGCAATCAGAACCTCTCTGTGACAAAACCGCCCCTGCTCCAATCTCAGAAGCATCAACCTCGACCTGGAACGGAAGAGAAACATCTGGCTGACACAACACAGGGGCAGAACAAAAACGACGCTTCAACTCCTGAAAAGCTTCCACAGCAGCAGAAGACCAATTAACCAAATCAGCACCTTTCTTGGTCAAATCGGTCAATGGTTTGGCAATGCTAGAAAAATTACAGATGAAGCGACGATAAAAATTAGCAAAGCCCAGGAACTTTTGCAGACTTTTCAGAGATGTCGGCTGAATCCAATCCTGGATGGCTTGGACCTTAACTGGATCCATCTCGATAGTAGAAGGGGTAAAGATGAACCCCAAAAATGAAACTTTCTGCACACCGAAGAGACACTTTGATCCCTTCACAAACAAAGAGTTAGCACGCAGGACCTGAAAAACCATTCTGACCTGCTTCACATGAGACTCCCAATCATCTGAGAAGATCAAAATGTCATCCAAGTAAACAATCAGGAATTTATCCAGATACTCACGGAAGATGTCATGCATAAAAGACTGAAACATAGATGGAGCATTGGCAAGTCCGAACGGCATCACTAGATACTCAAAATGACCATCGGGCGTATTGAATGCAGTTTTCCATTCATCTCCTTGCCTGATTCTCACCAGATTATACGCACCACGAAGATCTATCTTAGTGAACCAACTAGCCCCCTTAATCCGAGCAAACAAGTCAGATAACAATGGCAAGGGATACTGAAATTTAACAGTGATCTTATTAAGAAGGCGGTAATCAATACACGGTCTCAGCGAACCATCCTTCTTGGCTACAAAGAAGAACCCTGCTCCCAGTGGTGATGACGATGGGCGAATATGTCCCTTCTCCAGGGATTCCTTCACATAACTGCGCATAGCGGCGTGTTCGGGCACGGATAAATTAAATAATCGACCTTTAGGGAATTTACTACCAGGAATCAAATTGATAGCACAATCACAATCCCTATGCGGAGGTAGAGCATCGGACTTGGGCTCTTCAAATACATCCTGATAATCAGACAAGAACTCTGGGACCTCAGAAGGGGTGGATGACGAAATCGACAAAAATGGAACATCACCATGTACCCCCTGACAACTCCAGCTGGATACCGACATGGAATTCCAATCCAATACTGGATTATGGGTTTGTAGCCATGGCAACCCCAACACGACCACATCATGCAGATTATGCAACACCAGAAAGCGAATAACTTCCTGATGTGCAGGAGCCATGCACATGGTCAGCTGGGCCCAGTATTGAGGTTTATTCTTGGCCAAAGGTGTAGCATCAATTCCTCTCAATGGAATAGGACACCGCAAAGGCTCCAAGAAAAACCCACAACGTTTAGCATAATCCAAATCCATCAGATTCAGGGCAGCGCCCGAATCCACAAACGCCATGACAGAAAACGACGACAAAGAGCATATCAAGGTAATGGACAGAAGGAATTTGGACTGTACAGTACCAATGACGGCAGACCTAGCGGACCGCTTAGTGCGCTTAGGACAATCAGAAATAGCATGAGTGGAATCACCACAGTAGAAACACAGACCATTCAGACGTCTGTATTCCTGCCGTTCAACTCTAGTCATAGTCCTATCGCACTGCATAGGCTCAGGTTTAACCTCAGGCAGTACCGCCAAATGGTGCACAGATTTACGCTCGCGCAAGCGTCGACCGATCTGAATGGCCAAAGACAAAGACTCATTCAAACCAGCAGGCATAGGAAATCCCACCATGACATCCTTAAGAGCCTCAGAGAGACCCTTTCTGAACAAAGCTGCCAGCGCAGATTCATTCCACTGAGTGAGTACTGACCATTTCCTAAATTTCTGACAATATACTTCTATATCATCCTGACCCTGGCACAAAGCCAGCAAATTTTTCTCAGCCTGATCCACTGAATTAGGCTCATCGTACAGCAATCCGAGCGCCAGGAAAAACGCATCGACACTACTCAATGCAGGGTCTCCTGGCGCAAGAGAAAATGCCCAGTCTTGAGGGTCGCCGCGCAAAAAAGAAATAATAATCAAAACCTGTTGAATAGGATTACCAGAAGAATGAGGTTTCAAGGCCAGAAATAGCTTACAATTATTTTTGAAACTTAGAAACTTAGTTCTATCTCCAAAAAACAAATCAGGAATAGGAATTCTTGGTTCTAACATAGATTTCTGATCAATAGTATCTTGAATTTTTTGTACATTTATAACGAGATTATCCATTGAAGAGCACAGACCCTGAATATCCATGTCCTCACCTGTGTCCAGAATCACCCAAATGTCTAGGGGAAAAAAAAAAGTGAACACAGAGCAGAAAAAAAAAAAAAAAAATGATGTCAGAACTTTTTCTTTCCCTCTATTGAGAATCATTAGTTAGGCTCCTTGTACTGTTATGTTTGCTAATGACAGGTGTTATGAAGGCAATCCAGAAACACAGTGTGCTTAGCGATCAGAGCGCACACAGTGATCTGACAAATACCCCAAAATACAAGAACGAGCTCTGAGACGTGGAAACTCTGTAGACTGCACACCTGATCCTATCCTAAACACAACTAAAAGCGGCTGTGGATTGCGCCTAACAACTACCTAGGCAACTCGGCACAGCCTAAGAAACTAGCTAGCCTGAAGATAGAAAAATAGGCCTGACTTGCCCCAGAGAAATTCCCCAAAGGAAAAGGCAGCCCCCCACATATAATGACTGTGAGTAAGATGAAAAGACAAAACGTAGGGATGAAATAGATTCAGCAAAGTGGGGCCCGATATTCTAGGACAGAGCGAGGACAGTAAAGCGAACTTTGCAGTCTACAAAAAACCCTAAAGCAAAACCACGCAAAGGGGGCAAAAAAAACCCACCGTGCCGAACTAACGGCACGGCGGTACACCCTTTGCGTCTCAGAGCTTCCAGCAAAACAAAAGACAAGCTGGACAGAAAAAAAGAAACAAAAAGCAAAAAGCACTTAGCTATACAGAGCAGCAGGTCACAGGAACAATCAGGAGAAGCTCAGATCCAACACTGAAACATTGACAAGGAGCAAGGATAGCAGCATCAGGCGGAGTTAAGTAATGAAGCAGTTAACGAGCTCACCAGAACACCTGAGGGAGGAAGCTCAGAAGCTGCAGTACCACTTGTGACCACAGGAGTGAATTCAGCCACAGAATTCACAACAGGTGATGTCAGAGGCGTAGCTAGAGCTTTTGCCGCCCGGGGCTGTTCCCGAGTTTGGCGCCCCCCCCCCCCCCCGGCTCAATACACACAAAGGTTACCAAAAATGGTTTTCCTGTTTTGTAGAACTTAAACTGGGCCTAATGGTGTCACCCCCACATGCCAAACCTGTGACTTAATACCACCACACCATGACCAGACCACATAGTGACCGAATAATACTACATACAAGGGACAAATACCACAACACCATTTCCAGACCACATATTACCACCACATAGTGACTGAATACTACAATACTGATCAGTAATAAAAAAAAACACAATACTATCACCATAAGTGCCAGTATTCACAGGAGATCTGTACTTAGTATGCAGTGTCTGTGTAGAGGTAATACAGAGATCACTGGTGGTATTATACACAGGAACTCTGTATATAATGTATAGGTAATACAGTGATCCCTGGTGACATTGTACACAGGACCGCTGTATATAGTATACAGTGTATAGTGTCAGTGTATAGGTAACACTGACTCACCAGTGACGTCTCTAGGTGAAGTCCTTCATCTTTCATCCAGCACAGACCGCCATCATTCCTTCCAGCCAGGACTCATCTCTGCAGGAAATAACACAGTTATCTCGAGCTCCGCTTGCAGAACACATTACTTAATTTTTCACAACTTCTACATTACACCACATGAAGACAAAAAGGCGATATAGTGTCACTCTGCACAATAACAGTACCGCCCCCCCATTTAAAACAGTATACTCAAAAAATAAAATAAATACATCACTGCAGTAATAATATCCCTTAATTAGCCCCTATGGTAACACTATTCCCCACCCTGGCCCCGTTTATCTCATTCCTGGCTCCAGCCATATGTTCTCGTATCCTGCACTCATGACTATCCATTCTACCCCATATGATCTCCCCATCCTGCCCCACCAGCCTCCATCGTATCCGTCCTGCCCCATGATCCAATCCTGCCCCATGTCTCCAATCATGCCCCAAGTCCTGCCCCCAGTGTGTCCAGCAATCTGCCCCATGGTCTCCAGTATTGCCCCGTTGTGTCCAGCAATCTGCCCCATGGTCTCCAGTATTGCCCCAGTGTCCAGCAATCTGCCCCATGGTCTCCAGTATTGCCCCAGTGTGTCCAGCAATCTGCCCCATGGTCTCCAGTATTGCCCCAGTGTGTCCAGCAATCTGCCCCATGGTCTCCTGTATTGCCCCAGTGTGTCCAGCAATCTGCCCCATGGTCTCCTGTATTGCCCCAGTGTGTCCAGCATTCTGCCCCATGGTCTCCAGTATTGCCCCATTGTGTCCAGCATTCTGCCCCATGGTCTCCAGCATTGCCCCCAGAGTCAGACATAAAGAAAAAAAAAAAAAAAGTAAAATCCTCACCTCTCCCGTTCCTAGCGCAGGTCCGGTGCAGCCAGTCAGCGTCTCTCCGGCTCTGCGACGCTCAGGACAGAGAGGCAGAGCGGCGCGCACAGTAGTGACGTCATCGCGCCCTCTGCTCTGAGACGTCGCAGAGTCAGAGGACGCTGTAGCTGCCGGCGCCGCAGGAACCAGGAGAGGTGAGTATAGAGCGGGGGGCGGGGGCCCAGGGGCTGGGGGAGCCTGGTCGTGGCGGCGGACGGCGCCGCCCGAAGATTTAAAGGGGCGTCTTTTTTTTTTTTTTTTTTCTTTCTCCTGCAGCGCCGGCCGCCCCCCGCATTGTGCCGCCCGGGGCGGACCGCCCCCCCCGCACCCCCCTTCCTACGCCACTGGGTGATGTCATGGTTTGCCTGGGATGCTTAGGTTTGGAGTTGCTGGTGTTAATCTTGGGAGCCTCCCTTTGGTTTCAGCGAGGTTTTTTATAGCCTTTTTGTGGGTCTAGGCATCGTAGGTTATGTTCTGTCTGTTTGGTTTTGACAGAAGAGTCCTCTTCTGTCTGTTTGGTTTTGACCTGGTTTGTTCCCCATTGTGATTTTGCATACTGATTATGTACCTCATCTGCTTCTCTGGTTTCTGACTTCGGCTGTGTCTTAGGTTTTTGCTGCTTGTCTTCTGATTCGGTACTTCCTCGTCTGACCCGGCTTCCATGACCTCAGCCTGCCTTGACTATTCTTCCGTGGTGCCCTTCCTTCCCTGGTGTCCCGTGGTTACTGTTCCCCTCCAAACCACGGGATTCTGCTGTGCGCTCCGCTGTCTACTTTGGCAGCTTTTCTCTAAGCTCCGCCCCTTCTCTTGTGACCTGCGATCACGTGATCGCAGGTCCTATTCCTGCATAAAGCGGCACCACTGTCGCTGCCCTCAGTTCCTGGATAGAGTGGGTGCCGCCGTCCATCTTGGGGCATCTGTTACTCTGATCTCCTGCAGCTTGGACTGCACAGGCTCCTGGTTAGTGTTCGCCTGGCAGGTCCTGATAGGTGAATCCTCTAGGTCCATCGGCACATGGTCTCCTAGTACGGGCACGTGAGGTTGTAGGGGTGTAGGTCCATGGCACAGCGGACGTAGAAAACAGTTCAGCATACAAGGCCGCAGGAATAGTATGCAGTCCAGTGGTTATGGCCACAGGAGCAGGCCGGCACTCAGTAGGCACCGCAGGGATAGGACTCAGCGGTACCTCTGTGATGGTGAGCGGAACGATGCTCTGCAGTCCTTACGTGTCACTGTGCGGTGTGGCAATCTCTCTGGGATCTGTGTCGTCAGTCAGGAGAAGGCACGGATAGCTGGCATGGGTAAGTCGAGAGGGAGTCAACAGTCTCTGTGCTCTCATTCTGGTTCCCCGCCAAAAACCCTGTCTTCCCACGCACACCACTATTTAAGTCGGACCCACCCCATCAGTCAGGTGTCCTGAACTGCTCCGGTCAACAATCTCTTCCCCCCGGTATAATGGTGACATCCCCGACAGTTCCAGCCCAGACATGCAAGAGGGACCTGTGCCTGGCTCTCCTCCCTACACTGGCAGCAGCATTCAGGGACAACATATAGTATATTGCTGGGAGAGATATAATCAGAAGAGTGGAGTTTAATATAAAGAGCAGGTTTCAAACAGCATAATAACAAGGATCTGAAAATGAAATCCTGTGAAAAGGGTCCGTTCTAGTCTTTAGAGGGCACCTGGAACATGGGTCTTGGCTCTCAATGCCTTTGCACTCTGGAATATGTTATAATGAAAATCTGTCAATTCTTAAAGCACACACTACTGTAGTAGAGTTTTGGAATACCAAGAAAACATTGTACATAAAGTTATTTAATCTGAAATATCCTCCTGACATCTACTCATGTACACTTGAGACAATGTTGCATAATTTTATTTTATTACCACATAAATTGTTAATAGTGGTTTCAATGTAGTTCACAGTTTTTCTAGTATAAACTAATACATTTTCAATCATTTCTTGCTTTCATTTTTCCCTCTTAGGTGCTATAGCTGTGCTATATCTGTGCTCTCAGGAAGGGTTCTGTACGGAATTAGTCTCCTTCCCCTTCTGGCAGCTGTAAATATAATCCCATCTAACTCTGACTGCTGAAAGACTATGCCCTCTCAGCTCTATTGCAATATTAGCTGCTCTATAGCCACTATGCAGAAAACTGGTAGTTGTGAGAGTTACTAAGCACCGTCACTCTGATTATTAGATGGACATTCATTTTGCTAGACACTTTGAAAACAATATTAGGAGAGTTAGACTATGTGCACATGTTCAGGAATGTCTGCAGAATTTTCCTGAACAAAACCAGACTTTTTCTGCAGGAAATCCGCTCACATTTTTATTGTGTTTTTGTGCTTTTTTGGGGGGTTTTTGCGTTTTTTCCCGCAGCTTCCCAATGCAATAACATAGCGGCAAAATGCGAAAAATCCGCAAAATTAATGAACATGCTGCGTTTTTTACCGCGATGCATTTTTTTCTGCGGAAAAAAGAATGTGCACAATAATTGAGTAATGCATTAAAAGCTTAATGTAAGCTTTTTATAAGCGTTTTTTCCATAGAAAATGGCCGAAAAAAACGCGAAAAATCCTGAACGTGTGCACATCGCCTAAATGTCATAAATCTTCACTGGCTCAATATAGAAACTTCAGGCAGATGCTGCCATAGTCGAGTTCTAACACATGGTACCCTGTGCTGCAAGGCAACATTACTAGGCACTGGGCCACCATGCTTTCCATAGATTTCAATCAGAAGAAACATCTGCTGTGAGGTTGAAGAACCAGATGTTATTTTGTAACCTGGTTGCATTTTATTACAGTCACCTCAATAGCAGTTTACATGTTCAGTACAAATATATAACTCCATCCTACAGCGAAGAGCCCCGAGCTTGTAGAAATGGCCTGCCTATAAGTCATCACAGTCCACGGTAGCATATGCTCTTGGCATGCTGTCATTATCTTGTAGGTAAAACACTAATTCAAAGGTTATTCATAGAAGATTGCTAATTTAAAAAAAAATCAGTTACTGAAAGAAAAAAAATACATTGAAGCTAAAAAAAATTTTCTATAAATGTTTAGATGATTGCAGACAGATTTTATCATCATGATTTTTTTTTTGGCCAAAGTGCACATAGTGAGGTGGACAATTAAGTTATCAATTGATCATCTTCTTTTACGAAAAGGTGATGGCGCTTTTCTAAAAAATGGGGCATGGTAAAATTGCAAAGTGCCAGATTTACTATAATGTACACCAAAAAAGTGTCAATGATTATAGTTGAAATCTTGACCACGGTAACTGTATACTGCGATTTAAAGGGAACCTGTCACCCTGAAAATCGTGGGTGAGGTAAGCCCACCGGCATCAGGGGCTTATCTGCAGCATTCTGTAATGCTGTAGATAAGCCCCCGATGTTACATGAAAAGGAGAAAAAGACGTTAGATTATACTCACCCAGGGGCGGTCCCGCTGCTGGTCAGGTCGGATGGGTGTCTCTGGTCCGCTGCGGCGCCTCCCATCTTCATTACAAGACGTCCTCTTCTGATCTTCAGCCATGGCTCCGGCGCAGGCGTACTTTGCTCTGCCCTGTTGAGGGCAGACAAAGTACTGCAGTGCGCAGGCGCCGGGCCTCTGACCTTTCCGGCGTCTGCGCACTGCAGTACTATCCTCTGCCCTCAAGAGGGCAGAGCAAAGTACGCCTGTGCCGGAGCCGTGGCTGAAGATCAGAAGAGGACGTCTTGTAATGAAGATGGGAGGCGCCGCAGCGGACCAGAGACACCCATCCGACCTGACCAGCAGCGGGACCGCCCCTGGGTGAGTATAATATAACGTCTTTTTCTCCTCTTTCAGGTAACATCGGGGGCTTATCTACAGCATTACAGAATGCTGTAGATAAGCCCCTGATGCCGGTGGGCTTACCTCACCCGCGATTTTCGGGGTGACAGGTTCCCTTTAACATTTCTGCTCCTGCAATTCAGAAAGAAAGGACAGTAGTGGTTTATAGCTGGTTCTGTCTTCCCTTCTCCAGAGGACGCAGCTCTTAAGAGGAACCTGGCGCCACATTTTCCCATTACAAACTATGGCCATCAACTTTACCGCCTCTTTTACTGTAGTCTAACAACCTGTATATAACCACCCAACCCCTCTACATACATACATTTGTTTTGGCGCCTCCTCTCTGCCCGCAATTGCTGTCCTGCCCTGCTTCAAGTGGAAGACACATCCTACATCATCCACACGGTGCCCCCAATCTCACTCCTGCTTACTGCGCTCTGCCCTGCCGAGGATACAGCAGAGCACTGAAATGCGCCTGCACCAGGAGAGGACAGAAAAGTGTCGATGACTTGGAAGTACAACCGGCACATGCACATTAGAATACTTTCCTCTGTGGTGCAATATGTTAGCATTGCAGTCCCACTTTTAATATTTGCCCATGGCCACACTGTATGTAAAACTGATCATGTCAGTTGCTGCCTACACAGACCACATGAGAAACTCATCTCCACTGCTGTGCTCTGTATAAGCAGAGGCCGAGATAACAGAAGATTAAGAGCTAATTTATAATATAACCAAAGATGTGTCCTTCTGTCCGAAACCTCCAGCGTATGCGCAGTAGTAAGTGCATGTCAGGGCGGCGGTTGGAGCAGGGGCAACTTCACCAGCGGGGAAAAGGGGAGGAGAGAGGGGGTGGAGAGAGATTAAGGGGAGGGAAAGAGATAAGGGGAAGAGAGAGAGGTGGGAAGAGAGAGAGGTGGGAAGAGAGAGAGAGAGAGGAGGAGAGAGAGAGGGGGAGAAAGAGAGAAACGGAAAGAGAGAGAAAGGGAAGAGAGAGAGAGATGGGAAGAGAGAGAGAGAGGAGGAGAGAGAGAGGGGGGAGAAAGAGAGAGAGGGAGAAGAGAGAAACAGGGAAAGAGAAAATGAGAGATAGAGACAGAGAGGGGGAGAGAGGGTGGAGGGAGAGGGGGAGGGACAAAGGAGGAAGGAAGAGGAGAGAGATAGAGGAGGAGAGAGAGAGGGGAGAGAAAGAGAGAGGAGGAGAGAGAGAGGGGGAGAAAGAGAGAGAGGGAGAAGAGAGAAACAGGGAAAGAGAGAGAAGGGGAAGAGAAAATGAGAGACAGAGACAGAGAGGGGGAGAGAGGGTGGAGAGAGAGGGGGAGGGACAAAGGAGGAGTGAAGAGGAGATAGATAGAGGAGGAGAGAGAGAGGAAAGAGAGAGGAGGAGAGAGAGAGGGGGAGAAAGAGAGAGAGGGAGAAGAGAGAAACAGGGAAAGAGAGAGAAGGGGAAGAGAAAATGAGAGATAGAGACAGAGAGCGGGAGAGAGGGTGGAGAGAGAGGGGGAGGGACAAAGGAGGAGTGAAGAGGAGAGAGATAGAGGAGGAGAGAGAGAGAGGAAAGAAAGAGAGAGGAGAAGAGAGAGGGGGAGAGAGAGGGAGTAGAGAGAAACAGGGAAAGACAGAGAAGGGGAAGAGAAAATGAGAGATAGAGACAGAGAGGGGGTGAGAGGGTGGAGGGGGAGGGACAAAGGAGGAATGAAGAGGAGAGAGATAGAGGAGGAGAGAGAGAGGGGAGAAAGAAAGAGAAAGGGGAAAGAGAGAAACAGGGGAAAGAGATAGAGGGGAAGAGAGAACAAGAGATAGAGACAGAGAGGGGGATAGAGAAGGAGAGAGAGGAGGGGTGGAGAGAGAGGGGGAGGGAGAGAAACTTACTACCAAGGCGTAGAACGGGGTTCAATAGCTAGTAGCATTAAATAATGTCTGTCACACATCATCCAATGCTGTTTTCGTTCTTCCCAAGAGTTGATTTATATTTTTACACTTTTCTAACCTTAACCAGGGATATTGCTGGGATTAGGCTTAGTGCTAGGTCTTAGGGCTAGGGAAAGGTTTAAAGAAGTTGTCCACTACTTTATGATTGATGACCTATCCATGTCAGCAGGAGGCGGATGTGCAGTTTCCAGCCACAGCCACTTTCAGAAGACAGAGGAGCTTTGCAATTGAGCATTTCTGGCAGGCGGCTGCCACTGCTTACACCAAGAGCAGATGATTGGTGGGAATGTCAACTATCAGAGCTGGACCGTGACCAATCAGACATTGATGACCTATCCTAAGGATATCGTATCCTAAGGATTGGTCATCATTGATAAAGTAGCGGACAACTTATTTAAGGTTAGCATTAGGACTTGGATTAGGATAAGGACTACTGTAATTAAACAAAAAAATATAACATTGTATGTATATTTTGTTTTGGATTGTTGGACAGAAAAAAAAAAAAACCTTTAAAAGGTCAATGTGAAAACTATAACTACATGAGTATTTTCCTCAAATTCCAAAACATGTGCTGCTTAGAGATGAATTTATTTGAGCGTAATTGAATTTTTGAATTTTACAAAAATTCAGGAGAATACAGACTTTTTTCATTTACCTTTGTGGCCATTTCTCTGAAGCATAGATGACCAAGCAAAAGTTAAAAAAAAAAAAAAATAATAATAATATTCATTGCTGACAAGTGAGTATTCTTTTTTAATTTTTTTTACATCCTACATTTATTATTCTCTGTGATCTGGGAAGATTTGCTGCCATTCGAATTTTCATGTAAAATTTGCATGTTTTGCCAAATTTGATTCTCGACAGATTAGCTTATCTCTAGACGTACCGGGTGGATGAAGGGCTCAGTACTGAGGTGGTGGAAAGGAATCAGGGAGTGCTGAAAGTTCATCAGTTAGGAGTCGCAAAATGATTGCCTTGACTTTGGTGGTGGCAACCAACAATAAGTCACTGCCATACATGTATGGTGGGTAGGGGTTACTAGAGCCGAGCTGCAATATCAGAGATGGCGTATGGTTAGGAGTGGTACTGCTTTTTTTGGAAGAAAGTAGCCATGTTTTTATAAATTTGTACAAGACCATTAATTTTTTTCCAAAGCATTGGGATGCCGTGCACAGCAGAATTAGGTCTCTTGTGTATGAAGGTATGGTAATTTCTCAAGGATGGTTAAATCTTTTCTTTTTTTTTTTTTTTCAATTATAAAATGACTGATGTGTCTTTCATGTGTAATTCAATGAAGGAAAATACATTATCAAATTGAAGTGCCTTAAAGATATACATGGTTTTATTGCGGGATATATTAAAAGCACTTACAGCAAGTCTGCGGGGCTTACAACCTGCTCGCGGAAAGACTTTCAAAATAAAACTAAGATATTATAAGAACATGATGGAAATGTGTAAGAGATAATAATTACCAAGATTAACACATTAAAAAAAAGGGAAAGGGTTGTCTGAATATTCAGCACCTTCATCATTGATGTGAGTGCAAATCTTGTCTAATATTGGAGTAAAATAAGAATAATAAACGCCAGGAAATAGGTCCTTGATTTACCGCGATGTTTCAGGGCAAGCTGGGTGGTAAATGAAATCACTGCCATTAGAGGTCCCAAACGAGGATGCAGATGCATAATTGCCAACCAACTGTCCTGTTTTTTCAGATTCCGTCCTGGCAAATTGGGGGTGTCCTGGGCAGAAAGGGACAAGGTTAATCTAAGCCCAAAAATGGGTCTTCCAGGATACTCATGTTCCTGGCAATCCTGAGAGGGATGGTGGAGTTCTCAGGTGGGATTAAGGTTAGGACTTGAACATAGCAAAACCTGTAGAGAAATAAATGGGCATCTCGATATAGGAGCAAAACCACAAAGAAAAACAAAAAACCCCTAAAAATTTACTTTTATTGTTATATTAAAAGTACTCATTAAAAAAAGGGTACAAGGATCAACCAGGAACCACCCAATAAACAGTGTTCAGGTCAAAAAAGGTCTAGTAACCATTAAAATTAAATAGTATGGAAGGGGGACTAATCTTACCCTGTAAGACCATGAGAGAAGCCCTACCTACCAGCAGAGGTTGGCACCCTAATTGTAGAAGATACATATGTTCCCATAAGATGTAGGCTTCAGTCTAAGAGAGGATTGACATTAGGCCCTGGCAACGAGAATCGCCTTATCATGGCTGCCAGGTACACATGAATTGGCCAATTTATGCACTAAGTATTCTCAATTATTCATATTTGTAGTGCAGTGATGCAATTTAATTTTCATGTTTCATGTTTGCATGTTATAGCGCTACAGAGTGCTGTTTTATTTGTTTGATTGTATATGAGTTGGTGACTCTAGGTAAGCACCTGTTCAGACCTACTTTATGTTTGGATGTGAAGGTCAGTTTTTTTTCATATTACAAATGTCATTCCTTGCCTTGCTGGCTTTATTACTTAGCAGAATCACACTGTAGTCATAGAGGAGGGGTTTATATTTAGAGGTGGGGCTATATTACAAATGTCATTCCTTGTCTCATTGGCTGCATTATTTGGATGCGTCAAACTCTTCCTATGGGGGTACGGTCTATATTTGGGGGTGGGACTATTTTGCAAATGTCATTCCTTAGTGGCAGACCGGTTCCCATAACTTGACAGTCACCAATCACAATATCACTCAGTATTACAAGATTTATCCACCCATTAGTCACATTGGGTTCAGTTCTACTGTTATGCCATGCTAAAGGTTTTTTTTTTTGCAAGTAACATTACCTAATTTAATCTGTCAGTTTTCGGACACAGGAACCTTGAGAGCGGCTGGTGTTTTAATGAATGTCTTCCTTCTCCAGCCCTCTCTACCCTGCCAGTGATCTATGACTTACTCCTCTCTTAGTTTGCTGTTTCACGTGGATTTCTAAACATCAGCTTTAGTTGCCGAGCGTATAACTCAGAGGTTGTATGTGTCATATCCCTATTAGCAGTGATTTGTAAGCCAACTTTAATAGCAACTGGAATGAGACATTACATCCCGGCGTTGAATAACATAATAAACAAAATAAATAAACTTGGGTTTAAAAAAATGCTTATGTTTTTGAAAGCAATACGGATAGGCGACACTCACTACAATCCTCACTTAGAAACTCTTCGTATTCCCCGGCTTGTGCTGTGCTTTATTTTCTCTTGGACTATGTTAAACCACAAAAATAAACCTCCAAGTTACACCAAACCGCTTAACTTTTTCTGTTTGTTTTGTCTTTAATTTTATTCTACCATGACTCTGGACCGAGGTCCCACTTGGCAAACGAGAGCGCGACTCATGAGAGGAGCCTGTATTCTGCAATTTACCAAGACTTGGATCCTGCAGCTACTAAAAAAAATTAGGCCAGCATGGCTAAACATTTCTTAGGAAAGCAAACAGGGGCTTGGTTTAGCAGAAGAAAATACTCAGCCCTACCACAGCTTTTGTGGATAGACTTGTATACAAAAGTTACCGGGCACTTTCACTCGAAAATGAAAAATAGACAAAATTGAAAAATGTTAAAAAAAAGGAAAAATAAAATAAGTGGCTTTTCTGTATCCACATTAAACATAAATAAATGGTAATATGGAGTTGGTTCCCTTTTTGCAGCTTTAATAACTCTCACTCTTCTGGGATCTAAGGGGTATCGTTTCTCCTTATGGAGAGTGACATACCATCTCTGGCTTGTCAAGGTAAGGAGGCTTATTCGCCATGCAATGCTCCTCTGGGAAATATAACATGCAAATTGCCTCTTCTGAGAAAAAAGAGGACTTAAACTCTATAGCGCCACCTGTTGGAAGTAGTGATCCTACAAGTCACAATCAACTCTTCTGGGAAGAATTTCTACGAGATTTTGAAGGTGTAAGTGGGAATTTTTGGCCCTTCATCCAGAAGAGCATTTGTGAGGTCAGACACTTATATTCAAGAGAGGTCGGGCTCACAATCTCCATTCTAATTGGCCTCAAAGGTGTTGGATGTTTTTGAGGTTCGGGTTCTGTGTGGCCGGTCATGTTCTTCCCACCAAACTCCTCCATGTCTGTATAGAGCTTATGCACTGGGCACAGTCACGGGAAACAGGCAAGGGATGACTCCAAACAGTTCCACAAAGCTAGAAGCTACAACTGCACAATGCAGCCAGACGGGTAACGTTCTCCTGGCATCCACCAAACCCCGACTCCTCCATCAGATGCCAAATAGAGAAGTGCGATCCATCACTAAACGGAACACGTTTCCTCCAGACTTCAGTGGTGGTGGTGACTTTACACCACTCCATCCAATGCATGGCATGGTGATGTACAGCAATTAAGACTCCCAGAAAGGGGAGCAATCCTAGAATTCTGAAAGAGTCAACAAATCTCTTCAATGCCTCAAGTCCTCTGTAAATACTCAACATTTTTACTACTGTCATCCACTTCACATACAGACACTCCTACAGTGTCTAGTGCTGAAGTGAGAAAAGTCACCAAGTTCCTAGTCAAAGTTCTCACACAGCGAGTGGTGATGTCAGTGAGGTGACTGGGTTTTATCCTCTATGACCAAAGGTGACTTTTCTCACGTTAGTGCTAGACACTGCGGGAGTGTAATCACTCGCCTCTTTCAGTGTGTTCCAGGTGGCTTGATGAGCGGTCGCATCATGCCACCGCTCAAGAAAACACCAAAGCAAAGCTGTAGATCTTTGTGGGACAGCACCACATAGGGATTATCGGCTGACAGGTGAGGAATATGGTGGTTTATTATTTTTTATTATTTTTTACTTGTGCAGTAATAAATGGGAAAAAGAGGGTTGGGGAGTATGTATTTAAAATGAATGACTTGTTTGCTTCTGTCAACTAAAGAACTTTTTTCTGTGTGCGTCTTTATTACATTTTACACCTCTCCACTACTAACCTCTGGGATTGATGTCAGCTGACAATACAAAGCTGACATCAATCCCAATACTATTACCCCACTTGCCACTGCACCAGGGCAAGTGGAAAGAGTGGAGGATAAGCACCAGAATTTAAAGGATGCGCCATTTCTGGGGTGGCTGAGGCTGATGCTCTTTGTCTGGTAGGGGGGCAATATCTATGGCCCCTTCCTAGCCTATTGATATCATCGTGCAGCTGTCTGCCTAAGCTTTGTTGGTTATTAACCATTTATAGTTATGACCACGTCATTTGTGTTTTTTTGGGTTCACCATTTTAATAACCAGTGATGGCTAAGTAGACAGCTGTCACAGCTGTGAGCTATTGATAGCCTGGGAATGTTTATCACCCTGGCTATAAACATCAGCCCCCAGCTGTTGGCTTTACCTCAGCTGGTTATTAAAAGTTAAGGGGACACCACACCATTTTTTTTTATTCTATATATTTCTCTTCTATTGTATTCTGATGGTTCACACTGTGAATTTTCTATACTTGGGTTTCCAATGGGATGAGTTCACAAAAATCACATGACGCACACGTGGTCCATGTGCCCTGTGATTTTTTTCTCACACCCATTGATAGGCGAGTCTCTTCAGATATATGCTGCCATTCACAGTATGATGTGATTTTTTTTCTCAGTTCGAGTCTGAGCTGAGAAAAAAAATCGCAGATGAGTACTGAATTATTGAATAGCATTAGTCAAAATGCCATGTGATTTTTTTTTCAGATTTCACTGGTCCATTCTAAATGCAGGTAAGAATGAGCCCTAACAGGAACAGCACTTGACCCACACACGCAGTGCTTTTCTTTTCTTATGTTACTTTCTTAAAAATGGACAAATGAAGATATTAAAAGAGATGGGTACCATTCAGGAGTGAGAAAAAAATGGTGACAACAACATCTGTTTTGGTGGCCTTATTGGTTGTCTCGTAGCTTTTTCAGTAGCTTTATTAGCTCAACAGACGAGGACAACTCATGGACTTGTTTTCTCCTTTGATTTTTACTTGTAATGTTCTTGCTACATTGTAATACTCCTTACTTTTTGCTTTTATGTTTTTCCCCTTATGGCTTATTCGTTCTTGTTACCGGGGTTTTTCATTTTCTTTGCAATAACTCCAAGGCTAGGCCGCAAAGCCTGTTCAGTATGATAACTGTGAAGGATCCATTTGCGAACAGTGGTAGCTGGGTGCTAATGATTCTCAATCTCATGCATGTATAATTTATTGTAATACCCTAGTGCTTTCTATAAATTATTCACAGGAAAATTGATAGATAACATTTTTTATGAATGATTTAAGAAATATAAAAAAGAATTAGCGTGAGGGTTCATTTAAACCTGGCATGGATTATTTCCTATGGGCGTCTTAGACTTTTAATCTTTACTTCTTACAGTGAGCAGAGCTTTCTGTTGTGTGTTTCTAAAGTGTAAGGTGGGAGTTCACATCATTAACAGCGGGCACCTTGTGCGGCGACAGAAAGAGTATGTTCCCAGCTGGGCTAAGCAAACGTACAGAGTTGTAATCATGTGTGTAAACAGCCTTTCAAAATATGTTTGTCTTTCAATGATATACACAGAAATTCTTTATTTTTTTCATCTTCCTGAAGTGCAACTTTTCCCAAAAGATCTAAATGAGAATCTTATAAAAAGATCCGAATATGTTTTTTTTTTCCTTTGTAATATTCATTGAGACCTATAAAATAAGAGTTTTTCTTTTTTCTGCAAATGGATTTTGGGGACCCCAGGGGTTTCACCAAAGGATCTTAATAGCTTCTTAAAGAGTAGAAATCAAGCTTAGGGCATTGTGTAGAGCATCATATGATGATGGCTCAATAAATCATGTGGACTTAGTCCTGTTACAGAAGAAGTTTAAGTAGTCGCTGTTGGTTTAACAAACTTTGCTTAAATCGATAGCACAAGTGAGTAGAAGAAACTTTGCGATATATCTTATCATAGAATATTGCTTATTTTTACATTTATGAGACATTTCTCTTTAAAAAAAATGCTCAAGTCTGTCTGGCTCAAGACAAAATAGGTTGTTAGCTCACTGAGGGATCAGGTTACTGCTTCCTGTTTTAGTATAAGAAAAGGATGCGTAGAGAGGCGAAGGAGATTAAATTGATGTTTCTAGTAAGTGTTCATTTCACCATATTGATCAGCACTGCTATATAATGTACTTCATGTTGCTGCTATCTTTGAAGTTGTGCTACAGTGGCATGTAAAAGATTGGCCACCACTAGTGTTGAGCGATACCGTCCGATATTTGAAAGTATCGGTATCGGATGGTATCGGCCGATATCCGAAAAATATCGGATATCGCCGATACCGATATCCAATACCAATACAAGTCAATGGGACACAAATATCGGAAGGTATCCTGTAATGGATCCCAGGGTCTGAAGGAGAGGAAACTCTCCTTCAGGCCCTGGGATCCATATTCATGTGTAAAATAAAGAATAAAAATAAAAAATATTGATATACTTACGCTCTGACGGGCCCTGGTCATCACCGCTGCAACCGCCTTCCTTTCGTTCCGAAGAATGAGCGCGTAAAGGGCCTTAGATGACGTCTCGGATTGTGATTGGTCGCTGAGCGGTTATGTGACCGCTCACGCGACCAATCACAAGCCGCGACGTCATCGAAGGTCATTAACGCGACCATTCTTCGGAACGAAAGGAAGGCGGTTGCAGCGGTGATGACCAGGGCCCGTCAGAGCGTAAGTATATCAATATTTTTTATTTTTATTCTTTATTTTACACATTAATCTTATTCCCGATACCGATTCCCGATATCACAAAAATATCGGAACTCGGTATCGGAATTCCGATACCGCAAATATCGGCCGATACCCGATACACTAGCCACCACTGGTCAGAATTACTGTTACTGTGAACAGTTAGGTAAGTTGAAGATTAAATTATCTCTAAAAGGCCTAATGTAATTTGAAAGTATCATAGATTATAAACACTTTTTGTAACCAGCCAAGAGTCTTTTAATTCTTGTTTGAAGGATTTTCATTCATTCCTCCTTGAAAGATTCTTCCAGTCCTGTGAGATCCCTGGGTCATCTTGCATCCTCTGCTCTTTTGAGGTCCAGATTTTCAATGATGTTCAGATCAGTGGACTGTGAGGGCCATTGTAAAACCTTCAGCTTGCGCCTTTTGAGGTCATTTATTGTGGATTATGACGTGTGTTTAGGATCATTATCCATTTGCAGAAGCCATCCTCTTTTCAACTTCAGCTTTTTTGCGGATAGTGTTATGTCTGCATCAAGAATTTATTGAAATTTAATTGAATCCATTCTTCCCTCTACCCATAAAATGTTCCCAGTGCCATTAGCTGCAACATAGCCCCAATGCATGATTGATCCACGCCCATGGTTAACAGTTGTCGAGATGTTGTTTTCCTCATATTCTGTGCCTTTTTCCTCCACACATACCTTTGATCATTGTGGCGAAAGAATTCTATTTAATCTCATCGGTCCACAGGACTTGTTTCTAAAAAGCATCAGGCTTGTTTAGATGTTCTTTTGCAAACATCTGATGCTGAATTTTATGGTGAGGATGTAGGAAGGGTTTTCTTCTGATGACTCTTCCATGAAGGCCATGTTTGTGCAGGTGTCTCTGAACAATAGAACGAACGATGTAGCACAAATCCAGAGGCTGATAAATCTTTCTGAAAGTCTTTTGTAGTCAGGTGGGGGTTCAGATTTGCCTCTCTAGAAATCCTACTAGCAGCTATCACTGAAATTTTTCTTGGTCTTCCAGACCTTATCTTGATGTCCATTGCTCCTTGTAACTGCCATTTCTTAATTACATTTCAAACTGAGGAAAGGGAAACTTGAAAACACTTTGCTATCTTCTTATTGCCTTCTCCTTCTCTGTGAGCCTCCACCATTTTCATTTTCAGAGTGCTAAGCAGCTGCTTAGAAGAACCCATGGCTGCTGCTTTTTGGCATAAGATTAGAGGAGACTGGGTTTTTTTAAAGCTTGAAAATTTGCATCACCTGACCTTTCCTAATGATGATAGTGAACAAGCCATATCTTAACCGGCTAATTAAGGTCTGAAACCGTGGTCAAAGTTATCTGAGCACACTAATCTCCAAGGGTGCCCAAACCTTTGCATTGTCCCATTTTACTTTTTGTAATTTTTAAAATGTAAAAGATGACAAGATTAATATTTTTTTTGGCCGAAAATACAAAGTAAATGTATCATCTTTAACTTTAGGCCTTTTAGAGATCAGTTCATCTTCAACTTGCTTATCTATTCACAATAACAATAATTTTGATCAGGGGTTACACAAAATTTTACATGCCACTATACATAGAAACAGGAGAGTAGAAATCCCTTTTGTCTGTGTGCGTTGTGTATGGGAGACATGCTACGGCACATTTTAACATAAAAAAGATGTAAGCCCACTATTCCAAAAGGAGCCGTGCTTGTAATCTTCAGCCTATGTAGTGTACGGATAATTGAAATGATTCACAGGTTTATAACAAGCAAATAGGAAGCAGGTGGCCCATCACCGATTTGTCGATATAACATTTTGTGTTATTTTATTCTCATTAGAAAGAAGACAAAATAGGAATGCTCCATGGTGAAGGCTCATAAACAGGGAAAAATAGGTGGAATTGCACAGGTCAGATGTAGGGGGTTGGCCTCCGCTAAGAACTGAATTACATTGTGACTTTAAGAGACAATGCTCCTCTGATTTGTGAGCACTTGGTCTTGTTCTTTCTCCCCTGCAGCAAGCTGTGTGTTGGTTTTTGAACAAGACACAGGATGTGTGTCAGTTGAGGAACTGAAGAGATGGCCTCATGTGGGAGAAAGGCAGGACAATAAGTGGGTCCTAACAACCAGTAAATGAACAAACTGCTTCAAGGCAGAAGATAGTCTTCGGTTACTGCAGGATTGATCCCTAGGACTATGTTAAAAGGAAAGAGTCACATTGCATCGCATAGCCAGGGTAGTTCTACCAGAGCATCTGTAACCTGAGAGAGAAAACAATGCTAATGTTGTGCTGCTGCAGGGCAGTATAGCGCAACCTCCACCAGGGGGAGCTTGAGAGGGAAGTGAGACTGTGCACACAGAGTAGCACCACAGAACAGCAGCACAGGCGCCAAAAAAGTGGCAAGAGAGTGGTCAAAAAACAGTCAAAAGCAGAAGTACCAATGGTAGCAGCAGTACACATGGTCAGGAACAAGCCAGGGAGTTCAGCAATGGTCAGAAGCAGATAAGACAAAGACAGAAGGCAGAAGCGAGTCTGAATACAAGCCAAGTCAAAAACCAGAGAACCAAATCAACAAACAGGGAAACACTGGGAGAAGGGCAGACAGAGGGAGACAACAGACATGGGGAAAGTCAGGGACCACAGTAGTACAAATCAAGAGCTACCAGAGTCAGGCACACATGCCGAAGGCAGAACTGTTGTGAATTCTGTTGTCGAGCTCCCTCCTGTGGTCGTGAATGGTACTTCGGCGAGTTCTGTCTATGTTCTCCCTCTGGTGGCTATGAGTGAAGCTGCTGCTTCTGAGGTTCCTTACACATGTGACGTGGTTTATCCTTTGGTTGGCTGCTCTATTTAACTCCTCTCAGATCATTACTCCATGCCAGCTGTCAATGTTTTTTGCATTTCTTCAGTTCGCTCCTGGATCTCTCTGGTGACCTGCCTTCTCCTGCAGAAGCTAAGTTCCTGATAGTTATTATTTGTTCACTGTTTTCTTGTCCAGCTGGTTATCATGATTTTGTCTTGCTAGCTGGAAGCTCTGGGAAGCAGAGTGGCCCCTCCGCACCGTGAGTCGGTGCGGAGGTCCTTTTTGCACACTCTGCGTGGTCTTTTGTAGGTTTTTGTGCTGATCGCAAAGTTACCTTTCCTATCCTCTGTCTATTTAGTAAGTCTGGCCTCCCTTTGCTGAAACCTGTTTCATTCCTGCGTTTGTGACTTTCATCTTTACTCACAGTCAATATATGTGGGGGGCTTCCTTTACCTTTGGGGAATTTCTCTGAGGCAAGGTAGGCTTTATTTTCTATCTCTAGGGCTAGATAGTTCTTAGGCTGTGACGAGGCGCCTAGGTCTGGTCAGGAGCGCTCCACGGCTATTTCTAGTGTGTGTGATAGGATTAGGGCTTGTGGTCAGCAGAGCTCCCACATCCCAGAGCTCGTCCTGTATGAGGTTTATCTATCAGGTCATTCCGGGTGCTCCTAACCACCAGGTCATAACAGTACAGCTGGCCCAAAGTATTAATGCATCTCAATAGAGGGATAAGAGAACTTCTGAGACCATTTTTTTTTCTTTGCACTGTGTTTTGTCTTTCTTTTCCCCTAGACCTTTGGGTGGTTCAGGACACAGGTATAGATATGGACATTCAAGGTCTGTCCTCTTGTATGGATCATCTCACTGCAAGGGTACAAAACATTCAAGATTTTGTGGTTCAGAATCCGATATTAGAGCCTAGAATTCCTACTCCTGATTTATTTTCTGGGAATAGATCTAAGTTTCTGAATTTCAAAAATAATTGTAAACTGTTTCTAGCTTTGAAACCCCGCTCCTCTGGTGACCCCGCTCAACAAGTAAAAATCATTATTTCTTTGTTGCGTGGTGACCCTCAAGACTGGGCATTTTCCCTTGCGCCAGGAGATCCTGCATTGCGTGATGTTGATGCGTTTTTTCTGGCGCTTGGATTGCTTTATGATGAACCAAATTCAGTGGATCAGGCAGAGAAAATCTTGCTGGCTTTGTGTCAGGGTCAGGATGAAGCGGAGGTGTACTGTCAGAAGTTTAGAAAGTGGTCTGTGCTTACTCAGTGGAATGAATGTGCCCTGGCGGTAATTTTCAGAAAGGGTCTTTCTGAAGCCCTTAAGGATGTCATGGTGGGATTTCCCACACCTGCTGGTCTGAATGAGTCTATGTCTTTGGCCATTCAGATCGATCGGCGCATGCGTGAGCGCAAAGCTGTGCACCATTTGGCGGTATTCTCTGAGCATAGGCCTGAGCCTATGCAGTGTGATAGGACTTTGACCAGAGCTGAATGGCAAGAACACAGACGTCGGAACGGGCTGTGTTTTTACTGTGGTGAATCCACTCATGCTATCTCCGATTGTCCTAAGCGCACTAAGCGGTTCGCTAGGTCTGCCATCATTGGTACGGTACAGTCTAAATTTCTTTTGTCCGTTACTCTGATTTGTTCTCTGTCGTCCTATTCTGTTATGGCATTTGTGGATTCAGGCGCTGCCCTGAATTTGATGGACTTGGAGTTTGCCAGGCGCTGTGGTTTTTTCTTGGAGCCCTTGCAGTATCCTATTCCATTGAGAGGAATTGATGCTACGCCTTTGGCCAAGAATAAGCCTCAGTACTGGACTCAATTGACCATGTGCATGGCTCCTGCACATCAGGAGGATATTCGCTTTTTGGTGTTGCATAATCTGCATGATGTGGTCATTTTGGGGTTGCCATGGCTACAGGTCCATAATCCAGTATTGGATTGGAAATCTATGTCTGTGTCCAGCTGGGGTTGTCAGGGGGTACATGGTGATGTTCCATTGCTGTCAATTGCGCCTTCCACTCCTTCTGAAGTCCCTGAGTTCTTATCAGATTACCGGGATGTATTTGAAGAGCCCAAATCTGGTGCCCTACCTCCTCATAGGGATTGTGACTGTGCTATTAATTTGATTCCTGGTAGTAAGTTTCCTAAGGGCCGTCTGTTTAATTTATCTGTGCCAGAGCACACCGCTATGGGGAGTTATGTAAAGGAATCCTTGGAGAAGGGTCATATTCGTCCGTCGTCGTCACCATTGGGAGCAGGGTTCTTTTTTGTGGCCAAGAAGGATGGTTCTTTGAGACCTTGTATTGATTACCGCCTTCTTAATAAAATCACAGTCAAATTTCAGTATCCTTTGCCGCTGCTGTCTGATTTATTTGCTCGGATTAAGGGGGCTAGTTGGTTCACAAAGATAGATCTTCGTGGTGCGTATAATCTTGTGCGAATTAAACAGGGTGATGAATGGAAAACGGCATTTAATACGCCCGAGGGCCATTTTGAGTACCTGGTTATGCCATTCGGGCTTTCTAATGCTCCATCTGTGTTTCAGTCCTTTATGCATGACATCTTCCGAGAGTACCTAGATAGATTCATGATTGTATATTTGGATGACATTTTGGTCTTTTCGGATGATTGGGAGTCTCATGTGAAGCAGGTCAGAATGGTGTTCCAGGTCCTTCGTGCGAATTCCTTGTTTGTGAAGGGGTCAAAGTGTCTCTTTGGAGTTCAGAAGGTTTCATTTTTGGGTTTCATTTTTTCCCCTTCTACTATCGAGATGGACCCTGTTAAAGTTCAGGCCATTTACGATTGGACTCAGCCGACATCTGTGAAGAGCTTGCAGAAATTCCTGGGCTTTGCTAATTTTTATCGTCGCTTCATCGCTAATTTTTCCAGTATTGCTAAACCGTTGACTGATTTGACCAAGAAAGGTGCTGATGTGGTCAATTGGTCCTCTGCGGCTGTAGAGGCTTTTCAGGAGTTGAGGCGTCGTTTTGCTTCTGCCCCTGTGTTGTGCCAGCCAGATGTTTCGCTCCCTTTTCAAGTTGAGGTTGATGCTTCTGAGATTGGAGCAGGGGCTGTTTTGTCGCAAAGAAGTTCTGATGGCTCGGTGATGAAACCCTGTGCCTTCTTTTCTAGAAAATTCTCACCTGCTGAGCGCAATTATGATGTGGGCAATCGGGAGTTGTTGGCCATGAAGTGGGCATTTGAGGAGTGGCGACATTGGCTTGAAGGAGCTAAACATCGCGTGGTGGTCTTGACGGATCACAAGAATTTGACTTATCTCGAGTCTGCCATACGGTTGAATCCTAGACAGGCTTGATGGTCGCTCTTTTTCTCCCGTTTTGATTTTGTGGTTTCATACCTTCCGGGATCTAAGAATGTGAAGGTTGACGCCCTGTCGAGGAGTTTTGTGCCTGACTCTCCGGGTGTTCCGAAGCCGGCAGGTATTCTTAAAGAAGGGGTAATTTTGTCTGCCATTTCCCCTGATTTGCGGCGTGTGCTGCAAAAGTTTCAGGCTGATAGACCTGACCGTTGTCCTATGGAGAAACTGTTTGTCCCTGATAGATGGACTAGTAGAGTTATCTCTGAGATTCATTGTTCAGTGTTGGCTGGTCATCCTGGAATCTTTGGTACCAGAGATTTGGTGGCTAGATCCTTTTGGTGGCCTTCTTTGTCACGGAATGTGCGTTCTTTTGTGCAGTCCTGTGGGACTTGTGCTCGGGCTAAGCCCTGCTGTTCTCATGCCAGTGGGTTGCTTTTGCCCTTGCCGATCCCGAAGAGGCCCTGGACGCATATTTCCATGGATTTTATTTCCGATCTCCCTGTTTCTCAAAAGATGTCGGTCATTTGGGTGGTTTGTGATCGCTTCTCTAAGATGGTCCATTTGGTACCCTTATCTAAATTGCCTTCCTCCTCTGATTTGGTGCCTTTGTTTTTCCAGCAAGTGGTTCGTTTGCATGGCATTCCGGAGAACATCGTCTCGGACAGACGTTCCCAGTTTGTTTCGAGGTTTTGGCGGTCCTTTTGCGCTAAGATGGGCATTGATTTGTCTTTTTCTTCGGCTTTCCATCCTCAGACTAATGGCCAAACCGAACGAACTTATCAGACTTTGGAGACATATCTGAGATGCTTTGTTTCTGCTGATCAGGATGATTGGGTGTCCTTCTTGCCTTTGGCTGAGTTCGCCCTTAATAATCGGGCCAGCTCGGCTACTTTAGTTTCTCCGTTTTTCTGTAATTCTGGTTTCCATCCTCGTTTTTCTTCAGGGCAGGTTGAGCCTTCGGACTGTCCTGGTGTGGATGCGGTGGTGGACAGGTTGCAGCAGATTTGGACTCATGTGGTGGATAATTTGACATTGTCCCAGGAGGAGGCTCAACGTTTCGCTAACCGCCGGCGTTGTGTTGGTCCCCGACTTCGTGTTGGGGATTTGGTTTGGTTGTCATCTCGTCACGTTCCTATGAAGGTTTCCTCTCCTAAGTTTAAGCCTCGTTTCATTGGGCCATATAAGATTTCTGAAGTTCTTAATCCTGTGTCATTTCATTTGGACCTTCCAGCTTCTTTTGCCATCCATAATGTGTTCCATAGGTCGTTGTTGCGGAGATACGTGGCGCCTATGGTTCCCTCCGTTGATCCTCCTGCCCCGGTGTTGGTCGAGGGGGAGTTGGAGTATGTGGTGGAGAAGATTTTGGATTCTCGTGTTTCGAGATGGAAACTCCAGTGCCTGGTCAAGTGGAAGGGTTATGGTCAGGAAGATAATTCCTGGGTTTTTGCCTCTGATGTTCATGCTGCCGATCTTGTTCGTGCCTTTCATTTGGCTCATCCTGATCGGCCTGGAGGCTCTAGTGAGGGTTCGGTGACCCCTCCTCAAGGGGGGGGTACTGTTGTGAATTCTGTTGTCGAGCTCCCTCCTGTGGTCGTGAATGGTACTTCGGCGAGTTCTGTCTATGGGCTCCCTCTGGTGGCTATGAGTGAAGCTGCTGCTTCTGAGGTTCCTTACACAGGTGACGTGGTTTATCCTTTGGTTGGCTGCTCTATTTAACTCCTCTCAGATCGTTACTCCATGCCAGCTGTCAATGTTTTTTGCATTTCTTCAGTTCGCTCCTGGATCTCTCTGGTGACCTGCCTTCTCCTGCAGAAGCTAAGTTCCTAATAGTTATTATTTGTTCACTGTTTTCTTGTCCAGCTGGTTATCATGATTTTGTCTTGCTAGCTGGAAGCTCTGGGAAGCAGAGTGGCCCCTCCGCACCGTGAGTCGGTGCGGAGGTCCTTTTTGCACACTCTGCGTGGTCTTTTGTAGGTTTTTGTGCTGATCGCAAAGTTACCTTTCCTATCCTCTGTCTATTTAGTAAGTCTGGCCTCCCTTTGCTGAAACCTGTTTCATTCCTGCGTTTGTGACTTTCATCTTTACTCACAGTCAATAAATGTGGGGGGCTTCCTTTACCTTTGGGGAATTTCTCTGAGGCAAGGTAGGCTTTATTTTCTATCTCTAGGGCTAGATAGTTCTTAGGCTGTGACGAGGCGCCTAGGTCTGGTCAGGAGCGCTCCACGGCTATTTCTAGTGTGTGTGATAGGATTAGGGCTTGCGGTCAGCAGAGCTCCCACATCCCAGAGCTCGTCCTGTATGAGGTTTATCTATCAGGTCATTCCGGGTGCTCCTAACCACCAGGTCATAACACAGAACTACACCTGACACCACCAGCAGGATGCATCGGAGCTAAATAGCAAACCTGAACCCAGAACAAGGCAGAGCAAAGTTAACCCTTGACATGATCCACCCGGAAAAAGGGCAGACAGGACAAAAACCCCAGAACAGATCATGACAGTACCCTCCCCTCAAGGGAGGCCACTGGACCCCCAGGCTTCCCAGGATAACGTGCATAAAATGCCCAAACCAATCGACCAGCATGGACAGATCGCGTCAGACCCAAGATCTATCCTTAGGACCGTAAACCCTCCAAAAGGACCAAATACTGAAGTGATCTACGGACCATGCGAGAATCCACAATCCGTTCCACTTCATACTCCGTCTGAACATCCACAGAGACAGGAGGTGGAGGGGATGGAGGCCCAGCAGAGGATGGTACAAATGACTTAAGAAGGGACTTATGGAACACATTGGGGATTCGAAGCGACGGAGGAAGGCATAAGCGAAAGGCAACTGGATTGACCACCTCAATGATCTTGTGAGGACCAATAAACCAGGGACCTAGCTTAGACGAATGTTCTTGCTAGACAACCACACTTTATCTCCTACCAGGAATATCGCCCCTACAGACCGTCAATTACCTGCAAAATGTTTATTTTTGCAATAAGCCTCCCCAATATTCTTCTGGACCTCCCTCCACACTTCCCCCAATGGTTGCACTGCCATATCAGCCGCTGGACATCCTGAATCCAGCCTAGAAAATTCTCCAAAATGGGGGTGAAAACCATAGTTACAGAAGAATGGAGAGGTGCCAGTGGACTGGTTAATTCGATTCTTAAATGCAAACTCAACCATGGGCAACGAAGTACACCAATCATCCTGCTGAGATGTAGCATGACACCTCTAAATCTGTTCAAGCAACTGATTGGTCCTCCCTTCTGACCGTTGGTCTCAGGATGGTAAGCAGAGGAGAAGGTCAAGCAAATACCCAATCTTTTACAAAATGCCCTCCAAAATTTGGACACAAATTGTACCCCTCTATCAGAAACCACACTCAAAGGCACATTGGTGCGCCTGTTTGCTGAATCTGTCAACCACTACCCAGATAACAGTTTTGCCATTGGAAGGAGGGAGATCAGTGATAAAATCCATGGACAAATGAGTCCAACATCTATCCGGAATTGGCAATGGCACCAATTCCCCGGCCGGCCGGTTATGGGAGCTCTTAGCATGAGCACAGGTATCACAAGCAGACACAAGCACAGTGATATCAGAGGTCATGATAGGCCACCAAAACAACCTATTATTGGCTTTCCGGGTGGCTGAGATGCCCGGGTGTCCACTGAGAGCAGAATCTTGAAACTCTTGGAGAACCCTCAACTGGTACTGAACCGGGGCAAAGGGCTTATCATCAGGCAAAGAGGGGGGAGCAAGAGACGGATCCTTCCGAATCTCCTGCTCCAATTCAGAGGATACCCCTTCAACAACCACCCCGTGCTGAAGAATGGATGAAGGTGGTTCAGGGGGTGATATCGGATGAAAACTGCGAGATAAGGCATTCGCCTTGACATTCTTAGAACCAGGCCGAAAAGTGATTGGAAACTGAAAATGAGAAAAAAAAACGACGACCTAGCCTGTCTAGGAGTTAACCGTTTGGCAGATTCAATATATGACAAGTTCTTGTGGTCTGTAAACACCATGATCTGATGAACCACCCCCTCCAAAAATGCCTCCATTCCTCAAAAGCCAATTTAATGGCCAATTACTCCTGGTTACCAACATCATAGTTCCTCTCTGCAGAAGAAAACTTCTGGGAGAAAAGGGCACATGGTCTAAAATTGGTCAAAGTGATGGGTCCCTGAGACAACACCACCCCTACTCCCACCTCTGATGCATCCACCTCCACAATGAACGGTTCAGATGGATCGGGCTGAACCAATACAGGAGCTAACATAAAACTCTTCTTTAATGTAGAAAATGCTTCAACTGCCATGGGTGACCAAACTTTGAGATCAGCCCCTTTGCAAGTGAGATTGGCGAGTGGCTTGACCACCTGAGAAAACCCCTTGATGAATTTTTGGTAATAATTGGCAAAACCCAAAAAACGCTGCAGCTCCTTGAGGTCTCTGGGTTGTACCCAATCAACAATGGCATGCACCTTTCCGGGATCGATCCGAAATCCATTGGCAGAAAGGATGATCCCCAGAAATGAAAGCTCCTGGACACAAAACAAACATTTCTTGGGTTTAGCGAACAGAGAATATCCTCATAACCTGTGAAGAACAGCACGTAAATGACCAATGTGGAATTCCTTGTTGGGTGAGAAAACAAAGATATCATCTAGGTATACAACCATAAAGCGCCCGATAAAATCAGAAAAAACATCATTCATGAAGTTCTGAAACACTGCGGGCGCGTTCGTGAGACCAAAGGGCATGACCAAATTTTCAAACAGACCCTCGGAGGTGGGAAATGCTGTTTTCCACTGATCACCTTCCTGAATGCGGATAATGTTGTTTGCTCCCCTGAGATCAAGTTTAGAAAACCACTTAGCCCCAGATAATTGGTTATGAAGATCAGGAATGAGTCAGAGAGGTGTAGGTATTTCTCACAGTGATTTTATTTAGTTCCCGGAAATAGATGCTCGGGCGCTAACCACCATCTTTTTTCTTGACAAAAAAGAATCCTGTGGCCACAGGTGAGACAAAGGGATGGATGTGATCTTTGCGTAGACTATCAGAGAAATAGTTTTACATAGCGATATGTTCTGGGCCAGAAATATTGTACAAATGGGCTTTGGGCAATTTAGAACCTGGAATAAGATAAATGGTACAATCATAAGGACGATGTGGTGGCAAGACATCAGCCTCTTTTTCGGAGAGCACGACCCCAAAGTCCTTTAGGTACTCCGGAATACCCTCTGAACTAATGGCAGACACAAAAATAGCAGAAACACAACCATTGGAGCAAATAGGACCTCATTTAACAATATCACGAGATTCCCAGTCTATAACAGGATTATGCCTCTGTAACCAGGGGAACCCCAACACCAGTCCCGCAGGAAGATTATTCATAAGTAACACAATATGAAATTCGTTCCTAGTGCAAGGAGCCCACCTTGAGGAGAAACTCCTCAGAGACAAACTTAATGACATTTTGAACCAATGGTGTCTTATCAATGGCAACAATATGGATGGGAGTCTCTAGCCTAACTGTCACTAACTTTAACTTGGACACCAGACTAGAGTCAATGAAGTTCATGGAAGATCCACAGTGTACGAAAGCTGAAGTGGATGCAAATCCACCTCCATAACACAGTTTCACCTCTAACAAACCTTTTTGAAATGATGAAAATGGTACCTAAAAATCTGGATGACCTCCTAGTCAATCACCCAGACTCAGCAGCTTGTTACTCGATGGACAAGAGGGGCAGTCCTTCTTCCAATGTCCCGGATCTCCACAATAAAAACATAATTTCCCATCACGTTGTCACTTCCTGTCTTTCTCCTTGAAGTTGATGGCACCAACTTCCATAGTCTCCTTGAATGACATCACCTCAGACTTGGCAAGCAATACAGGAATCTCCCGCTGGATAATTCCTCTCTTTCATAACCTCCGGTCCATATGAATGGCCTGGGTCATGGCATCCTCCAGGGAACTTGGTGGCATATGGAGGGCCAGCGCGTCCTTGAGATGATCAGAAAGTCCTTTCTCGAACAGGCATCTCAAAGCAGAGAAATTCCAAGACACCTCAATAGACCACCATCTAAACTCAGAACAATACTGTTCAGTAGTGAGTTCATTCTGGGAGAGACCCATGATCATGTCCTCTGCTACCCTGACCTGGTCTGGCTCATCATAAATCAGTCTCAAAGCCTAAAATAATCTGTCCACAGATGCATGTTCAGGGGCAGAAGCAGGTAGAGAGAAAGCCCAGGACTGAGGTCCCTCCCACAGTAATGAAATGATTATCCCCACCCGCTGACTCTCATCTCCAGAAGATCGGGGCCTAAGATAGCTTTCAACTGTCCTTAAAATTATGGAATCCCTCCTTTTCCCCGAAGAAGGTATCTGGGAGCTTGACTGTAGGTTCAGGAGAGTGCAATGAGAAATAAACAGTGTTAGAGTGCTTACACTCAGTCTGCAACGATTTTACTGTGTCAGAAAGCTTCCTTTGCAGGTGGTTATGAGATGAGGCCAAGACCCTCTGTTCCACAAACAGGTCTTGTATCATTTGTATCAAACTATCCATTTGATCTGCCATGGCATGAAAACAGTAGCACCACACAGCAGCATCACAGGTGCCACCAAGTGGCTAGAGAGTGGTCAGACGAGCAGAGTCAAAAAACAGTCAAAATCAGAAGTGCCAAAGCTAGCAGCAGTCCACATGGTCAGGAACAAGCCAGGGGGCTCAGCAACGGTCAGAAGCGGATAAGACAAAGACAGAAGACAGAAGCGAGTTCTAATACAAGCCAAGTCAAAAACCAGAGAATCAAACCAACAAACAGGGAAACACTGGGAAAATGGCAGACAGAGGGAGTCAACAGACACAGAGAAAGTCAAGGATCACAGCAGGACAAATAAAAAGCTACCAGAGTCAGGTACTCACACCGAAGGCAGAACTATAGCTGACACCGCCAGCAGGATGCATCGGAGCTAAATAGCAAACGTGAACTCAGAACAAGGCAGAGCAAAGTTAACCCTTGACATGATCCACCCAGAAAAAGGGCAGACAGCACAAAACCCCGGAATGGATCATGACAGCTGTGCTGCCTGTAATCACTCAACATTGAAAGTGGGAATGAGACTTGCCCGGATCTGGAAGAAGACAGATCAGTTGACCTGAAGGAAGAACTCAATACAACAAACTTGGCTTTACCAAGCAGCAGCTACCAGACTTTTTTATAAGTGATACAGAACTGTGAGTGTGACACCGGTGTTGAACTGTTTTAGGGTGTAGAGCAGGGTTTTTTTTAGCTAGGGCGCTGTAGCAGTGCGACTTGATTATTGGAAGCCAGGTATAAAGTTATAAGAGAGTAATTTGTAGAAATTGCTTTATACTGTTTGTATTGAACTTTGCATTGCCAAAGCTGGAGTGCAGCTGGTATCTATTATTGCCGTTTATCCGTACAATAACTGTTAGTCTCATTTTTCAGCATATAATCCCCTGTCTTTCATTAAAGCCTGTGTATTGTTTCTGCCTCCTCGTTTACTGTACCATATTTGAGTCCTGCCCAGCAGTGTTGTTCAGGCACCGCTACACAGGCACAACTTTGATGAGAGTAGTAGTGTGGCACCCCTGAGGTCCGGTCGTCACAGAGGTACTTCACCTCATCCAGAGGTGTGGGACTCCGCTCTCAGGTAAGGAGGGGGCACTACCCAGGTACCACACACTTGCATCCAACATCACATCACTTTAGCCTGGCAAGTTGGGGAGACCCTAGGAAAAGGGATGGGATCTCACTCAGGCAAGAAGGGTGATGACAGTTGGAGGGAAGTGAGAAGAGAGAGTCTGTGGGGAAGAGGAGAACAGAGCACACGTGAGGATAGGAGCTTCCAGAGAGAGGGAGCTAGAGAAAGGTGAAGCTTCAGAAGGAAGAGAAAGAAGGGGTCCTAGGGGCACAGGTAGTGAGAAATCCACCCATGGGGCCCGCATCCACGCTGACCATCGCCAGGTGGAGAGACCAGGTCGCAGTGGGGGAACCGGCCCCTCAAGACTACTGGAGAACTACAAGGCTCAGCTAGCAAGCAGGAGGCTGTGATATCTGTATGTGCTACAGCCACATCCACACAAATTCGCTGAAAAGGCAGCCACATAGGACCCAGGGGACTAGAGAGACATCGCCTCACAAAATCTGAGGCTGCTGGCTTGGGACACTGTGTGTAAAGGCGCAGGGGAGGAGAGGTGGGAGCCAGTGCAGCGAGACGGCCAGGAAAGGAACATAAGAAAGGGGTCCTGGAAAAGTGCACCCAAATTACCTGAGAGCTGGCTGGACCACAGACCCGGACTACACAGCACCCCGACTGGGGACTGCATCTAAGAACTGTGAGCAAAGGTGTGGAAACTGCACCCTGCTGTGTCCTCTGAATTATTACTTCGTCACCTGCCCTGCCCAACAACACTCACCATCTTTAACAATATAATTGCCCTGGGGCCTAGCTCTACCCGTGGGGAGCTATACCAACTCTGCATCACCATCTGCCCCAGAGGACCAGAACTGCAGCGCTGGCCAACATCTCATTGCTTAATCACCCGGGCCACGGACCAGGTCACTGCTGCCGTGACATCTCCCCTTAAGAACCGATGGACCTTGCCCGAGTACCCTAGCGGGCACGCCAGTAGTAAAGTGGTTTCCTCATATAGACTGCTGCTCCACCTATTGAAGCCAACAAAACTGCTCATTAAAATAATTGCGAGGAAAAAAATAAGAAAAGAAATATTGTGGTGGGCACTGTCACTGTGAAGACAAGGATGAGAAGGTGTGGAAAAACAACGAACATTTATTAAAAGATAGCAACATGTTTCAAAATTAACAAGAATGGGATAAAACAGCATATTTGCAGGTAGTCCCCACCCACTAGTTCAGAGACAACTGATAATTAGAGATAAGAACTTGCACAGGGGAAAACTGGTAAAAGATGTAGGATACAAGTCATATATTGGCAGAAATAGTGTTGTTCTTCATGTACCTACACATGACACCTTGTTCTAAAAGGTTATGTAAAACTAAAGGTAATATTTAATTAACTTTATTCCAGGAGAGCCACAAATCTCTCCGTTTACAACAAGACTCGTAAGTTTTGGCGTTACGGTAATAGCTACACATGCTTGGCAGCTTCAGGGTAAACTTATGGTTAATAGCATTATTAACCCGCCTAACGCCCTCACTTAACTGAACACTGCGGGAAGAAAATTAACTTTTTTGCCTCCCCAGTAGCGTTCGGGTTTCAGTCATGGGGCGGCGCTGGTTTAGACACTGCTCTGAGAATACCCCGGCCCATTCTGACACTAGCTCTGCATTAGGGCCAGCTGTCAGTCAGGGTTGGGGGCACGTTTTACAGCCTACTCAGAGCGATGACTGTGCCCACACCGGTATTGCCCCTATTACTGAAACCCAAACACTGCCGGGGAAAATAAAGTTAATTTTCTCTCTGCAGCGTTTGGCTAAATACGGGCGCCAGGCAAGCTACTAACACTATTAGGGCTCATAATCACTTGCGCGAGACTCGGACGAGTCTCGCACAGCAATACCCGTGCACTGCACCTGGCACAGAGGAGCAGAGCGTGCGGCTGCATGTATTCCTCTGCGGCCGCACGCTCCAATCTGAGTGCCGGCAGCAGCACCCGGTATTGCCGTGCGAAACTCATCCGGGTCTGGCACAAGTGAGTATGAGCCCTTAATCCACAGATTGACCCAATATCGACAGGTTCATAGTGTTTTTTCTGGTGACCAGCTCCCTTTAAATACACGTATCTACACACACTTGTATCTAATGTATTGTCATAGAACTAAAGCATCAAATGTTTCATCAACTCCAACAAGAAAGCGAGAAACCACTGATGTGATTACAACCCAGCAATTTCTATTACACCTGTGGATACGGCAAGACAGATGCAGTAATTTGCATAGATGTGGGACGACATTATTATAAAGAGCCATTTGTATTTATTTTCATAAAAAGCCCCTTTAACGTTTCGCTGCTGACGTCTCCATCCCCGCACACTGGCTGCACCATTGTAATCCAGTTTGGAAAGAATAATGCTGTATGCTTATGACTTCTTGGCAAACGAGGCAGTAATTTGTTTTCCTAGGTGCACATTACCAGCGAGGGCTCAGGTGGTTAAACTGAGACATGAAAAATACATGCCGCATTTACCTTCCTAGATATAATCATATAATCGCATTTCCGGCCATCTTACCTATCTCACTTACACTTTCAGGGAGATTAATTCCTCGTTAGATCTTGCTCACATGATCACTTGCGAGTCCCATTTAGCTAAATTTGTCCTGACTAGAACCTGCGCGGCGCAGGGTTTAGCCCAAAGGACACATTTACTAGTCATTGCCGCCAGCCTTTTCCCTCTCATTAAAAGTTGATACTTCTCACAAATTACACTCCTGTTCGCCTGGATATTGCATTGTTTTACACTATTAAAAAATATTAAAACAAACATATAATAATTAGCGACTGCAGAAATGTATTTTTCATGCTGCCCACGTGCAAAACAACAAAAAAATATTTGGTTTATATCAGTTATTTATAGTGAAGGAGATATTGCGGACTATACCGATCAAGCTCTAAGAATTTATGTCACATTTAGACTCACATTTGTTCAGATTTCCATTTCATTTTCCGGCTCCATTGTTGGGAAAACACAAAAGTAATAAGTCGTCTGTTGCATCAATTGTGCAAATGGAAGCATCGGCACTCCATTGATTGTGATGGGATCCATTTTGTATCTGTCTTTTTAGAATAGAAAAGAAAGTGTCCTTCACGCAGAACTTTCTCTTCTGTTCTAAAACACTAAATCCAGATTATAAATGGAATCCCTCTGTTACTATAGTATTTGCATAAATGACACAGCCAATCACTTATTCCGTTTGATAGTTCCTTAAAATAATTTCCGAACCGATGTTAGAGATGAACCCAAGCAATCTATGAGGTTCAAATAAGATAAAAATCTAGTGGGAAGGGTCTTCTCTTGGTGAGTTTCGTTCTTGTTCACCCATCTTCCCATCCCTTGGAAATAAGCTTCTTGTGAACCGGTTATGAACTTACTCTTTTCACCATATGTGGGTGCCTTGGTCTCATACCCACCACCCACCATGATTAATGATGGACCAAGGCCCATCTCTCTTTTGCCACACATCAACTGTTTAGGCTTCTTGTACTGTTGACCCTCGATTACAGAAAATCTAACTGAGGCTTTTGCTTCACCACACTTATTATATTTCTGGGAAGGGTTTTAAAATATATCTTCACACATACTTTCCCATCTGCAAAAGGATATTTCATTGATGAAAAAATACATTTGAAATCTTTATGTAAATGAGCCTACAAGTGTATAGAGGGTGGGACGGTTCCTGACTTGTGTACCAATCGTTTGTATTGTTGCCCATCTAAAGTTACTCCATGTGCTTGACTGACATCTCAACCATAATTAACGTCAATCAACCACATAGGTTTGGCACTAGATGGGAAATAATGAAGAGGATCTGCCATATTCGGTAACATCAGACTGGAGAGCCATGATTTGCCCTTTATGATAACACCTGGTTGGAGATTCATGATCTTCCCTATGTGGTAACACCAGATTGGAGAGCCACGATCTGCCCTATATGATAACACCAGGTTGGAGAGCCACGATCGGCCCTATATGATAACACCAGGTTGGAGAGCCACGATCTGCCCTATATGATAACACCAGGTTGGAGAGCCACGATCTGCCCTATATGATACCACCAGGTTGGAGAGCCACAATCTGCCCTATATGATACCACCAGGTTGGAGAGCCACAATCTGCCCTATATGATAACACCAGATTGGAGAGCCACAATCTGCCCTATATGATAACACCAGGTTGGAGAGCCATGATCTTCCCTATATGATAACACCAGGTTGGAGAGCCACGATCTGCCCTATATGATACCACCAGGTTGGAGAGCCACAATCTTCCCTATATGATAACACCAGGTTGGAGAGCCACGATCTGCCCTATATGATACCACCAGGTTGGAGAGCCACAATCTGCCCTATATGATAACACCAGGTTGGAGAGCCATGATCTTCCCTATATGATAACACCAGGTTGGAGAGCCACGATCTGCCCTATATGATAACACCAGGTTGGAGAGCCACAATCTGCCCTATATGATAACACCAGGTTGGAGAGCCATGATCTTCCCTATATGATAACACCAGGTTGTAGAGCCACGATCTGCCCTATATGATAACACCAGGTTGGAGAGCCACAATCTGCCCTATATGATAACACCAGATTGGAGAGCCACAATCTTCCCTATATGATAACACCAGGTTGGAGAACCACGATCTGCCCTATATGATAACACCAGGTTGGAGAGCCACAATCTTCCCTTTATGATAACACCAGGTTGGAGAGCCACAATCTTCCCTATATGAAAACACCAGGTTGGAGAGCCACGATCTGCCCTATATGATAACACCAGGTTGGAGAACCACGATCTGCCCTATATGATAACACCAGGTTGGAGAGCCACAATCTGCCCTATATGATAACACCAGGTTGGAGAGCCACGATCTGCCCTATATGATAACACCACATTGGAGAGCCTGATTGAGTCTAGATAACGTTCATTTGAGTGTTGCCAATCATAATATGACAAATTGATCAACATGCAAATGGAGGTGGCGTCACCATACACTGAGCCCTTAGCCACACCCAGAGTGCACTGAATTCCTCTCATTTGCATACAAAATATATTAGCTTTTTATTTTTCTGGCAACTAGACCACTAGAATCTATAAAACAGATATGTTTTTATAGGGGCTAAGTCCCCTGCATACATGAATAAGTAGTTTAATTAGCATTTTGAGGGTGACTGACTCCCTGTAAAGGAAATCTGTCACTAGGTTTTTGCTATGTAATATGAGATATCCGGGACTTTTAAAAAAATCTGCCTTAACACTAACAGGCAGATAGTTGCTACCTACCTGAATTTTGTGCGCGGCACCATTCTCCGCCGCCAAAGAGCAGTCACAGACTTCCACTGACGTCGCTTCAACAGAGTGGCAGTTTCTCTTCCTGTTGACAGGTCGGGACTACTGATGTCATGATAATTGACAGACGACTTCTGTTGGCTAATTGTGGGAAGCCGGCTGTCAATCAGCATGACACCAGTAGTCCCATCCTGTGAATGGGAAGACAAACTGCTGCTCTGTTTACAGCAAGCAGCTGAATCTCTGGCAGGAGCGGTTAATAACTGGCGCCGGGTACAACAGGCAGGTATTTGCCTATGTTAGCAACTACATGCCTTTTAAAAAAAAAAAAAAAAAAAGTCCTGGATATCCCATTTAATTCTTCAAGAGGGGGGCTATTTTGCAAACTTTTCCCAGGGAGCATTGTCCCAAAGACATTCTATTAGCTGGATATCTCCACAAAGAATTTGTACAGTCTATTGACTTGGATTAAAGATTTTCTAGTATGATTTTTCCATGTGGAAAATATTCCAAAAATGTGATAATTCCGCTATGCCGTATGTGAACATGGCCTAGGTGGTAAAAAGACTGGTGTTATGGATGCCAGTGCCCCCAAATCTATAATATAAGGCTGGGAGCGTCACTCTGTCCGAAGCCTTTATAGACTGTGCAAGCGCAAGCGCCGGCGCAGTCTGGACCCCACAGAGTGACGCAGCCCAGGAGATCGCGGTATGCGTAAGCACTGAACGCACAACGCAATCTCCAACGGAGAGGCAGGGACGTGGCAGGAGGGTGAGTATAAGCTATATTCACCTGTCTGTCCCGTTCCAGCGCTGTGCGCTGCTCCATCTAACGGGTCCTCTGCCTGTGACGTTCACAGTTCAGAGGGCGCGATGACGCGCTTAAAGCGCGCCACCCTCTGACTGAACAGTCACAGCCAGAGGACCCGGAACAAGGAGCGGCATGCAGCGCTGGAATGGGACAGACAGGTGAATATAGCAAGTGTCGGGGGCCTGAGCTAGTGGCGATACTGGCACCTGACCCCAACAGCGTGCCGGTGTCCCCGCCTGCTCAGGCCCCCCAGCACTCGGCGCCCAGCGATGATAGGTGAGTATGTTATTTTTTTTTAATATATATCGCAGCAGCATACGGGGCGTATACTATGGAGCATCTTATGGGGGCCATCAACATTTATGGAGCAGTATACGGGGCATATAGTATGGAGCATCTTATGGGGGCCATGAACATTTATGGAGCAGTATACGGGGCATATAGTATGGAGCATCTTATGGGGGCCATAAACCTTTATGGAGCAGTGTACGGTGCATATACTATGGAGCATCTTATGGGGGCCATAAACCTTTATGGAGCAGCATACGGGGCATATACTATGTAGCATCTTATGGGGGCCATCAACCATAATGCAGCAGCATACGGGGCATATACTATAGAGCATCTTATGGGGGCCATCAACATTTATGGAGCAGTATACGGGGCATATAGTATGGAGCATCTTATGGGGGCCATGAACATTTATGGAGCAGTATACGGGGCATATAGTATGGAGCATCTTATGGGGGGCATCAACATTTATGGAGCAGTGTACGGGGCATATACTATGGAGCATCTTATGGGGGCCATAAACCCCTATGGAGCAGCATACGGGGCATATAGTATGGAGCATCTTATGGGGGCCATAAACCTTTATGGAGCAGTGTACGGTGCATATACTATGGAGCATCTTATGGGGGCCATCAACCATAATGCAGCAGCATACGGGGCATATACTATAGAGCATCTTATGGGGCCATCAACTTTTATGGAGCAGCATATGGGGCATATGGATGGGAGCAGCAAATTACAGAACGGTGGCGCAGGATGGGAGCAGCACATGACAGGATGGGGGCGCAGGATGGCAGCAGCAAATGACAGAATGGAGGCGCAGGATGGGTGCAGCACATGTCAGAATGGAGGCGCAGGATGGGTGCAGCACATGTCAGAATGGAGGCGCAGGATGGGTGCAGCACATGTGAGAATGGGGGTGCAGGATTGGTGCAGCACATGTCAGAATGGAGGCGCAGGATGGGTGCAGCACATGTCAGAATGGAGGCGCAGGATGGGTGCAGCACATGTCAGAATGGAGGCGCAGGATGGGTGCAGCACATGTGAGAATGGAGGCGCAGGATGGGTGCAGCACATGTCAGAATGGAGGCGCAGGATGGGTGCAGCACATGTGAGAATGGGGGTGCAGGATGGGTGCAGCACATGTCAGAATGGGGGCACAGGATGGGAGCAGCACATGACAGAATGGGGGCACAGGATGGGTGCAGCACATGACAGGATGGGGGCGCAGGATGGGTGCAGCACATGTGAGAATGGAGGCGCAGGATGGGTGCAGCACATGTGAGAATGGAGGCGCAGGATGGGTGCAGCACATGTCAGAATGGAGGCGCAGGATGGGTGCAGCACATGTGAGAATGGGGGTGCAGGATGGGTGCAGCACATGTCAGAATGGGGGCACAGGATGGGAGCAGCACATGACAGAATGGGGGCACAGGATGGGTGCAGCACATGACAGGATGGGGGCGCAGGATGGAGCAGCACATGACAGGATGAGGGCGCAGGATGGGAGCAGCACATGACAGAATGAGGGTACAGGATGGGTGCAGCACATGACAGGATGGGGGCGCAGGATGGAGCAGCACATGACAGGATGGGGGCGCAAGATGGAGCAGCTCATGACAGGATGGGGACACAGGATGGAGCAGCACATGACAGGATGGGGGCGCAGGATGGAGCAGCACATGACAGGATGGGGGCGCAGGATGGAGCAGCACATGACAGGATGGGGGCGCAGGATGGAGCAGCTCATGACAGGATAGGGACACAGGATGGAGCAGCACATACCAGGATGGAGACCATATACCAATATAAATGCTCGCCACCCGGGCATAGAACGGGTTCATGAGCTAGTATTAATATACCAGTGTAATGCGTTGATTATTTTTTACCTCCAGTGCTGCTTTTACATAGGATTTCTGAAAGCATCCCTTAGTACATGTATTTTCAGCTCAGTTTACTCAAGAAATAGGCCTATAACTTGAAATTGTGACATCCGAGATACCTGATGATCTGCAGGCAGACGGTGAGGCGTAAACCAGGGAGAGCTCTTTCTCAGACGCCTTGGTGAGTTGGCGTCACATAAATATGCTTTTATCAAGGTTACCAGGAATAGTGACAGCGGGTTTACAGATTTTAGCACCGCTGGCTCCTGGTGGAAACTGCATTTATTGCTGAAAAACACACCTTCAGCTTCATTACATCCACCGGCGCCGACAACTCACTGATCTCTTCCAGACTCTTAAACACGGAGTTTAAAGAAACCTAAGTACAGTTTTTAGTGATAACGGATAATAAAACACAAATCCTAGGAAATCATCCTCGAGTGCTGCAATTAAACTGGTGCTGATGATATCATATAACAATATTTGCATGGAGATATAGCGGGACAAGCTGGGTGGAAGTGAGTCGAAAATTACATTGAAGATCGTAGCATTAACTTCTGTAGGTTTAAATTAACTTTTCATTATTTGCTGAAAGTAATAGAGCAAAACCCTCAAAGGATCGCAACCAAATTTACCAGACCCCTGAATTCACAGAGGGCACAGAAAAGCTTCAATTCAAGAGGATGTGCAATGATACCCATGCTGCATAATTAGTATCGGGGTCCGCAACAACAGAACAAAACTCCACATGACTCGCCGCTCCTGGGTCCAGCTCCCATTTTTCTGCACCTCTGTGATATCAATCACTCAGGACATATAATAGTTAGCATTCATGTTGCTACTTTGGACTTTTTGCAACTTTGTTGTGCCTATTTTTGCCAATTAACTTTGTTGCAAACTTGGCTCTGCTACACTGCTTCCTCATCAGTAGCTCTGCTACATCGCTATCCAGTTCTGATGCATTGAACCTTATGTGCAGCTCAGCTTTACTACTCTGGTTCCTCATAACTAAGTTAGCTCTAAGTTAGTTATCAAGGCTTCAAGGCCTCAGTTTTGGGGGGTCAAAAATTGCCAACGTTTTTATACACCCTTTGAGCAAAAAATGTGCAACTTTTTGTTGTTTCATGCCACTATTGACTCTTTTGAAAGTAGGTGAGAAACTGCATGTGGACTGAGTGGCAATATATGCGCACAGAGTTTAAGCCTTATTTATGAAATACTAGCTGAAGAGCCCGGCGTTGCCTGGGCATAGTAAATATCTGTGGTTAGTTATAGCACCTCACTTCTCTTATTTTCCCATCATGCCTCTCATTTTCCCCCTCACATCTCTCATTTTCTCCCTTACACCTCTCATTTTCCCCCTCACTCCTCTTATTTTCCCTCACTCCTCTCATTTTGCACTCACACCTTTTCCTTTTCACCTCACACCCCTCATTTTCACCTCACACCTCTCATTTTCCCCTCAGTATATACATGTTTGTCATCTCCCTTATATATAGTATACACCTGTATGTTATCTCCACTGTATATAGTATATACCTGTATGTCATCTCCCCTGTAAATAGTATATACCTGCTGTATGTCATCTCCTCCTGTATATTGTATATACCTATGTGTCATCTCCTCCTGTATATAGTATATACCTGTATGTCATCTCTTCTGTATATACTATATACCTGTATGTCATCTCCTCCTAAATATAGTATATACTTGTATGTCATCTCCTGTATATAGTATATACCTGTATGTCATCTCCCCTGTGTATAGTATATACCTGCTGTATGTCATCTCCTCTATATACCTATGTGTCATCTCCTCTTTTATATAGTATATACCTGTAAGTCATCTCCTCCTGTATATAGTATATACCTGTGTGTCATCTGCTCCTGTATATAGTATATACCTGTGTGTCATCTCCTCCTGTATATAGTATATACCTGTGTGTGTCATCTCCCCTGTGTATAGCATATACCTGTGTGTCATCTGCTCCTGTATATATATATATGTGTGTGTCATCTCCTCCTGTATATAGTATATACCAGTATGTCATCTCCTCCTGTATATAGTATATACCTGTGTCATCTCCCCTGTATATAGTATATATGTGTGTGTCATCTCCCTGTATATAGTATATACCTGTGTGTCATCTCCTCCTGTATATAGTATATATCTGTGTGTCATTTCCTCCTCTATTAGATCTCATTTACACGTTATTTGGTCAGTATTTTTACCTCAGTATTTGTAAGCTAAATTGGCAGCCTGATAAATCCCCAGCCAACAGGAAGCCCTCCCCCCTGGCAGTATATATTAGCTCACACATACACATAATAGACAGGTCATGTGACTGACAGCTGCCATATTTCCTATATGGTACATTTGTTGCTCTTGTAGTTTGCTTATTCATCAGATTTTTATTTTTGAAGGATAATTCCAGACTTGTGTGTGTTTTAGGGTGAGTTTCATGTGTCAAGTTGTGTGTGTTGAGTTGCGTGTGGCGACATGCATGTAGCGACTTTTGTGACATGAGTTTTGTGTGGCGACATGCGTGTAGCAACTTTTTGTGTCGAGTTGCATGTGACAGGTTAGTGTAGCAAGTTGTGTGCAGCAAGTTTTGCGCGTGGCGAGTTTTATGTGTGGTGCGTTTTGAGTATGTGCAAGTTTTGTGTGAGGCAACTTTTGCATGTGTTGCAACTTTTGTGCATGTGGCAATTTTTCCGCATGTGGCGAGATTTCCATGAGGTGAGTTTTGCACGTGTGGCGAGTTTTGCGAGAGCCTAGTTTTGCACGTGGCGTGTTTTGCGCGTGGCGAGTTTTGAGCAGCGACTTTTGAGTTTCGACTTTTATGTGGCGAGGTTGGTGTATGTGTGGTGAAATGTGTGCTGAGGGTGGTATATGTGTTCAAGCACGTGGTAGTGTGTGGCGCATTTTGTGTGTGTGTTCATATCCCCGTGTGTGGTGAGTATCCCATGTCGGGGCCCCACCTTAGCAACTGTACGGTATATACTCTTTGGCGCCATCGCTCTCACTCTTTAAGTCCCCCTTGTTCACATCTGGCAGCTGTCAATTTGCCTCCAACACTTTTCCTTTCACTTTTTCCCCAATATGTAGATAGGGGCAAAATTGTTTGGTGAATTGGAACGCGCGGGGTTAAAATTTTGCCTCACAACATAGCCTATGACGCTCTCGGGGTCCAGACGTGTGACTTTGCAAAATTTTGTGGCTGTTGCTGTGACGGTGCAGATGCCAATCCCGGACATACACACACACATACATACACACACATTCAACTTTATATATTAGATTAGCTAACTTTTTAAAGTGTCACAAAAAAGCTACAATTCTCAATCCAGGATGGTAGTGACAGTATTATATCTAAAGATGCACAATATTTTTAAACACCTTCATCTCCTGTATATAGTATATACCTGTGTGTCATCTGCTCCTGTATATAGTATATACCTGTGTGTCATCTCCTCCTGTATATAGTATATACCTGTGTGTGTCATCTCCCCTGTGTATAGCATATACCTGTGTGTCATCTGCTCCTGTATATATATATATGTGTGTGTCATCTCCTCCTGTATATAGTATATACCAGTATGTCATCTCCTCCTGTATATAGTATATACCTGTGTCATCTCCCCTGTATATAGTATATATGTGTGTGTCATCTCCCTGTATATAGTATATACCTGTGTGTCATCTCCTCCTGTATATAGTATATATCTGTGTGTCATTTCCTCCTCTATTAGATCTCATTTACACGTTATTTGGTCAGTATTTTTACCTCAGTATTTGTAAGCTAAATTGGCAGCCTGATAAATCCCCAGCCAACAGGAAGCCCTCCCCCCTGGCAGTATATATTAGCTCACACATACACATAATAGACAGGTCATGTGACTGACAGCTGCCATATTTCCTATATGGTACATTTGTTGCTCTTGTAGTTTGCTTATTCATCAGATTTTTATTTTTGAAGGATAATTCCAGACTTGTGTGTGTTTTAGGGTGAGTTTCATGTGTCAAGTTGTGTGTGTTGAGTTGCGTGTGGCGACATGCATGTAGCGACTTTTGTGACATGAGTTTTGTGTGGCGACATGCGTGTAGCAACTTTTTGTGTCGAGTTGCATGTGACAGGTTAGTGTAGCAAGTTGTGTGCAGCAAGTTTTGCGCGTGGCGAGTTTTATGTGTGGTGCGTTTTGAGTATGTGCAAGTTTTGTGTGAGGCAACTTTTGCATGTGTTGCAACTTTTGTGCATGTGGCAATTTTTCCGCATGTGGCGAGATTTCCATGAGGTGAGTTTTGCACGTGTGGCGAGTTTTGCGAGAGCCTAGTTTTGCACGTGGCGTGTTTTGCGCGTGGCGAGTTTTGAGCAGCGACTTTTGAGTTTCGACTTTTATGTGGCGAGGTTGGTGTATGTGTGGTGAAATGTGTGCTGAGGGTGGTATATGTGTTCAAGCACGTGGTAGTGTGTGGCGCATTTTGTGTGTGTGTTCATATCCCCGTGTGTGGTGAGTATCCCATGTCGGGGCCCCACCTTAGCAACTGTACGGTATATACTCTTTGGCGCCATCGCTCTCACTCTTTAAGTCCCCCTTGTTCACATCTGGCAGCTGTCAATTTGCCTCCAACACTTTTCCTTTCACTTTTTCCCCAATATGTAGATAGGGGCAAAATTGTTTGGTGAATTGGAACGCGCGGGGTTAAAATTTTGCCTCACAACATAGCCTATGACGCTCTCGGGGTCCAGACGTGTGACTTTGCAAAATTTTGTGGCTGTTGCTGTGACGGTGCAGATGCCAATCCCGGACATACACACACACATACATACACACACATTCAACTTTATATATTAGATTAGCTAACTTTTTAAAGTGTCACAAAAAAGCTACAATTCTCAATCCAGGAGGGTAGTGACAGTATTATATCTAAAGATGCACAATATTTTTAAACACCTTCATCTGGTGTAGATAAAGGCAACGCAACCTCAAGAAAAACTGACCTAAAAATTCCACTCATGATAAGTCCATCCTTATAACCTCCTTATAAAATTGCAATTATATAAAAGATGCATTAAGGACCATCGTAAGGGGGCTCATAAGATAAGCAGCTAGTTCTTCAGGACATCATATCTCCTCTGTGGCATCACTTTCTACTTTCCCTCTTACAGCGCTTCACCTATGAATAGGTCATTTGATTTATTCACAGTCTTATTTCCTTCCTGAAACACTGACAGTCTTCTGTCTCTCCTTCCCGGAAATGTCACATCACCTGGGATGGTTGTCTATCTGGATAAAGGTGGACAAGTTTGACGTGGGAGCACAGAGCGGCTTATCCAGGGGATACTCATACTGATAATGAGGCCATTGTAAGATTTTGTGATCTCAATTAATTTTGGTTCAATTTCACTTTGCGATTAAAATATTATTGACGAACTTAAAGACTTAATTCCCACATATTTTGATATTAAAGCAGAATCTGGGTTATAAATGATACACCATGATATGTCTAGTGCCTGACCTGGTAGCCGGTCAAGGCAAAGGGATTCACTTTTAAGCGTTCTTTGAATCCCAGTGTTATGCGTCACCTCTCTGGCCTTATATTAACCTTTATCTCATCGGAGAAGATTAGTAGAAAGTAGGTAACGACAGTGATGGGACTAGTTGAACATCTAAAGTAAAAATAACATAACAACCACCTGCCTAACATTGAAGAGCTTCTCTTTGTACCAACAAACAGCTCTGACTTGTGGAGACATGGACTTCAAAAGGCTTCTAAAGGTGTCCTGGGATAGTTGGCACCCATGACATTAGACTCAGGTTCTGTATGTTTTTGATGTAGCCTCCATGGATTGGACTTGTTTTTGCAGGTGATTGATCAAACTAAGATCTATGAACTTGGAGACAAGTCATGACATTGATTTTTTTGTCATGTTCCTCGCACCATTACTGACTGACCATTGTCCTGCTAAAAGACACCACTGCCATTAGGAAATACTGATGACATGAATGGGAAGGTACATGGTCTTAACAAGGTTGGCGGTATGCGTCCCATCTTCAGCAATTCCAGGAACCAAGATATTGAAGCTAACCATTCCCTAAAGTATCTCATTGCCTCCAGCAGCCGTACTTCTTACCATATCGGTGATACATCTTTCCAAAGTTAAAGAGGTACAAGCACTCGGAATCCACATAATAGAAATAAAAATGTGATTCTTCACACTAGGCCTCCTCTTACTCTTTCTTAAAGTCCAAGCACTGGTCCGTTTGGCCAAGTATTTATTCAGAACCTACTGTATATAATTTTATTCATTTTGATTTTTCTCATTTTCATACAGAGTTGACCACCCTGATCTGAAATCTCTTGGTATTTTCTGAAAGATCCTCCATATGCCAGAGAAGCTCAGATTTCTAAGCACTTGAAATTATCAAGGAAATACTGAACCGCGTTGTCTTCCTTCTGCTAATTAGGACAGAGATAATAATAGAAGTATGTGCTAATTAGAAAACTCTTGAAAACCTGGCCTCGCCATAACCCCGAATCTTGATCCACGCTGCCCTGCGTTACAGTGCAAGGAGTGCGGCAGTTCATTCACGTAATCAGTCATCAAGAAGGACGTATGTGGGATTCAGCAATGGTCCTCATCACCTTGATATAGCCTGAAAGATGCCACAATGAAGGGCACATCTCCACCTGGAAGGACTGCGCTCAGCACTTGTTCGGTAAAGGTCTATACCGCAATGATGTGAGAGACGTCAGAAAATGTTGTATCACCTTGTGACAGACGGAAGGTGAAGAAAGGTAAAGAAAAGGATTGGTAAATGTTATTTATATTCCCGCAAAGGTTTTTTCAAGCATTTCCCTTTAAGTAAATTAAATCTACCTTAATAATAAATCAGTACATTTATTTTTCTGAGACGGCAATTCTGATTTCCATTAACAAAACTGTTGAAATTTGAGTTTGGCAATTTGATCACATTTGGGTCCAAAAATGTATTTGCCCAAACTGGGCCTTCGGTGACTCCTGTTGTAAAGGTAGAGGCCTGGTCGGTGTTGGAAGCCCTGATGTTGCGTGAATATGGCAGAATAGGAGGTTATTTTGTAGTTTAGAACTGGAAAAGCAAATGGGTTATTCTGTGCCGTCGTGGAGAAAAAATGAAGGCTGCCAATCCAATTTCAGGTGGTTTTATTCGTCAACGCGTTTCGAAGTATATATTTTCTTCATCAGGACAAACCACCAGGTTTGGTGCAGACACCTGGAGGAAAAGCGCAGAAAAAAAAACATACGTAAAAATTAAAAAAAAGTTATGACTGCTAAAACTATGAATGAATAAACAAAAAAATAAATCCATGAGTCCCAACCATCCCCAATACAGCAGGACAGTCTTGGACTTGGTTCTATTCCCCCGCTGTCCCTGTTGGTCTGCTGAATGTCTTCTTAAAGACTGCTTAAAGGGTTATTCTCAATTTAGCAAGGGAATAACCCTTTAAAGGTGCTAGAATGTGACATTTACTGCTTAGTGTCTTATTATAGGGGTTAAATACTCCTTCATCGCTCTCCTATTACCATTCACTCTGTACAAATACCTTATGTAGAACTCATTTGGCATGTTCTCACATCCTTATAATGTACACTCCACTCCGATCTCTGCATATATAATACATTGGTGATGTTAATAATTGTATCAGCTGTAACGTAAAAGCTTACACTTGTATATGGGCGCCGTACTCCTCTGTGACTTTTAATGTTCTTAGCATTTCCAGCGGGGAAGACTCACCCTCGTTGACTGACATCCTTGTTCGGTACAACTTGCTCTTTCGCGAGAAACTGCAAATTTGTTTTTAAGTAGCACAAAGAACAGTGATCCCATTATAAGCCTCATACAAAGCCTTTAGTGCGTGGCACCGGGACCTGAGCGATATCTCCGGCTGATGTATGGCCAGCTATTACACAGATGTACGGCGAAGGCGAAAACCAGTAACGCGGAATATAAACTGCATATGGAATACATATTGCACACTTAAATAGTAATTATATGGCTGAGAACAGTGTCGGCACACCTGTACATTTAAGGCATGCATACCCAAGACATCTGTCTACATCCACCTGCCAGACACCTGTTCTGCTATTTCAATGTCATTTGATTACTTGAGATGTAGAGCCTCTCGTAGGGTAATGAGTGATTTTACATTCTACATGATTGAAAACAGGTGTTCTGAGGCTGTGCAATTTTAGGCATGAATAATTCAGCTTCTATAGAATATGTCGTTCCAACATGGCAGCGTTTTCCTGCAGACATGACCGGGCACATGTACTACAAGCTTGGGTGAAAGTGAAGCAAAGTTTGTAGACCGTGAATCACATGCGTACTTCTCTTACAGATGTGAGTGTGAACCGAAAACGAACACTACAAATGGGAGCCTGGTATTGTAAGAAAACCTGCCACCCGCGCTGTACACAATGCGGTGCCGACGGGATATTTAGTATCATATCGTAACACAGGTTTCAGTTCTGCATATTTTTATACAAGACATTCAGCCTGTAAGTTTGGCACTAGGACTATATTTTGCCACATATTCACCTTACGGCACTAGGACTATATTTTACCATACACTCATCTTATGGCATTAGGTCCATATTTTACCATACACTCATCTTACGGTACTAGGAAGATACTTTGCCATACACTCATCTTATGGCACTAGGACTATATTTTACCACGCACTCATCTTATGGCATTAGGTCCATATTTTACCATACACTCATCTTACGGCACTAGGAAGATACTTTGCCATACACTCATCTTATGGCACTAGGACTATATTTTACCACGCACTCATCTTATGGCATTAGGTCCATATTTTACCATACACTCATCTTACGGCACTAGGACTATATTTTGTCATACACTCATCTTATGGCACTAGGACTATATTTTGTCATACACTCATCTTACGGCACTAGGACTATATTTTGTCATACACTCATCTTATGGCACTAGGACTATATTTTACCATACACTCATCTTATGGCATTAGGTCCATATTTTACCATACACTCACCTTATGGCACTAGGACTATATTTTACCATACACTCATCTTACGGTACTAGGAAGATACTTTGCCATACACTCATCTTATGGCACTAGGACTATATTTTACCACGCACTCACCTTATGGCACTAGGACTATATTTTACCATACACTCATCTTATGGCCCTAGGACTATATTTTACCAGACACTCACCTTATGGCACTAGGACTATATTTTGCCATACACTCACCTTATGGCACTAGGACTATATTTTACCATACACTCATCTTACGGTACTAGGAAGATACTTTGCCATACACTCACCTTATGGCACTAGGACTATATTTTGCCACACACTCATCTTATGGCATTGGGTCCATGTTTTACCACACACTCATCTTACGGCACTAGGACTATATTTTGCCACATATTCACCTTACAGCACTAGGACTATATTTTGCCACACACTCACCTTATGGCATTGGGTCCATGTTTTACCACACACTCATCTTACGGCACTAGGACTATATTTTGTCACATATTCACCTTACGGCACTAGGACTATATTTTGCCACACACTCATCTTATGGCATTAGGACTATATGTTACCACACACTCATCTTACGGCACTAGGACTATATTTTGCCACACACTCACCTTATGGCACTAGGACTATATTTTGCCACACACTCACCTTATGGCACTAGGACTATATTTTGTCACATATTCACCTTACGGCACTAGGACTATATTTTACCATACACTCATCTTATGGCATTAGGTCCATATTTTACCACACACTCACCTTATGGCACTAGGACTATATATTACCATACACTCATCTTATGGCACTAGGACTATATTTTACCATACACTCACCTTACGGAACTAGGAAGATACTTTGCCATACACTCACCTTATGGCACTAGGACTATATTTTGCCATACACTCACCTTATGGCACTAGGACTATATTTTACCATACACTCACCTTATGGCACTAGGACTATATTTTGCCATACACTCACCTTATGGCACTAGGACTATATTTTGCCGCACACTCACCTTATGGCACTAGGACTACATTTTGCCATACACTCATCTTACAGCACTAGGACTTTATTTTGCCATACACTCATCTTACGACACTAGGGCAATATTTTGCCATACTCTCATCTTACAGCACTAGGACTTTATTTTGCCATACTCTCCTCTTATGGCACTAGGACTATATTTTGCCATACACTCATTTTAAGGCACGAGGACAATATTTTGACATATACTCCTCTTACGGCACTAGGACTATATTTTGTATAGTCAGTGTAAGTTAGGCACAAATTATATATACTTTGTTATATATCTATCCATATAATTTTCAACCCTGTATATTCCCATTAATACAACATTACGTGATGCAGATGATCACCACATAAAGATGACGTCCGTTGTCCCCCACGTGACCACATTGGGTCAAGTCAATGGCATCGCCAAAAGAAAGAAAGTTCTCAGAAAGAAAAAAACGCCCAACCAGAGTCGATCAGATGACTGGGTGGTGGTGGGACAGGTATAGGGAGGGCCAAGAAGAAGTGACTATAAAAAATGATTTATTTTTATTTATTTTTTCTGAAATCAGCAAATTGATTGATATGCAATTTACTAGATAATCGAAACCCCACAAATTTGGATTTTGGCAAAACTGAATTGTTTGGGAAGTTTTTAATAACTTTGATTAATAAATTGATTCACTCATCTGGACTGTAGAACATCTGTGACACAGGTATCAGAAAACCCTATATTGGCACTCTGATAGCAAGCAGAAGTCTTTAGGACAGAAACCTGTTCATTCTTAGGAAGCACTTTGGAGATACGTGAATCTGTGCAGATACCTAGGAGACACATCTCCTACATGAGGCTAGAACCTGCCCCAGGGCCGGTTCAGGTACCACCATGTTCCTCTTGGTGTATGTTATATATATATATAACACAGATCCTGGCTGAGGTTGCAGTCTGCTCACCCCTGAACAATTCCAGTTATTCACCGGCCTTGTAGGATGGTATGTCTGCTATTAACATATTTGTTTTCTGATACATTCTTGTAGTGCCACAACGACCCACAATCCCAAACAAAAAGATTCCTCAGACATGAAATATTTCTTAAGAGCTGCGGTGGAAACGAGAAGCCATCACTGTGCACGTTACTACCAGCTCAAGGATTTTCTTCCTGAAGTGGAACCGGGGAAAGAGGCAATTTTCTTGTGTTGAAGGACAAGTGTAAACATTCAGATGAAGTATGCAACTTTAATTATGGTTTACCCAAGAACAAATTTAAGGGGAATCTGCCATTAAAACAAGCACGATTCAAATTACCTCTACTGAAAGCTTTGAGCGCCGCGCTCAGCGCCTCGAATCGATGCCAGCTCGCATACAAATACATGCTATGATTGCTACATTATTGATACAAAGCGCCATCTTGCAACTTACTCCTATTCTCGGTGCCAAATTGTTTTGCAGCATTGTCATAAAGCATGGAGAAGAGAAGAAAGGTGATCATATCAATGATTGGCTGCAGCGGTCACACGTTAAAAGACCTAGAGCAGGAATTAGAGAGTGGCAGGGGTTTGGTTACGTTACTGCCTCATTTCATATTGTTATTTTTTGTTGATCTAGATAGAGAAAATTGTTTCAAAGAAAACACATTTTGCTTTGAATTTTACCCCAAAAAATGAAATTGGCAATTTTGGGGGGGAATTTGTTTTTCTCAAATACGGCAAAATGGTAGCTTCTTGGATGCTGGACTCTTTTTAGAGCTTCGAAGGGGTTACAAATTTTTTATAAAATATTATACTATGATGTGCGTCTCACCCCAAGTAACTATCGCACGTTGTAGATGTCAGCGTGAGATATTAAAGATGCCGAGGAGTCAGTGCCGGAAGATCGGAGGGAACAAATGGAGGAACAAGTCAGGGAACTGCAGCAGTACAACAGGTGAGAGGCCGGGTGGTTATAACATTTTATAATTTTTTTTTTACCCCTTTACCAACCTTGTTAGGAAAATCACAAGTGCAATCTCCGCACTTATGATTGACATCGAATAAATTGGATGAAAAATCGAGTTTTCAGAGAAAATTTCCCAAATTTGAATTTCTGGAAACTCACTAATGGCTACCTTTAAAGGGGACTGAGACCGTTCGAAACTCGTAAACATTTCCTTAGTTTACAATGTGACATGTTAACATGAAGATGGAATCAACTACATTTTAATTTTTTCTTAAGACGCTTCAAAAAACTATGTCTCGAATTGCTTCTCACGGAAGCTCGTGAGTTGACTCTCACTTTGAATATACGCGGTGGGCTATGATTAATATTCATTGGAGTAAACTCTCATTTTTATGTGCTACTGATAATAACAAGGGATAAGATAAGATAGTTAGTAAGGCCGAAAAAAGACATTTGTCCATCCAGTTCAGCCTATATTCCATCATAATAAATCCCCAGATCTACGTCCTTCTACAGAACCTAATAATTGTATGATACAATATTGTTCTGCTCCAGGAAGACATCCAGGCCTCTCTTGAACCCCTTGACTGAGTTCGCCATCACCAACTCCTCAGGCAAGCAATTCCAGATTCTCACTGCCCTAACAGTAAAGAATCCTCTTCTATGTTGGTGGAAAAACCTTCTCTCCTCCAGACGCAAAGAATGCCCCCTTGTGCCCGTCACCTTCCTTGGTATAAACAGATCCTCAGTGAGATATTTGTATTGTCCCCTTATATACTTATACATGGTTATTAGATCGCCCCTCAGTCGTCTTTTTTCTAGACTAAATAATCCTAATTTTGCTAATCTATCTGGGTATTGTAGTTCTCCCATCCCCTTTATTAATTTTGTTGCCCTCCTTTGTACTCTCTCTAGTTCCATTATATCCTTCCTGAGCACCGGTGCCCAAAACTGGACACAGTACTCCATGTGCGGTCTAACTAGGGATTTGTACAGAGGCAGTATAATGCTCTCATCATGTGTATCCAGACCTCTTTTAATGCACCCCATGATCCTGTTTGCCTTGGCAGCTGCTGCCTGGCACTGGCTGCTCCAGGTAAGTTTATCATTAACTAGGATCCCCAAGTCCTTCTCCCTGTCAGATTTACCCAGTGGTTTCCCGTTCAGTGTGTCATGGTGATATTGATTCCTTCTTCCCATGTGTATAACCTTACATTTATCATTGTTAAACCTCATCTGCCACCTTTCAGCCCAAGTTTCCAACTTATCCAGATCCATCTGTAGCAGAATACTATCTTCTCTTGTATTAACTGCTTTACATAGTTTTGTATCATCTGCAAATATCGATATTTTACTGTGTAAACCTACCAGATCATTAATGAATATGTTGAAGAGAACAGGTCCCAATACTGACCCCTGCGGTACCCCACTGGTCACAGCGACCCAGTTAGAGACTATACCATTTATAACCACCCTCTGCTTTCTATCACTAAGCCAGTTACTAACCCATTTACACACATTTTCCCCCAGACCAAGCAAGGGAGGTGGATGACTGTGATTTTATATTTTAAAGGGGATATGTGAGCTACGTAATCTGATAGTGGCATGATGTAGGGATGCAGAGCCTGATTCCAGTGATGTATCACTTTGTTTACTGTGTGCAGCAGTTGTGATACCGTCTATCAGAGCTCGGAATGTTGAACTGTGTTTAACCCCGCCCACACTATTGATTGGCTAATCAGTGGTGGGGGTGTGGTTGGACTAGGAGACACAAGACATTTAGTCCTACAGTGATAATCTCCTGCTGATAAAACACTGATTGCATTGAAATAGCAAAACACAGCCCAGTGAGTGATACATTGCCGGAATCAGGGTCTCTGCTACTACACCCTGTTGTTCTCTGATTACATAGCAAAAACTTAGTGACAAATTAGCTATAACACCAACATTGATCCATTTTAAAAATAAAATAACATATATGGAAAGTAACTATGGAAGGAAGTTTCCGAACCACCAAATTAGATTTGCCCCCCCCCCTAATGTGTTGTTTATTGACCGACATGCTTTCTATGGACCGTCTTGTAAGACAGAAGTCTTGTAACGCTGCAAGAATCAATGTTCAAACCCCAGTGTCACTGTATGAATAACGGAGCCTCCTGCCAACACGTTTTCTACTCGTTCAGATGGCAATCTGGTATGTTCTTATGTGATCTGGGAGGCTCAGTGGCCGATGAAAGACGGGAATCAAAACAATGTTTAAAATGACCAGGACTGCATCGTGTCAATCACCCACACACATTTGTCTGCGCTGTTATCCATAAAGAAGCCAGAACTGTAATACATACAGATGTTAGCAATGTCATCTATATGTAGAGTGCAACCGAAGCCTCTAACAGATGGGAAATCTCCGGCCAAGAGGAGTAAAAAAAAAAGGAGAAAACAGCTCTATTAGCCGACTGTAGGTCCAGACATTTACATAAGGGGAAACGTACAGAAGAACAAGTCCACCCTCTACTGAAAGTCCGTGGAGATCCTGCAGGGGAAATCTCCCCCAGTGGTTATAGATTTCCCGTGTGTTCACTTGTAGGTGAGATTTCTTTAGTTTGACCCCCGAAACCATCAACAAGTAGGCGATCTGTCGTTGGCATTATGAATTGAACCAACAACCTCTGCAACGATGCCAATGGAAACATAGATGCCAAATATTCCACAAAACATGATTGGCAGAAATAATTTCTACCACTGGCACTGATTAAGAGTTAATAATCAGCGGAAAATGAAGGCGTTCCTAACTTTATATAATCTTGTTTGGATAGAAAATAACTTTCAAAAATAATCAGATCTGATCATCGGTGTCCAGATCATAAGACCCCCAGCGATCAGCTGAGTTCTTCGAAGAACTTGAAAGCAATTACTTACGGTATGTTTCGTTATATCACAGGGTCACCATTGAAATTTAGTGGACGGTGTTATTTTTTTTTTATTACCAGGAAGGGTCGTCTGGAGAGAGCCATGGGTAGAGACTGAAAGGGTTAAAAGGATCTATTACTTAGTTTTTCTCATACTTTTAAGTGTGAGTTAGTTATTCATTTACTGTGACATTACTGTGTGCCATGCAAAAGTATAGTTGGTCAGCACATCCGGATAAATTGAAATAAATGCACACATATCTATGATGACTGCAGTAGAATGCTGTGTGCATTATCCTTCAACTGAGACATCACTGTGTGCATTATCCTTCAACTGAGACATCACTGTGTGCAATATCCTTCAACTGAGACATCGCTGTGTGCATTATCCTTCAACTGAGACATCACTGTGTGCAATATCCTTCAACTGAGACATCACTCAAGATAGTATTCTGCTACAGATGGATCTGGATAAGTTGGAAACTTGGGCTGAAAGGTGGCAGATGAGGTTTAACAATGATAAATGTAAGGTTATACACATGGGAAGAAGGAATCAATATCACCATTACACACTGAATGGGAAACCACTGGGTAAATCTGACAGGCAGAAGGACTTGGGGATCCTAGTTAATGATAAACTTACCTGGAGCAGCCAGTGCCAGGCAGCAGCTGCCAAGGCAAACAGGATCATGGGGTGCATTAAAAGAGGTCTGGATACACATGATGAGAGCATTATACTGCCTCTGTACAAATCCCTAGTTAGACCGCACATGGAGTACTGTGTCCAGTTTTGGGCACCGGTGCTCAGGAAGGATATAATGGAACTAGAGAGAGTACAAAGGAGGGCAACAAAATTAATAAAGGGGATGGGAGAACTACAATACCCAGATAGATTAGCGAAATTAGGATTATTTAGTCTAGAAAAAAGACGACTGAGGGGCGCTCTAATAACCATGTATAAGTATATAAGGGGACAATACAAATATCTCGCTGAGGATCTGTTTATACCAAGGAAGGTGACGGGCACAAGGGGGCATTCTTTGCGTCTGGAGGAGAGAAGGTTTTTCCACCAACATAGAAGAGGATTCTTTACTGTTAGGGCAGTGAGAATCTGGAATTGCTTGCCTGAGGAGGTGGTGATGGCGAACTCAGTTGAGGGGTTCAAGAGAGGCCTGGATGTCTTCCTGGAGCAGAACAATATTGTATCATACAATTAGGTTCTGTAGAAGGACGTAGATCTGGGGATTTATTATGATAGAATATAGGCTGAACTGGATGGACAAATGTCTTTTTTCGGCCTTACTAACTATGTTACTATGTTACTATGTTACTATGTGCAATATCCTTCAACTGAGACATCACTGTGTGCAATATCCTTCAACTGAGACATCACTGTGTGCATTATCCTTCAACTGAGACATCACTGTGTGCAATATCATTCAACTGAGACATCACTGTGTGCAATATCCTTCAACTGAGACATCACTGTGTGCAATATCCTTCAACTGAGACATCACTGTGTGCATTATCCTTCAACTGAGACATCACTGTGTGCATTATCCTTCAACTGAGACATCACTGTGTGCATTATACTTCAACTGAGACATCAGTGTGTGCAATATCCTTCAACTGAGACATCACTGTGTGCAATATCCTTCAACTGAGACATCACTGTGTGCATTATACTTCAACTGAGACATCAGTGTGTGCAATATCCATCAACTGAGACATCACTGTGTGCAATATCCTTCAACTGAGACATCACTGTGTGCAATATCCTTCAACTGAGACTTCACTGTGAGCATTATCCTTCAACTGAAACATCACTGTGTGCAATATCCTTCAACTGAGACATCACTGTGAGCATTTTCCTTCAACTGTGACATCACTATGTGGATTAAGCCTGGGGGTTAAAAAACGACGCATGATTAAAAGTGGATATAACTTTATGCTGAAGGTTGTCATGATGGAATTGGGACAGGAACATACGTAGGGGTGCAGATGAAAAGGTGCCTTAGATCCTCTCCCACATAAGATGGCAGTGTTACACATGGTAAGTGAGTATCCTTGATACATACTAAAACTAGAACAGGGGCCATAGTGTTTTAAATTACGTCTTCTTTCCGAGTTTTCTTGTTGGCCCCTCTGTTACTTGCTGTGTCTTTGAGAAGAAATATTGGGCACTATAATCAAACTTTATACTGGAGTTCATAGTTTTACATATTTCCAGCTTGCAAACATGGTGAAGCACACTGGAGCGTGTTATTACCAAACTGTAATGCAAATCGCACCTGTTTTAGTCATTTTCTCCGACTATGACAGCTTATGACAATATAAATGACTTTTCCCATAGGGAGAGCTGCCTCCCACAGACTGCATTACACAGATCTTCTCCTCATTTATTGCAGCGTTAATGGGTTGTTTCTCTAAATCTCCAGAATATTTTGATTTCCTACCTTATTTCTGTATCAGAGCACGGTCTTAACAGCTGTTCTGCTCATTTATGATCATCTTACATCCAGAGTCACAATCCTAAATGAGATTCTCCCTTGTTTCTTTCCCCTCTGCTTTATACATCATGACCGCGTATCGCCAAAACAGGGTCTTTCCCGTACTCAATCTTCCTGACCCCCACCCCATCCCCAGGGGGCCATTCTCCCCTTCTCCTGTAAATTTAAATTAAACACCAACACGTAAATTTCTTTGGATAATTTTGGCCACAGCGGCCATTTTATTAAACAAACAATAACATAAATAACAACATATATACCATATGTAAAAACCTGGAGGGGAGGGTTCTTGGGGGTAAGAAATCTGGCTCAAAAATAGGCATAAAGCCACCACCAACTTTAAAACCAAACACTTCTTTACCCTCAGCCGTGACCACCAGCTCAAGGGCACCATGTAACCCATTTCGGGCAAACCAAAACCCCAAAGCTCCCGAGGTAAATTCCCCGTCCAGAGCCCGTAAACAAAAGCCAGATCAACCCCGTAAAAACGTCATCACCACCTCCAAGAACCCCACCCCCCGCCAAAACTGCCACTGTGACAATGATAACGAAAACTCCCCTCTGGCAATAACTGATTAAAAAACCGAGATGAGAAAAAACCCAACTCCCCGGCTACCCCTCCATCAAACTGTTCACTTAAACTAATCCACAATAAAGGGAGGGAGGGTGGGCTTCTCTCCTGATGATTCACCTCACAAGTGATCCTTCCCGCACTTCTCCAGCCCCTGCCTCCTTTCCCCACTAGGTCCACCCCTTATTCAAAAATTTCCACCAATCACCTATAAGATCCCTTTTTTTATTCAAAACTCTAAAACTCCCTTCTTGGCAACGCAGTCATGTGGGGGCTTTCATCCAGCTGGGCCCATTACAGCCCCCCTTCATGACCGCGTATCGCCAAAACAGGGTCTTTCCCGTACTCAATCTTCCTGACCCCCACCCCATCCCCAGGGGGCCATTCTCCCCTTCTCCTGTAAATTTAAATTAAACACCAACACGTAAATTTCTTTGGATAATTTTGGCCACAGCGGCCATTTTATTAAACAAACAATAACATAAATAACAACATATATACCATATGTAAAAACCTGGAGGGGAGGGTTCTTGGGGGTAAGAAATCTGGCTCAAAAATAGGCATAAAGCCACCACCAACTTTAAAACCAAACACTTCTTTACCCTCAGCCGTGACCACCAGCTCAAGGGCACCATGTAACCCATTTCGGGCAAACCAAAACCCCAAAGCTCCCGAGGTAAATTCCCCGTCCAGAGCCCGTAAACAAAAGCCAGATCAACCCCGTAAAAACGTCATCACCACCTCCAAGAACCCCACCCCCCGCCACACACGAACAGCCCTGACCACCTCAGGCTCGTGAGTGCCCCACCGCCACCAAAGCTCTCTCGACTCCTTCCTGTAGCCCGAGTGCCCATAAATCCATACCAACATCATTAAGATGCACTCCATCATCCCTCCAATAATTGCCAATCCCATCCTCCAGCTCCAAATGTCTAACGGCAATACCCCCGTTCCGAGACACAAATCCTGCCACCGCCCTATTCAGCTTCACCCGGGCTCTATTGATCCCTCTATGGGACCGTACATCACGCCACTTCCGCCTTGGTACAATGTCCGACCACACCGTCACAACACCCGGGAAAGATACCCACAACCGTAAAAAATCAAAACGAATGTCTCTGATCAACTCCCTCACTGGCCTAACTCCCAAATCATTTCCTCCAAAGTGAACCACCAAAATGTCCGGGGGTCGATCCAATCTAGCGGCGTTGGCAACTGCCGGCAACAAACTCCGCCATAACATACCCCGAAATCCCAACCATCTAATAACCACCGAATCCCTTACAAAGCCTAATTGCCTACCATTTCGCCTGACCTCCGCACGAAGCGCACCCCAATGAACAAATGAATGTCCGATAATCCATGCCAGGAGGGAGGTTCGACCTGAAAAAACACAACAATGATTAACACCATAACAAGGCTCTCTCCCCCACAGACCTAATTCCTAATATAAGACAGATATCGATCCGAACTCCATCTGCCTATTCTTTTGATAACATCAACGCCTAGGCCCAGACCATCCGCCTCGGACGCAGCACCAATTCGAAATGAATGCGACCCGAAATTCTTCGGGTCAACACCCAACGATCCCAAACCCCTCTTCAACAGCGCCGTAAATTGGTAGCGCAACAAAAATTCCCCGTTCTGATGTCGTAACAAAGGGCCTGCCCTCAGTGCCGACAGACGCCAATAAGATTCCAAACAGTGCTGCGGGCACATCCCGCTACCGTCAACTCTCCCCAGCACCACTCGCCTACCCCTACCAAGCTGATCAGTCTTAGAACGCCTGATCCAAAATACAATACCTCCTGCCCAAAAGTCAACATCTTCCGCTAACAGACCACCCACCTTATTTTTATTTGGGGACACCAGCTCCCCCAGGCGCAAAGCGCCAAAGAACGCTAAAGAGAAGGCTAACCTAAACAATACAACCTCAAACTGCGAACTACAAATACCGCCCAAAGCCTCCCCAAGCCGTTCCAGCATACCAAAAGAAATCGGCCTACGCTTATCAAAAGACACATTGCCCTTCCGAAAACCCTTCAAAGCCTGCCTTATCAAAAAATCTTTTGTCAGATCAGCTGAACCTTGCAACCGAAAACCAAAGGCCAGACCCGCAACAACTTTGTTTAACCTCGAAACGGACCATCCCCATTCGGCCGCCTTACCCATCAAAGCCAGCAGAGCCATAATCTTATCGCCGTCGGATTCCACTGGGCCGCATTGGACCAACCAACCTTCCCACATCTCCCACGCCGCTGCATAATCCGACCATGTCCTGCTCGACAGTGAGGCCTGTATCAAGCGACCTCCCCTTCCGCAACAATCTGCCACAGATGCGAAGGACATCCCGCTCCTGTAGGTTCCGAATCTGGCGCCAGTTCCCGGAATCGGTCCCACTGAAAACGAGATAAAGCATCAGCTATATTGTTTTGGACACCTGGTACATGCACCGCCGAAATCCACGAATTCAATTCCAAACACCTCAACACCAATTCCCTAACCAACCTAATCACGGGGGGAGAAGAGGAAGATAAACTGTTGATAACTGACACGACACTCAAGTTATCACAATGGAATCGTACCCGACGATCCTTAAAATTCTCGCCCCAAATAAACGCTGCCACTACAATTGGGAACAACTCCAACAATGCCAAATTTTTTGGTTAGCCCGTTTTGCCGCCATTCTTCCGGCCACACTCCGACACTCCATTTGCCTGCACAGTAGGCGCCATAACCGGCTCCCCCTGCTGCGTCCGTATAAATTTCACAATCAAAGGCGTTCAAATCCTCCTGCTGAATCAATGATCTGCCATTATAATTTTCCAAGAAACGCTGCCAAACCAACAGATCGTCCTTGTGCTCCCGGCTCAAACGTATGAAATGATGAGCTGCACGGACTCCCGCCGTAGCTCTGGACAACCTTCGGCAAAAAATCCGGCCCATAGGCATGATCCGGCACGCAAAATTTAAGCGCCCTAGCAACGACTGTAACTCCTTCAACGTCACTTTCCTCAATTTTCCGATTCTGGACACCTCCTGCTTCAGCAACAACAATTTGTCGTCGGGCAACCTGCATTCCATCTTTCTAGAATCGATAAGAATCCCGAGAAAACTTAAGACCGTACAGGGACCCTCTGTTTTCTCCTGCGCCAAAGGGACCCCGAAATGCCCGGACACCCATTCCATGGTGGCCAATAAATTACCGCAAACCGCAGAGTCCGGGGGGCCCACAAACATGAAGTCATCCAAATAATGAATGACCGAAGCAACATCAGAAACGTCTCTAACAACCCATTCCAAAAAAGTACTGAAAGTTTCAAACAACGAGCAAGAAATGGAACAGCCCATCGGCAAACACCTGTCTAAATAAAATTCTCCATTCCAAAAACAACCTAGTAACGGAATGCTCTCCGGATGTACCGGCAGAAGCCGAAAGGCAGACTCGATGTCTGTCTTCGCCATCAAGGCCCCCGCTCCGTACATACGAACCCATTGCACTGCCGCATCGAACGACGTGTATACAACCGAGCATAATTCCTCCGCAATGCCATCGTTAACAGAACAACCTTTTGGGTACGATAGGTGCTGGATTAAACGAAACTTATTTGGCTCCTTCTTGGGCACCACCCCCAATGGAGAAACGATCACCCCTTCCATAGGCAGCGAACTAAACGGGCCCGCCATTCTTCCTAACTCCACCTCTTTTGCTAACTTACTCGAAACAACATCCGCATGTAAACTTGCTGACCTCAGATTTTTTGTAGAAAAGGGGACCGTATGATTCGGGTGAGGAATCCTAAAACCTTCAGCAAAACCGTCCCTAATCACCACCGCCTTCAACCGGTCCGGATATCTACTTAGATAAGGGGCCATCTTTTGAAGCCTCACCGGCGTCACCCCCATGACCGCTACCCCCTGCTGGCTTGCCCCTTGCTTTTCTGAAACATTTTGAAGCCCCGTGTGAAGCTCCGCTACAATGGGAACACACGTGCTTAAACCTGCAGGTATTGCCATACTTGCACTGGCCGTCGTTGAACTGCCAGCACGTTCCCGTTTTTTCCTTCGCCCCTTGATACCCCTGTCCTCCTCCTCCCCCTTGTCCTGATTGCTGACTACTACTCCCCGCGCCCCCTTGAAAGGACTGCCCGTACCTCACAGGGGCCATCACCTTCAGCCACAATCCAATGTCCTTATGCTCCCATTTTATCTCAGGCCTAACCGCCTTCCGCTGCCTGAATTGTTCATCGTAACGCTGCCAAGCCTGGCCCCCATACGTACGATGTGCCTCACCAATAGAATCAAAGTAACAGAAAAGACCCGAGCAATTTTCCGGGAATTTTTCTCCTATCACACTGGCCAAGATAGCAAAAGCCTGTTGCCAATTAACAAACGTTTGCGGAATCAGGCGCCAACGCCTTTTTTCCTCCTCTTCCTTTTTGCTATCATCTTTTTTCCCTTTGTCCAGATTAAATTTTTCCAAAGGGAGGAGGGAGAAAATCTCGACAAATTCATCCTTCCAGATCTTCTCCTTCACCTCCTTCTTTAAATGGGCACCGAGGGGACCCTCAAAGCACACAAAGACCTCCCCTTTTGCCCGATCATCCAACTTTATCTCATCCTTCTTACCCGTCTCCGTTTGAACCGACACTGACACCCCAGCTGCCTGGGCCGACGCGGCCGCCCCAGACCTCACTAATTCACCGGAGCCCCCTCCCCCGGCTGTACTAACAGGATCCACCAACCAAGCCCCAGCAGGTGACCCTCCCATATTACTTGCTGGCCCCGCGTCCAATCGCCTCAAAATATGCGACATACCTGCCAAAAGCTCTCTAACGCCAGGAAGCCCAGAACCAGCGTCCCCTACCCCCTCCACTAACCCCACCGTACCCGGCACCGAAATAGGAATAGACATGTACTCACGAGGCTGCGCAGGTGCTGTGTCCCCACCAGCCGTGTCTCCGGAATCCCGCTGTTCGCCATCTTCTGGATGTTCGCTCTCAGATCCGGGGTCGTCGCTGCCGCTGAATTGCCCCAGGCCCGCGCCCCTGGCCTCCACGTCACCAGGGGGGACCGAGACTGGCGATACACTCCTGTCGCTGGACCTCCTGGCGGATCTTGACCTGACGGCTGTTTGCAATCCACCTCGGCCTCCTGGCCTACTTGCCCGACCGGCACCTGCCCCACGACCAACGCGTCCCGGGCCCAGCTGAACCACCGATGCCAGCCTGCCCGTCGCCCTACTCTGTCGTCTCGTGCCGCTGCCAGGCCCACCTAGGGGAGGTGAGCCCGCCGCTGTCACCGCTGCTCCATAGCTCCCCCTCACTGCTGCCGTCGCTGGACTCCTGGCTCCTCCTGTTGTCGCCGCCGCTAACTGTGCTGTAAGTCTGCTGTTCCTGGCGCCGCTGGGGGGCGCCGCACTTCCCCTCGATCCCGGACTAGGCCGCACTACCTGTGCGGCCCTCACCGCTGACGTCGCTGTGCTCCCTTCTCCTCCTGACTCTGCCGCCGCTGCCCGCGCTGTGCTCCGGCTGCTTCTGGCACCGCTAGAGGGCGCCGCACCGCCGCTCGCTCCCGGACTAGGCCGCACTTCCGTTGCGGCCCTGGCTTCCGCTGCGGCCCTGGCATCGGGCCGTGCCTGGCTGGTCGCCGCTCCACGTCGCCGCCTCGCGCCGGCAGAGCCGCCGGGTGGATTCCTGCCGGAGGGGGGGACGGGCAGGATGGTCGCGCCGCGTCCCGCAGCCCCCGCAGGGTCCCCGGAGGGGCTCCGCGGCCTGCGCCTGCCGCGCGGTGACATGTCGGGGGACAATCTTTCTGGGGGCCGGGTTCTCCTGGTCCTGCTGCCCCGGCTCCCGCAGTCGCCCAGCAGCCTGGTGAGCTGCTCTTCCAGCCATCCATCGCTCCTGGACCTGGATTCCCTGCGCAGCTGCTCCACGAGGCTGTCTATGGAGGCCATGGTGAGTAGCTGCACACTTCTTCTCTCCTGATGATTCACCTCACAAGTGATCCTTCCCGCACTTCTCCAGCCCCTGCCTCCTTTCCCCACTAGGTCCACCCCTTATTCAAAAATTTCCACCAATCACCTATAAGATCCCTTTTTTTATTCAAAACTCTAAAACTCCCTTCTTGGCAACGCAGTCATGTGGGGGCTTTCATCCAGCTGCGCCCATTACAGCCCCCCTTCTATACAGGTAGAACGATTTGCATCAGCTAAAATGCAAAATACAACACTAAAGACGGCAAAAAAGGTGTAGTGAGTCAAACAAAATCTCCTTCATTGTGATTCACAGCGTTCACAGACAGGAGCACCAAATTATCACAAAGAATGGAATAATGAACATTCAAAGTATATGAAAGTTCACCAATGGGCCCCCGGCGAAAGAGTCTCTTTGACCCCTTTAACACATACCATGATGAATGATGCACAGATATGTCAGAGAAATATAGGTATAGTACAATACCAAAGACTTCACTTCTTACATTACATGAGTGATACAGTATCTATTGAAAATTCTGCAACAGCCCAGAAACCGGGCAGTATAGTTCTCCACACAGTATTATGGGCACCACATAGTGCTCCATACAGAATAATGAGCCCCATATATTCCTCCATACAGAATAATGAGCCCCATAAATTGCTCCATACAGTATTATGGGCACTACATAGCGCTCCATACAAAATGATGAGCCTCATATATTCCTCCATACAGAATAACGAGCCCCATATATTCTTCCATACAGAATAATGAGCCCCATATATTGCTCATTACAGTATTATGGGCACTACATAGCACTCAATACAAAATAATGAGCCCCATATATTCCTCCATACAGAATAATGAGCCCCATATATTCCTCCATACAGAATAATGAGCCCCATAAATTGCTCCATACAGTATAATGAGCCCCATGTATTGCTCCATACAGAATAATGAGCCCCATATATTGTTCCATACAGTATAATGAGCCCCATATATTGCTCCATACAGTATAATGGGCCCCATGTATTGCTCCATACAGAATAATGAGCCCCATATATTGCTCCATAGAGTGTAATGAGCCCCATATATTCCTCCATACAGAATAATGAGCCCCATATATTGCTCCATACAGTATAATGAGCCCCATATATTGCTCCATATAGAATAATGGACCCTATATAATGTTCCATACAGAATGTGCACCATACATAAAAATAAATAGTCAAATACTTGCCTTTCCTCGTTTCTCGCTGGCTTCAGCTTCGATCTCCTCAGCTCCAGTGTCCTCAGCCTATTGTGGCTCTTTGCATTGCTCAGCAGAGTGTGGGCTGTAGTGGTGTCATTGCGTCCTCTGCCTTGAGATGTCAAAGAGTCAGAAGACACGGAAGAGACTGGACCTACGACCAGGGCCGGCGTCAGCACCCGGCACACCGGGCAAATGCCGGGGCCCTGGGGAGAGAGGGGGGCCCACTCATGCTGTCATAGATACAGCTGGGAGAGTAGAGCAGGAGATAACATGCTCTCTCGCCCCACAAAGTCACTGCTGGCTGCGTTCTCTTAACCCCTATGTGCCAGCTCTGACACAAGCATCTTCTCACTCAGTCAGTGCAGCCAGGCAGGCACACATAGGGGTTAACAGAAGGCAGCCAGTGTGACATTGTGGGCGGAGAGAGCACGTTCTCTGCTCTACCCCCTGGGTGGCTGCAGACAGTGCTGAAGTTTATCAGGCAGATTCCGAGGAGCTCCGTCCTACCAGTGCCTGAGTGAGTGCAAAGCTATCCAGCAGTGGTTGCAGTTGTGCCTCAGTCTGCTGCTGTCTGTCTCCGCTGCCTAAAAATGTGGGTGATGTCTGGAGGTGCAGCCTGTAGCCGCCCAGCTCACCCAGAATACATGCATGCTGCACCAAACCTGCACCAGTGGGGTAGGAAGAAGCTTAACCCCTTCCCATCTGTATGAAGGTTATTGCTGAACCTTAAAGATAACAATCCGACCCGCATAAATGGGGTTAACCAGATGCCAGGAGGAAGGGGAGCTGCTGCTATGGATAAATCTGAGCTGTGGGCTGTAGGTTTGGGCCCCGTGGCCCCAGGCTGGTGACTGGAGGGACTCTGCCCAGTGCTGGCATGTGGGTGATTTCTGCTCTGGAGTCTCAGCTTCTCTCCTCCAGGTCACACTGTGCAGTCACAGCAACATTGGTTGTGTCTGTCCAGGTCCCAGCAGCTGCCACTGCTCCCACCAAGGACATGGCATCACTTAACCCTTCCCCTGCAGCCACCGGCAACAAATCCACATTATTCCTTGATTAAATCAGGTTCCAACCCAATAGAGGAGCAGACATTTCCTGCTGCCATTAGGGTCCAGGAGGGGGTGACATTGGCTGCCCTGCTACTCTGTAGTGGGGGGTGACAAGTGTAACATGGGGTAACGGTGACGGAGAAATGCACAGGATAATAGTGAGCGCGACAGAGGGCAGTGTATGGTATGGAGCATTCAGGGGGTGGGCTACAGGATCCCCCCATACTGTACATGACTACTCAGGACAGGGAGGTGTTTAATGAGGTTCTAATGACGGGGCACTAATTGGGTCATTAGGGTTTGTGGAAAGGATTCAGCATCAGGTCCCTCATTAATGCCCGAGCCGCCTGTTACTTTGTAGCACAGATCTGTTGGGGCCGCAAAACCAAACAACGTTGTTTATGTAGAAAAGTCTTTGTTTCATAGAAAAACTCAAAACAGAAAAGCACCTCTCCTGTATATATACACTGCACAGCACCTTTCCTCCTGTATATATACACTGCACAGCACCTCTCTTGTATATATACACTGCACAGCACCTCTCTTGTATATATACACTGCACAGCACCTTTCCTCCTGTATATATACACTACAAAATCTACAATAGCTGTCACTCATGTAAGAAGTGAAATCTGGCAGTGTACTATACATTTCTCTGCCGTATCTGTGCATCATAAATCGGGGTATGTGTTAAAGGGGGGGGGGGGCCCACTGAGACTCTTTCGCCCGGGGCCCTCGAAAACCTGGAGCCGGCCCTACCTACGACCAATGGGGTACGAGGAGAGGTGACAATTTCAAACAGTTTAGAGCAATGGGTGGCCCAGTGCCAGCACATGGGCCCCATACCATGCCGGTGTCCCTGATGTTAAAAGGGCCCCGCCACTTGCTCAGGTCCTCTCCATTTTCCTGGTTGCGCCGGGTAGTGATGCCAGCCCTGGCTGGTTTATATCCTGATGATCTCTTTCCATTCCAGTTTCAATTCCAGTCCTGATCTTTTTGTCCTTCTGGAGATAGAGAAGAGGGGAGAAGCTCCTGCTGCAGCCAGTTGTCTTTGGCTACGTTCACATGTTGCTGTTCTGCTGCGTTTTGTTTTCTGCAGCCAAAACCTGCTCTATGGGCAGTAAAAAAAAAAACTGCCTACAAAAAGCAGATTTGATTGCATTTTTGCTGATTTAATTTTTTTTTTGCTGCAGTTTAGGTGTATATTATATGTGTCATTTGCCTACAGAAACATGTTTCATAAACTAGTTTCATTAACCAAAAAAAAAACAGCAAAAATGAAAGGTTGCTTTTTTTGCAGCATTTTTGCACTTTTTTTATTGACTTCTATATTGAAAAGCTGAAAGAAGTGACACGCTGCAGTTTTCTATAAAGCAGCAGTTTTCCAATTCAGCCAGGAAATAAAAAACAATCATGTGCATAAGATTTCTGGAACCTCAAAGCTTTTGCTGGTACTCTAAAAATTTGCATTGAAAAAAAAAACTCTGCAAAAATGCAACGTGTGATCATACCCTTAGAGTAAAGGTACCTTCACACTGAATGAAATCGCTAGCGATCCGTGACGTTGCAGCGTCCTGGCTAGCGATATCGTTCAGTTTGAATGGCAGCAGAGATCAGGCCCCTGCTGTGCTGTCGCTGGTCGGAGCAGAAAGTCCAGAACTTTATTTCGTCGCTGGACTCCCTGCAGACATCGCTGAATCGGGGTGTGACACCGATTCAGCGATGTCTTCACTGGTAACCAGGGTAAACATCGGGTTACTAAGCGCAGGGCCGTGCTTAGTAACCCGATGTTTACCCTGGTTACCAGCGTAAAAGTAAAAAAAACAAAAACTACATACTTACCTTCCGCTGTCTGTCCCCGGCGCTGTGCTTCTCTGCACTGGCTGTGAGCGCCGGCCAGCCGGAAAGAACAGCGGTGATGTCACCACTCTGCTTTCCGGCCGCTGTGCTCACAGTCAGTGCAGAGAAGCAGAGCGCCGGGGACAGATAGCGGAAGGTAAGTATGTAGTGTTTGTTTTTTTTACTTTTACGCTGGTAACCAGGGTAAACATCGGGTTACTAAGCACGGCCCTGCGCTTAGTAACCCGATGTTTACCCTGGTTACCGGCATCGTTGGTCGCTGGAGAGCTGTCTGTGTGACAGCTCTCCAGCGACCAAACAGCGACGCTGCAGCGATCCAGATCGTTGCCGGTATCGCTGCAGTGTCACTGAGTGTGAAGGTACCTTAAGAAACAGAGATTATACAGAGAATATCTACATGTCGCTTTTCATTGAGGTATGAGAAAAAAATAAGAATGAAGTGAAAAAATGGTATTTTATTTTTATATTCAAATTTTGTGTTTCTTTATATCATTTTGTTTTATGAACATAGTTTTTATTTTTTTTTGTCAATCCACAAAATAAAAAGAATATATTGTACTATTCCAGTTTTCACATTGATTGTTTTCAGTAACTCACATGTCAGCTTTGTCTAAAAAAACAAACAATCCCTGTATGTGTTGCAGCTGTCGAAGAGCCGCGAGACATGTAGCCGGGAAGACTTGAACATATTATTTGAGCGCACCGAAGACACTCAATTAACACAAGAGCATGCTCGGATAACACCTTACCTGAGCACGTTCGCTCATCACTAGTCCTGAGCAATGTAGCTGTGAATCCAGCTCTTGGGTAAAACAAAATATTACTAGAAAGCAGCAACACGATCTAGCTGTGTCTCTCTTTCATTAACTTCAATAGGCAGCTGTAATCTGATCCCTCAGTAACCTTTCAGTCTATCCTGTTGTAACCATTAAGGACTTTAGCTGTATTTCTTTGTGAATGTTGAATTCAGGAGAGTTGAAGAAAACAAGTGGATCATAAGTGGGGGAAAGAAGCATATTTCTCTGCTAAGATATATTACAAAGACTCTCATGTTTGCGTGTACTAGAGACATTTGAAAAGTTTGTTAAAGGAGCAGTGACCATTTAGAAATGAGACATTCCCTTTAAGAAAAATAGGTCTTTTTTTTCAACCTGAGTGACAACAGGAACCCATAGACCAAGAGGAGCATGTAGAAGGAGAGGGGTCTCTACAGGTCCGTAATTATAATAAATGGTGGCGGTGGTGGAAAACTGTGATGTCTACACACGAAATGATCTCCATATATCCATATATCCAGCTTATTTTTATTTTCTTTTTTTTTTTTCATCTCCAGTCAAAGAGCAGCTCGGTGCTAATTACAATTTAATTCAGTTTAGCATTTTTCTGTCACTCTTGGCTAGCCATGTAAAAGATAGGCAATGGTGCAGCAGTGATTACACAGTAATGTGATGTTGATAGAACGATCAAACCATGCAACCATATTATCATCGGCAGCATCTTCACAGAGAACTGATGAAAAAGAAAAGGATTCGGATGAAGCACTTGGAGGATGATGCTAAATTCTGTACAATATGACAGAACAAAGGGCTCCTGTTCACAAGAAAGGCTTCTGTGTTTGTGCAAGAAACGCGTCCCTCAGGCTGTTAACGCAGGAATTCCTCCTTGATGAATCCGTACTGGAAGAAGTTCTGGAGAAAGAGAGATTTTTCTATTTTTTAAAGTCTTATAATTATTCTTCGCTCTTTTAATCTTTTTTTTTCTTCTTTAAATGAGATACACATGTTACACGGACGATTACATTACAGTTTTACAAAGGTAAGTTGCTCTCTAGCATATAAGAGTCCCACACACGCGATGCCTTGTGCCTTTATGCTAAGGAGCTGTCAGTGCAAAAGGAAAATTTCTATCACAAGATACTTTAGGTATAGGTGAACTAATTTAAGGTGATTCAAATTTGTGTAACAGTTTAAGAAAAAAAAATCGGATTTGCTAGAATGTAATTTTTTTGGGGGGGCAATTCAGTTGGGTAAATCCACCAAAATGGTGGCTGGCTGGTCTCCATTTTGCTGGATTTTAGAGAGCCTAGAAAGGGTTAAAAAAAGGCTTATACTCATCTCTCTCGGGCACTCCTGTACCTATCCCTCCACCAACAGTCTTCAGATCGGTCCTTCTGCCAATGGTCTTCAGATCGGTCCCTCTGCCAATGGTCTTCAGATTGGTCACTCTGCCAATGGTCTTCAGATCGGTCCTTCTGCCAATGGTTTTCAGATTGGTCACTCTGCCGATGGTCTTCAGATCGGTCCCTCTGCTAATGGTCTTCAGATCAGTCCCTCTGCTGATGGTTTTCAGAATGGTCCCTCTGCCAATGGTCTTGAGATCGGTCCCTCTACCAATGGTCTTCAGATCCGTCCCTCTGCCGATGGTCTTCAGAATGGTCCCTCTGCCAATGGTCTTCAGATCGGTCCCTCTGCTGATGGTCTTCAGAATGGTCCCTGTGCCAATGGTCTTCAGATCGGTCCCTCTACCAATGGTCTTCAGAGCCATCCCTCTGTCAATGGTCTTCAGATCTGTCCCTCTGCTGATGGTCTTCAGATTGGTCACTCTGCCAATGGTCTTCAGATTGGTCCCTCTGCCAATGGTCTTCAGATCGGTCCCACTGCCGATGGTCTTCAGATCAGCTCTATTGTTCTCTGTCTTCATTATGAGCCTCCAGCCACTTCCATCCAGGTCTTCCATTCTTTAGCCTCCACACCATCACGTTGGAGTGCAACTCTTGTCAATAACTTGCATCTCGTCCCACCAACAACAACTTGAGCTCTAGTGAATAGAAGACCCAACCTGGAAGCCCATAACATAAAAGAAAGAACAGCATATCTAAGGATCATCGGTAGTGGGACAGGTAGTGGGAGGGCTGAGAAGACGTAAGTAAATGAAGGTCCTTTTAACCCCTTCCTGACCAATTTAATTAGCATCGAATCTCCCCAACCCCCTGAATTGAGAGAATTTGCCTGAATTTTGAATATTATAACTAACATTTTTGAGTGCACAGTGTCTGTACGGTGCAGTGCAAGCACCTAAGAATAACATTTGCTATGTGTTGGTATCTACATTTAAGATAATACTTCTAAGAGAGAATGTGCTCATAATTTGACATCAAGTGAAACATACCACATTGTGTTTGTCATGTTTTCAATATGCAAATATTACTGTACTAATTGCGAGAAAGAATCTCAAAACATTGCTGTCTACAGGTGAAGCTATTTTTGGATGTGGCTAAAGTTTGGCTTATAAGAGCTATTTTTCATACTTTTTTTTCTCCATGGAGTATTGCCTTTAAATAAGTCTCCATATAAAATTGGGATCCTTCAATAAGGATCAGTATCAGAGGTAAAGAACTGCAGCTACATCCCCCCTCTACCCCTTCAAACCAGTCTATGGATATTTTGATGTCAGATCGAAGTTGTGAAACACTTGCCGAAATCTCACAATCAAGGGAAGGTAAGAAATATGTTTCCTATATTCACCTGTTTGACTAAAGTGTAGAGAAAAAAAAGGACCATTATACAGACCATACTAATACGATCGTATTAATAGTGGGCAAGAACCTCAAAGCATTGCTCCCTACCGATGGGTCTCTCTTCCTTTTGGAGGTTTCCATAGTTTGGCTCATAAAAGCAATTTTTCCTACTTTTATTTCCCACGTGGTGCATTGTCTTAAAATAAGTCTCCATACAGAATTGAGTCTCTGTATTGAGGGTCAGTATCAGAGGTAGAGACATGCAGCTGCATCCCCCTCCTCCCCTTCCAACCAGTCTATCTACATTTTGGTTTCTGATGGAAGTTTTCAAACACTTACAGAAATCTCACAATCAAAGTAAGGTAAAGAAGATATCACTTTCCCCTAAGAAGATATATTACAAAGTTTCCTATATTCACATGTGCGACTATAGTGTAGAAAAAAAAACAAGCTTCATCATCATATACAGACCATATAAAATACAAATAAACAAAATAAACTATTGAATTCCATCAGACAATTCAAGGCCCAGGAATGAATAGTGTAAAACATCTCACAGAAGAAAAAGATTCATTTTTTGGCCCAAGAAGAAAGTGTTTTTAATCCATCCATTCCAGAGCGGCAGGCACTGGAGCGCCGCAGCTTTACCTCTTGGTGCGATTTAATCAGTAACACATGGCACGATGTTAAAGATGCAGACTTCCTGTTCCGATGACACTTTTCGTGAACCGATCGTGCCGACGGTTTTGATGTGACTGACGTATGTTAGGGTTTGTATATATATCAATGGCTCTAATAGCGCGCACACACCTAGTCCAACCTTGAAAAGTTTCCAAATGCTCTTTAGATTTTTTTTTTTATATTTCTTTTAGACTTTGTTGCCAACCTAAACAAACCATAATCAATGACGATCAAAGGATCCCCGGCTGTCTCACCCCCTCGGAGTACGATGTATTTGCATAGTAATGCACAAATTCCTGTACATTCCATGGAGCTAATAGGATCATTTCAATTCTTGTGCAGCATCTCAATAGTTACACCGTCACCATCTGTGTTTTTGTTAACCTGAATCACATATGAATTCTGTTATTGCAAGGTAGAGAAACTTGTTTAATGATTACTAATCTCTTCTTTAATTAAATCATGCAGCCAACCTGAAAAAATCTATCTTAATGCAAATTAGAAGCATTTTTTGGCATTCATGTACAGTAATGCACTAATAAGGTTAATTAATGGAGGGTTCTATCCAGTTTATACAGATATTTATGCCACATGCATTTGAGAGCGCGTTATTTACCCCATGATACCGTACCTTTTAGAGTTGTAAACATATCACGGTGTGCATAATTGAGCAGATGTGCCCCTATTCTGTATTATATGTGCGTTACTCCTGAGAATTAGATTCCTTTGGCACAGTTTTTAGGTTATTTACGGCCACTTGTGCCCCCTTTTCAAAATGTGTGGGGTTTCCTTCGGATCAAGCGAATTCTTAGATGGTTCTTCACAAATGCTTCAATGACAAATATCCCTCTAAAGCGGCCTTTAAAGTTCAAGGATATGTTTTGATATAGTTTTTTAGTGACTTTTTTTGAAACCTTAGTCAGAACCTTGACTTTAAGAAGTTTCCTTGTGGATTTCTGAGAGTAAGGAGTCTACATTAAAAGCGTTACATTTTTGAAACTTGATAAAGTGTATTTCACTTTAAACATACGGACAGTGATTGAAATAAGCAAATAAGTAAATGACTAGATGATGGGGTTTTGGTTTCCTCAGATTAGTCAACCCATTGCTGCGTATCCATAGTGGGGTCCCGGTTCTGCTTGGCCCTTATTCACATTAAGTATGGGGGTGAGTCTGTAAGTGGATGGCATGACACACACACAATGGGATCGAAATGGGGAGAGGAAGGCCCTACCAATAGGGAATGATGGACGGGACACTCCTGAGCTCCAACCTGAGCCTGTCCCTGCACTCCCCTAAAGCCCTAAGCGGGTCCTTCCCCCCACCGCCATCACTAACCTCAGCCCTCGCTGTCACCTCGCACTGCCCTGTCTGGAGCACTGGCCGGCAAGGGCGCTAGCTTCACCACTGCAGATGGTACAACACAGGGAACAGTGACAAACATGAGACAGAAGAGGTAAAAACACCAAACTTAGCTTAATAGCTTTCTTTGTTGCAAAGCACCGCACAGCAGAAGAAAGGCACCCAGACCATGAACACCACGAAACCAGCAGATTCACCGCTGCCACTAGAGAGCTCCTTGCTCCAGGCTTGGTCAACATCGATTGCTCTATCACCGACAGTCAGCTAATGCATCAGGTGACTATTTAAAGGATGGTGGGAGTGGTGACCACCCACATCAGCTGACCTAGCAACTCTGCAATTGCAGTACACAGCCAGCAAGGGAAACTGACATTAGCCCCTGCTGGCCTGAAAGGAAAACAGCTACATTTAAATCATAGTGGACTAGGAGTTGCCACGAATCCAAAAATGGATTGTGACATTAAGGTCATTTTTAACACATGGTAAAGTTTTAATATTAGAGGTTAGGACTGTCCCAACTGGGTACACCTTTGTCATGGTCGAATGGCTTTTGCTAATCAAAAACACTGTTTACTAAGTACCCTCTCCCTCTGTTATTTATATGCACTATTGCTTTTTACTTACTTACAGCACTGTGTATGTTCATTTTGTTTCTTTTCTATGTTTTACCCCATTAGTTTGGTCAACTTTACAATGTTTATGGAGGCATCGGCTGATTGATATTTGGAATAGATGTGGATCATGCCTGTCGAATTTCAGAGTGCCAATCACATTTTTCTCCCAGAAATAACTCGTCAGCCAACATGTTATTCGGCAGCTTTATCACAGAGAACACAGAGGCGCTTGGCCAAACAAGTATATGGGACAGTCGGCTAAGGAGGATGACCGTCAAATTATCAGCCAAAGCATCATTCGTGCAACAGCCATCTAATCTGTATGGCTGACTTTACATTACTTCAAAATACTTGAATGGAATGGCCCTGTCGCTATTTAATTTTAAGGCCTCACCTTTGAATTAGTCCATGACAGCCCCCTGTTGTTAAGGTCGGCCCCTGGTATGGCCAGTATGATGGGTATGGCTAGATAGCTAGACGGCACAAATCTCAACTTTTCTGGTTTTGTAAAGTCAAGTCACAACAGTATTTATCTAGGTTTCCTGTTCTTTTGACAGAGAAGGGATATTGCATTAGGATGAAAGCAATGTGTTGATGATTGTTGTTAATATTAATAAGGTGATGAATCCTTTACTTCTAAATGCATCTAAGACAAAGTATCATTCACTTCTACTATTTTGTAATAGAGCTTTGTATAATGTTCCGTGGACCCAATTTTATTCTTATGGTTCTCCACGTGGACTCAGTTCAAGTTGGAGATTCAGAGCAAATTTTCCTTTTGGAGACTCCATCACTTATTATATGTCTTCATGGAGGTCTCATCTTTCTTCCAGAGCATTGACTAAATCCAAAAATCTACTGTTCTCACACAGATGGAACACACAAGTAATTTAAAGGGAAGGGAACTTTGGTTGATTCAATCTAAACACCTTAAGACCGAGTTTGAATTTCATTTAGTTTATAGGTAGCCATTTCCCGAAAAACATCATTTAAGAAGATGTCCAAATGGTTGATGTGAACATGAATTTTATTAGCCTTCCTTTGTGTCTATGTATTTTAGTATTAATTAGAGAGGAAACTATTTCAGATGATATGCATATGCATGCATATGCATCTGTCCCGGATCTGCGCTTTGCTTCCCTCACCCCGGTCCGCTAAACTCTGTTGTGATCCACATCGGGCTTTGCAGTTGACCTGGCATGCTCCCATGTGATCAAATGAGATCATCTGCCTAGGCCTATATAATGCCCACCAAGGCACACATCTGTGTCTTAGTATTATGACTTTTAGTTTGTCTGTGCACATTATATATTTGTAGTCTCCAGGACATTGCCTGCAGCTTCCAGTATTTCAGCTACCTTTCTGCTTCCAGCTTCCAGTACCTCAGCTGTTGGCTTTCAGCTTCCAGCTATCTGTGTCCTGCATGCCTTGCCCATCTGCTGTACTGATGTCCGTGGCCTGTGTGCCCACTCAGACCTTGGGTTTACCAGGTGAGCCTAACAGGGATGGATTCTTTATAAAGTTTCTTTTACTATGAGTTTATATGATTAGGCAGAGGAGGACCTATCATAACCAATGGGTGGCCACTAGGGTTGAGCGAAATGGGTCGGCCATTTTCAGAAGTCACCGACTTTTGGCAAAGTCGGGTTTCATGAAACCCGACCCGACCCCTGTGTGGGGTCAGCCATGAAGTCGGCGATCTTCTGAATCTGGTATCGGAATTCCGATCCCGAGTTCCGATATGTTTGCAATATCGGAAATCGGTATCGGAATCCATATTTAAGTGTAAAATAAAGAATTAAAATAAAAAATATCGCTATACTCACCCTCTGACGCGCCCTGGTACTAACCGGCAGCCTTTTTTCCTTCGAATCAGCGCTTGCAGGACCTTGCGGTGACGTCGCGGCTTCTGATTGGTCGCGCGACCGCCCATGTGACCGCTCGCGTGACCAATCACAAGCCGCAACGTCACCACAAGGTCCTGCAAGCGCTGATTCTTAGGAAGGAAGGCTGCCGGAAAGAAGCAGGGCGCGTCCGAGGGTGAGTATATACCTAATGACCACATTATCTGGATTCAATTACGCATCCATGCAGTATTACGTTTTCTGTGGTACATTTTGGCAGTATTTAACACTCAAAAAAAGCCTAGTAAATTGTTTCTGGATTCAATTACTCATCTATACAGTACTACGTGCTTTGTGGTACATTTCTGTGTTATATAATGCTCAAAAAAGGTGTTGAAAAAGTTGTCTGGATTCAATTAGTCATCCATACATTATTAGATGCTGTCTGTTACATTTTGGTGGTATATAACACTCCAAAACAGCATTAAAAAATTTGTCCCAATTCAATTAGTTATCCATACAGTGTTAGGTGCTTTCAGTTATATTTCACTGGTATATAAGTCCATATGGTCATATGGGGGGACATGCATGATATTGACGTCAATTACATTCATCGCCCCATATAACTGTATAAGCCACAATGCCTAAATAAACAAAGACCCATGCAATGACCCCTGGTGCTGCTACATAATCTGTTCTGGTGGAGCTCTAGGACAGGGTTTTTTGCTCGTATTGTTTCTTGCAGGTTTTGTATGCTTTTTGGCCAATGTGAACATGCATTTATGTATACCAACTTAAACCAAGCTCAATTTTTGTGTTTTTTTCTTTGTCTTTTTGCATTCTGTGCAGGCCAGGGTGTGGCCTCCCTCTCCTGAGCTGGAAATTACATTTAAAGGCTTCCCCAGACTGGTGTCCAAAAGGTCGGGACCCGGTCCTTTTGCCTGCCCTTATTCACACACTGAGGTCAACTCTGACACATAGTAAGGTTTTTAATATTAAACAGTGTAGGACCGTCCCGATCAGAGTTACCTTGTCGTGGTGGGATGGCTTTTGTGCTATTTTTAATCAAAAACAGTATTACTAAGAACCCTGTGTTATTTAAATGCACTTTTGATTTTTACTTATTTAGTTACAGCAGGGGTTTGATCATTTTGTTTCTTGCAGGTTTTGTAGGGAAGGGACATACGTAGAATGGCTAGTAGGAACTAGATAGCAAAAATGTGTTTAATCTCAATGCGTAACAGGGGGCCGGATCCGATGGCACCAGGTGGCCTTCAAACCTTATAGGTGCATTAGAAGGTCATGGGGACGGGACATCAATTTTAATGGTGTATGGCAAAAAAGGATAGACACGTCTTAAGATGACACTGAATGAGACTGGGGGTTGATCCCTTCTGGCCAGGGGACCTCGAGGGATGTTCTAATGTCAAAATGTTTCATTTTGTAACGTGAAGACTGGAGATGTGAATGTTATTCTTCTGCAACCACAAAGTTTGGGTGTAGATGGGTTTAAGGGCGCAGCAGACATACATCAAGTTTGCTTTTCCTTTAAGCCACGTTTATTTTGCACTCACGAGTTGATGCGCAGAAAGTAGTAAACAGAAGTAATTAACTTCCCGTCAATTTATAAAGTATCAGCCCATCATATTCATTACTTAGTAAGTACTACACATCAGCGCCGGAGACTTCGCAGGTCACTTGTTAGAAGTCCCTATAAAAATAGATTCATTTTATGATGCTGAAAATGAACAATCTGCAATTAAGACGCCTTTAAAGTTAAGTAATAAAAAGAGATTTTTTTCCGAGCATCAGAATGACACAGTTGAGACTTTAGATGCAAAAAAAAATTGCAAACCCCATTTGCTTGATAACATTCTGATGAATTATTAATCTGATCGGAGCTAAAATGACAGCTGATATTAGAACATTAAATTATTAATTTCTGAAGTGCTGGAGAAAGATAACAATAAACATGAAACAGGATGCTTAAGGGGGTGACAGATTTAATATGGAAAAGCAACTAAATAACACAAACCATATAGAAATGTAGCAGAGCTGAAGTTTTGCATGTAATGCAGCTGGTTATAAAGCTAGAATGCGTGGACTGAAGGTGAAATGATTGCATATTTAATCTAATTATCTAATATCTATCATCTGCCTATTTATCAATCTATCAGCTATCTATTATCTATCTATCTATCTATCTATCTATCTATCTATCTATCTATCTATCTATCTATCAATCATCTATCTATCATCTATCTATCATCTATTATCTATATATCTCCTATCTATTATCTATCTATCAATCTATCTATCTATCTATCTATCTATTATCCATCCATCTATCTATCTAATATATAAAGCTGAGTGTGTGTGTGTGTATGTCCGGGATTGGCATCTGCACCATCGCAGCTACAGCCACAAAATTTTGCACAGTCACACGTCTGGACCCCAAGAGCGTCATAGGCTATGTTGTGAGGCAAAATTTTAACCCCGCGCGTTCCAATTCACCAAAACAATTTTGTCCCTATCTACATAAAGGGGAAAAAGTGAAAGGAAAAATGTTGGAGGCAAATTGACAGCTGCCAGATGTGAACAACTGGGACTTAAAGAATGAGAGCGATGGCGCCAAAGAGTATATACCGTACAGTTGCTAAGGTGGGGCCCCGACATGGGATACTCACCACACACGGGATATGAACACACACGCAAAATGCGCCACACACTACCACGTGCTTGAACACATATTACCCTCAGCACACATTTCACCACACATACACCAACCTCGCCACATAAAAGTCGAAACACAAAAGTCGCCGCTCAAAACTCGCCACGCGCAAAACCCGCCACATGCAAAACTAGGCTCACGCAAAACTCGCCACACGTGCAAAACTCACCTCGTGGAAAACTCACCACATGCAAAACTTACACTCGCGGAAAAATTGCCACATGCACAAAAGTTGCAACACATGCAAAAGTTGCCTCACACAAAACTTGCACCTACTCAAAACGCACCACACATAAAACTCGCCACGCGCAAAACTCGCCATGCGCAAAACCTGCTGCACACAACTTGCTACACTAACCTGTCACATGCAACTCGACACACAAAAAATTGCTACACGCATGCCGTCACACAAAACTCATCTCACAAAAGTCGCTACATGCATGTCGCCACACGCAACTCAACACACACAACCTGACACTTGAAACTCGCCCTAAAACACACACAAGTCTGGTATTATCCTTCAAAAATAAAAATCTGATTAATAAGCAGACAAACTACAAGAGCAACAACTGTACCATATAGAAAATACGGCAGCTGTCAGTCACATGACCTGTCTATTATGTGTATGTGTGCGCTAATATATACTGCCAGGGGGGAGGGCTTCCTGTTGGCTGGCAATTTATCAGGCTGCCAATTTAGCTTACAAATACTGAGGTAAAAATACTGACCAAATAACGTGTGAATGAGGTCTAATACAGGAGGAGATGACACACAGATATATATACTATATACAGGAGGAGATGACACACAGATATATACTATATACAGGGGAGATGACACACAGGTATATACTATATACAGGAAAGATGACACACAGGTATATACTATATACAGGGGAGATGACACACAAATATATACTATATACAGGGGAGATGACACACAGGTATATACTATATACAAGGGAGATGACACACAGGTGTATATACTATATACAGGAGGAGATGACACTGGTGTATACTATATACAGGGGAGATGACATAAAGGTACATACTATATACAGGAGGAGATGACACACAGGTATATACTATATACAGGAGGAGATGCCACACAGGTATATACTATATACAGGGGAGATGACACACACATATATACTATATACATGGGAGATGACACACAGGCACATACTATATACAGGAGAGATGACACACAGGTATATACTATATACAGGAGGAGATGACATACAGGTACATACTATATACAGGGGAGATGACACACAGATATATACTATATACAGGAGGAGATGACACACAGGTATATACTATATACAGGAGGAGATGACACATGTATATACTATATACAGGAGGAGATGACACAAAGATATATACTATATACAGGAGGAGATGATGTACAGGTACATACTATATACAGGAGGAGTTGACACACAGGTATATACTATATACAGGAGCAGATGACACACAGGTATATACTATATACAGGAGGAGATGACTTACAGGTATATACTGTATACAGGAGGAGATGACACACATATATACTATATACAGGAGGAGATGACATACAGGTATATACTATATAAAAGAGGAGATGACACATAGGTATATAGAGGAGGAAATGAAATACAGCAGGTATATACTATATACAGGGGAGATGACATACAGGTATATACTATATACAGGAGATGACATACAGGTATATAGTATATATAGGAGGAGATGACATACAGGTATATAGTATATACAGAAGAGATGACATACAGGTATATACTATATACAGGAGGAGATGACATACAGCAGGTATATACTATTTACAGTAGAGATGACATACAGGTATATACTATATACAGGAGATGACATACAGGTGTATACTATATATAAGGGAGATGACAAACATGTATACACTGAGGGGAAAATGAGAGGTGTGAGGTGAAAATGAGGGGTGTGAGGTGAAAATGAAAAGGTGTGAGTGCAAAATGAGAGGAGTGAGGGAAAATAGTGGAGTGATCGGAAAATGACAGATGTGAGGTTGAAGTGACAAGTGTTAGGGGGGAATGAGAGGAGTAAGGGGGGAATGAGAGGAGTGAGGGGGAAAATAAGAGGAATGAGGGTGAAAAAGAGAGGTGTAAGGGCGAAAATGAGAGGCGTGATGGGAAAATAAGAGAAGTGAGGTGCTATAACTAACCACAGATATTTACTATGCCCAGGCAACGCCGGGCTCTTCAGCTAGTCATCTATATATCTAAAATCTATTATCTATCTATCTATCTATCATTTATCTATCGCATATCTATCTATCTATCCATCTTCTATCTATCTATCTATCTATCATCTATCTATATCTATCTATTATCTATCTATCTCTCTATCATCTACTTTAAAATACTTTAGTAACATTGCAATTATCTTCCTGCACTTTTACCGAATGTTACCGACTTTTTCCAATTTTAAGAAAATGCTTGTGTTACCGATCACGAATCCGAATGTACCATATTTGTGTCGAATTTATGTTTGGTAATCGTTTGCCGAACATATTCGCTCATCTCTAGTCATGGGTCATAGTGAATCAGTCAGAAGTGGCCGGAGGACTGTAACGAAAAGAGCAAAATAAAGATAAAAGACAGAAAACATAAGACAGAAGAGCCGATAGGAGGATTCATGACATCGAGAAAAGTAAGTGGCGGGCCAGGGAGAAGTGGAAGATGTCATTTTGCTGGATTTATCAGCAGTGAAACACCAGAAAAAATCCAGTTTTTTTTTAAACCTTGAGGTTACTTTCAAATCATTTTGCTCATCTTTAATAGCCTGGAATCTATTTATTTATTTATTACTATTATAATAATAATTATTAGTAGTAGTAATAGTAGTAGTATTTTTTTATATTTCTATATATTTACATTTTATTTATTTTGTCTTTTATTTCAATTTTGTGTTTGAAATGAGACATTTCTATATAGTTTACCTGTAATATATATATATATATATATATACAGTGGGGCAAAAAAGTATTTAGTCAGTCAGCAATAGTGCAAGTTCCACCACTTAAAAAGTTGAGAGGCGTCTGTAATTTACATCATAGGTAGACCTCAACTATGGGAGACAAACTGAGAAAAAAAATCCAGAAAATCACATTGTCTGTTTTTTTAACATTTTATTTGCATATTATGGTGGAAAATAAGTATTTGGTCAGAAACAAAATTTCATCTCAAAACTTTGTAATATATCCTTTGTTGGCAATGACAGAGGTCAAACATTTTCTGTAAGTCTTCACAAGGTTGCCACACACTGTTGTTGGTATGTTGGCCCATTCCTCCATGCAGATCTCCTCTAGAGCAGTGATGTTTTTGGCTTTTCGCTTGGCAACACGGACTTTCAACTCCCTCCAAAGGTTTTCTATAGGGTTGAGATCTGGAGACTGGCTAGGCCACTCCAGGACCTTGAAATGCTTCTTACGAAGCCACTCCTTCGTTGCCCTGGCGGTGTGCTTTGGATCATTGTCATGTTGAAAGACCCAGCCACGTTTCATCTTCAATGCCCTTGCTGATGGAAGGAGGTTTGCACTCAAAATCTCACGATACATGGCCCCATTCATTCTTTCATGTACCCGGATCAGTCGTCCTGGCCCCTTTGCAGAGAAACAGCCCCAAAGCATGATGTTTCCACCACCATGCTTTACAGTAGGTATGGTGTTTGATGGATGCAACTCAGTATTCTTTTTCCTCCAAACACGACAAGTTGTGTTTCTACCAAACAGTTCCAGTTTGGTTTCATCAGACCATAGGACATTCTCCCAAAACTCCTCTGGATCATCCAAATGCTCTCTAGCAAACTTCAGACGGGCCCGGACATGTACTGGCTTAAGCAGTGGGACACGTCTGGCACTGCAGGATCTGAGTCCATGGTGGCATAGTGTGTTACTTATGGTAGGCCTTGTTACATTGGTCCCAGCTCTCTGCAGTTCATTCACTAGGTCCCCCCGCGTGGTTCTGGGATTTCTGCTCACCGTTCTTGTGATCATTCTGACCCCACGGGGTGGGATTTTGCGTGGAGCCCCAGATCGAGGGAGATTATCAGTGGTCTTGTATGTCTTCCATTTTCTAATTATTGCTCCCACTGTTGATTTCTTCACTCCAAGCTGGTTGGCTATTGCAGATTCAGTCTTCCCAGCCTGGTGCAGGGCTACAATTTTGTTTCTGGTGTCCTTTGACAGCTCTTTGGTCTTCACCATAGTGGAGTTTGGAGTCAGACTGTTTGAGGGTGTGCACAGGTGTCTTTTTATACTGATAACAAGTTTAAACAGGTGCCATTACTACAGGTAATGAGTGGAGGAAAGAGGAGACTCTTAAAGAAGAAGTTACAGGTCTGTGAGAGCCAGAAATCTTGATTGTTTGTTTCTGACCAAATACTTATTTTCCACCATAATATGCAAATAAAATGTTAAAAAAACAGACAATGTGATTTTCTGGATTTTTTTTTCTCAGTTTGTCTCCCAAAGTTGAGGTCTACCTATGATGTAAATTACAGACGCCTCTCATCTTTTTAAGTGGTGGAACTTGCACTATTGCTGACTGACTAAATAGTTTTTTGCCCCACTGTATATACACATATATGTGTTAAATGAGAAAATAAAACATAAAATAATGAATCACATAATGGTCGTGATGCCACATTCAGCCATTTACATCTTTCCGCCATCATATAGATTAGACTCTGTCATTTCATATTTAATGCATTAAATCCATTATAAAATAAGACGGATATTAGTTATATCAGAAACCTTATTCCTACCTACACCTTGGTGACAAGATAAATTCCTGTGGCGTTCCGTAATAGAATTATTAGCAGTGTAATAACAGTTTAGCTAACAGAACCTCTAGCTGAATTGAAATGAAAGAGCAAATTTACATGTTTGACTGGTAAATGTACAGTAAAGCCACAAACCCGATATGCAATTATAGAGCAAAAAAAAATAAAAAATAAAATCTTCATTTTAATCTCTTCCCATTGCAGGGCCTCGTTCTCATACATGGAATAATGCATTGACCATTTGGTGTGAAATTCTGCATAAGGTTTCAAATATGTATGTACAGCTTTGTGTGTGGCTTCTATTTTTCCAAAAATTATAACAAATTTCTATATATACTATATATCTGTATACACTAGAGATGTAGAAAATAGAAATTTTTTGACATTCGAATACCCCAGCTTCGTCAAATTTTTCCCAAAAATTCACTTTGCAAATACTTTTATTCTTCTGAAAAAAGTGTGTATAATATTCTGAGGTCTCCTGGGACCTCATGGCGGGTCCGCAGCTTATATGCGAAAAAGTAGGTGACAGATTCCCTTTAAGGAGCTTAAAAGGGGTTGGATACAGATGCACACAGCCTTATTAACGACAAAGTGACCTTATCATACAGTACAGTGCAAACGTATTATAACTGAGTGGAAAAATTGCTGCAAAAGTAGATTTCAAAAATATAAATGTTAAGAATTTATCTTTAGAAGTTAGAAAATGCAAAGTAAATGAACAAAAGAGAAATCTGTTATGGCCGGCAATCAGGCAACACAGCGTGCAGTAATCAGCGCACATACAGAGATCTGGCAATAACCAAAAACAATAGGACGAGCTCTGAGACGTGGAATCTCTGTAGACTGCAGTACCTGATCTATCCTCACACAACTATAAGCAGCAGTGGATTGCGCCTATCACTACCTATGCAACTCGGCACTGCCTGAGGAGCTGACTAGCCTGAAGATAAAAATACAAGCCTGACTTACCTCAGAGAAATACCCCAAAGGAATAGGCAGCCCCCCACATATAATGACTGTTAGCAAGATGAAAAGACAAACGTAGGAATGAAATAGATTCAGCAAAGTGAGGCCCGATATTCTAGACAGAGCGAGGATAGCAAAGAGAACTATGCAGTCTACAAAAAACCCTAAAACGAAAACCACGCAAAGGGGCAAAAAGACCCACCGTGCCGAACTAACAGCACGGCGGTGCACCCCTTTGCTTCTCAGAGCTTCCAGCAAAAGTTAATAGCAAGCTGGACAGAAAAAACAGAAAACAAACTAGAAGCACTTATCTAGCAGAGCAGCAGGCCCAAGGAAAGATGCAGTAGCTCAGATCCAACACTGGAACATTGACAAGGAGCAAGGAAGACAGACTCAGGTGGAGCTAAATAGCAAGGCAGCCAACGAGCTCACCAAAACACCTGAGGGAGGAAGCCCAGAGACTGCAATACCACTTGTGACCACAGAAGTGAACTCAGCCACAGAATTCACAACAGAAATCTAAATCCCATCAATGTTTAATGGCCGCCCTTTGCTTTCATAAATTCTTTTAAGTCACATTGTCACTTGTCCACCGGTTTTGAAGGATATCGATTGGGAGGTTGTTCCAAACATCTTGGAGAACTGACCCCAGATTTTCTGTGGATGTTGTGCGGATCCTTCTGTCTCTTCCTGTGATCCCAGACAGACTGGATTATGTGAGATCAGGGCTCTGCGGGGGCCGGATCATCTCTTCCAGGACTTCTTGTCCTTCTTTACGCTGATGATAATTGTTAGTGACATTGGCTGGATGTCTGGGGTCATTATCCTGCTACAGAATAAATTCGGAGTCAATAAGACGCTTCACTGATGATATTACCTGATGGATAAGTATCTGCCTGTATTTGTCAGTAGAGGACATCATTAATCCTGACCAAATCCACAACTGCATTTTGCTGAAATGCAGCCCCAAACTTGCAGGACCCTCTCCTGCAGACCCTTCAGAAAACCAACTGTTTCCTATGGATGTAGCTGATGTGGGATGGGGCATAGTAAAGCCGGCCTGAGAAATTCATCATAATTTATGCTGCAAAATGACATATATTATGTCTGATCTTTTCACCAGCTCCTTGTGAGAGGAACATTTTTGGTGGTGACAATCAGCATCTGCAATATAGACCAAATTCATCAAGAGGAGCATTTTTCTCCAGCGCTGTCTTCATTAACACTGACCTACAAAGCACCAGACTTACAGTAAATAAGGGGAGCCTTGGTGTCTGGCTTACTGGGGGACCCAGCAAGAGGACGATTTGCATTAATTTCTTCAATTGAATTTGCACTTATTGCTAGTGGACCTATAATATTTGAGTTTTCTTTAATGGTGACATTAAGGCATTTTTCAGATGTTCTATTCAAATCCGTTAAAACAAAAAAGCAAAAAAAACTGTATCAATTAAATAAAATAATACACCACAAACCTAAATGTCTTCTATGTAGACATTATTATATTTTAACTAAATTTTCATCAGTTGCTTTGCAATGCTGGAATCCTGAATTCGAATCCAAACTATGGTCAGCATCAACCTGGAGTTTTTATGGTTTTCCCTTGTTCTCCTGGGTTTCTTCAAGATGGGCTATGGTGACATAACCTTTTTCTCTCTATTTATGCGATAAAAAGGGTTTGATTATGCTAAGCAGACTCCGATCAGAGTTTGATCAGAGGGTGATCAGAGTGGGATCCATTTTTCTCGGGGGTGCAAAGAAAAAATAGTTTTTCCACCTTCTCCATTATGTCAGTCCGTGAAAATCGAACCACACTCGGACTTGATCTTAGTGCAGTCTGATTTTTATCACTTACTCATAGACTTGATTGTGCAAGTGCCATTCAATTCTTGGAGGTAAATTGTGCGTGCTGCGATTTTGGATATATACAGAGCCCCATAGAATAACATGGGTACTGTTATACCCCCATGGGAAGGGCTCAGCTCTGCAGGGGTAGGGTAGCGGCCCTCACTAGGGTTCTAGAATGACAATGTATCAATTTTCACCGGATTTGGTTGTGCGACATGCCACTAATTCTTAACAACATTTCTCACTTGTCACATAAAGAATTTAAAGAAAATTTTGAGTTGCGTCTATTGTACGAGGCTTCACGCTGAGCCATTTTGCATAAATACGTCGTCAGTCTTATGCCACTGGCACAATCAGATACGCGGTACAGAAAGCCAGGCAGCGAGACTCAGGGTTTTATACGAGGTAACAGCTGCTTTGGTCAGACAGTTAATTAAATGTATTTGATTTCCATGTAACCAACAGTAGGGACAAGAGATGGAATGAGGATTTTTATGATTTTTTTGGTTCCCCTCGTGTGCTGGGGACATTGGACTGAACGCACGTTGCCATTTCTAACCGTAGAAAAAGTCACTTTGGAACGGACCTTTACCGGAGCTGCCCATTTTAGTTCTGCGATACGAGCCGGCTTGTGCCAGCTGTTCATGCTCTAGTCTGGTCGGCTGTCATGTTTCTTTAATCAATAAATATAATGTCTGCTTGTTATAATATCACAGGCTCCATATTGCTGGAACAGCATTGTGTCATATCAATGATTAGGATATAAATCCGTTTTGTGATCTTTGGAAACCAAAAATGGTTGTTGCCGGTCTTTTTTGTTTTTCACAGATTTTGCATTGTGTGTATGAGAAATAGATGAAAATGTACAAAGGTCAGACACATCAACCAGATGAGGGGTCGGATGTCTTAAGACCTACTTTGCAGGGTGGGGTCCTAGTCTTATTTGCAAATTAGCTCCCTCCCAGAAGGAAAGATAACTTTTTAGTGCCACCTACTGGCAACTAACTAACAAGCTTTGAATACATGTAAGCATTAGAGAAGAACAAAGTTACTTAAAAAGAATGAAATTCTCCTTCAATTTTACAATAATTTGTATTCTCAAGAGCACAACCATATACATAAAAAATCCTGCAGGGGCAAACCCTCCTCTGGATATTACCCTTCTCAACAGGTCGATACAACTTAGCTTTTATTGTATTATATAACATTAGTTAATTTAGTAGGGTAATGGGTTAAATGATCCATACTTTACATTAATAATAAATTCATTATATATTCAGTAGCAATTGCATATCTCAGTGTATATATAACGATGAGGCAATTATTGGAAGTGAAACATTCCAACAAACAACAATTGCCTCCAACATGTTTCGCCGGACAATCGGCATCATCAGGGGATGGGACATTAGAGTGAACCCAGTCTTGAGATTTGGGTTGGTTCTTTTTGATCCAGGAACACCTCTGAAGCATTAGACACTTATTTCTTTCTGTAAATTTGCATAAAGCACACCTTGCAGAGTTCTAGTCCAAAATTTGCAAGACTTGACAAGTGTGTAACTTGTTTCTATTGGTAGGTGAGCAATTTCCATACATTATTTCATGAATGTAACTGCAGGGCTTCATGCATGGAATGATGATGGGGGTAACAGGTGTGGATATTTATGCACCAGTCCTCATAAGTCTAAATAGACAAAATTAAATGCAAATATCAAACCAGTCATTTGTTCAGTTCCATACAATGACAAATGCAGGGAAAATTGTTCATTTCAGTTTGACAGAAAATCTAAATGTCACCAACATTAAACAATTAGAAAGACTTCCTGCAAAGGAGAGGAAGGAGAAAATGGAAATATTGATGACATGAAAATCTCTTAGTAATTCTCCAATAGTTTTTCTCGTGACGGATTTTGAAAACATTCAGCTTCATCAATCATAAAATGTGTTATGGAAACTATGAACTTGTGGTCCCTTATCATCACCACCTACCTACATCCAGAGAGAATTTTTGTTTGGCCCTCTTTTTCCTTTCATTGGAATAATAGACAAACATTGTAATCGCTAGTGCTGGATTTTTCTTACTTTTCTCGTAAAGGGAATCTGTCATCACAATTGGTCAGCAAATCTGACAAAATTCAAATTCTGCAGAGTTGCTCATATTTAACCAGAAAATTCTACTTACTTGATGAGAATTAAATGTACCTTATTATACTCTGAAGCTTCTCTAGATTCTAGCTCATAATAAGCAGATATAAAAAAATTTAAAAAAATGTACTCGTCTCTCCTGCCATACAGCCCCACCTGGTAAGGTCATCTTCTTCAGCCCCTTCACGGATGCAGTCTTCATTGGGCCATTTTCAATTTCTATTGCAGGATAGCCAGTGTAGGAGGTATAAAAGATTTGTAGTTCTGGAAGACACCAAAGATGGCCCAATGAAGACTACACAAGTGACCGGACAAAGGAAGACAGCTGAGGGTTGAAGAAGTATTGTTTTCTTTTAAATTAGGCGATTTGAGTGCCCTCCAAGGGATGATTGTCCTGCTCTGAGGTCTCCAGACCCCAAAACATAATTAATCACAGTCAGGAAGGGGGTGAAAAATATTAGAAGATTCTACTCAATTGTCTGCCGCCCATCATCTCTGTTTGTCCTGCTGCCTCAGTTCCCCACGTGGTCATTATCTTGCCCCATCCGGTCTTTGGATTTGTTATTTCCTTTTTCCAATGCTGACTAAGCCTCGCATGGGGAGTCATGTCCATCAATGATGATAATAATGTATATCAAACCCAACATGATTCTATAAGGTCAGCACTGGAAGAATTGAAATCTGATCTGAAGACCAGACGGAATGAGACGAGTACCGGGCGTGGAGATACAATGGCAGGAAAGTGAGGGTTGGGCTTAGGGTAGATGAGCATAATCTTTTAATATTTTATAACCCGTATTGAATTCTTAAAAGAACTCCGATATTTTGCTGGATTCTGGCAAATCAATGCCAAAAATTTGGGAATCAAACTTTTAAAAAAATTTTTTTAACAAATTTGATTTGTAAGAAATTGATTTGCTCATCTTTACTGCAGAGCGCCAATGCCACCAATGAGCCACTTTGCTTTGTACAGCCAAGCACTCGGATAACAAAGTGAACAATTGCCCTGAGTGATGGAAAGCTTAAAAATGGCATGGAGGAAGGAAAAGTCAATTTTTGGCAAAAATTTTAACTCTTGTGAATGCTTTTAAAATTCAGGACCCTCAAGTCTTTCAACTTTTACAAATTTTGACTTGAATGGGTCTTGCACTTAAACTATGAATATTTTTCTCTGCCCCCTCTCTTGTAAAGTGCTGACTTATCTTAGCACAATTAGTGCCAACTGGGTAACATCTGGTCTAAAGGTACAGTCACATTAAGCGACGCTGCAGCGATATAGACAACGATGTTGATTGCTGCAGCGTTGCTGTTTCGTCGTTGTGTGGTCGCTGGAGAGCTGTCACACAGACAGCTCTCCAGTGACCAACGATGCCAAAGTCCCCTGGTAACCAGGGTAAACATCGGGTTACTAAGCGCAGGGCCGCGTTTAGTAACCCAATGTTTTCCCTGGTTACAATTGTAAAAGTTAAAAAAACAAACACTACATACTTACATTCCGGTGTCTGTCCCCCGGCCTCAGCTTCCCTGCACTGTGTCAGCGCCAGCCGGCCGTAAAGCAGAGCAGAGTGGTGATGTCACTGCTGTGCTCTGCTTTACGGCCGGCCGGCGCTGACACAGTGCAGGGAAGCTGAGGCCAGGGGACAGACACCGGAATGTAAGTATGTAGTGTTTGTTTTTTTAACTTTTACAATGGTAACCAGGATAAATAGCGGGTTACTAAGCGCGGCCCTGCGAAAACATCGCTGAATCGGCGTCACACACGCCGATTCAGCGATGTCAGCGGGTGATCCAGCGACAAAATAAAGTTCTGGCCTTCTAGCTCCGACCAGCGATCTCACAGCAGGATCCTGATCGCTGCTGCGTGTCAAACACAACGATATCACTATCCAGGACACTGCAATGTCACGGATCGCTATCGTTATCATTCTAAAGTCGCTCAGTGTGAAGGTACCTTAAGGTACGAAAACTGACTTGTCCTTTGTCAGCGTGGAATAACTTTACTGACTCATTTTGTATTCCAGACTGAGACAAATATCAAAAAAATTCTTTTAAAAGTTTATCATTTCTCATGGGAAAAACACAACACACAATTACTTATTCTCATACGAAAATAAGACCATATTTTTCTATCAACTTTTGCCTGTTGGAAGAACAAAACTTGTTGCATTTTTTCTCCATGATTTTGCTTGGCCCAAGGGAGATGTGATTATACCATAATTTACTCTCAGCTTGTGTTCGTAAATCATTGTGTTATTCCCATCTCACCGTACAAAAAAAAAAAAAATCACATTTTCCATAGAAATGACATTTCTTTCTTCTACAGAAAAAGCTAAACGTTAGCTAAAGGTACTTCATTAAAATTCCTTCTGCTTAATTAAAAAAAAAAGTCACCCGAAAAGTTTGCAAAATGTAACTTTTAATAAATGATACAATTTGTTAGAGCATGATTTGGACATGAGTGGATCATTAAAATGTATTAAATTGATGATGTACATATTGAGAATATTTAAAAAAAAAAAAACAGTAATTTTTTTTTTATGGGAGCGGAATCATCTCACCATTATTTATATAATTACAGAATGTTCATCACTGGTATTCTATTCCAAAGATAAATTAATTTCTACATTGGTTATACAGATGGGGAGATGCTCAAAATATTGAAAATACTGCAGCTAGATTGTTTTTTAATTAATTTTTTAACTTCATGTCAAAGACTTGTGAGCTGGTTGTATCACATGAGTTTAATGATATATCCAGTGCTAAGTGACTGTTTGAATTTGACCAGGAAATTCGATTTGCATTGACTTTATTCGCAGCAAATAAAACGTTCCTTCTTAAGCCTTGCGATCTCTCCGGACCTCAGACGATAATAAACAAGGTCCCCGATTCATTAAGACTGGCATTTCGTAACTAGTCATAGAAATAAAATGCACCAAATTAATTGAGAGTCGCACACCACCTATCAGTGGTCGTGCGCCTTGCCAGTCAAAGACTAGAGTAACATTTCTGCAAATTGTACTTTTGATGAATCGATAGAGTGGGTGTTGCTGTGTCTCCTGCCACCCGGACCTGCTCCCTAGCTCTGCTCATTTTGGGAAAGCTGGCCTAAGGTAGCATAAAAAAGTTCAATCTTTCCCTGCCTAGGCTTTTATACTGGCTACAATAGTCCCTGATGATTGGCTGTGCTATACTATGTAATGTGATAGCTGCAATGCATTATGGGAAAGCCTGTGAAACTGCAACTGAGACTACGTGGGCCCTCCCAGACTAATGCATTCATCAGCTTTGTGTAAAATGGCGTTAGGCATTTTTTAGCTATTAGTCAAATTGCAAATTAGAGTTTTCCACATCCAGTCATTTTACTAAAATTTGGCGCAAATTCAACTTGTATCAATTCGATTCATTCAACTCTAGCCACCAAACATCATGCATCTTATGATTACTAAACAAAGGCTTGCTCGTCAATATTAGGTGACCGGAGCTTTCAGTGCCTATTTTTCTGAGCAATTATGTACATTATCTGCAAAATCTATTGGCAACCAGGTTATTCAATGGTGCAGTGCAGAAGAACAATTTTTTTTCACTGGCCAAATCGTCATATGAAAAAAATTACAGCATGCACAAAAAATTTCGTCCGTAAATAGAAGGAGACTCACTCATTCAAATCTATGTATGCGTGAAAAAAATCAGGTGCCGTACGGAACCTCAGTATAACATCAGATTTCTACAGCTACATTCTAATTTCTATAATATGGGAAACTGTACATGGTTTGGGATGTTATTCTAGATTATCTCAATGAGAATAACTGTTTAACTCCATATCAGCATGGGTTTATGAGAAATCGCTCCTGTCAAACCAATCTAATCAGTTTTTATGAAGAGGTAAGCTATAGGCTGGACAACGGTGAGTCATTGGACGTGGTATATCTCGATTTTTCCAAAGCGTTTGATACCGTGCCGCACAAGAGGTTGGTACACAAAATGAGAGTGCTTGGTCTGGGGGAAAATGTGTGTAAATGGGTTAGTAACTGGCTTAGTGATAGAAAGCAGAGGGTGGTTATAAATGGTATAGTCTCTAACTGGGTCGCTGTGACCAGTGGGGTACCGCAGGGGTCGGTGTTGGGACCTCTTCTCTTCAACACATTTATTAAATATCTGGTAGAAGGTTTACACAGTAAAATATCGATATTTGCAGACGATACAAAACTATGTAAAGCAGTTAATACAAGAGAAGATAGTATTCTGCTACAGATGGATCTGGGTAAGTTGGAAACTTGGGCCAAAAGGTGGCAGATGCGGTTTAACAATGATAAATGTAGGGTTAGGCTAGGTTCACATTGCGTTAATGGCAGTACGCTAACGGGATCCGTTACACAGTGCCTCTAACGCAATGTAACGGGTCCGTTAGCGCTGCCATTGACGGCAATATAACGAACATATCGCTAACGTATGCCATTTTTGGCATGCGTTAGCGATGTCCCGTTAGTTTCGGACGGACCTGCAAGCAGCGTTCGAGGTCCGTTCCTCGCTAGCGCAGATCGGGCATCTGCGCTAGCGGGATCGCTATATGCGATCCCTTTTGGGACATTGCGTTAGCGCAGTCCGTTAGCGTATGCGTTAAACGGATTGCCCTAATGCAATGTGAACCTAGCCTTATATACAAGGGAAGAAGGAATCAATAGCAACATTACACACTGAATGGGAAACCACTGGGTAAATCTGACAGGGAAAAGGACTTGGGGATCCTAGTTATTGATAAACTTAACTGGAGCAGCCAGTGTCAGGTAGCGGCCACCAAGGCAGACAGGATCATGGGGTGCATTAAAAGAGGTCTGGATACACATGATGAGATCATTATACTGCCTCTGTACAAATCTCTGGTTAGACCGCACATGGAGTACTGTGTACAGTTTTGGGCACCGGTGCTCAGGAAGGATATAATGGAAGTAGAGCGAGTACAAAGGAGGGCAACAAAATTAATAAAGGGGATGGGGGAACTATAATACCCAGAGAGATTAGCAAAATTAGGATTATTTAGTCTAGAAAAAAGACGACTGAGGGGCGATCTAATAACCATGTATAAGTATATAAGGGGACGATGCAAATATCTCTCTGAGGATCTGTTTATACCAAGGAAGGTGACGGTCACAAGGGGGCATTCTCTGCATCTGGAGGAGAGAAGGTTTTTCCACCAACATAGAAGAGGATTCTTTACTGTTAGGGCAGTGAGAATCTGGAATTGCTTGCCTGAGGAGGTGGTGATGGCGAACTCAGTCGAGGGGTTCAAGAGAGGCCTGGATGTCTTCCTGGAGCGTAAAAATATTGTATCTTACAGTTATTAGGTTCTTTAGAAGGACGTAGATCTGGGGATTTATTCTGGTGAAATACAGGCTGAACTGGATGGACAAATGTTTTTTTCGGCCTTACTAACTATGTTACTATGTCCTGTGAATTACTAATAGCTGCTGCTGTAAAAAACGAATTTCACACGGATGACGAGGGTGAAAAAAATTGTCCTTTTCTGGATGAAACTCTGAAAGATTTTTTATCTGCTTGTGTGAACCTACCCTTACAACAGATGCAATCGATGCAAAGACTAAATTTTTCATGATGCATAAAGGATAGAATATCTCTAGAAATACAGTAGAGGAGAATGGTACAGTGACTGGAGATGAGCGAATAGCTTTGAGACAGTTCGGAGTTGACTCAAATTTCACCAAAAATTCTGATTTATCTAAAATCAATTGTTTTGAATTTGGCAAATAGTTGACCGGCCATTTTGCTGGGTTCGATATGGTGGGGGAGGGGTTTAAAAAATGCCTGCCACTCGTATGTCCCCTTGTACAGCTTTGCTCTGGTCCGGTCATCTTCGGCTTCGATGCATTCTTCACTGGGTCTTCTTTGACTTCTTCCAGCGTCTGACATCTTTAGCATGCTCCAGTGAGCAATTTTATTTGTTTTATTTATATTTTTTCTTTTTTTTTTAGGATGTTTTATCTTACTCTGGAGTCTCGAGAGACCTCAAAACATAATATGTAATGCACGTTTGAATAAAATCAAATAAATTCGATGTAGACAAAATTTCCTGACTAAAATCGATTTAACTGCGTAGTTGTAATTTCAGAAAATTCCCCCATCGCGATCAGCGACACATGGAAGCCATGCAGTACCAAAACAAGAATTCTGTCATACAAGCCATTAAATAAAACTTTTTGAGGTATTACAAAACTTTTTTTTTGTTTTTTCTTTTAGTTTTTTTTTTTACATTTTAGACAACAAAAAAAACGCATTTTGCTTGAAATACAAAACTGAATATTTACATATTTTATTTTATTTTGACAGCAGTTTTTTTGTAGAAGTGTTACCAGTGAGTAGTCACATTTGTTAACCCTTTTTTTTTTATTTCTGGAAATAAATGTTACCAACATTAAAAAAAAAAAAAGACTCCGGTAATTTGTAAGTCACTTGTCAAACTTTTTCTCTACGGAAGCAATTTCCCTACAAGTTTTGGCTTTGCTTCCCTAAGGATAAGTTGGTCGAAATGGAATTTCAGTATGCCTCGCGGAGAGGAAAGCTACAATTTCTGATTAATGAAAATAATTATAGGCAGATAAGATAAGGAAAGAAGACATCATCATTTTATTTAAACAACAAAGAGAATTTTATCCTAAATATACAGTATATTGGCACCGCAATGCAAAGTGGTCATGCAAAATTAATTTTTAATGTGTTCAATTTATATTAAAAATTTCTGCTAGTGTGTGATTTTCTTTCTCTTAGACTAGAGTGCTACTTCATTTAGAATATTCCCCGGAGGAACAAAGGAAAAGAAAGAGGTCTCTTAAACCGGAGTCATTTTAAGGCTTTATGGAGACATTATGCCCATTTCTATATGCACGTTAGTCGTTAAGTACAAGATAGCGTACGATGTAACGCTCTTTAAGTGATGGAACGAGGGATGAATGCCCTGTGCTAGCATTGAATCTGCCAAGACAAGATTGCTTAAAGTAAAAATTTCTAGCGGACATATTTTTCTAACATGACGTTCCTGTCCTTTCGCATAGAATATATAGAAGGCACGGTCTTTGTACCCCAATCCCCTACAATCAGGTTAAACTACTTTTGATACCAGTCCAGTTTACTATGTCCAGAAACTATCCCCAATTTCATGCTCTGCAGCTTGCCACCCTGTGTTTTTTTAAAAAAGCTTCTTCTAGATCAGCATTCTGCCATTATTATAGGTACTGGGACTACCTTTCTCACATTTCCCAGTATGCACTGCAAATGTCATTTTACAAAGGCTTACCTGATCTGAACTGAAAACCTGTTATTCTGTTTTGACTGTGTGCAGATTTACAGACAAGAAGTCCTGCCACCAGAATTTTCTATAATAGTTTGCGGACTCCATGTACAGAGCCCCTAAGTGCTAGAAGAGCAGAATTTCCCCTCAAGTGACACCATTTTGGAAATTATACCTCTTTGGGAGTTTATCTACAGATGTCATGGCGATTTTGACTCCATGGGTGTTTTCCAGAAACAAGCAGCAGTGGATGTTGCTGAGTGAAAATTGCAATCTGTCGTTGTAGTGACCAGTATGCTGTGCCCAGCTCACGCACCTGTAAATGCAGAAATGCCAAACATGTAGACGCTAAATGTGGATTAGGCACACTGGGGTTCAGAAGGGAGAGAGCATTTGGATTTGGGAGCAAAGAATTTGCACTATGCTGAGCACTTACATCAGGGTTTTCCTTTAAATCTTCAAGTGATGTAATTCAGATGAAACCCCCGAGGGATCCATTCACTATAATGAGGCAGCAGAGTTACTCTGGACTCTGTCTGGCCTCTGTTCAGTGATGTATTTTTTTTTAAGAAGTGCAGAAAACTGTGGCCACCGACACTTTTATGCACTCATAATAAAAAGATGGACACCCCCGGATTACAATTAATGTGAGAAGCTTTAGCACAACCGAAGGATGGTGTGTAAAAGGCAGGAACAGGGCCATAGTCGTGGCTGAGGGTAACTGGTTACGCGTGCCCTGGCCTCCAGTTACATACAAACAATTTCCCTTCTGCAGCATACCTTTCGCTTCACCCTCTGCACCATCTGGGTACCATCGGGCTGACTGAAGTTCCACTGCTTCCGTTGTACAACAAGAGACAGAGTCCTTTTCAAACTTAAAATGATGAACTTTACTATTTGCTTGTCGCAGCACATTCTTGTCAGTTACATCGTCAGCATTAGGTTCCATACAGTTCACGTTCTCCTCTCTCCCTACGCTTTCTCCTACGTCCTGCAGTACAGTACGGGGTTGTAGCACCTCTTGCGATAACACAGCGTTCACCCTGTGCAAGCTCATTACGCCTGAGGTTCTCTCGGCCGCTTAATTCCAGTATGGAGACCGTCAGCCCAAGCAATGATCTGCCACAAGGTGAGCGACCTGTGTCCCTGTGTCGAGGACCACTTCTCAAGCTCCTGTCCCCATCTGCGGTAACTCTGCTGCCTCAGCTGTACTTCTATCCAGACTCTGAAGGACTGGGTATCAAGCTTAATGTTGCGGACACCCAACACGGGTGCTAGGCCTCTACTGCCTACAACCAGGAAGACACTTTACTCTTGAGACAGACAGCCCCTCCTACATATCTATGTATAATGTGGTGCCCCATCTAGTGTCCGATGTAGGGTCCTGCACTTACCCTATCACTACTGAAATAAACATATATGCAGATCTAACACGTAGCAACATACTTATTGTGGTGCGGTGACCCATGTTACAGTCAGGGGGTGCTGTGTGTGTGCTTCAGGATGCGCCTGGAGGCATAATAATTGTGAATTAGTGACCGGCAGAGTTGTAAATGGCCGGTATGTGTGTCACAGAGGAAGATACTCTGCACTGTCAGCCTGAAGTAAAGATGTTCTGGGACCTGTAGTCCCACAAGTAAATGTGTTGCTTGTATAATTGTAAAGGGAGGCTGTTAGGTCTTGTTATGAGAGATGGGTGGGTCAAACTAGCCACACACACACACAACTCTCAACTATGGGAGTGGTTACAGCCATATAATGTGACTGAGGTCTAGTCACATGGATCAGAGTGTATGGATCTGTGTGGTCCATGTGCAAGGTCAGGTCTGTGTTGGAGTCTCCTGGGATCGGAGATGTCCTGGAAGCACTTAGAAAGACTGTGGACCTGAATGCTCAGGGTGTTGGATTGTCCTGGGATGGACTTGAGTTCTGCAAGCACCTGGTGAGAGTGTGAGTCCTGATGGTCTGTGTTGGAAGCTCCTGTGAGTGGAGTCTTCCAGGAAGCACCTGAGAGACCGTGGACCTGGTGGTCTGTGTTGGAAGCTCCAGTGAGTGGAGTCTTCCTGGAAGCACCTGAGAGCCTGGGACCAGTAATGACAGCGACTTAGAGGGGCATCGCGCAGGGACGGGGTCTCCCTGCACTCTCCCACTGGAACAACGTGATGCGATCGCGTTGTTCTGGCTTTCTGGAAGGAGTCCCCAGATGCAAAATGACCACAGGGCTCCTTCCGGGTCCTGAGGTGGCTTGCCGGTGCAGGCTCAGAGCAGGCGCCGGAAAGCCTCCTGCACTGCCTGTCAGATCGCTGATCTGACCCAGTGCTATGCAAAGTGTCAGATCAGCGATCTGATGAAATATAATGATGTCCCAAAATAGAATCTATAAAAAAAATCCCCAAATAAAGAAAAAAATAAATAAATATTTTCCAATAAATTCATTTAACTATCCCACTAGTTAACCCCTTCAATGAACACCGCAAAATAATAAATAAAACCCCTTTCTGCCATTGGACGTACTATTCCGTCCATGTGGAGTGGGCCCTACTTCCCAAGGACGGAATAGTACGTCCAGCACAATCAGCCGCGCTCACGGGGGGAGCGCGGCCGTTCGCGGCTGACATTTGGCACTATGTGCCAGGAGTGGTCACGGACCGCCCCCGGCACATTAACCCTGACACACTGCGATCAATCATGATTGCAGTGTTCCGGCGGTATAGGGAAGCATCGCGCAGGGAGGGGGCTCCCTGTGGGCTTCCCTGAGGTCTCTTACCTCCATCTTCCTGCAGCAGGCCCGGAACCAAAATGGCCGCTGCATCCAGGTCCTGCAGGGAGGTGGCTTCACAGCAACGGCTCAGAGCAGGGGCCGGGAAGCCTCCCTGATGTGCACGTCTGATCACTGATCTGACACAGTGCACAGCAAAGTGTCAGATCAGTGATCTATCACTTTACTGTGATGTCCCCCCTGGGGCAAAGTAAAAAAGTAAATAAAATTTTTTTTTACATATGTAAAAAAAAAAAATTCCTAAATAAATAATATGAAAAAAAATATACTGATCCAATAAACACATTCCGTTATCTAAAAAAACTAAAAATAAAAGTACACATATTTAGTATCACCGCATCCGTAACGACCCGACCTATAAAACTTAACCACTAGTTAACCCCTTCAGTGAACACCGTAAAAAAAAACGAGGCAAAAAACAACACTTTATTATCATACAGCCAAACAAAAAGTGGAATAACACGCGATCATAAAGACAGATATAAATAACCATGGTACTACTGAAAACGTCATCTTGTCCCGCAAACAACGAGCCACCACACAGCATCATCAGCAGAAAAGTAAAAAAGTTATAGCTCTCATAATAAAGCAATGCAAAAACAATTATTTTTTATATAAAATAGTTTTTATTGCGTAAAAGCGCCAAAACATAAAAATATTGTATAAATGAGGTATCGCTGTAATCATACTAACCCGAAGAATAAAGCTGCTTTATTAATTTTACCACATGCGGAACGGTATAAACGCCCCCCCCCCCCTAAAAGAAATTCAGGAATTGCTGTTTTTTTCTTCATTCTGCCTTCCAAAAATCAGAATAAATGCGATCGAAAAATGTCATGTGCCCGAAAATGGTACCAATAAAAACATCAACTCGTCCCGCAAATATCAAGACCTCACATGACTCTTTGGGCTAAAATATAGATAAGTTATAGCTCTTAAAATGTGGTGATGCAAAAACAATTTTTTGCAATAAAAAGCATCTTTTAGTGTGTGACGGCTGCCAATCATAAAAATCCGCCAAAAAACGCTATAAAAGTAAATCAAATCCCCCTTCATCACCCCCTTAGTTAGGGAAAAATAATAAAATTTTAAAAAATGTATTTATTTCCATTTTCCCATAAGGATTATGGTTAGGGTTGGGGCTAAAGTTAGGGTTAGGGTTGGGGCTAAAGTTAAGGTTGGAGTTAGGGTTTGGGTTAGGGTTAGGTTGAGGCCGAAGTTAGGGTTAGGGTTGGGGCTAAAGTTAGGGTTAGGGATGGGGCTAAAGTTAGGGTTAGGGTTTGGATTACATTTATGGTTGAGATTAGGGTTGGGATTAGGGTTAGGGGTGTGTTTGGATTAGGTTTTCAGTTAGAATTAGGGGTTTCCACTGTTTAGCCACATCAGGGGTTCTCCAAACGTGACAATGTTGTTCGGTCACAATTCCAGCCAATTCTGCGTTGAAAAAGTAAAACAGTGCTCCATCCCTTCCGAGCTCTCCCGTGCGCCCAAACAGGGGTGTACCCCAACATATGGGGTATCAGCATACTGAGGAAAAATTGGACAACATGTTTTGGGGTCCAATATCTCCTGTTACCCTTGGGAAAATACAAAACCCGGGGCTAAAAAATAATTTTTGTGGAAAAAAAAAGATTTTTTATGTTCACGGCTCTGTGTTACAAAAAACTGTAGTGAAACACTCGGGGGTTCAAAGTTCTCACAACACATCTAGATAAGTTCCTTGGGGGGGGTCTAGTTTCCAATATGGAGTCACTTGTGGGGGATTTCTACTGTTTAGGTACATCAGGGGCTGTGCAAATGCAACGTGACGCCTGTAGACCAATCCATCTAAGCCTGCATTCCAAGCGGCGCTCCTTCCCTTCTGAGCTCTGCCGTGCGCCCAAACCGTGGTTTACCCCCACACACGGGGTATCAGCGTACTCAGGACAAATTGCACAACAACTTTTGGGGTTTAATTTGTCCTGTTACCCTTGGGAAAATAAAAAATTTGGGGCGAAAAGATCGTTTTTTGTGAAAAAAATATAATTTTTTTACGGCTCTAAATTATAAACTTCTGTGAAGCAATTGGAGGTTCAAAGTGCTCATCACACATCTAGATTAGTTCCTTAGGGGGTCTACTTTCCAAAATGATGTCACTTGTTTGGGGTTTCCACTGTTTAGGCACATCAGAGGCTCTCCAAACGCGACATGGTGTCTGATCTCAATTCCAGCAAATTTTGCATTGAAAAGTCAAATGGCGCTCCTTCCCTTCCGAGCTCTGCCATGTGCCCAAACAGAGGTTTACCCCCACATATGGGGTATCGGCGTACTCAGGACAAATTGTACAACAACTTTTGTGGTCCAATTTCTCTTGTTACCCTTGTTAAAATAAAACAAATTGGATTTGAAGTAAAAATTTTGTGAAAAAAAGTTAAATGTTCAATTTTGTTTAAACATTCCAAAAATTCCTGTGAAGCACCGGAAGGGTTAATAAACTTTTTGAATGTGGTTTTGAGTACCTTGAGGGGTGCAGTTTTTAGAATGGTGTCACTTTTTGGCATTTACTGTATATAGACCCCTCACAGTGACTTCAAGTGTGAGGTGGTCCCTAAAAAAAATGGTTTTGCAAATTTTGTTGTAAAAATGAGAAATCGCTAGTCAAATTTTAACCCTTATAACTTCCTAACAAAAAAAACTTTGATTCCAAAATTGTGCTATTGTAAAGCAGACATGTGGGTAATGTTATTTACTAACTATTTTGTATGATATGACTCTCTAATTTTAGGGCATAAAAACTAAAAATTTAAAAATTGCTAAATTTTTAACATTTTTCCCAAATTTTCATTTTTTTCGCAAACAAACACAAGTCAAATCGAAGAAATTTTACCACTATCATAAAGTACAATATGTCTCAAGAAAACATTCTCAGAATCATCATGATCCGTTGAAGCGTTTCAGAGTTATGACCTCATAAAGTGACAGTGGTCAGAATTGAAAAAAATGGCCTGGTCAGGAAGTTGAAAACAGGCTTCGGGGTGAAGGGATTAATAAACCAAATAGACTGACTTAAGTGAAGAAATCGTGCCTGAGTGATTAAATCCTGTGCCAAGCGAGTGTCCCCCAACCCACTCAGGTAGCGTTTCACCACATTATATACATAACAGCATAACAACTGTACACCTTTAAAGGGGTAGTGACGTGATACCCTATTACAGGTGTACAAGTAGGTTCCCAAATCATACAGACTTATGCAGAAAACTAATTACCATTCAGTACATTGAGGAAGGTCTATATGACCGAAATGTTTGGTTATTGTATGTTTCTACCTTTTTGGATCATATTAAATCACTTCAGCAAGTGATGTGTGCCAAGTTTTTTGCATAAGACTGCCAGATCACAAGTCAGACTGCATCCACAGTGCCTCCATCTGCCTCATTATAAGAAATTTTCCACCAGGTGTCACAGGGTTATAGAGACAGAGTGGAGTCAAAAGGCTGCAGCATCTGATTACTCCTACTCCGGCGCTGAGAAGAAGCACTTCTCCATCATATTAAATGTGTTTATTTCTTCTGGCAGAACAGGGGTTAATCGGCCATGTTCGGAATCCCCGTGCGCAGCTGTGCTCGGTTACCCACTCCTTTTCCCTATATAATCTGGGCTATGCTACTAATCCTCGTCAGAGCTAGATTTATTGCTGCATGGCTAATGGAGGGAAAGGAATCAGTATGAGAAGGAGAGCTGGAGGAGTTATTAGTGACTGTTGTTTGGTTTACATGCGTGGTAATTCCTTATCCTTCTCTATTTAGTTTTTTCCCCTTTCTGCACACCTTGGTGGATTCCTCTGTTATATGTGAGTGAAAATATTGTGTCTGGAGTTTTCCGTTAACCCTTGTCTGTTTTGCCCTGTTTGTTGGGTTGGTGTACTGTGGTGCACAGCAGTGCCCCTCTTCCCTGGGGAACAGATGGAGGGCTAACTTAGGAGATAAGGCAAGGGCGGAGGCCCTAGCATCTTCATCATCTGAAGTATCCCGAGGAGCAGGGCTTGTTAGGGTGCCCCCTAGTGTTAGGGCCAGGAAAGGAGCCCCTGGCCATGGGTCACCCAACAGCTGTGTTGTGACAGCGGGGTTTCCGTCTGAATCCCGTATTTCAGAGATGTACACAGAAACACCGGTGTAAGCACTCAGCATAGAGTGTAGGATAAATGTGAGCCGAGCCTTACTTTGATATTTGGGATACCGAATGAAAAAATCAACAGCAGGTAAAGAATCGGTTTTATTAATATTTTACGTCATTACTCGGGAGGTATAAGTGATTAGATGACCACCACTTCTGGCACTGAGAGCCGAGTGTCAGCTGTCAAAATCAGCTGACACCTGGTGGAGATCGCCTGCGCACAGCTCCCTGTGTGCCAATGATTGCCATGACATACATATACTGCATTGGTCAGCAAGTCCTTCGAGACCATGACGTATAAGTACTGCATATGTTGCGAAGAGTTTAATAGCTGGGCCATCTCTCACTGTATTTCCTTATCACCTATGACTACAGTAGATGACATAATAGAGAGGGAAATTAAACTACACCCACCGGTAGTTACCAGTAAATGTAATTTTAACATTTTACTACCTTATCTGGGCTGTGGTGTGTGTGACATGGTCAGACACATCCTGTTTAATTTATAAAGCAGGGACTCTGAAATTTGCAGTGCCTATGTGGACAATGCAAGAGTTACCAAAAGTTAGAAGGAATTGGAACTCCGATACACTCTGTATTAGATATAAAAGAGGGCCTGATACCCATTCTGTTAAAATTGTTAGATAGTGGGACTCCTAGACTCATAAAGCCGATACACTCAGAGCAAGGTCTGCCAAAAATTAGAAGGAGGGACTGCAATACGCCCTGGAAGACATGTAGAGGTGAGCCTTAGAAAACATTTATTTTCCCATTTTTAAGGAGTAGGACTCCTAGACTTGTAAAGCCTATGTAGTAACTGCGTAATTGCAAGGACTGAAAAACATTTACCCCTGGGGCATATACATATATATGTAAGTGAATTGTAGATGTAGGCCTCATTTGCATCCTGCAAAAATGGTGAAGGATGACATAATACACACCCTGGAAAAATTAAGAGGGAGGGTCTCATGATGACCAGCTAAAAATTTTGAGAGAGTGCCGCCTGATGACCCAATAAAGATTTTGAGTGAGAGCTGCCTGATGACTCTATAAAGATTTTGAGTGAGGGCTGCTTGATGACCCTATAAAGATTTGAAGTGAGAGTTGCCTGATGACCCTCTAAAGATTCTTAGTGAGGGCTGCCTGATGACCCTACATTTGATTAGGCTTTATGCTCTGCTGCTTCCGTCCAATATGGTTGGGGAGTTTGGGTAAATCCAGGTTTTGTTCATTTTGATAAGAGTCAGCCTGTCAGACGGATGTGCCTATCAGTTATTATGCCCCTGGTGGCACTAAAAACCCTCTCTGACAAAATGCTATCAACAGGACAGGTCAGCACCAGGGGGCGTAGAGGACAGTTCATGCCAAGAGTTTAACTTGGATTCCCAATAGTTGTACGGCACAGTGGAATCACTTAGGATGCAGGTACGGTCGGCTAGGTACTCCTTCACCGTATTCAAAAACTTTTCCCTCCTTGTTAGACTACCCCATGCACCAGGGCCTGGGCTATGGGAAGGTCTAATTAAACTGTCCCAGACGTTTGAGAGTGTTCTCCTGCCTCTGTTGTACCTGGTGTGTGTCTCCCTCATCTATGACCTCTGCCACCAGCATTGTCAGATGAGAATTTTCATAATATTTATTTGACTAGGGTGTTATGGTACTGTACCATTTTACTAGCCCTCTCCTCTGCAGGAAGGACAGGTGAAAAGTTCTCCTTGTAGCGTCGGTCGAGAAGTGTGAACAACCAGTAATCAGTGTTGGCCAGAATTCGTACATTGCAAACATCACGGTAAAGGCAGATGGACATAAAGTCAGCCATGTGTCCCAGACTCCTAACCGTTAAGACTTCCCAGTCTCCATTCTCCATCTCCTCCTCCCCCTTCTTCTCCTCCTCTTCAGCCCATCAACACTGAACAGATGGGATGAAGCTGATGTGGGTAGTGCCCTTGATAGCACAGTCAACCATCTCCTGCTCCTCCTCCTTCGCCTCCTGTTGTGAATTCTGTGGCAGAGCTCCCTCCTGTGGTCACAAGTGGTACTTCGGCTGATTCTCTCTGTGAGCTTCTGTTGGTGGAGGGAAGTGGTACTGCGGCTTCTGAGTTTCCTCCCTCAGGTGATCTGGTGAGGTCGTTAGGTGCTTCTCTACTTAACTCCACCTAATGCTTTGATCCTGGCTTCCTGTCAATGTTCCAGTGTTGGACTTGCTTTTCCCTGGATCATTCCTGTGGCCTGCTGCTCTGCATAGCTAAGTTCTTCTTTGCTATTTGTTTGCTATTTTTTCTGTCCAGCTTGTCTAATTTGTTGCTGGAAGCTCTGGGACGCAAAGGGTGTACCTCCGTGCCGTTAGTTCAGTACGGAGGGTCTTTTTGCCCCCTTTGCGTGGTTTTCTTTAGGGTTTTGTGTAGACCGCAAAGTTGCCTTTTCTATCCTCGCTCTGTTAAGAAAGTCGGGCCTCACTTTGCTGAATCTATTTAATCTCTACGTTTGTCTTTTCATCTTAACTCACAGTCATTATATGTGGGGGGCTGCCTTTTCCTTTGGGGTATTTCTCTGAGGCAAGGTAGGCTTATTTTCTTTCTTCAGGCTAGTTAGTTTCTCAGGCTGTGCCGAGTTGCATAGACAGAGTTAGGCGCAATCCACGGCTGCCTCTAGTGTTGTTTGGAGAGGATTAGGGATTGCGGTCTGCAGAGTTCCCACGTCTCAGAGCTCGTTCTATGATTTTGCGTTATTGTCAGATCACTGTATGTGCTCTGACCGCTATGTCCATTGTGGTACTGAATTGCCTTTCATAACAGTACAGGAAGCCCAAAGTACTAATGATTCTCAATGGAGGGAAAAAAGAAGTTCTGAGACCATTTTTTTTTCTTTGCACTGTGTTTTGCCTTTTTTTTCCCCTAGACGTTTGGGTGGTTCAGTACACAGGTGTAGCGATAGACATTAGAAGTCTGTCTTCATTTGTGGATCAGCTCTCGGCAAGAGTACAAAAGATTCAAGACACTATTGATCAGAATTCTATGTTGGAACCAAGAATTCCTATTCCTGATTTGTTTTTTGGAGATAGAACTAAGTTTCTGAGTTTCAAAAATAATTGTAAATTATTTCTGGCCTTGAAACCTCGCTCCTCTGGTGATCCTGTTCAACAGGTTTTGATTGTTATTTCTTTTTTGCGCGGCGACCCTCAGGACTGGGCGTTTTCTCTTGCGCCAGGAGATCCTGCATTGAGTAATATCGATGCGTTTTTCCTGGCGCTCGGATTGCTGTACGATGAACCTAATTCAGTGGATCAGGCAGAGAAAAATTTGCTGGCTCTTTGTCAGGGTCAGGATGAGATAGAGGTATATTGTCAGAAATTTAGTAAGTGGTCCGTGCTCACTCAATGGAATGAATCTGCGCTGGCAGCTATGTTCAGAAAGGGTCTCTCTGAAGCCCTTAAGGATGTCATGGTGGGATTTCCTATGCCTGCTGGTTTGAATGAGTCTATGTCTTTGGCCATTCAGATCGGTCGACGCTTGCGTGAGCGTAAATCTGTGCACCATTTGGCGGTATTACCTGAGCTTAAACCTGAGCCTATGCAGTGCGATAGGACTTTGACCAGAGTTGAACGGCAAGAGCACAGACATCTGAATGGGCTGTGTTTCTACTGTGGTGATTCCACTCATGCTATCTCTGATTGTCCTAAGCGCACTAAGCGGTTCGCTAGGTCTGTAACCATTGGTACAGTACAGTCGAAATTTCTTCTGTCCGTTACCTTGATCTGTTCTTTGTCATCGTATTCTGTCATGGCATTTGTGGATTCAGGCGCTGCACTGAATTTGATAGACTTGGAGTATGCTAAGCGTTGTGGGTTTCTCTTAGAGCCCTTGCAGTGTCCTATTCCATTGAGAGGAATTGATGCCACGCCTTTGGCCAAGAATAAGCCTCAATACTGGACCCAGCTGACCATGTGCATGGCTCCTGCACATCAGGAGGTTATTCGCTTTCTGGTGTTACATAATCTGCATGATGTGGTCGTGTTGGGGTTGCCATGGCTACAAGCCCATAATCCAGTATTAGATTGGAAATCCATGTCGGTGTCCAGCTAGGGTTGTCAGGGGGTACATGGTGATGTTCCATTTCTGTCAATTTCGTCATCCACCCTTTCTGAGGTTCCAGAGTTCTTGTCTGATTACCGGGATGTATTTGATGAGCCCAAGTCCGATGCCCTACCTCCGCATAGGGATTGTGATTGTGCTATCGATTTGATTCCTGGTAGTAAATTCCCAAAAGGTCGACTGTTTAATTTATCCGTGCCTGAGCATGCCGCTATGCGCAGTTATGTGAAGGAATCCCTGGAGAAGGGGCATATTCTCCCGTCATCGTCACCATTAGGAGCAGGGTTCTTTTTTGTAGCCAAGAAGGATGGTTCGCTGAGACCTTGTATAGATTACCGCCTTCTAAATAAGATCACAGTTACATTTCAGTACCCCTTGCCATTGTTATCTGATTTGTTTGCTCGGATTAAGGGGGCTAGTTGGTTCACCAAGATAGATCTTCGTGGTGCGTATAATCTGGTGCGAATAAGGCGAGGAGATGAATGGAAAACTGCATTTAATACGCCCAAGGGTCATTTTGAGTATCTAGTGATGCCATTCGGACTTGCCAATGCTCCATCAGTGTTTCAGTCCTTTATGCATGACATCTTCCGAGAGTACCTGGATAAATTCCTGATTGTGTACTTGGATGACATTTTGATCTTCTCGGATGATTGGGAGTCTTATGTGAAGCAGGTCAGAACAGTTTTTCAGGTCCTGCGTGCTAATTCTTTGTTTGTGAAGGGATCAAAGTGTCTCTTTGGTGTGCAGAAGGTTTCATTTTTGGGGTTCATCTTTTCCCCTTCTACTATCGAGATGGATCCTGTTAAGGTCCAAGCCATCCATGATTGGACTCAGCCGACATCTCTGAAAAGTCTGCAAAAGTTCCTGGGCTTTGCTAATTTTTATCGTCGCTTCATCTGCAATTTTTCTAGTATTGCCAAACCATTGACCGATTTGACCAAGAAGGGTGCTGATTTGGTCAATTGGTCTTCTGCTGCTGTGGAAGCTTTTCAAGAGTTGAAGCGTCGTTTTTCTTCTGCCCCTGTGTTGTGTCAACCAGATGTTTCTCTTCCGTTCCAGGTCGAGGTTGATGCTTCTGAGATTGGAGCAGGGGCTGTTTTGTCGCAGAGAGCTTCTGATTGCTCAGTGATGAAACCATGCGCTTTTTTTTCCAGGAAGTTTTCGCCTGCTGAGCGAAATTATGATGTGGGCAACCGAGAGTTGCTGGCCATGAAGTGGGCATTCGAGGAGTGGCGTCATTGGCTTGAAGGAGCTAAGCATCGCGTGGTGGTATTGACTGATCATAAGAACTTGACTTATCTTGAGTCTGCTAAGCGGTTGAATCCTAGACAGGCTCGTTGGTCGCTGTTTTTTGCCCGTTTTGACTTTGTGATTTCGTATCTTCCGGGCTCTAAAAATGTGAAGGCGGATGCTCTGTCTAGGAGTTTTGTGCCCGACTCTCCGGGTTTGTCTGAGCCGGCGGGTATCCTCAAGGAAGGAGTAATTGAGTCTGCCATCTCCCCTGATTTGCGGCGGGTGCTGCAAAAATTTCAGGCTAATAAACTTGATCGTTGTCCAGCGGAGAGACTGTTTGTCCCTGATAGGTGGACCAATAAAGTTATCTCTGAGGTTCATTGTTCGGTGTTGGCTGGTCATCCTGGAATCTTTGGTACCAGAGAGTTAGTGGCTAGATCCTTTTGGTGGCCGTCTCTGTCGCGGGATGTGCGTGCTTTTGTGCAGTCCTGTGGGATTTGTGCTCGGGCTAAGCCCTGCTGTTCTCGTGCCAGTGGGTTACTTTTGCCCTTGCCGGTCCCGAAGAGGCCTTGGACACATATCTCTATGGATTTTATTTCTGATCTTCCCGTTTCTCAAAAGATGTCAGTCATTTGGGTGGTCTGTGATCGCTTTTCTAAGATGGTCCATCTGGTACCCTTGTCTAAATTGCCTTCCTCCTCTGATTTGGTGCCATTGTTCTTCCAGCATGTGGTTCGTTTACATGGCATTCCAGAGAATATCGTTTCTGACATAGGTTCCCAGTTTGTTTCAAGGTTTTGGCGAGCCTATTGTGGTAGGATGGGCATTGACTTGTCTTTTTCCTCGGCTTTCCATCCTCAGACTAATGGCCAGACCGAACGAACCAATCAGACCTTGGAAACATATCTGAGATGCTTTGTTTCTGCCGATCAGGATGACTGGGTGTCCTTTTTGCCTTTGGCTGAGTTCGCCCTTAATAATCGGGCCAGCTCGGCTACCTTGGTTTCGCCATTTTTCTGCAATTCTGGGTTCCGTCCTCGTTTCTCTTCAGGACAGGTTGAGTCTTCGGACTGTCCTGGTGTGGATACTGTGGTGGACAGGTTGCAGCAGATTTGGACTCATGTAGTGGACAATTTGACCTTGTCCCAGGAGAAGGCTCAACGTTTCGCTAATCGCAGACGCCGTGTGGGTCCCCGACTTCGTGTTGGGGATCTGGTTTGGTTATCTTCTCGTCATATTCCTATGAAGGTTTCCTCTCCTAAGTTTAAACCTCGTTTCATTGGTCCGTATAGGATTTCTGAGGTTCTTAATCCTGTGTCTTTTCGTCTGACCCTTCCAGATTCTTTTTCCATACATAACGTATTCCATAGGTCATTGTTGCGGAGATACGTGGCACCTATGGTTCCATCTGTTGATCCTCCTGCCCCGGTTTTGGTGGAGGGGGAATTGGAGTATATTGTGGAGAAGATTTTGGATTCTCGTGTTTCTAGACGGAAACTCCAGTATCTAGTTAATGGAAGGGTTATGCTCAGGAAGATAATTCCTGGGTTTTTGCCTCTGATGTCCATGCTCCCGATCTTGTTCGTGCCTTTCATGTGGCTCATCCTGGTCGGCCTGGGGGCTCTGGTGAGGGTTCGGTGACCCCTCCTCAAGGGGGGGATACTGTTGTGAATTCTGTGGCAGAGCTCCCTCCTGTGGTCACAAGTGGTACTTCGGCTGATTCTCTCTGTGAGCTTCTGTTGGTGGAGGGAAGTGGTACTGCGGCTTCTGAGTTTCCTCCCTCAGGTGATCTGGTGAGGTCGTTAGGTGCTTCTCTACTTAACTCCACCTAATGCTTTGATCCTGGCTTCCTGTCAATGTTCCAGTGTTGGACTTGCTTTTCCCTGGATCATTCCTGTGGCCTGCTGCTTTGCATAGCTAAGTTCTTCTTTGCTATTTGTTTGCTATTTTTTCTGTCCAGCTTGTCTAATTTGTTGCTGGAAGCTCTGGGACGCAAAGGGTGTACCTCCGTACCGTTAGTTCGGTACGGAGGGTCTTTTTGCCCCTTTTGCGTGGTTTTCTTTAGGGTTTTGTGTAGACCGCAAAGTTGCCTTTTCTATCCTCGCTCTGTTAAGAAAGTCGGGCCTCACTTTGCTGAATCTATTTCATCTCTACGTTTGTCTTTTCATCTTAACTCACAGTCATTATATGTGGGGGGCTGCCTTTTCCTTTGGGGTATTTCTCTGAGGCAAGGTAGGCTTATTTTCTTTCTTCAGGCTAGTTAGTTTCTCAGGCTGTGCCGAGTTGCATAGACAGAGTTAGGCGCAATCCACGGCTGCCTCTAGTGTTGTTTGGAGAGGATTAGGGATTGCGGTCTGCAGAGTTCCCACGTCTCAGAGCTCGTTCTATGATTTTGGGTTATTATCAGATCACTGTATGTGCTCTGACCGCTATGTCCATTGTGGTACTGAATTGCCTTTCATAACAGCCTCCTCAGTATCACCCAATCTGCTCTGAGAAGATGAGATGAGTCTGGCCTGGGTAGTTTCACCCTGTGTACTTTCTTCCTCCATCTCCACATGGTCCACATGCTGTAGCTAACTTGCAGAAATGAGCACACACGCGGTGTACCTTTGCTAGCAGCTCAGGCAAATCTGGGTAGGCTTTCAGAAAGAACTGAACCACTAAGTTAAGAATGTGAGCCAGTTATGGTACACGTGCAAGCTTACCAAACTTCAGAGCAGCCACCAGGTTACTGCCCTTATCACACATGACCATGATGCACGGTTGTAGGTTTAGCAACAGAGCCAAAGATCTGTCTGGTCTGTTATACCTTTCAACAACACTGTGGTGATGTGCTGTTTGTCACCTAAGAATTTTAGCTTCAGCAGAGCCTGTTGCCGCTTCATCGAGGCAGTGCTGAAGAGCTTGTGACTCATATGGAAGATGTGCTCCAAGATGACAATTTGGAGGTGGAGGAGGGAGAGCAGGGATTGGTATAGGTGATGGAGGAATCCTCAGAGTTGGTAGCACATGCGCTGTCCCAGGGTCCGACTAGGTCTGGGCCTCCACAAGGTTCACCCAGTGTGCCGTCAGAGTAATGTAGCATCCCTGGCCACATGCACTTGTCTATGTTTTGGTCATTAAGTGGACATTCACAGTAACTGCACTGGTCAGGGCATGGGTGATGTTATGGGACACGTGCTGGTGTATAGCTCAGATAGCACAACAGAAAAAATAGTGAAGATTGGAGACCGTGTACGAGAGGGATAGCCACCCCCATGAAGTTGCTGAAAGCCCCAGTGTCCACATGCCTAAATGACAACATTTCCAGGGAAAGCAGTCTGGAAATGTGCCTGTTTAGTGTTTGGGCCTGTTCTGGGTATTTTTGCTTGCGTTCCAAGTGGTAAAGACAGCTGAATGCTGCACTGGGACAAGAAATTGGACATTGTTGCTGATGGTGCTTGCAAATATATAAAAAAAATGGTAGGTGCAGGGTGGGAGGCATCCATGCCTTCATCATCAACAGGAGATTTGCCAACATGTAGCACAGGGGAAGAGCCAATGGTGTCACCCGTAGACACTGATTGTGGACCCAGGTGTTCGGCCCACCAAATCAGGTGCTTTAATGACCTGTGTCTGAGCATGGTGGTGGTGGGGATGGTAGTGGTCAGGCCCATGCTCATCTTGATACAGCACAGGTTGTAAATGACCATTCTTTTATTGACTGTACTTTCTTTTAAAAATCCCCAGACTAGAGAACACCTAACCCTTGGTCTGGGAACTTGACGCATGCTCTGGAGAACAGTTGCCTGCCTCTGGCCACCTGTCAGCCTTTTCCTGTCTGTTGTGGTGCTGCAGATCCTTTCCCCTCTGTCCTGCTGGCATCGCTCTGCATGGCACCTTCCCAGATTGAGTCAGTGACTTCATTGTCCACCACTTCATCTTCCACTTTTCACGCTGGTCCTCCTGACTTATTGACTTAACAACATAACTTCTTGGCAACTGTGCCTTATTATCATCTACCTCTTAAGACACTAATTGCCATTCCCCACCTACGTCTTCTTCTGAACATGGCTGCTCAAATATTTGGGTATCACTACAAACGAACTGCTTACATCCCTCTCTAAATGTGCAGTGCGAGAGGCCAGTATCAATAAATGGAAATGTAAAGAGCTCCTCAGAATGTCCGAGTGTGGGATCACTTGTCTCCTGGTACTCAGCATGATGGGAAGAAGAAGGATCAGGATGAGGATTATGTGGTCCAGACTCCAGACTCTTGGCTAGTGAGACTGGACCATGTGGAAGACATGGTGGTGCTGGAAAAGATACTGAAAGCATTATCTGCCATCCAACTGACCACCTGTTCACACTTTTCTGGCTTCAAGAGTGGTGTCCCGTGGCCCCCTGCAAAGTGGGACAGGAAGCTAGGTTTTGTGAATGTGCGTGTTTGCGTACTACTGCAGCAGGCACAGTTTCACCTGGTCCACTGCCTTCTCCTCTGCGTGCACCATCAACAGCATGTCCAAGTCCCTGTTCCTTACTGCACATTTTGTGTATTTTAAATTATGTATACATTTATATGCCTTCAAACTTTCCGGTATTAATAAGGAAAAGAAGGACTTTTCTTTTAACGGTGCAGCAGCAGTATATAAGTACTGCAATGGCAATATTAAACACTGCCTATCCTATATGCTTGCTTTAAAATACGCTGTCCCTCCTATAACAACTCTCCCTTAACTTTTTCCTGAGGACATTGTGCCGAGTATCGCGCCACTGGATCTTATATAATACCACATGATGCAATGCGCCCAACATGGCTACAGAGCTCCTGTGTATGTCAGGCAATCTCTGCATGTTTATTGGCAGTCTAATAGGCGTCAAACATGTGGGGCAGGGACTCGAGCATGGCGCTCGAGCACCCGCGATACTCAATAGAGTAACGAGCATGCCCGAGCACCCTGGTGCTCAATCGAGTATCGAGCAATGGCGTGTACTTATTATTAATTATTATTATTATTATTTATTGTTATAGCGCCATTTATTCCATGGCACTTTACATGTAAGGAGAGGTATACATAATAAAAACAAGTACAATAATCTTAATACAAGTCATAACTGGTACAGGAGGAGCGAGGACCCTGCCCACGAGGGCTCACAATCTACAAGGGATGGGTGAGAATACAGTAGGCGAGGGTAGAGCTGGTCATACAGCGGTTTGGTCAATCGGCGGATACTGCAGGTTGTAGGCTTGTCGGAAGAGGTGGGTCTTCAGGTTCTTTTTGAAGGTTTCGGTGGTAGGCGAGAGTCTGACGTGTTGTGGTAGAGGGTTCTAGAGTAGGGGTGATTCGCAAGAGAAATCTTGTATACGATTGTGGGAAGAGGAGATAAGAGGGGAGTAGAGAAGGAGATCTTGTGAGGATCGGAGGTTGCGTGCAGGTAAGTACCAGGAGACGAGGTCACAGATGTATGGAGGAGACAGGTTGTGGATGGCTTTGTATGTCATGGTTAGGCTTTTATACTGGAGTCTCTGGGTAATGGGGAGCCAGTGAAGGGATTGACAGAGGGGAGAAGCTTATATAATAAGCTATGTAATTCTTATATGACAACAATTAGAATCAAGAAATGTCTTGTTCTGGAAATTCCATCTTAAAAATTGATATAAGATAGTTAGGATTAGCTAACAAAAAATGTTTTAAAAAGTTTGTAAAACTATCGAAATATTACATGCAGCTTACATGAAATTACTTAAAACATCACTTTAACTGAATGACATTTAGCCCAAATTAAACCTTTACAGGAAAAATTTTAAAAAAATCTAAAAAAAAATAAATAGATAAAGTAAAAAATAAGCGCAAACATTTTTTTTGGCAGAAGGCTTATTTATCCAAAAACAGAGATGCATTTGCTTATAGTTCCTGCAAATGTTTTATCTGCGCTTCCTCCGCACCTGTCCCACAGTGAATTGAACCACATCTGTCTCATCTTGGCATAACAAGTATACAAATACATCTGTGGAAAACGACTCCATTATTTTTTTTTTTTTTTTTACTGAACAGTGTAGATAAACTAGAAACAAGAACAAAATAAATAGTGAATTTTTGATAGAAATGTAGCAATTTTTCTGTACAAACACGGGGCAGTGATCGACTTTATAGATTCTTTTGAGAGAAAAAAAAACTGCAAGATTGATTTGTTCCGAAGACATTTTGAGAAGTTGAGGGGGGAAGGGAGCAATAGGTTAATTTCTACGTATGTATCCGAATGAGAAGCGTAAGTGGATTCTTATTAGAAAGGTCATTTTTTATCGATCCCCATAGATTTATAAAGCCCATCTGGAAACATTTGAAAAGCTCCAATGTTATTCTTCCTAGCTGAGAACCCATAGGTCTTTCTCAGGAAACAATAATTGTCAAGTTGTGGAAATTCCTGGGAAAAAAAAAAAAAAGTGGGAACATTTGTTGTGGGAATTGCAAAAAGAAGAAGTCAGGAACGTGTTTCCTGAACAATTCCCTGCCGTTCTGCACTTCTTACATATTTCTTTGCCTGTGTAGGAAATGTATCAGTTGTATCAGCCGAATGTGAAGTCGTTATAATATTTCTTATTATTTTTTAACATATATATTCCTTTTAAATTTTAAGAGGTTTTTTTTAAACATTTTTTACAAGTTTCATAAACTGCTCAGTGGGAGGAAATTCTTAGCAAATATCTTCCCAGGAGAGATGCACATTCTGGAGCGCAGGTGATTGTAGCGTGGAAAAGGCACGTACACCTGTGTTAATTAACACTCTGTGGGGTGACGAGGAAAGCAAAAACCACTGAAAACCACAGGGGACCCTGCTCAAGGAAGAAGGTCCAGCTTGCATAACATTACTTTTGCTATTAAAAACACGTTTTTCTCAGTAAGCATTTCTTCTTTTTTTTTTTTTTACATAATAACGTGGAATGAAGAATTGAGATCGACAAAGTCATTTGTTATTGATATGAGGTATAGAGATAAAAAGATAGACAGAGGCAGACAGAAAGATAATAGAAAATCCAAGTAGAAGGAAGAAGCAAATGCCATAAAGTAAAATAAATCGATTTTGTTAACACAAAAATCTAAAATAGTACAAGACCATATAAAAATGGAGATACAACACGATGAGACTGCCCAATCACATAGCACACCCACAGGTAATAAAGATCATAATAAGCAACTTATCCCTCAAATTCTCAATACAAATCCATCTAAGGTCTTGTACCATTTTAGATTTTTGTGTTAATAAAATTGATTTATTTTACTTTATGGCATTTGCTTCTGCTTGGATTTTGTATGATTTTGGGAAGCGCCTTAATTAAGCCTGTTGATTGTAGGTGTATCAGATAGATAATAGATAGATAGATAGATAGATAGATAGATAGATAGATAGATAGATAGATAGATAGATAGATAATATAGATAGATATATAGATAGATAGATAGATAGATAGATAGATAGATAATATAGATAGATAATAGATAGATAGATAATAGAGATAGATAGATAGATAGATTCATGTATGCCCATCAACCACATCAAGGTGACCTCACTCTGATGGGTCCTATCCTACTGTACACGCGAGTCTTGGGCAATGAGCCGACAATTTAAATGGGCAAGCAGAACTGATTAAAATCACCTGCAGGTTAATGGGAGGAGTACAGAATCCGACAGGAGGCAGTCAATCACAAGATTGACATGTACAGTAACATAGTTTAAATTCAATGTTTTCAGTGCATACATATATCTTGGATTATAGGTTGCTGCTGTGTTTTCTTTTTAGAAGGAAAAGAAAGACTAATTATTAGATTGTATATAAATGGATAGATATTATATGTATGATAGAGAAAAATAGATAGCTACATAGATTTATAGATAATAGATAGTTGGATAATGGATAGATAATAAATAGTTAATAGCTAGATAGACAATAGATAGATAGAATGATGGATAGAGAGCAGTTCTGAAGACGGCACTGTCATTCCATGACTATAAAGCCCTGCTACATATAGGTGTGCCACAGGAATTAGGACCCCCGGAACAGCTCACCCAAGCCCAACCGGACCAAGACACTAATCACAGCAGACTGATAAAAGCCAGAATCAGGAAGATGGTAGCCGAGGCCAGGAGTGATATGTCAGTGACTGGAAGAACGATATCATCACCTCATAGATACTGTCCATGTACCGGAGTCTACAGAGAGACTACACACTGGCTCCATATCTAGAGACACTCCCGGACCCTAGAGACCACCAGATCCTGAGCCAGTAGAGACTCAGCCCACAGTCTGGCCATTGAGTTCAGCCGGCACAGACAGAGCTACAAGCCCAGGGAAGACAGACTGTGCCCACACTGCGACCCAGAGGCCCTGGAGGATGAGACTCACTTCTTGCTACACTGCACCAAATAATCAGCAGTGAGGAGCTCTCACTTCAGGAGTCTCTCCGATCTCTTCCCGGATTTCTGCTCCATGAAGTTCCAAAGAAGAGACAACATTTATCCTATTGAGGAAGAAGAGAGCGCAATGGAGAGAGTAGTGTAGTATATGAGACGGGGGAGAGCAGCGCACTATGTGCTCATGGAGGAGAGCGCAGCACAGTATGTGAGCACAGGGGTGAGAGCAGCACAGTATGAGAGTGTGGGGGAGAGAGCAGCACAGTATGAGAGTGTGGGAGAGGGAGCAGGGCAGTATGAGAGTGTGGAGGAGAGAGAGCAGGGCAGTATGAGAGTGTGGGAGAGAGCAGCACAGTATGTGAGTGTGGGGGAGAGAGCAGCACAGTATGAGAGTGTGGGGGAGAGAGCAGCACAGTATGAGAGTGTGGGGGAGAGAGCAGCACAGTATGAGAGTGTGGGAGAGGGAGCAGGGCAGTATGAGAGTGTGGAGGAGAGAGCATCGCAGTATGAGAGTGTGGGAGAGGGAGCAGGGCAGTATGAGAGTGTGGAGGAGAGAGCAGCACAGTATGTGAGTGTGGGGGAGAGAGCAGCACAGTATGAGAGTGTGGGGGAGAGAGCAGCACAGTATGAGAGTGTGGGGGAGAGAGCAGCACAGTATGAGAGTGTGGGGGAGAGAGCAGCACAGTATGAGAGTGTGGGGGAGAGAGCAGCACAGTATGAGAGTGTGGGAGAGGGAGCAGGGCAGTATGAGAGTGTGGAGGAGAGAGCATCGCAGTATGAGAGTGTGGGAGAGGGAGCAGGGCAGTATGAGAGTGTGGAGGAGAGAGCAGCACAGTATGTGAGTGTGGGGGAGAGAGCAGCACAGTATGAGAGTGTGGGGGAGAGAGCAGCACAGTATGAGAGTGTGGGGGAGAGCAGCACAGTATGAGAGTGTGGGAGAGGGAGCAGGGCAGTATGAGAGTGTGGAGGAGAGAGCATCGCAGTATGAGAGTGTGGGGGAGAGAGCAGCACAGTATGTGAGTGTGGGAGAGAGAGCAGCGCAGTATGAGAGTGTGAGGGAGAGAGCAGCGCAGTGTGAGAGTGTGGGGGAGAAAGCAACACAGTATGAGAGTGTGGGGGAGAGAGCAGCACAGTATGTGAGTGTGGGAGAGAGAGCAGCGCAGTGTGAGAGTGGGGGAGAGAGCAACTAAGTATGAAAGTGTGGGGGAGAGAGCAACACAGTATGAGAGTGTGGAGGAGAGAGCAACTAAGTATGAAAGTGTGGGGGAGAGAGCAACTAAGTATGAAAGTGTGGGGGAGAGAGCAGCACAGTATGAGAGTGTGGGGGAGAGAGCAGCACAGTATGAGAGTGTGGGGGAGAGAGCAGCGCAGTATGAGAGTGTGGGGGAGAGAGCAGCGCAGTATGGGAATGTGGAGGAGAGAGCAGCGCTGCATGTGAGCACATGTCATAGGCTGTGAGAAAGAACTATGATATGCCATGGGCTGCCATAGCCCCCATCCTAGATGTGTCCCATCCATCATTCCTACAGTCCCTATTCCATAGTGTACACTTGCTTTGGTAAAGCTGATGTGTATTTATTCCTGACAAAAAGCTTCTTTAAATTTGATAGATTATAAATACACTACAGTAGATGGTAGCCCGATTCTAACGCATCGGGTATTCTAGAATATGTATGTAGCTTATTTATGAAGATTTTAGAATAATACATTGAATAAACAGGATTCGGCCGGCCGCAACCAATTAGCGAAGCGTGGTTCAAATCCCGCGCCAATTCACGGCCGGACTGCGCCTGTCGCTGATTGTTTGCGGCCGGCCACGTAGTATATAGCACAGTCACGTAGTATATAACAGCCCACATAGTAAATAGCACAGCCACGTAGTATATTGCACAGCCACGTAGTATATAGCACAGCCACGTAGTAACCACATATCCAAGCCCTTTCCACTTCCTGCCGACTTCAACTCAAAAATATTTCACAAATCCGTACATTCCTCAACCAAGAATCTGCAAAAACCCTCGTCCATGCCCTCATCATCTCTCGCCTTGACTACTGCAACCTCCTGCTCTGTGGCCTCCCCTCTAACATTCTTGCACCCCTCCAATCTATTCTAAACTCTGCCGCTCGACTAATCCATCTGTCCCCCCGCTATTCCCCGGCCTCTCCCCTCTGTCAATCCCTTCACTGGCTCCCCATTGCCCAGAGACTCCACTACAAAAACCTAACCATGACATACAAAGCCATCCACAACCTGTGTCCTCCATACATCTGTGACCTCGTCTCCCAGTACTTATCTACACGCAACCTCCGATCCTCATAAGATCTCCTTCTCTACTCCCCTCTTATCTCCTCTTCCCACAATCGTATGCAAGATTTCTCTCACGCATCACCCCTACTCTGGAACTCTTTACCCCAACATATCAGACTCTCACCTACCATCGAAACCTTCAAAAAGAGCCTGAAGACCCACCTCTTCCGACAAGCTTACAACCTGCAGTAACCACCGATCCACCAAACCGCTGCATGACCAGCTCTACCCTCGCCTACTGTATCCTCACCCATCCCTTGTAGATTGTGAGCCTTCGAGGGCAGGGTCCTCTCTCCTCCCGTACCTGTTGTGACTTGTATTGTTCAAGATTATTGTACTTCTTTTTATTATGTATACCCCTCCTCACATGTAAAGCGCCATGTAATAAATGGCGCTATAACAATGAATAATAATAATAATAATATAGCACAGCCACGTAGTATATAGCACAGCCCATGGAGTATATAGCACAGCCACATAGTATGTAACACAGCCACGGAGTATATAGCACAGCCACGTAGCATATAGCACAGCCCACAGAGTGTATAACAGCCCACATAGCATATAACACAGCCACGCAGTTTATAACACCCCACGTAGCATATAACACAGCTCACATAGTATATAACAGCCCATGCACGCAGTATATAACACAGCCCACGTAGTGTAATACACAGGCCACATAGTATATAACACAGGCCACGTAGTGTATAACACAGCCCACATAGTATATAGCACAGCCCACATAGTATATAGCACAGCCACGTAGTATATTGCACAGTCCACGTAGTATATTGCACAGCCCACATAGTATATTGCACAGCCCACTCAGTATATTGCACAGCCCACGTAGTATATTGCACAGCCCACGTAGTACATTGCACAGCCCACGCAGTATATTGCACAGCCCACGTAGTATATTGCACAGCCCACATAGTATATTGCACAGCCCACGTATTATATTGCACAGCCCACGTAGTATATTGCACAGCCCACGCAGTATATTGCACAGCCCACGTAGTATATTGCACAGTCCACATAGTATATTGCACAGCCCACGCAGTATATTGCACAGCCCACGTAGTATATAGCAATGTGGGCATCATATCCCTGTTAAAAAAAAGAATTAAAATAAAAAATAGTTAAATACTCACCTTCCGTTGGCCCCCGGATCGAAGCGGTTACTGACGCTCTTCACGCGCTCCGGTCCCAAGAGTGCATTGCAGTCTCGCAAGATGATGATGTAGCGGTCTCGCAAGACCACTACGTCATCATCTCGCAAGATCGCAATGCATGGAGCGGTCACCGGAGCATCGTGAGGAGCGGGAAAGGCCTGTTCTGGATCCGAGGGGCCGACGGACGGTGAGTATATAACTATTTTTTATTTTTTTTATTATTTTTAACATTAGATCTTTTTACTATTGATGCTGCATAGGCAGTATCAATAGTAAAAAGTTGGTCACAGAGGGTTAATAGCAGCGTTAAGGAAGAGCGCTACACCGCGGCATAACGCGGTCCGTTAACGCTGCCATTAACCCTCTGTGAGTGCTGACTGGAGGGGACTATGCTGATTGGTCGTGGCTGTTTTGCTGCGACCAATCAGCGACTTGGGATTTCCGTGACAGACAGAAAGACGGAAGTGACCCTTAGACAATTATATAGTAGATAGCAGAATAACAAATATACAGATAGATATTCAGCAAAACATGGCCGTACACTAGACATGGGATAATGAAAATACTGTTATGATAAGTTAAGATATTTATGTAATATCTACTTTTTTTTGCCATACCTAGGACCAACATCATCTGGACCTCTTTTGGCATGTATAGATATGTCCTTCCTTGTCTTTCCTCTTGGCTCAACATATCCTGAATTGTTCAGCTTTGAAAAAATAAAAATAAAAAACGTGTTTTTGTGATACTCTGTCAGGAGACGTTAATGCCATATGTGTCTCTATGTCTCCATCCAGTGGTTATGATGTGAGCTGCAACCTGTTGCGATTTTTATGAGTATGTCGTATAATATATAAAATCTCTTTGTGTAATGGTTGCACTTGTGAAATTTTCATGAAGGTTAGGACAGACACATATATGTATGTCTACGTCTAGTGCCTAAGTCGTCTTGAGAACCGCTGCTCTATTCCTCATGGCAACAATGATACGTGAAGTATTTCATCACTTGGCCATTTTCCTTATAGGCAGATAGGGTTTGAAGACGATTTCCTGGCTTTTTCACCACGGCGTATTGTTTTCTCTGCTTTCTCGGTCTTTTCTGCATGACAGCAGTAACACATGTCTGCTTTCCACCTTATCGAGTAGACATCTCCAGTGCATCTGTGTGGGGGGAGCTCCATTTCCTCCACTGAAAACCTGTATCTTATTGTAGTAATAAAGCATCACTTCCTCACTTCAAAAACGGCATCAGATAAGACCAATTACTTTAAATGAGTCATAGCAAGAGTGGAGGAAAAGGGATTTTTTTGTTGTTTTTTTAATTTCTTAGGTCAAGTCTTTGAACTTCTAATTCCTTCAAAGGTGTACTAAAGTAAGGTTATGAGGTGATCGTCTAAAAATGGCCAAATTACCCATTCCTAAGTAGTGCTATTCATTTCCATAAACCAACGGTAGAGCGCATCTGTCCGACTTTGTAACGCAATGGATGCGAAAACTTTTATTGGCTAGAACTTAGGAAGACAGCGTGGGAATGTAGTGTACCTAATGTTGTAATTACCTTCGGTATCTGAAGAGGTCAATAACAAGGAGAACGTAGAGTCCTCCAGTTGCTTCAACTTCAACAATACCCATGCTTACTTATACAGGTCAGTGAATAAATTTCATGCTTATCGAATTTGTGTCAATTTTTTTAGAAATTTGTTAACCCCCTCAAAGTTCAACAATTTCCTGTTTGGTTCACTTGTATCTCCTAAAATGCCTGCTACCATTTTGCACATTACAAAAGATTGCATCAGCCAGAGAATGAGAGACCATACATCACATGGAAAAGCACAGTCAATCAAGAGAGACTATCATAGCCTGTGTAAAAGCCGAGGCAGAGAATGCAGCAGCTATTGTATGCTGAATCTGGATAGTGAGAGGACATCATAGCTCAGGATTAAAGAAAGGGAGAGAAAGTCATAAAACACTGAAGAAACTGTCTAGATAGTGTGTGACAGCACAGCTGTGAAGGACATTAGTGTGGGAGGAAAAGAGATTAGTTTCATGTATTTCTTTTTCAGGGCGATTTGAGGCTTTGGAGTTCTTTCAATGAGTCACAAATTGAATTTCCTTGGAAAAAAAGTAGTGCTAATCTCTTCTTATTAGATAAGGACCAGCCATGTTCAGAAGGATGACTTTAAGCAGGCGCTGTCACCAGTGGACAATGTGGCCTCATGTATATGTATTAATATACACCACCAAAATAGTCACTAATTTAGATTTTTAGGTATTTTTTTTATTGTAGGAGGTTTTGGTAGCAAGACAGATTCACCCTATTGAAGAGGTTCCTAGAGTTCATCCTTCAAAAAATATTCTTTGTAAAAAAAAAAACAGTGGCAAGAATAGTATGGAGGTATTTGCACCTTTTTTGGCATCAAAAATGTTCAAATTTTGCCCTACATAATTTTTATACCTCATTTTGCTATTTTACGTAGCTCTACACTTTAAAAAAAATGGGTGCAGTCTGGGTGTGGTCAGCTAATGCCAATAGGATCAGATTTATGAATTTCTACTGTTTATAATGTTGGGCAAAAGGTTGCAAACTCGATCCCTTAGGGAAGTGGAGTAAAAAGTAGAACGTCAGTTCTAGACAGGAGTGTTATACAAAAAGATTCACCAAATCTATGAAACATTGAGTGACACTTTGACAATTTGGTGAAACATCGACAATGCAGCCACAAACAAAACTAGCCTCAGATGATGAATTTCCATTAATGTTCTAGAGACCTCAATACAAACTGAGTTATATAGAGGATACAGTAAATATCTCATATATATCCTATTACAGCTTTATATGAAATTGCATGTTTGCATTAGCTCTAATAGTCATGAACAGCGAAACTCAGCACTTCATCAGGGGCCTATTTTGATCTTTACCATAGTCTCAGCTGTCTTCTATGTACAACACTGCATTGGATGCGACCTTATTCAGATGTCCATTTTCTTATAGCATTCTGTCCATATTTTTCACAATATTTACCCAGTATAGTCTACGGGGCAGATTACATGTCTGGTGTTTTTGAAGGCTGATTATCTGCTAAATAACTGAGATATGTCTATTTTTAATCTGATTTTTCACAGATTTTTTTTACATTTTTTACTAGTCAAGGCTGAATTTGAAAGTGACTATCAGAACCCTGTCAGCACCGGCGTGCTGCCACGGCTGAGCAGGGCGACTCACCCACACTGTGGGAGATCCCGGGGTCAGATGGCACAGGGAAAGCTCAGGCAGATAGGACCTGCGCAGAGAGCTAAAGGTAGAAGGAAACAGAAGGACCTACGATCATGTGACCACAGGGGGCGGGGCTTAGCGTCCTGCTACTGAAGATAAATGCAGGATTCTACAGGCACCCTGAAATAGAGGAAAAGAGAACTCAAGTTGTACAAACGGGGGTCAGACACAGAGAGGGCGGCGCGGTACAGAAGGGACGAGCAGAGAATAGTCAGAACGTAAGCAAGTAGTCATACACAGAGATAGCAGCGCAGTACAAAAGGGACAGACAGAACTCTAAACGGGGACAGAACCAGATCAGAACCAGACAAGCATAAATTAGCACAGGCACAGAGCACAGGCACAAAATACAGGCACAACAGGGTCACACACACTCGGCCAAGAGTCAGAGTATAAGCGACAGAGGATGGCTGCACAATGAGGCTATAAAAAGCCTCCCAAAATCCCAGAGACAGGCCATCCAAGTTAACCCTAAAACCACCTAATCCCAGAAACTCAGCAGACCATGACAGTGACACTCTATATCTGGAATGCAATGACGGGAACAGCATAAATGATGTTATTGATTTCAGGACAGTTGAGCCCCGACCAGTCCAGAAATTCTGGTCTGTACGTGACTGTGAAACTTAGGCTAGGTTCACATTGCGTTAGTGCAGTCCATTCAACAAATCCGTTAAACGGACTGCACTAACGCAAGTGCCGACTTTGGCACTGTGCTAGCGCAGATGGAGCATCTGCTAGCTCCATCTGCGCTAGCGGCACGCTAGCAGTGACGGACCCGGAAACGCTGCAGTCCGCGTCTCGGGTCCGTCACTCAATGACGGCACATCGCTAGCGCACGCCCATTGTGGGCGTGCGCTAGCGATGCGTTCGCCATTGCAAGTAATGGTGGCGTTAATGGACTCCGCTACACCGCGTTATGCCGCGGTGTAACGTAGTCCGTTAAACGGGTTCACACAACGCAGTGTGAACCCAGCCTTAGACTTTTGAAACCCATATAACAGGCAGAAGAAACTAAGTTTTTATGGGGGGGGGGGGGGGGGTTGTATATGAGAAAAAAGGCTTCTGGTAAAAATAGTCACATGGAAAAAACTGGATCTGATGAAAAAATTATCAATTTTGCTGTCTTATGAAGAGATGGCACCTTTGAATGAGTTTAACTACTATTGGCTCATAACTAAACCACATTCACTTGTCAGCTTTATTCTCATGAAAAACTTCAGATTTTTATCAATGTGACCATTTTTACCATCCATGTGTTATACATTTCTCTTGTATCAGAAAAAAAATTGATGGAGGTTTTGCAACTTTTTCCTAGCATAAGGCCGGTTTCACACATTCAGGGTTCCTTGCCCACATGCAGACCACAATTTCTAGACCAGTCATGAGTCTCCTGACTAGAACTATGAGGCTGTTGAGTTTCGGGACAGGAGATGGTCCCGAAATCACGGTCCAAGGACAGACCATGGAACAGAGACGTGTGAAACCAGCCGAGGAAAAGCAAAAAGCGCACAGATACAACTCAGATAGCATTGTCCTTTTTTTCACTTGAATTGGGCAAACTTGACCAAAATTGGACATGACCAGTAGTCCACGAAAAAAATAAATAAAAACAAGCGCGAAAGGATCATAGACTATAGTGCATACAAGTTATATCCACATAATAAAATGGATAGAACATGAACGAGAATATTGGATGTGTGAATGGGGCCTGAAAGTTAAAAGTAAATTCAGCCATTTTGTTCATCTTCACCTGTTTTATTTTAACATATTCCAAATGAAAAATTTGTCGATCCCTTTAAAATAGTGAAATGTCATATAATGGATAGGAATAGGTGACAATTTCCCATACGCAGAACATGGTGTAGCTTCTGTCAGTTTTGTCTCCTATGATTAACACTTCCTTCTTTCATTAGAAATTCATTTTCTGCCTTGTTTTTGTCTTCAATTAGCGCAAATGTCTTTTCCCCTGGGTTCAATTAACCTCTAGCAGGTAAACAGCTTATCTCATTTCAAATTCTGCATAATGTGAACACAAAGTTTATTTTTCACAGGTTATATCTGAGCTTTCCTAGAGCAATACTGTACGTCTAGATAAAACATTTCTTCTTCTGTCGCTTTATCCCTCTTTCCGTAAAATGCAGTCAAAATTGAAAAGTGTTAGCTCTTTGGGTGATTCTTCGCTTGTGGGAAGACAGTCTGAGGCAATGATAATATTTTATTGCGCCTCAATTATATCCTTTACACATTTAATTTCTGTAGATATTAAAACTTGTTTCATAAAAAATAATTTAGAAATATAGTTAATGGGATCCTGCCACAATGAATATGCAATCCAATCTGTAGGCGGCATGTTATTGAGCAGGAGGAGTTAAGCGGATTAATATAGTGTCTTGTGTGAAAAGATGATGGCTGCCCAAACTATGGAAAGCATGCAACAAACACAGGCTCTATCATCTCAGCCGAGTATGTTTTACTCTAAAATGCTGCAGTGTTTCAGGGAAAATCCGGTGGTAAACCATGCGACTTGGTTGATTGGTCTAAGAGGCTGGTTCCCGGCAAAACCAGTGTTCTCCCTAATTCCTCTGCGATCTTCAGTTATTGGGTCTCAAAGCTGGACACCAGGCCTGAGCTGTTCCTCTATGCCTTAGAGATGTTGTGTTGCTCTTCTGATAATGTCTTGTCTGAGCCGGTTCTTAGTGACGCCGGGGAGCCAAAAGAGACAGGCGCTTTCACCTGTCAACAGAAAGTGCTAACAGGCTCACTCAGATAAAAATGAACAAAGCTTGAAATAGCCCCAACTTTTCTTCACCACCAGATGACAGCAGCAAATAAGTTTACAATATTTGAATGAGGCCCGCCAGTTGTTGCATTCAGAGGTTTTATTGATGACTAGATGACCCTACTTATAATTTTTTCCTCGCTCTGCATAAAGTGCAAAGCCTTTATGAGTGTAGGAGTACATCAACTTCACTTTCAAAATATTTTAATGAGGCCTGCAACTTGTTAATATCAAGGGTCTATGGATGACTGTATTAGCCTACTTATCATTTTCTCATGGCTTAGCACTGTGTGCAAAGTCTTTATGAGTGTACAAGTGCCAGAACTACAGTATCTTAATTTTTTTAAGATGCACGCTAGTTGGTGTTTTTTTAAGGTGTATGGATTACCCTGCTCGTAATTTTTGGCTGGCTTTGCACTGTCCGCAGAGCTTTTATGAGTGTAGAAGTACCACAATAAAACTTTGTTCACACGATTTGAATAAGGTACTACGGTTGGTACCTTCATGGGTTTATGGATGACCCTGCTTGTACGTTTTGGCAGAAATGGTGCAGAAATTGTACTCAGCGTGGGCACATACAATTATCTGTATTAAATTGTTCTCCCATGGACTATTCCATGGTCTGGAGTACATTTCCTTTGTATAAAGCCCTCAAAAGTGCATAGATTTTATGAGTCCCAAAAGTTTATGTTTTTAGATATATTTCAGCTTTTTATGATAGAACCTTTCATCAATTTATACATTTGTTTTTGAAAAAATAAAAACAGACAAAATACTACTTGAACATTTTTAATTATAAATTGAAAAATGTAAAAAAAATATTTTGCAAAATTCAATAATTTTTGATCATTTTACATTGTGCACATAAGGGATCTTTTATAAATTAACTAGCAAACGGCACATAGCAAGTTAATTGATCTTTAAAAAGGAGGATCCTTTGATTTCCTCTATCTATGAGATGCACATATTTCCATCAAACGTAACTTTTTTTTTTGTTACACGATCGCTGTAAAATGTCTTTTCACTTTCCTATTTTTAAGCCTGTGTGATGCTGATTACTTGCCATTTCTGTAATGTGAACATTATCATGAAGGAAAGTAATGACTTGCCATAGCTGTGGGCTAGCTGAAATACTTTTAAGTGCAATGTCTTCATAGCAAATTAATCTATACAGTGTTATTTAAAAAATGGAATAAGGTTAGCTTTCATTGTGACAGTCAATAACACTACAGTATAATAATCAATGGCTGTTTGTAGCAGCAGGACAGGAGTGGGGCAGATCAGTGAAAATTACTGCCTCTCTGTGCATTCATGTCGGGGAGCCGGCCGGAGTAATGCAGGGAAAATAACAGTCCGCTTTATACAATTAGACATACCTGCATGATATCAGTGGCGAGAGCTAATGCACAGATTGGACTCGGGGCTTAACTGATGAAATGTGCTCCGTGGCGGCACAGAATTCCCATCTGTGTCGCAGGGAATTAAAAGGCGGCCGCTTGGTTTAATTGTTGGGCTGTTTTAGATATTTTCTCCATGTTCGTACCCCTTATAATCATTTTAATCATATATTAACCCGATCTTGAGATGTAAGCATGGAAAATTAAAATAATTTATGTGTACCTAAAAAAAAATGAGCTAGTAACGATTGGTGCTTAGTATACAAAATATAGGGTTTTTCTCTGTTACTATTTTTTAACCCCTTAATCCCATATGATGTACTATCCCGTCCAGGTGACCTGGGACTTAATTCCCAGTGACGGGATAGTACGTCATATGTGATCGGCCGCGCTCACGGGGGGAGGCCGCCTATCGCAGCTGACATCCGGCACTATGTGCCAGGAGCGGTCACGGACCGCTCCCGGCACATTAACCCCCGGCACACCGGTGTGCCGGCGGTGCAGGGAAGCATCGCGCAGGGAGGGGGCTCCCTGCGGGCTTCCCTGAGACGATCGGTACACGGTGATGTACTCACCGTGTACCGAGCGTCTTCTCCCTGCAGTCCCCGGATCCAAAATGGCCGCCGGGCTGCATCCGGGTCCTGCAGGGAGCACTTCCGGGTCAGGATCAGGCTGCAGCTGCAGCTCTAATCCTGCCCAGCTGTATGTCAGATCACCGATCTGATAGAGTGCTGTGCACACTGTCAGATCGGTGATCTGTGATGTCCCCCCCTGGGACAAAGTGAAAAAGAAAAAAAAAAAATTTCCACACTTGTAAAAAAAAAAAAAAAAAAAAATTCCTAAATAAAGCAGCAAAAAAAAAATATTATTCCCATAAATACATTTCTTTACCTAAAAAAAAAACAAAAAAACAATTAAAGTACACATATTTAGTATCGCCGCGTCCGTAACGACCCGACCTATAAAACTGGCCCACTAGTTAACCCCTTCAGTGAACACCGTAAGAAAAAAAAAAAAGAACGAGCCAAAAAACAACGCTTTATTATCATAACGCTGAACAAAAAGTAGAATAACTTGCGATCAAAAAGACAGATATAAATAACCATGGTACCTCTGAAAACGTCATCTTGTCCAGCAAAAAACGAGCCGCCATATAGCATCATAACCAAAAAAATAAAAAACTTATAGTCCTCAGAATAAAGCGATGCCAAAATAATTATTTTTTCTATAAAATAGCTTTTATCGTATAAAAGCGCCAAGACATAAAAAAAATGATATAAATGAGGTATCGCTGTAATCGTACTGACCTGACGAATAAAACTGCTTCATCAATTTTACCAAACGCGGAACGGTATAAACTCCTCCCCCAAAAGAAATTCAGGAATAGCTGGTTTTTGGTCATTCTGCCTCACAAAAAATCGGAATAAAAAGCAATCAAAAACTGTCACGTGTCCGAAAATGTAACCGATAAAAACGTCAACTCGTCCCGCAAAAAACAAGACCTCACATGACTCTGTGGACCAAAATATGGAAAAATTATAGGTCTCAAAATGTGGAGACGCAAAAACTTTTTTGCTATAAAAAGCGTCTTTTAGTGTGTGACGGCTGCCAATCATAAAAATCCGATATAAAAAACGCTATAAAAGTAAATCAAACCCCCCTTCATCACCCCCTTAGTTAGGCTAGGTTCACATTGCGTTAATGGCTTAACGCTAACGGACAGCGTTGCACGGCGAAAATGTCACAATTAACGCCGTGCAACGGGTCCGTTAGCACAACCATTGACAGCAATGTGATTTTCGGGTGTAGCGCATCGCTAGAGCGTGCCATTTTCGGCTCGCGCTAGCAAGGTGCCATTCTTTTGTGGCGCGCCTCAGACGCTACTTGCAGCGTCCGCGGCGCGCCCGAGGTCCGCTCCCCGATCTTCCAGAGCGGGGACGTTAACGCGACCACTAAAAACGACACCTAAAAAGACATTGCATTAGCGCAATCCGCTAGTGCTAAACGGATTTCCCTAACGCAATGTGAACCTAGCCTTAGGGAAAAATAATAAAATTAAAAAAAATGTATTTATTTCCATTTTCCCATTAGGGTTAGGGCTAGGGTTAGGGCTAGGGTTAGGGTTTGGATTACATTTACGGTTGGGATTAGGGTTGGGATTAGAATTAGGGGTGTGTCAGGGTTAGGTGTGTGGTTAGGGTTACAGTTGGGATTAGGGTTAGGGGTGCGTTTGGATTAGGGTTTCATTTATAATTGGGGGGTTTCCACTGTTTAGGCACATCAGGGGCTCTCCAAACGCGACATGGCGTCCGATCTCAATTCCAGCCAATTCTGCATTGAAAAAGTAAAACAGTGCTCCTTCACTTCCGAGCTCTCCCGTGCGCCCAAACAGGGGTTTACCCCAACATATGGGGTATCATCGTACTCGAGACAAATTGGACAACAACTTTTTGGGTCCAAGTTCTCTTGTTATCCTTGGGAAAATAAAAATTTGGGGGGCTAAAAATCATTTTTGTGGGAAAAAAAAGGATTTTTTATTTTCACGGCTCTGCGTTGTAAACTGTAGTGAAACACTTGGGGGTTCAAAGTTTTCACAACACATCTAGATAAGTTCCGTGGGAGGTCTAGTTTCCAATATGAGGTCACTTGTGGGTGGTTTCTACTGTTTGGGTACATCAGGGGCTCTGCAAATGCAACGTGACGCCTGCAGACCAATCCATCTAAGTCTGCATTCCAAATGGCGCTCCTTCCCTTCCGAGCTCTGCCATGCGCCCAAACAGTGGTTCCCCCCCACATATGGGGTATCAGCGTACTCAGGACAAATTGAACAACAACTTTTGGGGTCCAATTTATTCTGATACCCTTGTAAAAATACAAAGCTGGGGGCTAAAAAATCATTTTTGTGAAAAAAAAAAGAATTTTTATTTTCACGGCTCTGCGTTATAAACTGTAGTGAAACACTTAGGGGTTCAAAGTTCTCACAACACATCTAGATAAGTTCCTTGGGAGGTCTAGTTTCTAATATGGGGTCACTTGTGGGGGGTTTGTACTGTTTGGGTACATCAGGGGCTCTGCAAATGCAACGTGACTCCTGCAGACCAATCCATCTAAGTCTGCATTCCAAATGGCGCTCCTTCCCTTCCGAGCTCTGCCATGCGCCCAAACAGTGGTTCCCCCCCACATATGGGGTATCAGCGTACTCAGGACAAACTGGACAACAACTTTTGGGGTCCAATTTATTCTGTTACCCTTGTGAAACAACAAAACTGGGGGCTAAAAAATAATTTTTGCGAAAAAAAAAAATTATTTTAACGGCTCTGCGTTATAAACTGTAGTGAAACACTTGGGGGTTCAAAGTTCTCAAAACACATCTAGATAAGTTCCTAAGGGGGTCTAGTTTCCAAAATGATGTCACTTGTGGGGGGTTTTAATGTTTAGGCACATCAGGGGCTCTCCAAACCAACATGGCGTCCCATCTTAATTCCAGTCAATTTTGCATTGAAAAGTCAAATGGCGCTCCTTCCCTTCCGAGCTCTGCTATGCACCCAAAAAGTGGTTTACCCCCACATATGAGGTATCGTCGCACTCAGGACATATTGCACAACAACTTTTGTGGTCTAATTTCTTCTCTTACCCTTGGGAAAATAAAAAATTGGTGGCGAAAAGATTATTTTTGTGAAAAAATATGATTTTTTATTTTTACGGCTCTGCATTATAAACTTCTGTGAAGCACTTGTTGGGTCAAAGTGCTCACCACACCTCTTGATAAGTTCCTTAGGGGGTCTACTTTCCAAAATGGTGTCACTTGTGGGGATTTCAATGTTTAGGCACATCAGGGGCTCTCCAAACGCAACATGGCATCCCATCTCAATTCCAGTCAATTTTGCATTGAAAAGTAAAATGGCGCTCCTTACCTTCCGAGCTCTGCCATACGCCCAAACAATGGTTTACACCCATATATGGGGTATCAGCGTACTCAGGACAAATTGGCCAACAATTTCTGAGGTCCAATTTCTTCTCTTACTCTTGGGAAAATAAAAAATTGGGGGCGAAAAGATCATTTTTGTGAAAAAATATGATTTTTTATTTTTACGGATCTGCATCATAAACTTCTGTGAAGCAATTGGTGGGTCAAAGTGGTCACCACACATCTAGATAAGTTCCTTAGGGTGTCTACTTTCCAAAATGGTGTCACTTGTGGGGGGTTTCAATGTTTAGGCACATGAGGGGCTCTCCAAACTCAACATGGCGTCCCATCTCAATTCCTGTCAATTTTGCATTGAAAAGTCAAATGGCGCTCCTTTCCTTCCGAGCTCTGCCATGCGCCCAAACAGTGGTTTACCCCCACATATGGGGTATCAGCGTACTCAGTACAGATTGTACAACAATGTTTGGCATCCATTTTATCCTGTTACCCTTGGTAAAATAAAACAAATTGGAGCTGAAATAAATTTTGTGTGAAAAAAAGTTAAATATTCATTTTTATTTAAAAATTCCAAAAATTCCTGTGAAACCCCTGAAGGGTTAATAAACTTCTTGAATGTGGTTTTGAGCACCTTGAGGGGTGCAGTTTTTAGAATGGTGTCAGACTTGGGTATTTTCTATCATATAGACCCCTCAAAATGACATCAAATGAGACGTGGTCCCTAAAAAAAAATGGTGTTGTAAAAATGAGAAATTGCTGGTCAACTTTTAACCCTTATAACTCCCTAACAAAAAAAAATTTTGGTTCCAAAATTGTGCTGATGTAAAGTAGACATGTGGGAAATGTTACTTATTAAGTATTTTGTGTGACATATCTCTGTGATTTAAGGGCATAAAAATTAAAAGTTGGAAAATTGCGAAATTTTCTAAATTTTCGCCAAATTTCTGTTTTTTTCACAAATAAACGCAAGTTATATCGAATAAATGTTACCACTAAAATGAAGTACAATATGTCACGAGAAAACAATGTCAGAATCGCCAAGATCCGTTTAAGCGTTCCAGAGTTATAACCTCATGAAGGGACAGTGGTCAGAATTGTAAAAATTGGCCCGGTCATTAACGTGCAAACCACCCTCGGGGCTTAAGGGGTTAAAAAAAATTTTGCCGTTTTTAAATATTTTTCAGTTTTGTTTTTATCCTGTCGAGAAAATAAAAATGTGCCCCCGGAAACAGAAGACAAGCAGTCGAAGACCTTACTATGGGTTTCCTTGTATTTTAATTTAAGGGAATCTGTCAGCACAAAATGACTGTAAAAAAGCAAGCACTGCTCGGTGCAGCCTTGGCGTGGCCACATAGTTCATTGCAGCCTCCTACCTAGTTCTTTTCCATCTTTCTCTGCCCTCCTTAAAACCAGAGCTGTCAATCAAGGAAGAGAAGGATGGAGATAGATGGGAAAGTGCGCTGAACTGTGCAGTCATGCCAAGGGTCCACCAAGCACCTGTGCTTGTTTTGTACAATCATTTTGTGCTGACAGACTCTCTTTAAGGGAAGAGTCAGGCGGCCATATAACTCAGATGAGGATTGTAACACAATACTCGGACTGGCTGTCGGGTTTCCTGACTCGATCTTGATAGTATGGATATCAATACAGCAGTCATGCTTCGGTTGGGAGAGCCATCGGACAGTCCAAGCATTGCGTTGCGTTCCTTGTCCAAATTTTACCGCCATCTGACTCTTCTCTAAGGCTCATAATCTTAATATTCAATGAACAACATTTGTCATTGATCCTAAATGTACTACTGTAAGATTTGACCACTGGGATCCATAGCAGTTGCATTATGGGGTCCTGTGATCCATATGTGAATAGAGCAGTAGTGTGCATGCATAACTACCACTGATACAATGGTCATGCATGTGCATTACCACCTTCATAGACCAAAATAAATATAGTGTTGGTCATGCATGAGCACTACACAAGATTTTGGGACCCCTGTACCCAGTACTCATAACTGCCTTGGTTGACCCCATCCTAGAGTAGTTAAGGTCCTGAGTAGAAACATCGAAAACTGCAACATCTGTTCATTCCACCAAAAGATTGAAAAGAAGGAAACTTCCCTAAAAGTTTATCCAGTAAAGAAAGCCAAGTAAATGGTACAAATGAGTGATTTTTTTCTTTATGTATTTTTATATTTATATTATATATATATATATATATATATATATATTCACATATTTTCTTTACAACTTTTCAGGACCTCAGTGGAGGACCTCCAGTTATTTCCTTTTTTTCCTTTTCTTCTAGGTTCAAAATATCTCAACATAATTAATGGAAGATGAAAAAGTTTGAAAAAAAGACAAGTTTTTGTGATACTTTGTAGTCTATGTGCAGCCACTCAGTGGTTGTAATGTGGATTTTATTTCATCAAGAGATTTTCTTAGCACATTACAATATTACATATTGAATTGTTTTATGAGAAATCAGAGTCCTTAACATAGTTTGTAATTAAAGGGTTGGCACATCGGCATGGCCAAGTAGGAAGCCAACCCATGAATCGTTCAAGTAAAACAAATAGTTTAATCTCCAAAAAAGATAAATAAACATAGTGGAGTCATATATGCTTCTTCTCTACAAGCTCTATTCAAGCTAAGAGGCCAGTATACCACTTGTACAGTGGCCCAGATGATAGTGGAGGGCCCATATTCTCTTTGATTGTAGATTATCAACTGGTTAATTCGAATGATGGGTGATCTGCTGGAAAAGGGGGTGCCATTTAGAAGGTCTATTTTCCCATATTTTTTGCAAACTAGGGCTTAACATGATGTAAGAATAATGAAAAAAAATATTCTCACCAACGCTCTGCTCTGGTGTTCGAGCTTCTTCTCCCACTGTGGACAAGCAAGAGCTGAAATATGATGTAAAGAGCCGGTTGGTCAATACTCTAAGAAGGGATTATCTACAGAGGGAATATGCCCATTGGTTGAGGAAGCTGGGGGACCGATGAAGGGAACTCGGCAGCACCAGGAGAAGTGCGGCGAAGGAATTATTATTATTATTATTATTATTAATTTATATAGCACCATTAATTCCATGGTGCTGTACATGAGAAAGGGGTTACATACAGGGTTATAGATATTGATTACAGTAAGCAGGTTTAGAGTGACAGACTGGTACAGAGGGGAGAGGACCCTGTCCTTGCGGACTTACATTCTATGGGAAAGTGGGGAAGATGAGTATACTATATTTTTTACATATTTACACCACGTTGGGGTCAAAAGGGGTGGACAACTTCTATAAAAGCAATGGAGTTATATACTGTCACAACATTAACATTCTTTTCCTTTTGTGTCTGCCCTTACATAAGCTAATTATACTGATGTAACAAAGTATGACTTGAGATTTAACACATGCCACGATGGAGACAATTTGACATTGTCAATGGCATGTGATGTGTGAATTAAACAATTCTTATCAAAATGATCACGTTGGATCACCACAATGGAACAAACCATTTGGAAATAACTTTCGCTGCCAGGATACGCTCTTGCAGTGCCGGTAAATCATTTTATTACTGCCTTTTGAACTCCATGCTATCGAGACAGTATCAGTTCTTTATCTGATGTGATAATTGCTATGCAACATTCACTGAGCTCTCCTGCATTTGTTACCAGGGAATAAGGAGCCTGTCTCTTCCGAAGACTCCATACACGTGAGCTCTGTGGAAGAAGCCTCTGAAGATGTCTTACAATTCTGGTTCAGGTATTCTGATCCTGTTAAGTTCAGATGCGTTCAGGTCAGGCGTATTAAGTATGAAATAAACACTTAGTATCCCGAGGCTGGATGTATAGGGTGGGAGTCATCTAGGAGAACGCTCCTCGGGGCTTCCAAATCATCTGCATTAGTGAAGATTCAGTGACCGTATTATCTACCAACATTTCAGGAAAGATTGTGTGCGCATCCTGAGCACGTATAACGGGGTTTGACTTTGTATAAAATTCTCATTCCTTTTCTGAGAAAACCCATCATATTAAAAGGATTCAGAACTGATGACTGACGTTACGAAATATGAGAAACCTCCCGGCCAACAGCCGACTGTAATATCGTATAATATGACATGAATATAGGTTATGAATTATAATCTCAGCTTTTAGACAGAGTTATACATGATCTCCAAGAATGTCAAGATATAAGGTTTTAATCTTAAAATATAGTAGGCCAAAGTGAACCCTCTCTTATTTACGTGAATGGTAGAGATCTGCAGCACCATTTATGACCATTGCACAATGCATTGAGCTGTGCCACCTCTGATGACACAGTTTCTTTCATCCACTGAGCACCACAGCAGTAATATGCTATGATCTTAATTCATGGAAATATACTTTATCATGTTAGCGCTGATCAAAGAATTTAGCCAAATTGGTATTTCCCCTAAGGCTAGGTTCAGATTGCGTTAGTGCAATCCGTTTAGCACCTAGCGCTAGCGGATTGCGCTAACGCAATGTTTTGTAAAGGGGTCGTGTTAAACATCCCCGCTCTCGCAGATCTCCGATCTGCAAGAGCGGGGAACGGACCTCGGGCGCGCCTCGGACGCTGCAAGCAGCGTCCGCGGCGCGCCACAAAACACCGGCACATCGCTAGCGCTTGCCGAAAATGGCACGCGCTAGTGATGCGCGTCCCCATTGCTGTGAATGGGCACGCTAACGGACGCGTTGCACGGCGTTAATTTCACCGTGCAACGCTGTCCGTTAGCGCGGTCCAATTAAATTTTTCTATGTGAAAAAGATTAGTTCCATCCAAAGCCAATTCAGTGTCCTTCCTTCTTGCTGATACTGAACCTGGACCTACGTAACTTGATTGAAACCTCCTCAGTGTCTCTCCTCACTGCTGATGCTTAATTTCAGCCCACCTAGCTTTATCAATAGCTTTTCAGTGACCCTCCTCCCTGCTCCTGAAAGAGCTATTCACAACTAACCTAGTAGAAAGCTTGTTTGTGTCCTTCCTCCCTTGTCCTGCTGAATCACCATATTGTACACCTAGCCTGACTGATAGCTCATCAGGGTTCATTCCTTCTGCTGGATCTACGCACACAAAACCTCTAATAGTTCATAAGGGTCCCTAGTCCTTTTTTTGTACTGAAATGCCATACACCTCGACTGGTTGACAGCTCCTCATTGTTCCTCCTCACTGCTGCTGAATCTCTGTCCATCTAGTATGAGTGATAGCTGGATAGTGTCCCTTCTCTCTGCTTTTGCACCTATCCTGAATGACATCTCCTCAGTGCCACTCCTCACTGCAGCTGCAGCTGAATCTCTGTGCATCTACCCTGACTATCAGCTCCTCAGTGTCCCTCCTCCAAGCTGCTGCTAAGATCTCACAAAGTTCAGTACAAACTGCACCTGTCAGTCGTGTTTTGCTGGCAGAGATTGAGTACACATGGGCTCAAGAGCTCTCTCGCTCTTCAGCTGAACTCATAAAATGTAAATATCAGGATTATACAAGCATTATGACAGAGATTTTCAAAGTAAAGCTGGTGGCCTCATCAGGTCTACAACGTCTAGTTTTCTAATGGATACAGTTTTCATTGAGAAATCTGGTGACAGTTGCACTGTAAACTGCTTCTCACTGGCGCCATGGTGGCTCAGTGCTGTGCTGTAGCACTGGAGTAATAGGTTCTTAATAGTGATGAGCGAGTATGCTCGGCTAAGGTGTTATTCGAGCATGCTCATGTCCTAATCGAGTGTTTTCGGCGTGTTCAGAAAATATGCTTGAGTCAGCACAGCTATATGTTTCACCGCTGTTTGACAGCAACAACACATGGAGGGATTGCCTGCATGTATTGAGCCTGTCGAACAGCTGTAGCACCACCAAGGACAACATCCACATTGAGTGAGCATCTATGTTCTTCCCATGTTTACATCTGCTTCCTCCCACAGTGCAGAACCAAAAAGCTAAATTAATAGGCTTCACACGAAACTGCGCTACATGTTAGTGTAACACCCTAGGTAACCGGTTGTTACAGTGACATTGCTTTCCTCACGGGGAGAGTGATGTCATGCTTTGAAGTGAGGAAGGATCCCTTTAACAGGTATTCAGCACATACAACACCGTTCTGACTCCAGGCCTGAAGGGGGAGCTCTACACCCCACCTTATGGAAGCTGCTCTCTCTGGTTGGGAGGAGGAGTCAGTTGCTAGGTAGTTGCTAGGCAGTTGGAGAGAGGCAGTTAGTGAGAGGAGAGCGAGGAGTGAGGAGGGAAAGCTGGGGCTGTGCAGATGAGTGATTCTGCAGCTCCTGGGAAGGAAAAAGAGAGCAGAGCAACTTGTAAAGAGACTGAAAAGAAGAAGGAGCAAAGGCAAAGTGAAGAGATGGAGAGAGTTGTAACTGAACTTCCTCCACGCTGAGTGCTTATACCGGTAGCTGGAAGACCGAGGTTGTGGGGGTAACTTTATGCCCCATGGCAGAAACCGGCGGACAGCCAAATTTCAAGATACCTGTCCAGCATTAACACCCGAGGACACAGTAACAGATAGAGCCCGGATTGTGATAGAGATCCTGTAAAAAGGCTCTAGTTACCTGTCGTATGGGTTAGTGTCCTACTTAAAGGGGGACAGAGAGAAAACGTGAGGACCTTGTGTGAGGCCTAAGGCAGCAAGGGACTACAACAACACTGCGCTAGAATGAAGGCTTCCAACTCCACTTGGTTAAGGGGATTCCTGAGACGCTTCCAAGCCAGCCGGACCACCACCAGCACCTGTGATCCGGTACCCTGGACTGTGGCTGCCTGAATCATACGGTAAAGACACTGCAACCCTGTGTCCTCTGTTTCTTTCTACACCACCTACCACCTGTCTCTATTAAACCGGGAGCCCTGGGGACCTAGCTTCACCTGTGGGAAGCCATACCATCCCAGCTGCCATAACATCACCCCAGTGGACCCCTTTAAGCAGCGTTGGTCACCCCTGACCGAATACCACAGGTGGCGTCACAAACTTTTATTACTCAACTAACCCCTTTAAAGACAGTCCCTTTAACATAGGCGCCCGGGGCCATGGACCAGGTTACCGCCACTGTGACACAGCCCTTTAAATACCAGACCTGGTACCGAGTACCCCACGACCCTGGCGGGCGTTCCATTACTGCTATAGAGCATAGACAAGAAAATAAACCAGTTAATGAATTTGTGTAGCAAGCTTTAGTTTGGGATGAGTAATCATAAGCATAGAGATGTGCTTGTATATAGCGATACAATATCCTGGAGCATAGCCATGGTCTTTTAAATCCATGGTTAGCACAGGCAGCAGGAAATCAAAGTTCTTCCTTATGTAGCAAACAATAATCAGAAATCGCACAATGTATAGGGAAGGATCAGGTGACCGGTTGGTCCCTTAAATATTCAGAGATACTTAATGCATATGTCATGAGGGCGAGCAGAGCAGCAAACTGTTCTCGTTGGATTGAAACCCAATTCTTCAATAGAGGGTGTAGCGATAGAAGGTGCAGATGCAGCAGTTGACTCCGTGAGATGGTGCGTTAGGGGATTCAAAGGCTACGTAAGAAAACACTGCTGCCATAAATTGCACATCCCCTGTTACATACTTTGTAAAGTTTCAAGCTATGCTTCTGACCCTAAGAGGATTGAGGCATTCTGAAGACCAGCACAATAGCACATAATATTCTTCTGCACTTCTTTCCATTTTCACTCCTTCTTTCCCAGTAGTCGTTCCGCTCAACCCAATCGCCACAGCTAATAATATTGAGGTTCCTGGGCTTCCTCCCAGCAACAGCTTCATTAAAACAAATGAAAACAAAATGTATTTCAGGAATTGATCTGGCAATCTTATTTCCCTGGTTGCACCATAAGGAGCAACATAATGCAGTTGAGACATGTAGACTGCACCCCAGCGCCATGGAAGGACGAGCGCTTCTCCTCCGATCCGAACGCTCCTTCCTATAACACTGTCCAACGACAAACTGATCACTTACAATTGTACTTGAGTGTTTACTGACCAGAAAATGCACAAATGCTGCGTCTGCCAGAATTGTTCAGTCTGTACAAGCAGATTGAGGGAGACACTACAGGCAAAAATTAGCCATCATTAGTTACCCCTGCTAATACTGCAGAAAATTACAGAGTCGCCTCAGTGCAAATTCAAGAGCATTTCTGAAGTTTATCCAAAGCAAAAAAAAAAAATTATACTCTTAGCAAAACAGATCGACAAACCGAGGACTCATTGTATCATGGCTAAATGGAAAACTAAAGAGTAACTTCAATTACAGTAGATGTTCATATTAAGGATACAGATAATATTCTAAAAATTGAAGAAATGTCAGATAAAAATATTTGAAAGTTCACTCAATGTTTTAGGAAGAAATGTATTTCTTTTTCCCTTAATCACTGCCTTCTCTTGAAAAATAGAATCAGCACAAATATTTGTAAAGTATGCAAAAGTAAATCAATATCAATATTTAGATTCAGCAAAATAACAATGAAAATAATAAAGTGATATTAATAGTCTGAAAAACAAGACTCTTAACCTAATCCAACATTTAAAAAAATGAATATTATAATAAAAAAGAAATCTTATTCGCTAAAGACAAGCAAGTCTATTCGAGAAGAATTGATTTACAATTTGCAAAATATTCCGATTTGTCAAAATCGAAAATTCTTTTTTGAAATGTGATTTGCTGGCCATCAATTTGCTTGATTCTTTTTAGGGCAGGATGAGTATAATAAGTTTTTTAACCCCACTGTGCTTAAAATTGCTTTGTGGTCTGGAGAAATCTCAGACTATAATAAATGGCTTCTAGTGCTTGCTACTTCTATGGGATACAAAATATTTCTGTGGCCACCTTAAAATAATTTTCTCACAAATGATTTTTAACCCTCCTTTATACCAGTGTTGGACTTCGGTGCCAATGGCCCATCAGTAACCAACTTTTCAGTATGAATATGAATGTACTGCTCATATAAGAGGGTGGTGGCCCACCCCTGCATAGGGGCCCACCAGAGGATTCTTCAGTTCTCCGATTGGGCAAGTCTAAGTCTGGATCCTACTACTGGGACACCAACGATTACTAGAATGGGGGTCCCACCCCTAGAGCACTACTGTGGTACTTGTCAGTTTTTGTACATTCTACAAGATTTGAATGGAGTGGCAGAATGCACGATCGACCACCATCATCAGACAAACCCCTCGCCAGCCAGTGAAGAGGAACAGGGTACTGATTATTTCCTATTGGATCTTCATAGCATTGCAGCTTTAGTTTCTTGATATATCAGTAAAAATCCACTACATGTACTCTACAGGTAAAAAAAAAGCAAAAGCAATGAACTAGAATGTAAGCTGGTATGCAAGCAGCATGCAAGTGCATGTTCACCCTGGCCTCTGAACAGACAAAACCAAAGAAAAAAACAAAATGAGCAAATACCCTGCAGTATATAAATAAACAGCAAAAGTGCATGAAAATAATATACTTGGTTAACATATTTTTTTATAAAAAAAAAAAAGCTTAAAAGCCATCCCACCACGTCATGGTGACCCTATTCGGGACGGTCCTAAAATATAACATTAAAACCTTACCATGAGTCTATTTACATTTGTCTGAATAAGTGCTGAGAAGGATCGAGGCCCCGACTAATGGGCACCCAGCAGTGGTGATTTCATTAAACATAATGTCCAGCTGTTATTCACACAAATGTCATTAGACAGACGGTAAGGTTTTAATACAAGAGGTTAGGACCATCCCAAATAGGGTCACCTTGATGAAGTGGGATGGCTTTTATGTTTTTTTAATCAAAAATATGTTGACCCAATATTATTATCATGCAGTATTGCTATTTATTTAAGTCCATTCAGAGAAAGAAAGCAGGAAAGGCAGCACTCACCGATCCATCACGAGAGGTAACTTTTATTACATTACATAAAAGACATCACGGCCGGGAGTACAAAAGTATAAAGTCCGGCAAGCCTGACGACGGCCGTTTCGCCCCCTCCTGGCGCTTCCACGGGGACTGACTCCCGGCTGTGATGTCCTTTATGTAATCTAATAAAAGTTACCTCTCGTGATGGATCGGTGAGTGCTGCCTTTCCTGCTTTCTTTCTCTGAATGGACTTGGATATGTATCGTGGCCAGAGCACCTAAAGATCCGGCGGTCAGACTCCCATCACAGGTAAGCAGGCGTATGGTGTTTCCTTTGAGCGGTGGTGCTGTCAGCTGTTTTTTTCTGCCAGATTGACATTGCTATTTATTTATTTACTGCAGGGTATTTGTTTATTTTGTTTTTATCTTGGGTTTTGTATAGATAGAACGTAAAATTGTTACTGCCTGCAGTCACCCCGAGAGGGAGCTTTGGAGTTTATTGTATACAAATATATATTTTGATTTCTAGACATATGTAATAAATGCCATCTAGGGGCAGCTAATACAAACAGCTTTATTATTTACGGTTATGTCTATGCCGGGAATTTATAGTTGTGTTTCTAATCAATACGTCAATAAAATCTGGCACTGAGTTTTTGATTTATAGACTAGTGACGTGAGAATCTTCTAACATTCAAATTTGTCAGATTTGTCAAATTTTGGCAGGAAATTCAGTTCACAACTAATTGATTTGCCGCAAATTGAAAGCATTTCATAGCCTCCGAGTGCTGTGGAAAGATGTGCATACACTGATAACGACCGCAGCAGCTGCATGCTAAGTGGCCCTTCATGGTTCTACCTCATAGACTTACTCCATTGTCTTATCTCTCCATATCATTTTAATCTGTATTTTTCTCTTTTCATCAAACACTAATTTTCCTCACTATCGGTACAGCTTCCTCAATGTTTTATGACTTGATCTCTCTAACTCTTTGACTAAACTGTCATGTCTTTTCCCTATCCAGATTTACCACAAATTGGCTGCTGCATTCCCTGCCTCTACTTTTATGCAGGCTACGATACTCTCTTTTGATTGGCTGTGCTAAATCATGTAACGGTTTATATGAAAGCCTGCCGGCAGGACTGAGGTCATGTGACCCTTCTCTTCCTGATGCAATCTTCTGCAAGCAATGTGTAATAAAGGTTCAAACATTGTTCAAATTCTTTAGTATTTATTGTAAATTGCAAAAATAAATTGCATCTCTGTGTTACATGAATTTTAAATTTACTGAGTATCACACAGCATGATGATACGTGCTGCTGATGGACTTCTGTAGACACCTTATCTGATCGAGATATTTTTATGTTTATATGTTTTTAGATATCATTTCATGATGTCTTTCATAAAATATAATCACCCAGCCAGATGAAAAGTTGTAATTAAAGTGTATTTTAGGTATTGAACGTTCCTGATGACCTTCTTGTCATGTTGAATCCTACAACACCTGTTCTAAATGCTACGGGCTCCGTGCACATGTGACACCATATTGAGAATATTCACTTCATTTCACATAACTCGGGAAGGTACATAATATTTATGAGCATAAATAGTCCACATTCAGTAAAATTGTGTGTGCTTTTATGGGTAACTTGATTTGCTGGAAAGGGCGACAGATGAATATGAATTATGTTTATTACTACTTACAGGTTCGGTATTTTGGTATATTAAGTGGATTAATTTATCCAGATAATTTCATTTTTTGGATACAATATTTACCTGAAAATGGAAGGAGAGCGAAATATGCAAAATATTTTTTTGGCACTGGTGGATTGGCTAGCAAGGAGATTTTCTTTCATCCTTCAATTCCCACTTGCAGAATTATTTTATACTTCTTTGATAGCCCTTGATCTAGCATTACAGATTATGATACGAGATAGGAAAAGATATAATTTTATATTAATATCACCACTCTTATCTATTTGCAGCTGGAACTGCAACTCAATCCCATTCCAGTAAATCAATATGAGTCGCCCGCCAGGGCCGTGGGGTAGCCGGTACCTGGTCCGGTGTTCACAGGGGAATGTCACGGTGGCGACCCGGTCCATGGCCATGAGCGCCCATGTAAAAGGGATATTGATTGAAGTTTATGTTCGTGACACCACCTGTGGTATTCGGTCAGTGAGGACCGACGCTGCTTTAAGGGGTCCTCTGGAGTGATGTTATGGCAGCTAGATGGTATAACTTCCCACAGGTGAAGTATGTCCCCAGTGCTCCTGGTGTGTAGATGGAAGATGGTGAATAGTGCAGTAAAGAACTAGGACACAGGTTTGCAGTCTCTTTACCTGGTTTACTGTAGCTTCAGGCAACCGCAGTCCAGGGCACCAGATCACAGGTGCAGGCATGGTCCGGCCGGCTTGGAAGCGAATTCAGAGTTGCCTTTACCAGGTGGAGTTAAAAGCCTTCCTCATAGCGCGGTGGTGTTGTAGTCCCTTACTGCCTATGGCTTCTGTTAAGGTCCTCACAGTTCTCTCTGTCCTCAATAAAGGTGGGACATAAACCCGTATGGCAGGTGACTCGAGCCTTTTTACAGGATCTCTATCATGACCCAGGCTCTATGCGTCACTGTGTCTCCTGGGTATTAGGGCGGACAGGTGATATGTAATCCAGCTGTCCTGCCGATTTCTGCTGTCGGTCTTAGAGTCCCTCACAACCTAGATGTTCCGGCTACCGGTAATCTGCGCCAGCCAGGGAGGTAGCTAATTCACTGTTCTGCTCCACTGGTGTTCCTTCTCCTGTGCTTCGCTCTCCCACATGCTCACTACAATCTGTTCAGCTATCAGTATTATCTCTGTCCAGGAGCTGCAGCACTTTCTCGTGGCTGCACGTCTCCTCATACGTTCTTCCTGCCTCAGACTGCTCCAGTCTGCTCTCCGGCACTATCTGACTAACTTTCCCTCCAAACCACAATATATCTCTTTATGCAGGGGAGTCAAAAGCTCCCCCTTGGGGCCTGGAGTGTGAACATGTTGCATGTTTGTGTTACCTGGTGAGAGTTATCCTTCATCACTTCTAAGTGTGACATCACTCTCCCCATGAGGAAAGCAATGCCATTGTGTTGACCAGGACCCTGGGGCGTCACAAATACCCAACACAGCCTAGGACAATAATAGAGCTTTTAGCACTTTCTTTCTAATCTCATATATATTTCTCTTCTCTATAGACAGGAGCAACTGCAATATCAGACTACATGAGGTTTGTTTGTAGTCTGTAACCATGGATACCCATAGGTCTGCTTAGGAGTTTCATATACAATACAGTAGCCTATTTTTAGCTATTTTAATTGATCTTGTTATATTCTGCAATATACAGCAAAATTAAAGGTACAAGTTTAAGGTCTTGCTTCATCCAGAACCCTGCTTTCCCAATGCTTGGTATGTGTCACTACAGTATGGTAGGGTCTGTTCGTAGCAGCCTGGCAGCTTTTAATAGGGCTTACATGGACAGGTTTTGCCAAGGGATTCCTTCTAGCAGATCCCAGAGGAAGCGTGACTTAAACCCTTTAAAACCTATATTGGGATCTGGACTTGCAGAAGGTCCCTGGGTTGGTTCTATGGAGTGGTTGCTGGCTGGTGGGAGTGGATTTGGCAGAGAAGGATCATAAAAGCTTGACCATAAAAGTAAAAAAAGAAAGTTAGAATGGTCAGACAAAAGTCAAAACAATCAAAGGTCATCAACTGAACGACACACAGGATCAGTGAAACAGAGGTATAGGGACAAAACCAGGGTCATGTAGAACCTATAACTGTGAACTGGAGGCAATGAGATAGCTGTGAGCCCTTCCCAAGTCTCACCGAAGGCAGTTAAGGAGTGACCGACAATCACCCTGCCTGGATTGTCTCAGAATATCCAAAAGAGCTGCTGCACATCCACCTCACATTGTCAGCAATGAAGACGCAACATACTGCCCAACGACAGAAGCAGAGGCAAAAGAGCATAAACATTGATGCAGCAAGTCTCCAAAAACCCTACACATATACTGATTTTGCAGGAAATGCAACCTTACATGCCGAACATTTAGGGAAATGGTTAACAAGCAAAATTTGGCTAATAGGAGATGTCCTGAGCAATGGGCCGACCTGTTTGGCATCCATATGCTATGGGTTGGATTTGCTCTAGCTATTAAAATGTAATCCCAAGTCGAAGATCCTCTCAATGACTTCCATATTCTCCACTAGGACTTAAAGAGGTTGTCTGGCCTTAAGCTAAAAGTCAGCAGTCACTCTAGACTTATGAAGTCTCACATCGCGCACTGCGCGCTGTCAGGATTCTCTGGGGCCGGCGCAGGGAGACGGTGTCCACGTGACCGAAAGTATCCGATTTCCATACTTCCAACCAAATTCCGATTAGACTGTGTCTATACACTTGCAACGAGCGAGGCCGAACCCATCTAATCAGCATGTGGTTGCATACATGTAAATCGCACATTTACGGTCATGCGCCTGACGCTCCCAAATCCGGCACTGGAGAAAACTCACAGCATGCACATGAGTGACTAGAGACATGTAGCCTAAGGTCGGACAACCCTTTTAAAGTACTATTCCCATCTCTGATATTTATGGTATATGGACAGGAAATGCCATGAATGTCTAATAGATACAGGTCTGAGAACAGCACCTGTATATCGAGCACAGGCCACGGGTAATGAAGAGGCGACTGCAACCGCGCAACTTTTCTCCATTCTCCATGCTTGACTGTCCATTTTTTTAAACTACCATACAAAAGAAATTCAAAAAAGGCCAACTGCTTGCTATATGTTACAACACTTTCTATCATTTTTCAAAAAGAAGAAAACAACTTTCTTGGTATTTTATCCCTGTAAACACCGCTGGGTGTGATGAACGCATGCCAATTACTATCAAACGCTCAGTGAGGAAAATGAAACATTTTGTGATGTTTCCACGATGAATTTGTATTTCTTCCCTCTTCCATAAACCACTAAAATAATATATTTTCCTGGTTGAACAATTATTTTAAAACATGATCTCGATGTGAACGGAGTATAACAACCTTAGTAAGGTAGCTGTCTGCTCGTCGGGACTCATCAAAAACAGCAAAAAAGAACGCGATACAGGATTTCCTCCTGGGGCGAAAAGGGAAAAGGTAGATTAAGAATACAAATCGGAATCTGCCCTCATAAATCAAACGCACTTGCAGAATTTTCCTTCAGTTACAGCTCTGTCTTACACATTAGACAAGTCATAATTACACTTCAGTACACAGTGTGAGTAGAGGAATAAGCCGCAAAACAACGCACAATAAACCCTGTCATACGGCAGGAAAACAGGATAGAACAACAGCGGCAATACTCAATTTTACATCACAGTCTAGCATTACACTGTGACATACTGTAATATTACCATCCATCATGATCTCATCCAAAACTGACAGCTCAAGTAGATGGAAAATTACGCTAAAGGAATTTTGTGCTAGTCCGCACACTGATAAAATCACGCAGCTTGGCGAGGAAGACAATCAGGTGTTCCCGTAAGTGTTTTACAGGGAAAAAAATGAGTTTCTACAAATAGAACACACAATGTCTCCAGCTCTACCACTCCGGTAAGAAATACGGGATTTCACTAGAGAAAAGAGACTTGTGGGTAAGTGTAGCTCTTTACGTTACCGGCTGGTCTAGATCACCATCGTAACGCAATTGGTTTTATTCGGCATCAGTGAATTTCGCAGGATGGCAGTTCTGTGTGCGGTTTCCCTATAGCATTGAGTCAGTGGTAACGTTACTCTACAGTAGGAGTTGTCTTGAGCTGCAAGTTCACCTCTATACATTTTCAACCCTATCATTGAGATGCGTCAGAAGACATCAGTGGTGGTGGCGTCTATGAAATATATACGACTGTAATGCACTTGGATGGCATTTATATAGCAAGGCGATTTGGAGATGTTGACAATGAACAATACTTAGACGCATGCCATGGGCTCAATAGTACATTGTGAGGGGGCCCCAGGGGCGATTTTCCAAGGGACCAAAGTTTTTGTGGGTGCAAAATGTCATCCACCCCACCGCCACTTTTTCTTGGGCTAGCACATGGGTGCAGAGAGTGCTCACCTGTCTGCTGACTAACTGGATGATTAACGTAGCCAGGGGCCTGTTTGACATCTAGGAGAGTGACACAAGTGCATATGCAGAGCACAGCAGTCACAATTAAGTTTGTCATCATATGAGGAGTCTCAAGTTTGCAGTCAAATAGAAGGACTGCAGACTTGTAGCTTAAGACCCGGGAACCCCTTCAACAAAGCTCTTAGTGAATTTTGTAATCTTGGTCGCTGCGTATGCAGAGCGCAGCAGCTGATAAACTCATCTCATGCGCTCTGCATAGACAGTAACTGAGATTACAAAGGCTGCACTGTGCTCCTCGACGTCTCTCTGCCTCTCCTTTCGCTTATCATTTTGCGAGAGGAGAGACAGAGATCTGCTAGGGGACTGACCCCAAATATTAAAAAATGCCTCCTGTAAAAAAAAAAAGTTGTTATACTACACTTGAAATTTTTGCATACTTTTTCTAAGCTAGATTTAGGGTTAGAAGTGATCTAGGGACAGGTTAGGACAAGCGCTAGATTAGTTTAAGACTAGGACTAGGGATAGAATTATGGTTAAGATGAGGTTTAGGGCGAGAGTTAAGGTTAGGTTTAGGAATAGTGTTAACATTAGGGATAAGATAAAAAACATAAAAAAGTAATACAAAAATAAACAGTAAAAAAATGTAACAATGTATAACTTTATTTTTAAAATGTTATATATAACAGTCTACAAGATAGGGAGCGCATTGTAGCTTATGATGATGAGGTTACCTAAGAAGCAAGACAAATTTATAGAAAGACAAGAGTGGCAAAGATCTTCATTCCGAATTTCCAACACCTTTCTTCATCACAACTACAGCTCGATGATTCTTGGAAACAAGCACCACAGAATCGATAACTGCATATTCCAGAGTTAGAATAGAAGCACCTAATTAAATATTTGTTCTGAAATATTTATCTTACATATTAAGAACCTCTAATGAGTGTTTATTAATGAGTTTTTGGACCTCAGATGTGCAATGAATACACTGTGTGTCTATAGAGTATATTCTCAGCAGGTGAGGTTTATTCGCTTCCGTACCATCATGGCGCCAAGCTTTATGCCAAATACCCTACTTTCGGGCAGATGTTTGAGCCTTTCCTGTAACATTAATGCTCCAGATTTGTATACACACAATCAGTTTTACAGAAACCCAGTGAACCTTGTTTGTTGCAGCTGCCAGAATCAGCTACAAAAGAGGTCAGAGGTCCAACGTCTTCATGCAGAGACAGATCATGTACTAGCTGGTGTTGAGCAGGAAAATAACAGTAGGCAATGCTTTAATGAATAGCTTATCATGTGTAACACACCATGTGATAATAGGGGGGACGTCGAGCAAGGCGGAAGAACGAATCTGAAACATTTTCCTTTGCAAAAGGTGAATATGTAAAGAAAAAAAATACATAGAAATCACAGGCAGGAAAATGATGAGAAAGAAGCAAAGTACTGGCGAAAATAATAATAAATATAATAATATTACTGCAAACAAATGCAATACTAATATTTTATCATTATTATTATCGTTTAGTTTAAAAATATACTTTTAGTTTTTAGTTATCAATTTGTTTTTATTTTATTTCATTTAATAATTTTTTGCCAATAAAAATATTTCTGTCCTATTTGTACAATAATTTTTGTTTTAAGGGCTAAAAAAGGGAAAAAAACTTTTGTAAACTTTTAATTACTAAAAACATCATTTATCAAGACATTAAAGTAATGCCGTTTTGTATCTGAGTTAATTGGGTGCGTACTAGAGATGAATTAATCTTTTGAAATTTGAAGCCTCCAAATTTTGACAGGAAATTCCATTTGCTGTGAATCGATTTGCCACAAATCAAAAGTACTCCAAAAACTCTTATTTCCCAGAAAAGGCATGTATATATGACTGAATTGCAGCAGCACTTTAGCCATACAGATCAAGCAAGCAGCAGCTGACCGCTATGTGTTATTTCCTGGTCCTGCCTCACAGATGCAGTGACTTTCCTATCATCTTTCTCTTCCAATCAGTTACATTTGCACAATTCTCTTTTTCCCTCTTCCTCTTCTTCATTTTTGTCCCAATCACAAATTATATCTACAGTTTCTTCAATGCTTTACGGCTTTCTCTCCCCTATGTCTATTGCTGAGCTGTGATGTTGTCCTCTCAATATCCAGATTCACCACAAAATGGCTGATGCATTCCCTACCTCTGCTTTTATACAGGCTCTGAGAGTCCTACCTGGTTAGCTGTGCTATACCATGTGATTTAATGGTTGTGATATAGAAGGGTTAATAGTTTGCTTTTAAGTGCCTTTTGCCTTTAATTACTAGAATCTGTGGATGCAGTAGTCTGATGGTCTCTGCTTCAAGGAGACTACATTTCTTATCATGTATGTTCTCAATAGTCAGCCACAACATGCTCCGGGTGCGTGAGAGAATAAAGGTCAGTATGACCCTGGGTGATGGTGGGGGCTACATGAATTACATTGAGAATTACATTTGTTGTAAATGGTATGAAATCTATTACTTCAGATAAAAGTGATTTGCACACAGAATATGTATGAGGTGTCCTTTGTCTCCAAGCGCGCTTGTAAATTGACGGGCGTAACCTCCTGATTTGGCCTCACTGGTGATCTGTCATCTGACATTGGGTCAGAACGAAAACAGCTACGACAGTTGCAAGGCATCATGTAGAAGCCCATGTGCCCGTGCCTGAGGTCATGTGATCCTTCCATGGCTGATTTAATCTTTCTCAATGTGTAAAATGTGGTTGCCCATTTAGACAATTTTTGTGAAGCAAATTGCATATTGATTGAATTCGCCAGGTTCCCAAAGCTTCAACATAAATCTCATTCAATCATTTTGCACATCTCTAGTTTTTCAACCATTTTGAATATGACTAATGCAATATAAAAATGAACTTTACATAAAAATCTCCTACCTTTTTGAGTGCAGAAACTTTAAGATGTACATTCAGTTGAAATCAGCGGGCAGCATCTGCGTCACATAAATCATTTAATTAAGAAGTTATAGTAGTAAAATCAAATCTCCTGACATATATGCCAAACATATATTGTTAGCGTATGCTTGTTACATGTTTTGCCACATTGACTTGCCCATGTATTGAAAACGCTAGTCATCTACGCTTTCAATAGGGTAAGTAAAAGGTACCAACTGAAACGATGCCCAATTGCCACTCTATTGGCATACACAAGGTTCATTGGCCTTTGGATATGTTTTGTGCATTCTTGGGAGATGTTCTCAGCACATGAAGTTGTGTATCAATATAGTGTATCAGTATTTATGTTTTTTGTTATGAATTTGTCCACCAGATGTTTCTTGATCTGTTGATCTGACAACCGCACATGAATGCTTTTCACGGTCCATTTTCTGATTTGCATATGTTTACGCATCAACCCAAATTTGCTTAAATAAAAGACCAAAGTCAACTTGTTCCTTGCCAATTAATGACCTAAAATAATGAGTGATGAGTTCAGTAATCCAGTTTTGTAAATACATGTTGGATCGAAACTTTCAACCCAATGGTTGATTAGAAAACAAAATTGTATGCAATCATATAAAAGCAAGGTCTCATTAGGGCAGCAAAGATAATATTGCTGTCAGGCGCCCATGTAAATACGGTGCTCAAAATCACACAGAGTTTAGTTGCATCTCATTACCTAAAATATCCTGAATGAGAGCTCCAGGATGAAAACAAATATATACAATGAAAAGGTAAAAGATAATATTTACTAGGTAACAATTGCAAAACTTGGTTTCCAACATGATTCTCCTACTTTCACACATATGAAAAAGTCGCTAACTAAAGGGGTTGACCAGGACTACATCATTTTTTTACTATGGGCATCACATCACGTTGACAGATCAGCGGCTTCCCTACTCAGGGTTGGGCAGGAGCACTAAGATGATTCTCTGCTGGGCCCGGGTCCTCGGCGGGCCCCTGAGCATAAAGTAGAGTGCATAGCAGTGCAGAAAGTTTGCATTGCAATAGTTAACATGGCCGCCGATCTATCATAGGCCAGCGGCTGACGTCAAGGCTCCTGCAACAGCCGGTGCATGAAAGTGACCTCGACAGGCGCACTGATGTCAGCCGCTGGCCTCTGGTAGGTTGGCGGCCATTTTAACACAGACCACAAGGGAGAGGACGCTGCACGGCAGTGGGAGCACAGTAAGAAGAATCTTGTTTTGAAGATTAGATACCATCAATATCTACCAAGAACATGTAATGCTCTATGGATGAGCAATATATTACCAATACATTGTTTAACAATTTTTGGTAAGATTAGATACCACCGAAATGTACCCAAGAACACGTAGTACTGTATGGATGAGCAATATAATAAAAAAAATTAGACAACTTGTTTTGAGGGTTAGATACCACAAAAATCTATCCAAGAACATGTAATACTCTATGGATGAGCGATATAATACCGAAACACTTTTTAACAATTTTTTGGATAGTTAGATACCACAAAACCCATCCAAGAATATGTAATATGCAATAAAATAACAGTACATTTTTGAACAAATTTTTGGGAGGATTAAATACTACCTTAATGCACCCAAGAAAACGTAATGCACTAAGGATGAGCAATATAATACCAATACATTTTTAAACTAATTTTTGGAGTGTTACACACCACAAATATGTACCGCAGATCACGTAATATTCTATGGATGAGTAATTGAATCCAATTACATTTTTGAATGTTTTTTTGGAGGGTTAGATATCACAGAAATTTACCCACAGCACGGATTAATGTATTGCTAAGAAATTTAACCCAGCACTCTCTCCCTCCAATACGAAGTGTTACGGAGTTGTGCAATGATGTCAGTGTGCTGAGCTGGGCGATGCCTGTTCTTTTATAACCCCTGATGATGTTACATGACCTGCCAATAACAGTAATGCTACTACTAAGATGGCTACGACTTTACAGTGAGGCACATGCAATCCCTGCATGCTTATTGGCTGTGCAACAGGCGCCAAACATGCCGGAGCATCGCCCAATGCTCGCCAATTAACAAGCAAGTCTGAGCACCCAGATACTCGAGTGATTTCTGAGTGTCACCGAGCATGTTTGCTCATCTCTAGTAATTAAATAAAATATACAATTGGTGGCATAGATAAAATGACTACGTCAATTTAAATAGGGTGCCCATTGGCCACTAAACTTATTTTTTGGCCACCAAACTTATGTTTTGGCCACCAGACTCAGCTGGACTTCCTAACTTGCCACAAAGTGTAATCTCTGTCAAATTTCGGTGCTTACAGAGACTTTGGACACATGCACCACTTAGAGTCCCTGTAATCACTGTTTTCTGACTTAGACATTCCGCATCGGAAAAGGGGCAGGTGAGTTTGTGACACACGCTGAGAATAAGCTACAAATTCGAAAGTCATCAAAGATTTTACATTTACATTTTCATTGTTTAAATAATATTTTAAATTATAAATTTTAATTAAATAAAAAAGGACGCCCACTTGCTCTGAATTGTGTAAATTTTGTACGATAAGAGAAACATTATTAGGTTAGAAATTCGGACCTCTGGCTATTATGTTAAACATTGAATTTCAATTAATTATCCGCCATCTATAGACAATCTGCCAATTAATAGATAAAAGTCCGCTCCACCGCAGCAGTAACCTTCCAAACGCGACAACGCAAAGAATCTAAAATGTAGAAGTTCACAAAAGCTTTCGCCACGTAACAATATCAGGACACTAATTCCATGTGTAAATTAAAGAGCTATGCAGTGACCAAGATGAATGGAGACCAAGATGAAATATGAATTTGTATTCCTTTTCCCAGCCATGAACTTATTTTCTGTTAAATTTTACGTTTCAAATACTCCCCGGGAGTTCTTTTCTCAGGCAAGAGGCAATATGAGGTGAGAAAGGGATCCTGCTGTTGGTGCAGGTATAGGCCTGCATAATAGTGCCAGGACATTAAAAAAAAATAGGTGTTTCATTTTAACAAATTTTATGATAAGGATAAATCATAATGAGCATGGTGTATGTGAAGCAATGGATAAAACATTAAGAACTCAAAGGATTACAGGGAAAATGTGTTGATATTATTTCATTTTTATGTGGGAAATATTTTAACCTTTTCATTGCTGTGAAAATACATGTAAAACATCAGCGCACAGAGAGAACTTGTAAATGTAAAAATAATTGTAAAATAAAAAAAATTAAATAAAAGTATAATAGGGAATTACAACCAATCAAACAATTATCAACCAGTGTTAGTAAAGGGTGTCTTAAAATGGTTTGGGTAAGGTGTTTGAGAGACAAGCTGACCATGGAGTCCAACAGCAAAAAGTCAAAGGTAAAGATGCATAGGTAGCAGTTGCTACTGGCTCGGATGATGGCGTTGGCCTCGTTGCTACTACGTATGTAGACAACTGTGTTATAAATTGCAAATGGCAGATGATGAAGTCCTCATACATGTTTGATATGTTATGAGTGACTTCATTATCAATTTTGAACAAACCTCTTGTGCCTCCACCATTTTTGAGAATGAAGAGGAAGACCAGTACCCCGGTGGCTTGATACTATCAAGGTAGTGGCAGGGAAAACCCTGGTGGACCTATCTAGATTTGCACAAGATCTATCTTCCTACAGAGCGTTCATCATCAAGTCTCGATACCTATTATTTTTAACAAAGCTAGTCACTACTCACGGACAGACCGGGAGGCAGAGAAGTCAGACGTTCGGGGGTCAGTACCAAGAGAGTATGTAGAAAACCAAGGGAAAAGACAAAGGCGTAAGTCAGATCATGGTCCGGGGTCAAAATACCAGGAGTTAGTGGATCAAAGCAACAGGACAAGGCAAAGGAATAGTCAGAACATGGTCCAAAGATCAGGCAGTGGAAGATCAGAACTCAAAACAACATAATCAGTCAAACACTCACGAGGAAGCACAAACTACTTTTGAAGGGATTAGAGTCAAACAGCTCAGTTAAATAGGTTAGGCAATCTCAGGAACAAAGAACACCTGGAGATAGTTCTGCACCTCCCAGTGTCAGATTGGCCAGTCGAGCTGACTATCAAAGCGCCGGCAGCGCAGCACGCCGATCCTAAGATTGGACAGCCGAGCTGTCAATCAAAATACTGACAACTCTGCATGACCCAGTTTTCATAGAACAGCAAAATAATCGCTCAGTGAACTGAGGATCTCTGAAATATTGTTGTGCAATTTTGCTCTTTTTTGCTGAGGCCTCTCAGCTTCCTTGTTGACTATAACTTTTTTTATGCCATTTGCCATAATTTCATTTGCTTTATTTTATCTGGTGATGATTGTTTTCGCCTCTTGTTGTCATTCTGCCACAACAGCTTCCATTATTCCATCTGGATCTCGCTGCTGCGCCAACATCATCGGTCCGTGCTGCAGGTGAGACATAACAGGTTTGGCTTTATATGTCACTTTTTTTTATTCTGTTTGTAGCGATTTTGTGAAAAAAAAAAAAACCTTAGGTTCTTAAATACTTCACAATTATCTGTAAGTATGGCATCTTATGTCTGAGCTGAATTCTCTTCATCTGAAAACAAAACCTCTGTGATCACTTTCCTGCTCCGCGACTTTTCATCAGTTTCAAGTTGAAACTCTTAACGAGAGGGGACCGCAAACAGTTTGATTCTCCAGCTAAAGACCCGCGAGGCATCTAAATGGAGACAAACGGAAGAACAGAAATCCTTGCAACAAATGTACAATATTTGTGTTACCTACAGGAACGGCATGGAAGGAGCTCTCTTCTGAGGATATGAAATGTCGTTATGTATTCCTGTCAGTCAGCAATGCCTTTGACTTGGCTGATCAATATCACTGGAGCCGTGGTTACTATGGGAATGGAGCCTTCTACACGAAATAAAACCCCAAGTTCCTCTTCTACAAAGGTGAGCAAAATACTTTTAAAAGAATGATTTATCTGTGTGATGCCTTCTGGGGATCTGAAACTATCACTATAAAGATATGTACTCTTACTTTGAAATGCAGAATATGATGTTTTTGCTCGGGGCAAGCAATAGCTTAAAACCATTTGTTTATCCCCCCCAAAAAAAATCAATGGTCTACAAAAAGGAATCCATGTGTGTATGCGTAGAGATAGTAATGAAAAGACATAACGAAAATGAGAAGCTTTATAATTTCCCCAGGTGTGCTGTAAGCGTTCGTGATATGATCATCAACAAATACCGTGCTGTGATGATTCAATGGAGGACATATTCATGTTTTTGGATCTGGAAAAATTTCAGAAATTTCACAGCAATTTTGGGAGATATGTGTCATGGATAGAATTGTCAGATGTCAACATTAAAGGTTATCCAAATGCCACATTTAGGCATGCAAAATGTAAAAAATGATGGCTGACCAGATTGGCATGTCCACCTCAAAGTTTTGTTGACCAGTTTCTACACTATCCCCTAACAATTTCTTGGATATGAAGATGTGAGCACGAGTTCCCCCCAATAAAATCCTTTGTTATGATATGTCCGGTTGCTTTTCTCTCTACAAACAAAAACATCCACTTGGGTTGTCTAAACCTCCAGTAAGGAAAGACCAACTCGGGGAATGACGATGCAGGTCACTGAGACAATAGTGACCTGCCAGTCAAAGGCTGAAGAGTGGCAGCTGGTGGGAAATAGGCAGTGTACCAGGAGAGCAGCAAGTGCAGTGCCCTTCCCACTGCACTTGCAGCTAAAATGTATTTTGTATTGAATAACTGAAATAAATGAACTTTTTGATGATATTCTAATTTAGTGAGAAGCACTAGTATATCTACCGGTCACTGCAGATTAGTTCCAAACTGGTTTAAACTTTGTCTAACCAGATATTTTTCTGCAGTGGCTTCTGCTGGGGAATTTAAAGGGTTTTCCATTTTCACAAAATCCCTTTTTCCTGCTTACAGTTTCTGTAATAAAAAATGAAAACTGTGCTTGAGTAATCCTCTCTGGTCCAGTGTCCATTATCGTCTGCAGTACTGACTTCACAGTGACAATTCTGCAACCAATAACTGATCTCAGGCATGCAGGACTGCCACTCGGAAATTCTGGGCCCCATACTGGCCAAATTTTCAGACCCTCTTGAGACTTTGACTAGGCTCCACCCCAGCTCTGCCTCCACCCCTCGAACCGTCCACAGTCTCACCGCCCACTCTTGGAAAAACTCCACTTCTGCACTACATCCTTACCAATCACACATTAATAGTTCCCATTCGACACCATATTACATATAAAGCCAGCAGCTTTTGTTTTGGCCAAAAGATTTATTTAAACCTGCCACTATGACAAGGTAGACTCTTTTGGCACGGCCCTAATCTACTCTAACCTGTTAAACATTTTTTAAAATATCCAATACTTTTTTAGGCATATTTTTATTTATTTTTCATCGAGGGAATGTGTCACATACACTTTTTAAAATGACCAGTAATACCACATACAGGGGTCAAATACCGCCACACCATGGCCGGACCACATATTACCACCACATAGTCACCAATAATACCACATACAAGGAACAAATACCGCCACACCATGACCACACCACATACAGTGGGGCAAAAAAGTATTTAGTCAGTCAGCAATAGTGCAAGTTCCACCACTTAAAAAGATGAGAGGCGTCTGTAATTTACATCATAGGTAGACCTCAACTATGGGAGACAAACTGAGAAAAAAAAATCCAGAAAATCACATTGTCTGTTTTTTTAACATTTTATTTGCATATTATGGTGGAAAATAAGTATTTGGTCAGAAACAAAATTTCATCTCAATACTTTGTAATATATCCTTTGTTGGCAATGACAGAGGTCAAACGTTTTCTGTAAGTCTTCACAAGGTTGCCACACACTGTTGTTGGTATGTTGGCCCATTCCTCCATGCAGATCTCCTCTAGAGCAGTGATGTTTTTGGCTTTTCGCTTGGCAACATGGACTTTCAACTCCCTCCAAAGGTTTTCTATAGGGTTGAGATCTGGAGACTGGCTACGCCACTCCAGGACCTTGAAATGCTTCTTACGAAGCCACTCCTTCGTTGCCCTGGTGGTGTGCTTTGGATCATTGTCATGTTGAAAGACCCAGCCACGTTTCATCTTCAATGCCCTTGCTGATGGAAGGAGGTTTGCACTCAAAATCTCACGATACATGGCCCCATTCATTCTTTCATATACCCGGATCAGTCGTCCTGGCCCCTTTGCAGAGAAACAGCCCCAAAGCATGATGTTTCCACCACCATGCTTTACAGTAGGTATGGTGTTTGATAGATGCAACTCAGTATTCTTTTTCCTCCAAACACGACAAGTTGTGTTTCTACCAAACAGTTCCAGTTTGGTTTCATCAGACCATAGGACATTCTCCCAAAACTCCTCTGGATCATCCAAATGCTCTCTAGCAAACTTCAGACGGGCCCGGACATGTACTGGCTTAAGCAGTGGGACACGTCTGGCACTGCAGGATCTGAGTCCATGGTGGCGTAGTGTGTTACTTATGGTAGGCCTTGTTACATTGGTCCCAGCTCTCTGCAGTTCATTCACTAGGTCCCCCCGCGTGGTTCTGGGATTTTTGCTCACCGTTCTTGTGATCATTCTGACTATGATGTAAATTACAGACGCCTCTCATCTTTTTAAGTGGTGGAACTTGCACTATTGATGACTGACTAAATACTTTTTTGCCCCACTGTATCACCACCACATAGTGACCAATAATACCACATACAAGGGAAAAATACTGCCACACCATGACCAGATCACATATTACCACCACATAATGATGGAATAATACCACATACAAGGAACAAATACCACCACACCATGAACAGACCACATATCACAACCACAAAGTGACCGTACACTACCATACTGATTATTAATAAGAAAAAACACAAAATTAATATTACTATAAGTGTCATTATACACAGGAGCTCTGTACATAGTATACAGTGTAAAGGGTAAGTGTACAGGTAATGCAGGGGTCACCGGTGACATTTTACAAATGAGCTCTGTATATAGTGTTAGTGTAATGTATTGTACATAGTCTGTTAAGAGTCTTGTGCTTGGGTGCGAGGAAGACACAGGAGACAGAGGTTTAGTTATAACTTGCTTGTATTACTTCATACAAGTAGGTCACAGGGAAAAGGGCTTCACACAATTGCAGGTACACAGGCAGGAGACACGGCAGATGGCACGGCAGGTCGGAGTAAACATTAAGTCCAACATTTAGCACAAACTGGTTCCAAGTCTCTCTCTGTTACTTCCCTTGCAAATGTAGATCAGCATGCAGCAGAGTTCCAGTGTCCAGAGATCCTCAGTAGTAGATGGAGAGTCCAAGGCTTCCAGGAGCAGGTAACAGGCTGACTGCAGACATGATTCAGAAGCACTGATTGAACAGCTGAGGCTGCTTAAAAAGACAAGAGGCTGAGAACAGGGTGGAAACACAGAAGCTAGAAACTCCATACTGACTCAGTGCAAAGTAGCTGCAGCAGGACAAAGCAAAATGGCCGACGGAAAAACCAGGTTACAATAACAGAAAATCACAGCAGATATAACAAAGAGACTGAGAACCTTACAGTCAGTGTACAAGTAATACAGGAATCACTAGTGACATTATACACAGGAGCTCTGTATATAGTGTCAGAGTACAGGTAATACAGGGATCACCAGTGACATTATACACTGGAGCTCTGTATATTGTGTGAGTGTACAGGTAATACAGAGATCACCAGTGACATTATACACAGGAGCTCTGTATATTGTGTCAGCGTACAGAAAATACAGTAATCACTGGTGATATTATACAAATGAGGTCTGTATATAGTGTCAGAGTATAGTTAATACAGTAATCACTGGTGATATTATTCACAGGAGCTCTGTATATAGTGTCAGTGTACAGGTAATACAGGCATCACCAGTGACATTATACACAGGAGCTCTATATACAGTGGGGCAAAAAAGTATTTAGTCAGTCAGCAATAGTGCAAGTTCCACCACTTAAAAAGATGAGAGGCGTCTATAATTTACATCATAGGTAGACCTCAACTATGGGAAACAATCTGAGAAAAAAAAATCCAGAAAATCACATTGTCTGTTTTTTTAACATTTTATTTGCATATTATGGTGGAAAATAAGTATTTGGTCAGAAACAAAATTTCATCTCAATACTTTGTAATATATCCTTTGTTGGCAATGACAGAGGTCAAACGTTTTCTGTAAGTCTTCACAAGGTTGCCACACACTGTTGTTGGTATGTTGGCCCATTCCTCCATGCAGATCTCCTCTAGAGCAGTGATGTTTTTGGCTTTTCGCTTGGCAACACGGACTTTCAACTCCCTCCAAAGGTTTTCTATAGGGTTGAGATCTGGAGACTGGCTAGGCCACTCCAGGACCTTGAAATGCTTCTTACGAAGCCACTCCTTCGTTGCCCTGGTGGTGTGCTTTGGATCATTGTCATGTTGAAAGACCCAGCCACGTTTCATCTTCAATGCCCTTGCTGATGGAAGGAGGTTTGCACTCAAAATCTCACGATACATGGCCCCATTCATTCTTTCATATACCCGGATCAGTCGTCCTGGCCCCTTTGCAGAGAAACAGCCCCAAAGCATGATGTTTCCACCACCATGCTTTACAGTAGGTATGGTGTTTGATGGATGCAACTCAGTATTCTTTTTCCTCCAAACACGACAAGTTGTGTTTCTACCAAACAGTTCCAGTTTGGTTTCATCAGACAATAGGACATTCTCCCAAAACTCTTCTGGATCATCCAAATGCTCTCTAGCAAACTTCAGACGGGCCCGGACATGTACTGGCTTAAGCAGTGGGACACGTCTGGCACTGCAGGATCTGAGTCCATGGTGGCATAGTGTGTTACTTATGGTAGGCCTTGTTACATTGGTCCCAGCTCTCTGCAGTTCATTCACTAGGTCCCCCCGCGTGGTTCTGGGATTTTTGCTCACCGTTCTTGTGATCATTCTGACCCCACGGGGTGGGATTTTGCGTGGAGCCCCAGATCGAGGGAGATTATCAGTGGTCTTGTATGTCTTCCATTTTCTAATTATTGCTCCCACTGTTGATTTCTTCACTCCAAGCTGGTTGGCTATTGCAGATTCAGTCTTCCCAGCCTGGTGCAGGGCTACAATTTTGTTTCTGGTGTCCTTTGACAGCTCTTTGGTCTTCACCATGGTGGAGTTTGGAGTCAGACTGTTTGAGGGTGTGCACAGGTGTCTTTTTATACTGATAACAAGTTTAAACAGGTGCCATTACTACAGGTAATGAGTGGAGGAAAGAGGAGACTCTTTAAGAAGAAGTTACAGGTCTGTGAGAGCCAGAAATCTTGATTGTTTGTTTCTGACCAAATACTTATTTTCCACCATAATATGTGTTAGGTCTCGAGTTCCCACTTCTGCACAGGGGGAATCTCGGGCCGTCTCCGCTGCAGTCTCCCATTCCTATCCAGCCGCAGTGGAGTCTGCTCAGCAGGGACGTCGGTCCCAGCGTCTTGCTCGGTCTCGCTCTGTACAGAGAGTTACTGCTGCTTCTTCAGCTCCTGCCATTAAAGTCAGTGCTGGTCAGCAGCGAGCGGACTTCTCTGGGACTAAGTCCTTATTTGCGCACACTGAGCATGCCCAGGGCAAGATCTCCCGTTGGAGATCGAGGGTCATGTGCTCAGGATCTGCAGCGCATTCCATTGGTCCTCTTGGCAGGTCTTGGAAGGGCAAAGTTTCTGTGGCCACTTCCTGTCCTGCAACTATATAAACTGCGCATGACCGCACGGCCATGCGCTAGTGTACAATTATTATGTGTGTGTGTAGATGGATGTATGTTGATGGATGAAAGCTCCTAAATATCCCTCCCTAGAGTTGTTGATTGCTCGCGGATGATAGTAGCTCTCTAGCGCCCGACTATCCATCTGTATGTTACACACATCACAGCGTCCTTTAGCTGTGCCTGCCAGTACGGCGCCGTGCGCTTTCCATACCCAAGCCTGGGTGGTTAGTGGCGTCCGTCAGTGCGGCATCGCACGCACTCTTGTGCTCTGATATTACTGTTAAGGTTCTTTTCACACCCAGTTGCGGTGTTGTGCTTCAATCCCTTTTGGGGTTAAGTTCGCTGACTACTTGCTCGCGCTCTATGTGCGGTACCGCGGTCCTGTGACTTAACAGGATCGCTTTCTTCACGTTGGGTGAGGTTTAACCCGCGTGTTTATACTTTTAGTACCGCCATATAGTCTGTCATTTACTAGCAGCGGGTTTCGCCTGCACGGTGGACCCCGGACTGCGAACGCATCTATATCTTCTTTCTTGGTGCGTTCCGCCAGTCCTAACAATATGCAAATAAAATGTTAAAAAAACAGACAATGTGATTTTCTGGATTTTTTTTCTCAGTTTGTCTCCCATAGTTGAGGTCTACCTATGATGTAAATTACAGACGCCTCTCATCTTTTTAAGTGGTGGAACTTGCACTATTGCTGACTGACTAAATACTTTTTTGCCCCACTGTATTGTGTCAATGTACAGGTAATACAGTAATCACTGGTGATATTATACAAAGGTGTTAGGGCTAGCGGAATGCACCGAGTAAAGAGAGATAGATACGAGGTACGTTTGCAGCCCGGGGTCCACCTTGCAGAGATCCCTGCTGCTAAGTAATGGTGGATGGACACTGAGCTCACATGTGGGTTAATCTCACCCTGTGTGAAATGTAAGCGACCTCTGTTGCTTCACAGAGTCGCGCTGTACACAGAAAACTATTACCCTAACTTGTGCTTGCTCTGGAACTCTTCTGTGGTAACCGCACACATGAAGGAACCAGATGCTAAGCCAAGGCTAATTGCCCCCACTGATGCTAGCTGCCTGCCTGAGTGTACAGCCCCAGAGCTAAACAGACTCTCCACATATGACTGAGTGGTTGAGTATCCACTGGCAACAGGCAAACACAATTGATACTAGCGCATGGCCATGCTGCCATGCAAACCTTTTATAGTTGTAACTTCTTCAGGACCTTCCTAGTGGACCAAGAGGAGCTGCTACAGGACCTGAGCATGTGACCCCCAACCTCCAATGAGAGGTCTTCCCTTGGGCATGCTCAGAAGGAGAAAAGCAGGACTTAGTCCCAAAAGCGTCTGTTCGCTGCTGACCAGTGCTGGCTAGAATGGCTGAGCCTGGAAGGGCAGCAGTAACCAAGCGCACAGTATCTGCCTGAGCCAGACGCTGGGACTGATGTCTCCGCTGAGCAGGCTCCACTGCAGCGGAGGTGGTTCGAGATTCCCCCTGTGCAGCTGCGGGAACTCAAGACCTAACAGGAGGTCTGCATATGGTGTCAGTGTATAGGTAATACAGTAATCACTGGTGATATTTTACACAGGAGCTCTGTATATAGTGTCAGTGTACAGGTAATACAGGGATCACCAAAAACATTATAGAAAGGAGCTCTGTACCTAGTGCATAGTGCCAGTGTACAGGTAACACACTGACTCACCAGTGACATCTCTAGTAGAAGTCCTTCCATCTTCACTTTTCTTCATCCAGCACAGACCGCCATCACTTCTTCCAGTCAAGACTTTTCTCTGCAGAAAATAACACACAGGCCCCCCTCTGCTCACCGAGCCCCAGATGCCAATAAGGGTAGAAATGACCTGATAGGAGCCCTGCAGTCATCCCACGGAGGGTGGAAAAACACAATTTGTTTTTGAAAAAGTCTGAAAAAGCAACTCTGAGCAGCTTGTGCTATCAGTTCAGGCAGAGCTCCTGAGTTCAGATGTGAGCTCAGCGCTGCAGACAATAATAGACTCTGGGAGCAGCACTGAAACTGAGAGGATGATGAAGGCATGGTTTAGGTTTGTTTGTTTGTTTGTTTTTTAATTCAAACTATAGCTGGAGAAGAGGGTTTTTTCCGAAAACAGAAAAACCCTTTAAAGTTGTTGTTCACTACTTTAACATTGATGGCTTATCCTTAGGATATGTCATCAATGTCTGATGGGTGGTGGTGTGGCTCCCGGCACCCGTGCCGATCAGCTGTTCTTGGTGCCAACTATCGCTGGAACTGCTCAGTTATGGAGCTGCTCAGCCCAGTTATAGTGGCCGGGTGAGGAACATCCACCCACTATTTATTTGAAAAGGAGGCGGATGTGCAGTTCCTGGTCACAGCCACTATCAGTAGTCGAAGCAGCACTTTAACTGAGCACATCCGCAGGCACTAAGAACAGCTGATCAGCGGGGTTGCCGCACCTTCACCATTCAGACATTGATGACTTATCCTTAGGATAGGTCATCAATGTTAAAGTAGTGGACAACATTGTATTATATGGCGTTCATCTTAAAAAAAGAATGAAGGTTTCTTTCAGTAACATTATGGCTACTAAAGAAATAACCGCACTGGCAAGGAGAGTAAAACAGGTAAAATTAGCATTGCAGAGAAAATTTACTTAATTTCATCATGCAAACAAATTTTCAAGGGTGATACTGGAAGTCCTAATTCCAAATCAGACATTTACAGAAAATGCTGCCGAATACCAAACTATTGGTTTTGAATGAAGACGTCACACTGAAATCTCCATCAAGGGCTGTGCATCCTCCATCTGGAGCATGCGCATTCCTCTCCCTGCTGTGCACAAGGACCTCATTGTACCCACACGCGTAAGACACCATTGAGGTCTTGCTCACTGCAGGGCGAGGACTGTCAATGTATCTCACTAATGTCATAGAATGAACCATCAAAATTATCGGCAGCAATCCTGAGTGATAGAATTAATACATTTATCAAACATGAGTGGGGTCTCTTTAAATTAGAAAACACAGTAAACTAGAAGGACTTTTTATATATTTAGACTTGGGGGGGGGGAAAGGAAATCTAAGAAAAAAGGTATCGATCTCCTTAGTTATGAGCACCTATTTTATTGTAACAAAGAAGCAATTTATAAAATTCAGAAACATTTTAATAATCATCATCCTGAGAAAACACAGTCAGGGGAGAAGATTGATTTCATGCGGATAAATACGACCCCCAGGCATGCGATGTGCTCCAAAACGCTGTCTTCAGATGACTGTTCCAAAAGTTTTATGATGATGACAAAAAGGAATGTTTGAAGCTTATTAAATAAAAAAAAAGAATCACAGAGAGATAAATCTGCAAAACATAATGTGAAAAATGATATAATACCACAGAAGTCGCTTAATAAAAAAGAACAAACGATACAAAAATAAAATCCAAAAGTCAAAATTTCAAATTTACACTAGAATTTAACCTACTTATTTTATATTTATTTTATATCTAGATATTAAAAAAAAAAACCTGACCAGCACCTCCTAAGAGAATAAAGCGAGTGTGAACAGGTGCAAGCTGCAAAATACCCAAACATAAGAATACAGCATCCGAGAGATCATTGATCATCCAGTTTTTTTTAGAGAGTTTTAGTGCTATTATTTTTCTTTTATTAAAATGAACCTTTCCTAGCCAGATTGAAGACTCGCAGTTTTTCCTGCAGTCAGTACAACAGTTTCTTTATGGCAAATTAAATTAATTGGAATCAATTGACAACGAAATGATGTAACTTTTTACAGTCGTCAACATGTGATGCTGCAGATATACTAAAGGCAGATCTGCGTGTATAAAGCTATTTTTCTAAAAGTTGCAGCATGTCCTACCAGCTAGGGCCCTTTGAAAATGCATTACCAGAAAAGGTTTCAGGTTAAAAAAAAAATAGCACCATTCACTGGACGAAAACACGTTCCGCCTGTGGATAACGTGCCAACATTTGAGTTTAATCTCCAGGGACACTTTGCTGCTGGGTAGGTGCATCATGTATGTACATCACTCACAATGCAGCTCAGGCAAAGCTTCCAGCAACTACAACCCCCATCATGACTTCAAAGAACATGTGCCTAATGTCATTTTTTGGGAGATTTTAAAACTTGTTCTGTTTTTTTTTTTATTTATTATTAGTCCCAGGCAAAAAAATAAATATATTTAAGTAGATAAACAAATCCCAGGCAAAAAAATATTTAAGTAGATTCATAAACAAACTGAGATGGATGAATAAATAGATACCGTAGATAAAGAGATAGATAGTGTTTGCATACATCTTTGCACACAGAGTGTGCTCCTGAATTTTTTGATATGTACACTACCATTCAAAAGTTTAGGTCCCTTCGAAATTTCCATATTTTTGAAAGAAAAGCAGTTTTTTCCAATGAAGCTAACATTAGATGATTCAGAAATACACTCTATACATTGTTAATGTGGTAAATGACTATTTTTGCTGCCAACGTCTGGTTTGTAATGCAATATCTTCATAGGTGTATAAAGGCCCATTTCCAACAACCATCACTCCAGTGTTCTTATGGTACTTTGTGTTTGCTAAATGTGTAAGAAGGCTAATGGATGGTTAGAATACCCATGAAAACCGTTGTGCAAGTATGTTAGCACAGCTGAAAACAGTTTGGCTGATTAGAGAACCTATAAACCTGACCTTCCTTTGAGCTGGTTGAGAATCTGGAGCATTACATTTTTTGGTTCCATTAAACTCTCACAATGGCCAGAAAAAAATAAATTTCATGTGAAGCTCGACAGTCTATTCTTGTTCTTAGAATTGAAGGCTATTCCATGTGAGAAATTGCCAAGAAACTGTGAACTGTGAACTGTAAACGGTGTGTACTACTCCCTTCAGAGGAGAGCACAAACAGGCTCTAACCAGAGAAGTGGGAGGCCCCGCTGCACAACTGAGCAACCAGACAAGTACATTAGAGTCTGTAGTTTGAGAAATCGACGCCTCACAGGTCATCAACTGGCAGCTTCATTAAATAGTACACGCAAAACGCCAGTGTCAACGTTTACAGTGAAGAGGCGACTCCGGGATGCCGGCCTTCAGGGCAGAGTAGCAAAGAAAAAGCCATATCTGAGACTGGCTAATAAAAGGAAAGGTTAATATGGGCAAAAGAACACAGACATTGGACAGAGGAAGATTGGAAAAAAGTGTTATGGACAGACAAATCCAAGTTTGAGGTGTTTAGATCACACAGAAGAACATTTGTGAGACGCAGAACAACTGAAAAGATGCTGGAAGACTGTGACGCCATCTGTCAAGCATGGTGGAGGTAATGTGATCGTCTGGGGCTGCTTTGGTGCTGGTAAAGTGGGAGATTTGTACAAGGTGAAAGGGATTTTGAATAAGGAAGGCTGTCACTCCATTTTGCAATGCCATGCCATACCCTGTGGACAGCGCCTGATTGGAGCCAATTTCTTCCTACAACAGGACAATGACCCAAAGCCACCTCCAAATTATGGGAAGAAGCCGGCAGCTGGTATCTATCTGTAATGGAGTGGCCAGCGCAGTCACCAGATCTCAGCCCCATAGAGCTGTTGTGGGAGCAGCTTGACCGTATCGTCCGCAAAAAAAAGTGCCCATCAGCCAAACCAACTTGTGTGAGGGGCTTCTGGAAGCATGGGGGGAAATATCTCCAGATTACCTCAGCAAATTAACTGCTAGAATGCCTGAGGTCTGCAATGCTGGAATTGCTGCAAAGGAGCATTCTGTGACGAAAGCAAAGTTTGACCGAGAAAATTATTATTTCAAATAAAAATCTTTTTTTCGAACCTTGCAAATGTCTGGACTAGATTTTCAATAAAAGTATGAGTTTTCAAGGAAAACACAAAATTGTCTGGGTGACCCGAAACTTTTCAACGGTAGTGTAAATAGATAGGTAAAAAGGTAGGAAGTTTTGAGAAAAATGGTATGTTAATAGAGGAAGAAAGAAAGAAAGAAAGAAAGAAGGTAAGAAAGAAAGAAAGAAAGAAAGAAAGAAAGAAAGAAAGAAAGAAAGAGAGAGAAGAAAGAAAGAGGGAGAGAAAACAAAAAAGAAAGAGATAAAGTGAGAAAGAAAAAAGAGGGAAAGAAAGAAAGAAAGAAAGAAAGAAAGAAAGAAAAAAAGAAAGAAAGGAAGGAAGGAAGGAAGGAAGGAAGACAGAAAGAAAGAAAAAAAAGGAAGGAGGAAAGGAAAGAAGACAGGAAGGAAGGAAGGAAGGAAGGAAGGAGGAAAGAAAGAAAGAAAGAAAGAGAAAGAAAGAAAGGAAGGAAGAAAGAAAGAAAAGGAAAGAAAGAGGGAGAGAAAGAATGAAAGAAAAAAGAAAGAAGGTAACAAGGAAAGAAGGAAGAAAGACAGAAAGAAAAATAAGGAAGGAGGAAAGGAAAGAAGAAAGGAAGGATGGAAGGAAGGAAGGAAGGAAGGAAGGAAGGAAGGAAGGAAGGAAGGAAGGAAGGAAGGAAGGAAGGAAGGAAGGAAGGAAGGAAGGAAAGAAGGAAGGAAGAAAGAGAAAGAAATATAAAAGCAAGGAAGGACAAAAGACATTTTTGACATGGGTGCCTTTGGGTGATGGCTGGACAATGGATGTACTGGATGTATACTTTTTTCATGTGTAATTATCCCCTCACCTCATACATCCCTGGATAACTTGATTTTAGAGATGAATTATGGACGGACACATCTGTACACTCACCACACAATGGATACAGTTGGTCAATGGCTTCTCAAGGACGGATCCCTTGCAGAAAGGGGGATAGTGATGTTTTAGTGCGATTGTATTGTAACCTAGTTGCATTAAGTGATAAGAACATGTTGCAGTTGGGAAATTCTCTGTTCTATATTGGTCTTCGGAGCCTCATATTAAAAGTGTCTAAAGTAAGAGTAGCATAAAGGAAGAGTGCGGTTCTGTGTGTGAAATGGGCTCCACAGAATAGCATCGGAGCGGTGTCCCGAGGTGAGTGATAAAAATAAATACAAAGAGAAATTTGCGACAAGTTAGTGATGTAAAGTGCATCAGCTTCTCTCGCCTAATGGCCCCCTTATTACTATTCATGGTATTCATGCAACTCAAAAAATGCCATTAATCACAGCAATTGTTCTTCCGGATACTGACAAATTCATACATCCTGGGCTGTGATCTGAGGTGTCGTAACTTGTAAAGGACAGATCTGAAATGTGCAACTATTAAGCTCCAGACCGGGATTTCAGGATAGATTTGTATATATTCTGTATATGGACTTGAATCAGAATAAGGAAGACGACATAGGAAGTAGGGGAAATAGGTGCAAGCGAAATGAGAGAATTGGTAATGAGTCCTTTATTAGTCAAAGTATCTATTTAACCGTATCAGGGCCAATGGCAACTTTTTATGTTATAAATGTAGATTTTCAACTTGTTCTCTCAATGAACTTTACTTCATTATATTATACTAGATGGTGGCCCGATTCTAACGCATCGGGTATTCTAGAATATGCATGTCCACGTAGTATATTGCCCAGCCACGTAGTATATTGCCCAGCCACATAGTATATTGCCTAGTCACGTAGTATATTGCCCAGCCATGTAGTATATTGCTGAAGCACATAGTATATTGCCCAGCCACGTAGTATATTGCCGAAGCACATAGTATATTGCCCAGTCACGTAGTATATTGCCCAGTCACGTAGTATATTGCCCAGCGACGTAGAATACAGCACAGAGCCACGTAGTATACAGCAGACACATAGTATATTGCCCAGTCATGTAACATATTGCCCAGCCACGTAGTATATTGCCCAGTGACGTAGTATATTGCCCAGCCACATAGTATATTGCCCAGCCACGTAGTATATTGCCCAGTGACGTAGTATATTGCCCAGCCACATAGTATATTGCCCAGCCACGTAGTATATTGCCCAGTGACGTAGTATATTGCCCAGCCACATAGTATATTGCCCAGCCACGTAGTATATTGCCCAGTCACGTAGTATATTGCCCAGTCACGTAGTACATTGCCCAGCCACATAGTATACAGCACAGAGCCACGTAGTATATTGCCCAGCCACATAGTATATTGCCCAGCCACGTTATATATTGCCCAGCCACGTAGTATATTGCCCAGCCACGTAGTATATTGCCCAGTCACGTAGTATATTGCCCAGCCACGTAGTATATTGCCCAGCGACATAGAATACAGCACAGAGCCACGCAGTATACAGCAGACACGTAGTATATTGCACAGCCACGTAGTATATTGCCCAGCCACATAGTATATTGCCCAGCCACGTAGTATATTGACCAGCCACGTTGTATATTGCCCAGCCACGTAGTATATTGCCCAGCCACGTAGTATATTGCCCAGTCACGTACTATATTGCCCAGCCATGTAGTATATTGCCCAGCGACGTAGAATACAGCACAGAGCCACGTAGTATACAGCAGACAGGTAGTATATTGCCCAGCCACGTACTATATTGCCCAGCCACGTAGTATATTGCCCAGCGACGTAGAATACAGCACAGAGCCACGTAGTATACAGCAGACACATAGTATATTGCCCAGCCACGTAGTATATTGACCAGCCACGTTGTATATTGCCCAGCCACGTAGTATATTGCCCAGCCACATAGTATATTGCCCAGCCACGTAGTATATTGACCAGCCACGTTGTATATTGCTCAGCCACGTAGTATATTGCCCAGCCACGTAGTATATTGCCCAGCCACGTAGTATATTGCCCAGCAATGTAGAATACAGCACAGAGCCACTTAGTATACAGCAGACACGTAGTATATTGCACAGCCACGTAGTATATTGCCCAGCCACATAGTATATTGCCCAGCCACGTAGTATATTGACCAGCCACGTTGTATATTGCCCAGCCACGTAGTATATTGCCCAGCCACGTAGTATATTGCCCAGTCACGTACTATATTGCCCAGCCATGTAGTATATTGCCCAGCGACATAGAATACAGCACAGAGCCACGTAGTATACAGCAGACACGTAGTATATTGCCCAGCCACGTACTATATTGCCCAGCCACGTAGTATATTGCCCAGCCACGTACTATATTGCCCAGCCACGTAGTATATTGCCCAGCGACGTAGAATACAGCACAGAGCCACGTAGTATATTGCCCAGTCACGTACTATATTGCCCAGCCACGTAGTATATTGCCCAGTGACGTAGTATATTGCCCAGCCACATAGTATATTGCCCAGCCACATAGTATATTGCCCAGCCACATAGTATATTGCCCAGCCACGTAGTATATTGCCCACCCACATAGTATATTGCCCAGCCACGTTGTATATTGCCCAGCCACGTAGTATATTGCCCAGCCACGTAGTATATTGCCCAGCCACGTAGTATATTGCACAGCGACGTACAATACAGCACAGAGCCACGTAGTATATTGCCCAGCCACATAGTATATTGCCCAGCCACATAGTATATTGCCCAGCCACGTAGTATATTGCCCAGCCACATAGTATATCGCCCAGCCACATAGTATATTGCCCAGACACGTATGTAACCGGTTAAAAAAGACTTAAAATAAAAAATAAACATATACTCACCTTCCAAGGAGCCCCTTGTAGTCCTGGCGCCTGTGTGCGGTGCACGCGGCAGCTTCCGGTCCCAGGGTTGGTATGAGCGCAGGCCCTGTGATGACGTCACAGCCTCTCCATTCTTTGTAGGTGGGAAAACTTGCAAAATCGACAGTGTATCACATACTTAATTTCCCCGCTGTATGTACAGTATATATATATATATATATATATATAAATATCTATCACAGCTTAAAGTTCTTTTAACTACGGCATTGGAAGAAATGACTTTTTTAAAAAGAGTTTTGATATCTGTGTTTTATTTGTGAATGAGAGGATTTTCTGTCCTTAGGTTTTCTGATTATAGAGAAGTTCTGTGCCATCAAGTGCGGAATTAAAGGACATTTAAATTATGTGTTCCGTTATAATATATATATATGTAAAAAAAAAGTATTATGAATGGAATGAAAGGATCCGCTGTTTTTTTTTTACATTTGTTTATGGTCTGGGCTTCTAACATCAGGAAACAGGTGTATTTCTGTTGATGCAACAGTAATAATGTATAGGAAAGGGAATGTATAAACAGGCGATGTACAGGAGGCGCAGGCTGCTCGCTCGAATGCTTTACTAACAATAACGAACCATCCAGGACATTTCATGTTAGGACACCAGGTGTTTGTGGTCGAAAGCGTCTTCGGATTCAGGAAGTTGTTTCTTGTAAGATACACAGCAAAGCCAGAGCTGACCTTCCTGCTAATGCAATACCTGGGATCGTTGTACGGTTACAACATCACATGGTCTGAAATGCCAGTAAATAGCAATGATGACTATTCACCCTGTGTACCTAGATTACATTACTCGTGCTGTACTGATCCTGAGTGACAGCCTGTATCATTCTACAGGCTTCAGAACTGAAATCTCCCAACATGTCTTATTAATTCAATGTATGCATAAAGCTGGTTCCGTAACTTCTATCTTAAATGGATTATACTACCGGTGATGCTCCTTCGCACTTGCTGCTGTATCCCTCTCCGATCTGATGGCATAAACATCCAGCAGGTGGCTTCACATGACCACTGCAGCCTATCTATGGCCTTTTTTTTTTCCATATGACCATTCACCTCAATATGGTTGCTGCATTCCCTGCCTCTGCTTTTATACTGGCTATGATACTCCTTCCTGTTTTGGCTTTGCTATACTTTGCGATGTAATAGCTGCAAGGCATTATGTGAAATTCCTGCCGGCCATGAACGAGGTCATGTGAGCCTTCCCTGGTTGATGCATTCTACTGAATTTTGCAAAATGTTGGCAGTAATTCAAGACAGTTCATGAACAGACATCGAATCGATGCCTAATAATTAGTGATGAGCCAACGTGCTTAGATAACATCTCGGGTGCTATCTAGCATCTGGTTGTCCTCGTATATTATGTTCGAGTCCCCGCGGCTGCATGATTTGCAGCTGCTAGACAGCCTGAACACATGCTGGGATTATATGTTTTTTTGGCGAGTCCTCACATATATTGAGGCTGTCTAACAGCCGCAAATCATGCAGACAGCGGGGACTAGAACATAATAAATGATATGAGCACATCCAAATGCGTGCTCACATAAGACGTCATCCGAACACGTTCGGTCATCTTTACTAATAATGTACCATTCATTCGATTCGCAACACATAAATTTGTTTATCTCAAATATGTGGCATCAAATTCTGGGGATTTTCACTGGTCCCAAAAAGTCTTTACTCAGCTTCCCTTGACTTTTCAGCTTTCCAAAGTCATCAATCAACCATATGGCAAATTTTCATTGTTATGCAGAGGTGCCAGTATCTCAGGAATCTTGAAAAGCTGTGTGATGATTGGATGTCAGTATAATGCTCATATATCTTTTCGTTAGGTGCCCACCTTCATATATGAACAGGTAACATATGGAATATTCTGTTCTCTTGACAGTTTCTTTGTAACACAATTATGATGTTTAGGCGTTTACCATTGTTTAGAGGGCAGTAGCTACTGTACGTTAAAGACCTGTAATAAAATCTGTGTTTTGTCCAGCAATATGGGGTCTATGGGCCATAAGGTGATTACCACAGAAGCTGGGACATCTTTCATTGCCTTTTCTGCCAAACAGATCAACTACAGAACAATCAGGGCTGTGTAAGAACTTGCAAGAAATATAAGGTATGTTCCATCCAGTAGCGTAATGTTTCCAGCACCTGGGCAAGGCAATTATTGCTAATCCAATCCCAACAATAAAACTCCCTAAGAGCTTCCTTAAAATAAAGCCCCCTAAAACAAGTAATGACCCTGAGCATCCCCTAAAAACAGATATTGCACCCTGAGTGCCCTCTTTAGAAAGTATTAAAGCCCCCTAGATGCCAATTTTGGAAAGTATTAATGTCTCCTTAGTGCCCCCTCCAAAAGTAATAATTTCACTTTTGTGCCACCTACCTCAAAAAAGATAGTTTAGACCTCATTGCGCTGTCTGCATAAAGACACTGACAAGACGTCAAGACGTAGGCTGTAGACCTACATCAGCCTGTGACCTTCAGGATGGAAGGTGGTGGGGTCTATGGATCCTGCCATATAGCAGCCTGTGACCTTGAGGATGGAAAGTGGGGGGTCTATGGTTCCTGCCCTACAGCAGCCTGTGACCTTCAGGATGGAAGGTGGGGGGGTCTATGGTTCCCGCCCTACAGCAGCCTGTGACCTTCAGGATGGAAGGTGGGGGGGTCTATGGTTCCCGCCCTACAGCAGCCTGTGACCTTCAGGATGGAAGGTGGGGGGCCTATCGTTCCCGCCCTACAGCAGCCTGTGACCTTCAGGATGGAAGGTGGTGAGGTCTATGGTACCCACCCTACAGCAGCCTGTGACCTTCAGGATGGAAGGGGGGGCTATGGTTCCCACCCTACATCAGCCTGTGACCTTCAGGATGGAAGGTGGTGGGGTCTATGGATCCTGCCATATAGCAGCCTGCGACCTTGAGGATGGAAAGTGGGGGGTCTATGGTTCCTGCCCTACAGCAGCCTGTGACCTTCAGGATGGAAGGTGGGGGGGTCTATGGTTCCCGCCCTACAGCAGCCTGTGACCTTCAGGATGGAAGGTGTTGGGGTCTATGGTTCCCGCCCTACAGCAGCCTGTGACCTTCAGGATGGAAGGTGGTGAGGTCTATGGTACCCACCCTACAGCAGCCTGTGACCTTCAGGATGGAAGGTGGGGGGGTCTATGGTTCCCGCCCTACAGCAGCCTGTGACCTTTAGGATGGAAGGTGGTGGGGTCTATTGTTCCCACCCTACAGCCGCCTGTGACCTTCAGGATGGAAGGTGGTGGGGTCTATGGTTCCCGCCCTACAGCAGCCTGTGACCTTCAGGATGGAAGGTGGGGGGTCTATGGTTCCCGCCCTACAGCAGCCTGTGACCTTCAGGATGGAAGATGGTGGGGTCTATGGTTCCCACCCTACAGGCGCCTGTGACCTTCAGGATGGAAGGTGGTGGGGTCTATGGTTCCTGCCCTATAGCAGCCTGTGATCTTGAGGATGGAAAGTGGGGGGTCTGTGGTTCCCACCCTACAGCAGCCTGTGACCTTCAGGATGGAAGGTGGGGGGGTCTATGGTTCCCGCCCTACAGCAGCAGCCTGTGACCTTCAGGATGGAAGGTGTTGGGGTCTATGGTTCTCGCCCTACAGCAGCCTGTGACATTGAGGATGGAAGGTGGGGGGGGGGGTCTATGGTTCCCTTCTTTATCACAGCAGCTCAAAGTGGAGCTTGAAGGAGATCCAAGGAATGGGCACGGCCCAGATCTCCTGTGCAGGTGATGCCATCGCTTGCTACTTTCCTATGAAAATATTCGCCCCTAAGAATTTTGCACTCAGGTAAGCCTCCCCTGTGCCTTTTCCCATGCTATACAACTGGTTCCCGCATTGCGGCTATGGAACATTATTAGCCACAATGTATTAAAAATGTCACCAAAGTGCACTGATTTTGCTCTACTTTTGGAAAACAATATAAAAAATGTTCCAGATTTGCAGAGTGCTGAAATAACTTCCCTGACATTTACCTGTGTACCTAACGCAGAAGTACAACCTGAGCCGATCCTTTGATTCCGGGAGACGCCGGCGACCGCCACAAATCGTATAATTACAACTCTTGATAGCATCAAACAAGAGATTAAGGATGTAAACGTTACTGACTTCTTGTGATAATCACGAGCGGTCGCGTGGCTCGGCCATTGAGTCAACAATCACTTTACTCTGTAAGGTGCACACAACAATTAGCTCTTTGTAAAAAGGCAGCAATTTCCTGGATGGAGTGACAGGTAATACGACTAATTATCCTCAAGTACCTGTAATCCGAGCAGATTTACCTTGTGATAAAAGCAAACAAAGGCCCCGCAGGTACAAATAATGAGGGCTGTTCCAGACCATTACACATTGCTGTCAATCTTGCACTCCATTCAACATGCGAGGTAATACTATGCCGAGCTTAATAGCTTAACAGATATTGGTAGTACAAAATAATGTAAATGCGGAAAATGCCAACTCACCTGTTGCAGTTCAGAGGGTTAGAGCACGGAAATCCGTCCTGACAGACGTAGAAATAATCTAAAAAAGAGGAAATGTTCAATCTCCATTAAAAATTGTTCATTTATTAAAAATCCTTAAAATGATAGATCCATTAGGGGGAACAGACGTAGACGAACAGTGTTGCGCGTTTCAAACGCAACGCATGCATCCTTTGTTAAAGCCGACTAAGAACACGTGAGTTGCATTTGAAATGCGTAGCACTGTCCGTCTACATCTATTCCCCCAATGGATCTGTCATTTTAAGGATTTTTAATAAATGAACTGTTTTTAATGGAGTTGGAACATTTCCTCTTTTTTTTGTACAAAATAATATACATTACCTGGATCAATCCATGGAATTCAGGAAAAACCTAGTGCTTCACTTCATTATATTGTTTCAACATATCTAAAGGGGTTATCTGGGGTTATTTCAATTTTCCTTATGGGCCTAAGAATTAACAGGCAGGTAGTTGCTATCTACCTGCAGGCAGGTAGTTGCTATCTACCTGCCTGTTTTGCCCGACGTCGATCTCTGACGGCACAGGGTGGTCATGGACCGGACCTGCTGGTGATTTTGTGGCTTTTGCTGATGTCACATGGACAGAGCAGTGGCTTCTCTTCCATTCTTCTGTCCTGATGGGGCATGACTGCTGACATCGTGCTGATTAACAGCCAGCTCCCCGTTGCCTAACTGCGGGGAGCCAGCTGTCAATCAGTATGACATCGGAAGTTCGTCCCGTTAACAGAAATGTTGAAGGCACCAACTAATAGTCAGATACCCATCAATTGCAGCATGTCAGCAATCGTGTGCCGGATATACGGCAGGGCTGTTATGGAGCGTCTGTACTTGCGCTACATTTGGCCGGTACATGCACAATAATCCTCCAATCAGTCTCCACTACATTCACTGTATTGTGAGGCATGTAGTGTAGTTCACTTCCTACATGTTGGAAAAGAATTGAAATGGTTTCCAGGTCATCAGAAATTTTTGGTTTATTTATCCATATTTAAGAATTTTTTAAAAAAAGCTCAGTAATTATAATAACATCAGAAAATTATTCTATACAACTGCCTTCCTCCGCGTCTCACAATCGTACATTACAAGGTACATTCGCCAGATCTCACCAGGTTACCGTACGCTTCGTGCAGCTTGGCCTCCTGCCCGCATTGTTTGTTTCCAAGACTCTGGACCTTTTGGAAGACTCGCGCTGGAACAAGCACAAGACTGAGAGAAGACAGATGCTTTTTTTCTCACTCATTTCACCCTGGTAATGGTTAACTTAGTGGAAAATGACAATTTCTTTAGCACTGTAACTGTAAGGAATCACAGCCAAAGTAGAAGAGGCTCCCGTCACTCCAGTCCTCTGCAACATTCAATAAGTGCGAAACTGAGTGATGGATTGCATAGGTCCAGTATCAATATCACTATGAATTGTTTGGATTCCAGGTAAATATATTTTTGACAACACTAGTGATGAGCAAAAACATTTGCAGGACCCTGATTCGGCGACCACAGCAGCAGTGAGTAGAAGCCAGACCAGGACTATGTAAACCTCTTCCTATCTGCCGATATCCCCGGAACTTCATGCACTTAAAAGCCTTGACACGGTGTCATCGTTACTCAATGAAGAGGCATGGGAAATGCAGATATTGGGAGGTTTGTACTATTCTGGTGTAGCAGAGGAAGCGCAGGTGAGGAAGATGGGTACAAAGGATCCCGCAAAAGGGCAGCCAGTTGGTCAACATTTTGCTAGATTTGGGAAAGTTGAATGCCTAAAAATTAGATTTTGTTTCCCACTTCACCTATTGCATGATCTTTTCAACCCCTACTGATATGTGGTCCCTAGTGACCTCATGCTCATGAACTTCTTTTCAATGCATGTGTAGGAACTAGAGACTGCAGGATGAAATACAGCATCAGGAGGTCACTACACAGCCATGGGGAGTGGGCACAAGGTACTCTATTTTAAGTTCATTACTGGAGCTCCAATGTGCCCACAGAATTTCAAAAAGAAATGAAGCAGCCCAAAACAAGTAGAAAGGAGACATATAAAAGATAGAATATTGACTTTATCTCCAGAAATTCCATAAACAGTGACTCTCCGGTTGGCATTTTGGTGCCCCATTCTTGGGATCAGAGAGGTTTCCCGAGACCGTAACCTCACCATCAGCAAGTTATCCTCTGCACTGTGGTCAGGTGAAATAAACATGTAATCTTGGGCATAACTAGAGATAAATGAAACAAATTCAGGTAAATATTTTTGAAATTCAGACCCTTTTGAAATTGTACAATTTGAAATTCACATGAATTGCCAAAAAAATTCGTCACCCTTTAAGTTATTGCAGAAGTTTCAACAAATGGAGAGAGCTCCCATTATATGAAACACTGCAGGGTTGGCTTCCCCATAATGCCTTGCAACTATGACATCACATGGTATAGCACAGCCAATCAGGAGGGACTATTATAGCCAGTATAAAAGCTGAGGCAAGGAATGCAGCAGCTATTCAGTGGCTAATCTGGATAGGGAGAGGACGTAACAACTCACAGCTCAGCCATAGAGTTAGGGAGAAAAAGTCATAATACAATGAATAAACTGTGCAGATAGTGTATGAGAGGACAGCAGTCAAAAAGATTAGAGTGTGAAAAAAAGAGAAGAGTACAGATTTAATTGATAGGGGAGAGAGACATAAGAGAGTCACTTTCGAACTGATTATCATCTGTTTACCCATAGCAACAAATGTGGAGGCCACTTGGACATTACCTAGCCTTGAAAAGAGGGTTGGATACAGTCCTAGGAAACCTCAGAGTGTTACCCTCATCTTTCCTGGACAGTTGGAGATTTTGCACTACTTTCAATTCGCCACAAACTCAAAAATTTGATGAAGTTGACAAATTTGAATTTCAAAAGATTTCTTTATCTCTAAGCATAAACTTTCTTAAGTCCTCCACCCACCGTCCACCAAGCAGCGTCATTCACATATCCAGCCATGAGATCTTAAGTTATCATGCAGTCCTTCATTTTATTATTGGCGAGACCTCGAAGACATGGGCAGAAGTATTCAGGCGGTTTCCAAATATATTAAAATAGTAAGCCTATGAGAAGACGGGGATTTGGGAAAGTTATAGAACTGCGTGACACCAACCGGTGCTGGAATAATTCTTCCACGCGCTTCGTTTGATTTCCCAGCATACACATTTTTATTATTGAGAAACCTATTACGGAGCCTAGTGCATTATAAGCCGCGTCTGGAGCCCGAGGACGGTGTTTACCATAGGGTGTGACTGGGAAGAGGAAGGCTCTGTAGATCGAGTTTTGCTCCACACTTGAGAGGATAAAGGCTTATAATGTGAGATGCCAGGAGAACTAGAGAGGACCGAGGGAGGAACGTCTTCTAACACATTTTCCTGTTAAAACCACTCTGCTTGACTGCTCCATTGGTTCCCCTGCTGTTTTGGCTCTTGAGTGTAAACTGAAATGCAGCTAGGGGATAAACGGCTCGAAATCAGCAGTTATTGTAACAGAAGAGGAAAAGCTCATGCCGTAAACATAAAAAACAATGGAAAGGTCTTGTGGTTTCTGTTAGGACCTACTGCGTCTGATCTTCGCAATTACTCCAAAGACCAGTGTGGAACCTCGAACTTTGCAAAAGTTTTTTTCGTAGCAACACCGGCATTCACAATGCAGGGCTATGCCATGATAGGGATGATAGAATAATAATAAAATAAATAAATTATATATATATATTTTTTTTTTTTATAACAATCAGCTCATCACTAGCAGCTACCTCCAATAGGAGGCACTAGTTTACTTTATTATTGAAGAGAGGTAATTTATCTATTTTTTTATTATCATGGAGCATTGACAATAAAATTCTATATTCAGCTGTTACTCTAAGTTTAAGCCAATACTCTCCTCCAACTATGAATCATGTACCTGGCTTAGATAATATCCCCTGATAGGTTGCAAGGCTTGTTAAAGGGTTGGACATTGACTTATAAGGTAGCAACTTTATAGTAATGTCCAATAGATGGCACTGGTGAGCTTTCTTTTTTGTGGTAGAGAACTAATTTGCATTTTTTCCCATGAGCGCTGCCAATAAAACTCTATACTCAGCTGACACCGTTAGTGAAAGCCAATACTCCGAACTGAATAAGTGGCACTTAAGCAAACTTTAAATTGAGTTTCTGGATAATTTTGCTGGATAGGTTGCAAGGCTTGTTAAATTGTTGGACACCTCCAATATATGGCTCTACTGAGGTTTCTTTATTATTGAAGAAAAGCAATTTACATATTGTTTTTTCCCATAGAATATTGCCAATAAAACACTATACTCAGCTGGTACTCTTAGTGAAGGCCAATAACCCTCCCACCAACTCAACAAAAAGTATTTCTACATTTCTGGGTTTTTCAGTCAAGATGGGGTACAGAGTGTACATTAATGTGAAAAAAAATGAACTTTTTTGAATTTACCAAATGGCTGCAATGAAACAAAGAGTGAATATTTGAATGGGGTCTGAATACGTTCCGTACCAACTGCAATCTTTACATCATGATAGAAATAGCAATCAAACGATCACTGGTTCAATCCTCAACTAAAATATAAAGTGTTTTGTTTTTTTTTAAATGGAATAAAATTAAAAAAAAAAAATAATCACTCCGTTTTTTTTCTAGTTCAGAAGCAAATAGTGAAAAATTAAAAAATAAACACGTTTTGTATAATCAAGTCTGATCTATGAATGTATAAAATTATTAAAACACAAATTTTAAATAAAAAGAAAAGAACATTAAATTCCAGATTTTTTCTTTTTTTTTGGGTCACAGACCTCCCTCAAAAAATGCCTTCAAAAATTATTTAAAAGCATTTACTTAAATGACTTCAATAAAACGGCAGATTGGCGGGAAGAAAACAAACTGCGTCAACGGAAAAAGAAAAAAGTTACAGGTGTCAGAAAAAGCGACAATGTGCCACAAACAGGAAGTTGATATCACCAACTATTCCCATTTTATTTAGGTGTATCCATATTAATGGCCCCACCCTGTACACTACATTTGCGCTGCTTGACTGCTATATAGGTTATTCCCATAAAATGATGGGACATAACGCACAAATTAGCCAATTCATAAAAGCCCATCAGCCACAGCAAGGCAACCTTTCTTTGATGGGACCGTGAACCTACTATGTAGTAAACATGTCAAGGAATTTTACACTTTGTGGTGTCTGATGGGCTCTCATAAATTGACCAATTTGTGAGCTAAGTCATTCATTTTAGAAGTACATTCTATATAGCAGTAATGCATTCAAATGTCATATATTTAATGTTTACATACATATTGGCACTTACAAAGGCTGCTCTATTCTATTGTTTGTATCTATCTATTTATCTTTTGGTAAAGAAGAGGTATGTCTGAGAAAAGAGTTTAAAGACCAATCAAAGAAAGGGCGCTTTTACATAGCTGGTGAGCACATAGGAATTGGCAAATTTGTGTGTTATTAACTAGGGAACTCAATGAAATAATTTTGAAGCTATTTAAATTTACGTTGAATTCTGCAAAATATTTGAATTCTTCTGATTTTAAAATTTCTTATGTATCCAGCAAAATGGCCACTAAATCTGCCAAAATTTGAGTCCAGCACTTCGCTTGAGTTTGGTCAGGAAATTTAAAATATTAAAGTTATTTGAATTTTCTTTAAGCTAATTTGTGAGAGCAAAATGGTAGAGAAAAAATACCCCCTTGTTGTTCACCTGTCCTGCTGCCGCAATGCTCCATGTGATGCATGTTGTTGCATCTTTTTCTATGATCTCCGTGTGTCTTCCTCCCTTCTGTGATTCTGTATGTTCTTGTGCTTTCTTCTGTGATCTTTGTGTGATCTCCACTCATCCTCAAATTTTCTTCCATGATCTCATCCATACTCATCTCTTCGTCCATGATCTCCATGCATCCTCATGTCTTCTTCCATAAGTTCCATGAGTCCTTGTTTTTTCTTCCATGATATCCATGAGTCCTCATGTTTTCTTTCTTGATCTCCATGCATTCTCATCTCTTCTTCCATGATCTCCACGCGTCCTCATGCCTTCTTCCATGATCTCCATGTGTTCTTATCTTTAATTCCATGATCTCCATGTGTCCTTGTCCTCGTGTCTTCTTCCATGATCTTATGCATCCTCGTCTCTTTGTCCATGATCTCCGCACGTCCTCATATCTTATTACGTGATCTCTATGCTTCATCTTTTTTCACATGATCTGTTTGAGTCAGCGTGTCTTCTTCCATGATCTCTGTAGGTCTTCACCTCTTCTTCAGTGATCTCTGTGGCTCTTCATCTCTTCTACCATGATCTCCTTGTGTCCCCATGTTTTCTTCTGTGACCTTTGTGAATCAGTATATAGCAAAAACCTTGCACACTACCCGGGCTTTCTGGAGACCGGCTAGCCCTCATACAGGTCATTCCTCCTCTATATGCAGGCAGCACTCTACTATATGGTCTGATCTGTCAGCCCCTATCCTGACCACTCACACCTCAATAAAGGCAGAAATTTCATAAATAGCCTGGATTGACTACCTCTAGCAATATGTGATCTCATGGGTTCACCCATTTCTCTACGGATATTATAATGGTGACTGATGAAGGTCCATTATTAGGACCAAAACGTTTCTGTTACTACCTTGTGGATACTATGAAAACCTCACTTGATCACGCTAAGTTGAGTGCCGACTTTTTTGCTATATATCTTACGGAGTGAGAACCTACTCTGGCACCTCCCTTAAACGGATGTGCACACGCTTATTTATTTACACAGTGAATCAGTGTCTTCCTTTTTGATTTCCACTTGTCAACATATCGTCTTCTGTGACCTTAAATTGGCGCCCAGGCTTTCTCTACCTAGTAGGCCGCAGACATCATGATGTGCATCATGACTAGACAACATGTGCCATGACATCAGGATGTGCATCTCCAGAAGCCTTGCCAATCTGGGCATCATAACATCCTCACAACGTGCATTACAACATCTTGATGAGCGTTACCTGAAGTGCTGACTAGACTTGATGTCATGACATCAAGACGCGCTTTATGACATCTGTGGTCTATGTGAAGCCCTGTCATTGAGCAAAGATCATGGAAGGAGACACAAGTGTGAGTGGAGCACCAGCGGGCTTGTGGCCTCAGAAAACGTGAGTGCCAAGATGAGACATGTTTCTCACTTCAAGTTTATTATGTTCCCAGATTTTATTAGAACCTAGTTCATATTAAGAAACAATCCCGGCCAAATCTGATTCAAATTGAATGAATTATCTATCTATCTATCTATCTATCTATCTATCTATCTATCATCTATCTTTCATGAGTTTTATTCTCTGATATTATAGAAATTTGGCACACTACATCTTTGCTTTATATATGGGTTTCTAAAAATATAGGAACACCCTTTTTGAAGTATTGACTTTACCTCTCTCTCAGGACCTTAAATGTAATGTCAGTCATCAATCGAAGCCCAAACAATTAGTTTTAGGCCTGTGACACACAATGCTACAACCTTGTCTCATTCCGAGGGCTTCAATTCCCCGTCCCCTCTCTGGACTGTGCCATGCTTGGAGGAACTATTGATCTTATTTCGACAACTCGAGAGGGACCTTGTGCTTTTGCTACTCCATTTCTGGTCACTTACTTACTCCCCCCATGATTATTACATCAACCTCATGTAATATCTATAGTAACCAATGAATTCCATACACTTTTAATTCATTATCGTATTTGGAATTTTTCATTTTACTTTTCAGATGTGTTTTCCATTGTTTGTTATGGAATTGATGTCGAAAGCATTGATGAATAGGGACAACGCCCTGCTCATCCTATACTTTAGTAGTAGATGCATGGCCTTTTTCCATTTTAGACTATGCAGTCCACAAGAAAATTAGGCATAATTATATAAATTGTCTAAGCTGTTTTGCAAATTAATACCCCCGTTATTAAGATATTCCTTAAGTGTAAGAAATTAGGCTTTGAAGGTTAGTAATAAGACCTACCTGCGACATTGGCTTCGTCTAAACGCACAAGGGTATGGACGCCACTGCAGGTTTACCCAGGACACATCCTCAGAATACTCCTCATTAACAAGGAAGGAATTGAGTAATATCAGGCCAAGATAATAAAGCAGAAAACGTGCAGAAGGTCAGGGCAAACGGCAGACAAAAATCAAGGTCAGGAGGCAAAAAACGATAAAAATGAGCATTGAGGGAGGTTAAATTAAGCATCCTAGGTCAGTTGGGCAGTTGGGCATTGGTTCTGGAATATGGATTAATCGGCACGCTGGTCCTTTAAGAGACGCAGCACCTGAGAATCGATGGAAAGGAGAATGTCTGTGGCATGCGATCGTAATTGGAGAGTGGAGCGGATCAGCTGCGGTAACCGGCATGACGGTGAGTATGGTATTCCGCCAATGTGCCATTCTTTTTAATGATATTGCACAAGAAAAATTTATTTCAGTGATTAAAATAAGAATTTACTACATATGCATAATACAGATTAGACTCATCTCTTTCCACATTTTTCTGTTCAGAGGGCAATAAACATCTGAAAACTAAATTTGTGTTAACCCATGAACTGCACACTATGAGCGGACACAGAAAAAAAGTTGTTCCCCTGTGCAAACACAGTATGCAGCATCTGCTATTAAATGGCCAAGCGTAGAGCTCCCCCTTATGTTTAATGGATATGGACACTTTCGGTGGTGGGGATTTTTTGTTCACTTAAATACATGTGTTTTTGGCTGCATTCATTTTTGTATTTTCGATTCATTAAAAAATATTCACCATTCAGTGTTGCGCTGCCAATTTTCTTGATGCAGAATGAGTTAATAATACATCAGTGAGCTTGTTCTAAATAAACCATTTTCAACCCTTATCTTCCTTCTTCTGAGCTCCTCTCAGCTGATTATGGCCACGTGAAACTTGAATTGTGTGATCGACATCCCTGAAAAAAAGACACAAGTGTGGTGTGAACATAACCTTAAAGGGAACGTGCCTTCAGAATGTTACCTATCGTTTTAATCAAGTTGTTATGTTAAATTCATTTTTAAACTTTTTTTTTAAATCTACCCTATTACTATCAACAGTACTGTATATATAAAAATAATCCGATTTTTTTCAATTATGATACTTGCTACTAGGCCCAAAACGACTGCTAATATTTCTGCAGTTATTGTCATCATAAGCCAGAATTCTATGAAAAGTAACAACTCAATACACAGGATAAAGCACAGGATCCACCATTCAGAATGATGATGTCACAGCTCACCTTCCGTGAACAATGACTGATAACACCTCTAATTGCAGCTGATAACACAGGATCCACCATTCACAATAGGTGATGTCACAGCTCACCTCCACCTCCTGTACAATGACTGATAACACCTCAATATACAGTAGATAACACAGGATTCATCATCCACAATAGGTGATGTCACATCTCACCTCCACCTCCTGTACAATGACTGATAACACCTCAATATACAGTAGATAACACAGGATTCATCATCCACAATAGGTGATGTCACAGCTCACCTCCTCCTCCTGTACAATGACTGATAACACCTCTATATACAGTAGATAACACAGGATCGACCATTCACAATAGGTGATGTCACAGCTCACCTCCTCCTGTGCAATGATTGATAACACCTCTATATACAGTAGATAACACAGGATCGACCATTCACAATAGGTGATGTCACAGCTCACCTCCTCCTGTGCAATGATTGATAACACCTCTATATACAGTAGATAACACAGGATTGACCATTCACAATAGGTGACGTCACAGCTCACCTCCTCCTCCTGTACAATGACTGATAACACCTCTATATACAGTAGGTAACACAGGATCCACCATTCACGATGGGTGATGTCACAGCTCACCTCCTCCTTCTGTATAATGACTGATAACACCTCTATATACAGTAGATAACAAAGGATCCATCATTCACAATAGGTGATGTCACAGCTCACCTCCTCCTCCTGTACAATCACTGATAACACCTCTACATACAGTAGAAAACACAGGAGCCACCATTCACAATAGGTGATGTCACAGCTCACCTCCTCCTCCTCCTCCTGTACAATGTAGCCATGTACAAATTGCAAGATTCTTTTTTATATATATTGAGAGAAAGAAGTTTAAAAAAAAAACACATTGTCAAAAACTTAAAAATCATTTATGCAAACATCTGACAACTGGTTATTTTTATATAACATTCTATTAAAACATCATCCTTCCAAGATTAAAAAAAAACAAAAAAACAACTGAATTTTAATAATATATGTTACAAAATGATCCATCTTTGCCTCCGGAATCTTTGAAATTCTTCTAGAATATTTACACAACACTTTTTCCATGTGTACTGAAAATGCCTGGGACAGAGAAAAAGGAAAAAAAAAAAGAAAAGGGAAACATTTCTCATGGCATAGTTTGTGAATTTCTTTTCTTTTTTTTCCCTTTTCTTCCAGGAGTTTAGCAGCAGGAATGTACAGTGCTGTTAAAACATTATAATTTAGTTGACCGCTCAGTCAATTTGGAGTCTGATCTACTACTTACGACATGGGAGGAAAAACAACGACTTCCGCACTACTGGAAACATCAAACGGTACTTTTTGCACTATTCCCCCCCGCTATTCTCCTGGGGAATTCCCTGACTCACAATCTTTCCACTGGTAACAACATAGATTCTTGAGAAAAGGGAAAAATAAATAAAATAAATAAAATATAAAAAATAAATAAATAAATAAATAACCTGCTTTATTTTGTGACGGCTCCGGCAAAACCCTCAACAAGCAGAATGAATTGAAAATTTCAAGCATGACTAAAAAATACATTCCCCACTAGTCACCAAGTTCCGCTCCCTATTTGTCTCTGACACCTTGGAGAGCCGTAAACATTAATAATGTATGGGTGGTAGGAATGCATTATCAACTAACCTTGCAAAGAATTCTGCTGGGACCTGGCGGAGCTGTAGAAATGGGAATCATATCTACGGAGGAGCACCTTATTTATAAAGAAGGGTTTTTGGAGAGTGGTTAGGTGTGGCAGTAACCATGAATCACCGGCAAGAGAGGTTAAAAGTCTCACAATGAGGCCATAATTGAGTTCATTGATCATATTCTGGAACCGCTCGGTGCATCTGCCGTCTCGTATCTTATCTCCTATACACAAGATATGGTACCTGTGATATCAGATACACAACCGGGAAATTGTAAGAACATCATTTTTCATGTATAAGACAATGCTGAACAAATATAAGTTTATAAAAAACAACACTGCAGAAATTCAAGTGGACAGTCTAAGAAAAAAAAACATCTTATGCTAAACCATTTCTCTAAAAAATAACAGAGAGAAGCGAAATAAGACTATCATTAGAGATGAGGAAATCTTTAAAATTCCAGAAAATTTGCTTTGGCGGTCAATCGATTCCCGGCGAGACATGAGTACTTCAAAGCATCCAATTGCAGAGAAAAACCTGAATGATGCTATTGTCTTATCCTCACACACTGACCTTCTTCACTTTTGGGCTGTCACACACTACTTATACATTTTTTTTTAGTGATTAAGGCTTTCTCTCCCTATCTTTATTGATGAGCTGTGATGGCTTCTCATTATCCAGATTTACCAGTAAATGGCTGCTGCATTCCTTGCCTTGGCTTTTATACCGGCTATGATAGTTCCATTTTATGGTTTGTGTTATACCATGTGATGTGATAACTGCCAAGCGTAATGGGAAAGGTCACTCCAAGTCATGTGATGCTTGTCTGGCTGATGCACCTTGATCTCAGTTCACCAGCTAGTAGTCTCCTGCATGAGTCAATACCAGTAGCGTAGCTACCGGGGGGGTAGAGGGTGCGGATGCCCTGGGCCCAGTGCTATGAGGGGGCCCACCCGAAGCTACACTACTGTAACTGTACCTTCTGCGGCAGAGCAGGGAGAATCGATCTCCCTGCTCTGCCGCTCTAGGGCCCCTGAGCAGGTGGCGGAGCCCATTTCCAACAGTGGGCCCCCCGCCTGTCATCGCAGGGTCCGCTGTACCAGCATTTAGCTGATACAGCTGACCGCAATGATCAGGGAAGGAGCACTGCGCTGCGCTCCTTCTCCCATCATCCCCCTGTCAGCGTCTGACGTGGGCGACGCTGACATGGGGTGCGATGAGTCACTGCCCGGTGCCAAGACGAGCAGGAGCTCAGAGCAGGGCAGGAACCAGGAAGAAGAGAGGTGAGTATTTTTTTTAAAGGGATGCTGCCTTATAGTACAGAATCTGCCTATGGGGGGTCTGCCTAATACTACAGGGTCTGCCTAAAGGGGGGTCTGTCTAATACTACAGGGTCTGCCTAAAGAGGGGTCTGTCTAATACTACAGGGTCTGCCTATGGGGCGTCTTCCTAATACTACAGGGTCTGCCTATGGGGGGTCTGCCTAATACTACAGGGTCTGCCTATAGGGGGGTCTGCCTAATGCTACAGGGTCTGCCTATGGGAGGTCTGCCTAATACTTCATGGTCTGCCTCTGGGGGGTCTGCCTAATACTACACTGTCTGCCTATAGGGGGGGGTCTGCCTAATACTACAGGGTCTGCCTATGGTGGGTCTGCCTAATACTACAGGGTCTGCCTATGGGGGTCTGCCTAATACTAAAGTTTCTGCCTATGGGGGGGTCTGCCTAATACTACAGGGTCTGCCTATAAGGGGGTCTGCCTAATACTACAGGGTCTGCTTATGAGGGTTCTGCCTAATACTATAGGGTCTGCCTATAGGGGGTCTAACTAACACTACAGGGTCTGCCTATGGGGGTCTGCCTAATACTACAGGGTCTGCCTGTGGGGGTATCAGGTGCAGTAATAGGGACACATACGGCAGCAGCGGCTCAGTATTGGGGTATCAGGTGCAGTAATAGGGACACATACGGCAGCAGTGGCTCAGTATTGGCATATCAGGTGCAGTAATAGGGACACATACGGCAGCAGTGGCTTAGTATTGGGATATCAGGTGCAGTAATAGGGACACATACGGCAGCAGTGGCTTAGTATTGGGGTATTAGGTGCAGTAATAGGGACACATACGGCAGCAGCGGCTCAGTATTGGGGTATTAGGTGCAGTAATAGGGACACATACGGCAGCAGCGGCTCAGTATTGGGGTATCAGGGGCAGTAATAGGAACACATACGGCAGCAGCGGCTCAGTATTGGGGTATCAGGTGCAGTAATAGGGACACATACGGCAGCAGCAGCTCAGTATTGGGGTATTAGGGGCAGTAGTAGGGACACATACGGCAGCAGCGGCTCAGTATTGGGGTATCAGGTGCAGTAATAGGGTCACATACGGCAGCAGCAGCTCAGTATTGGGGTATCAGCAGGATGAGGAGTTTGTGCAGGTTGGAGATAGATGGTGATGGCTGGAATATGAGAAGTTAAATGTGTCTTTGTTGTATTCTCTGCAGACGAGTCGTGGCTGGAAGAAGTTGTCATATCGGTCTGGGCCAGATGGAAAAGACGGGAAAAGTGATGACTCCATCAGAAAGGACGTCGGCAGTAAGACATTATCTGTAACTGTGCTGTGATCTGTTATATGTTCTGTTGGGCTGGTATCTACCACTGACCATATGGCGGTAATATCCATGTTGGTCATTATATAGAGATTATCTTCAGTAATAGCGCGGTCATCTGCTGAGGTTCTCCTCCACTATTAGGGTGCTGTTGTGAATTCTGTGGCAGAGCTCCCTCCTGTGGTCACAAGTGGTACTTCGGCTGATTCTCTCTGTGAGCTTCTGTTGGTGGAGGGAAGTGGTACTGCGGCTTCTGAGTTTCCTCCCTCAGGTGATCTGGTGATGTCATTAGGTGCTTCTCTACTTAACTCCACCTAATGCTTTGATCCTGGCTTCCTGTCAATGTTCCAGTGTTGGACTTGCTTTTCCCTGGATCATTCCTGTGGCCTGCTGCTCTGCATAGCTAAGTTCTTCTTTGCTATTTGTTTGCTATTTTTTCTGTCCAGCTTGTCTAATTTGTTGCTGGAAGCTCTGGGACGCAAAGGGTGTACCTCCGTGCCGTTAGTTCGGTACGGAGGGTCTTTTTGCCCCCTTTGCGTGGTTTTCTTTAGGGTTTTGTGTAGACCGCAAAGTTACCTTTTCTATCCTCGCTCTGTTAAGAAAGTCGGGCCTCACTTTGCTGAATCTATTTCATCTCTACGTTTGTCTTTTCATCTTAACTCACAGTCATTATATGTGGGGGGCTGCCTTTTCCTTTAGGGTATTTCTCTGAGGCAAGGTAGGCTTATTTTCTATCTTCAGGCTAGTTAGTTTCTCAGGCTGTGCCGAGTTGCATAGGCAGAGTTAGGCGCAATCCACGGCTGCCTCTAGTGTTGTTTGGAGAGGATTAGGGATTGCGGTCTGCAGAGTTCCCACGTCTCAGAGCTCGTTCTATGATTTTGGGTTATTGTCAGATCACTGTATGTGCTCTGACCGCTATGTCCATTGTGGTACTGAATTGCCTTTCATAACAGTACAGGAAGCACAAAGTACTAATGATTCTCAATAGAGGAAAAAAAGAAGTTCTGAGACCATTTTTTTTTCTTTGCACTGTGTTTTGCCTTTTTTTTCCCCTAGACATTTGGGTGGTTCAGTACACAGGTGTAGCGATGGACATTAAAAGTCTGTCTTCATTTGTGGATCAGCTCTCGGCAAGAGTACAAAAGATTCAAGACACTATTGATCAGAAATCTATGTTAGAACCAAGAATTCCTATTCCTGATTTGTTTTTTGGAGATAGAACTAAGTTTCTGAGTTTCAAAAATAATTGTAAATTGTTTCTGGCCTTGAAACCTCGCTCCTCTGGTGATCCAGTTCAACAGGTTTTGATTGTTATTTCTTTTTTGCGCGGCGACCCTCAGGACTGGGCATTTTCTCTTGCGCCAGGAGATCCTGCATTGAGTAATATCGATGCGTTTTTCCTGGCGCTTGGATTGCTGTACGATGAGCCTAATTCAGTGGATCAGGCAGAAAAAAATTTGCTGGCTCTTTGTCAGGGTCAGGATGAGATAGAGGTATATTGTCAGAAATTTAGAAAGTGGTCCGTGCTCACTCAATGGAATAAATCTGCGCTGGCAGCTATGTTCAGAAAGGGTCTCTCTGAAGCCCTTAAGGATGTCATGGTGGGATTTCCTATGCCTGCTGGTTTGAATGAGTCTATGTCTTTGGCCATTCAGATCGGTCGACGCTTGCGTGAGCGTAAATCTGTGCACCATTTGGCGGTATTACCTGAGCTTAAACCTGAGCCTATGCAGTGCGATAGGACTTTGACCAGAGTTGAACGGCAAGAACACAGACGTCTGAATGGGCTGTGTTTCTACTGTGGTGATTCCACTCATGCTATCTCTGATTGTCCTAAGTGCACTAAGCGGTTCGCTAGGTCTGCCACCATTGGTACGGTACAGTCAAAATTTCTTCTGTCCAATACCTTGATCTGTTCTTTGTCATCGTATTCTGTCATGGCATTTGTGGATTCAGGCGCTGCCCTGAATTTGATGTACTTGGAGTATGCTAAGCGTTGTGGGTTTCTCTTAGAGCTCCTGCAGTGTCCTATTCCATTGAGAGGAATTGATGCCACGCCTTTGGCCAAGAATAAGCCTCAATACTGGACCCAGCTGACCATGTGCATGGCTCCTGCACATCAGGAGGTTATTCGCTTTCTGGTATTGCATAATCTGCATGATGTGGTCGTGTTGGGGTTGCCATGGCTACAAGCCCATAATCCAGTATTAGATTGGAAATCCATGTCGGTGTCCAGCTGGGGTTGTCAGAGGGTACATGGTGATGTTCTATTTCTGTCAATTTCGTCATCCACCCCTTCTGAGGTTCCAGAGTTCTTGTCTGATTACCGGGATGTATTTGATGAGCCCAAGTCCGATGCCCTACCTCCGCATAGGGATTGTGATTGTGCTATCAATTTGATTCCTGGTAGTAAATTCCCAAAAGGTCGACTGTTTAATTTATCCGTGCCTGAGCACGCCGCTATGCGCAGTTATGTGAAGGAATCCCTGGAGAAGGGGCATATTCGCCCGTCATCGTCACCATTAGGAGCAGGGTTCTTTTTTGTAGCCAAGAAGGATGGTTCGCTGAGACCTTGCATAGATTACCGCCTTCTAAATAAGATCACGGTTAAATTTCAGTACCCCTTGCCATTGTTATCTGATTTGTTTGCTCGGATTAAGGGGGCTAGTTGGTTCACCAAGATAGATCTTCGTGGTGCGTATAATCTGGTGCGAATCAGGCGAGGAGATGAATGGAAAACTGCATTTAATACGCCCGAGGGTCATTTTGAGTATCTAGTGATGCCATTCGGACTTGCCAATGCTCCATCAGTGTTTCAGTCCTTTATGCATGACATCTTCCGAGAGTACCTGGATAAATTCCTGATTGTGTACTTGGATGACATTTTGATCTTCTCGGATGATTGGGAGTCTCATGTGAAGCAGGTCAGAACAGTATTTCAGGTCCTGCGTGCTAATTCTTTGTTTGTGAAGGGATCAAAGTGTCTCTTTGGTGTGCAGAAGGTTTCATTTTTGGGGTTCATCTTTTCCCCTTCTACTATCGAGATGGATCCTGTTAAGGTCCAAGCCATCCATGATTGGACTCAGCCGACATCTCTGAAGGGTCTGCAAAAGTTCCTGGGCTTTGCTAATTTTTATCATCGCTTCATCTGCAATTTTTCTAGTATTGCCAAACCATTGACCGATTTGACCAAGAAGGGTGCTGATTTGGTCAATTGGTCTTCTGCTGCTGTGGAAGCTTTTCAGGAGTTGAAGCGTCGTTTTTCTTCTGCCCCTGTGTTGTGTCAACCAGATGTTTCTCTTCCGTTCCAGGTCGAGGTTGATGCTTCTGAGATTGGAGCAGGGGCTGTTTTGTCGCAGAGAGGTTCTGATTGCTCAGTGATGAAACCATGCGCTTTTTTTTCCAGGAAGTTTTCGCCTGCTGAGCGAAATTATGATGTGGGCAACCGAGAGTTGCTGGCCATGAAGTGGGCATTCGACGAGTGGCGTCATTGGCTTGAAGGAGCTAAGCATCGCGTGGTGGTATTGACTGATCATAAGAACTTGACTTATCTTGAGTCTGCTAAGCGGTTGAATCCTAGACAGGCTCGTTGGTCGCTGTTTTTTGCCCGTTTTGACTTTGTGATTTCGTACCTTCCGGGCTCTAAAAATGTGAAGGCGGATGCTCTGTCTAGGAGTTTTGTGCCCGACTCTCCGGGTTTGTCTGAGCCGGCGGGTATCCTCAAGGAAGGAGTAATTGTGTCTGCCATCTCCCCTGATTTGCGGCGGGTGCTGCAAAAATTTCAGGCTAATAAACCTGATCGTTGTCCAGCGGAGAGACTGTTTGTCCCTGATAGGTGGACCAATAAAGTTATCTCTGAGGTTCATTGTTCGGTGTTGGCTGGTCATCCTGGAATCTTTGGTACCAGAGAGTTGGTGGCTAGATCCTTTTGGTGGCCGTCTCTGTCGCGGGATGTGCGTGTTTTTGTGCAGTCCTGTGGGATTTGTGCTCGGGCTAAGCCCTGCTGTTCTCGTGCCAGTGGGTTGCTTTTGCCCTTGCCGGTCCCGAAGAGGCCTTGGACACATATCTCTATGGATTTTATTTCTGATCTTCCCGTTTCTCAAAAGATGTCAGTCATTTGGGTGGTCTGTGATCGCTTTTCTAAGATGATCCATCTGGTACCCTTGTCTAAATTGCCTTCCTCCTCTGATTTGGTGCCATTGTTCTTCCAGCATGTGGTTCGTTTACATGGCATTCCAGAGAATATCGTTTCTGACAGAGGTTACCAGTTTGTTTCAAGGTTTTGGCGAGCCTTTTGTGGTAGGATGGGCATTGACTTGTCTTTTTCCTCGGCTTTCCATCCTCAGACTAATGGCCAGACCGAACGAACCAATCAGACCTTGGAAACTTATCTGAGATGCTTTGTTTCTGCCGATCAGGATGACTGGGTGTCCTTTTTGCCTTTGGCTGAGTTCGCCCTTAATAATCGGGCCAGCTCGGCTACCTTGGTTTCGCCATTTTTCTGCAATTCTGGGTTCCATCCTCGTTTCTCTTCAGGACAGGTTGAGTCTTCGGACTGTCCTGGTGTGGATACTGTGGTGGACAGGTTGCAGCAGATTTGGACTCATGTAGTGGACAATTTGACCTTGTCCCAGGAGAAGGCTCAACGTTTCGCTAATCGCAGACGCCGTGTGGGTCCCCGACTTCGTGTTGGGGATCTGGTTTGGTTATCTTCTCGTCATATTCCTATGAAGGTTTCCTCTCCTAAGTTTAAACCTCGTTTCATTGGTCCGTATAGGATTTCTGAGGTTCTTAATCCTGTGTCTTTTCGTCTGACCCTTCCAGATTCTTTTTCCATACATAACGTATTCCATAGGTCATTGTTGCGGAGATACGTGGCACCTATGGTTCCATCTGTTGATCCTCCTGCCCCGGTTTTGGTGGAGGGGGAGTTGGAGTATATTGTGGAGAAGATTTTGGATTCTCGTGTTTCTAGACGGAAACTCCAGTATCTGGTTAAATGGAAGGGTTATGCTCAGGAAGATAATTCCTGGGTTTTTGCCTCTGATGTCCATGCTCCCGATCTTGTTCGTGCCTTTCATGTGGCTCATCCTGGTCGGCCTGGGGGCTCTGGTGAGGGTTCGGTGACCCCTCCTCAAGGGGGGGGTACTGTTGTGAATTCTGTGGCAGAGCTCCCTCCTGTGGTCACAAGTGGTACTTCGGCTGATTCTCTCTGTGAGCTTCTGTTGGTGGAGGGAAGTGGTACTGCGGCTTCTGAGTTTCCTCCCTCAGGTGATCTGGTGAGGTCGTTAGGTGCTTCTCTACTTAACTCCACCTAATGCTTTGATCCTGGCTTCCTGTCAATGTTCCAGTGTTGGACTTGCTTTTCCCTGGATCATTCCTGTGGCCTGCTGCTCTGCATAGCTAAGTTCTTCTTTGCTATTTGTTTGCTATTTTTTCTGTCCAGCTTGTCTAATTTGTTGCTGGAAGCTCTGAGACGCAAAGGGTGTACCTCCGTGCCGTTAGTTCGGTACGGAGGGTCTTTTTGCCCCCTTTGCGTGGTTTTCTTTAGGGTTTTGTGTAGACCGCAAAGTTACCTTTTCTATCCTCGCTCTGTTAAGAAAGTCGGGCCTCACTTTGCTGAATCTATTTCATCTCTACGTTTGTCTTTTCATCTTAACTCACAGTCATTATATGTGGGGGGCTGCCTTTTCCTTTAGGGTATTTCTCTGAGGCAAGGTAGGCTTATTTTCTATCTTCAGGCTAGTTAGTTTCTCAGGCTGTGCCGAGTTGCATAGGCAGAGTTAGGCGCAATCCACGGCTGCCTCTAGTGTTGTTTGGAGAGGATTAGGGATTGCGGTCTGCAGAGTTCCCACGTCTCAGAGCTCGTTCTATGATTTTGGGTTATTGTCAGATCACTGTATGTGCTCTGACCGCTATGTCCATTGTGGTACTGAATTGCCTTTCATAACAGGGTGCGTCACCGAATTGTAATCAAGGTTACCTGGTTAGGGACCCACTCAGAAGCTTCGCCCTCCCTGAGCCAAAACCCTAGCTATGCCTCTAGTCAATGCACAGTGTCAACATTGTGGTAAATTCCATGGATGCTCGTGAACTGGTTTGTTTTCTTGGATATTTGTGGTCAGTAAAGATAGTTGGAGCACCCCCAGACACAGGGCCACGAGTTCTCGGTACCGGGCCTCTCTGGTTCGGTTCTGAGGCTGTCACGGTGGCTAGACCCAGTCCATGACCCTGCTAAGGGGCGTCCAGTAAGGGGATTTGTACAGTCTGTCAATGGTTCGTGACGCCACCTGTGGTGTTCGGTCAGGGTGACCGACGCTGCTGTGGGGTCCGCTGGGGTGATGGAATGGCAGCCGGATGGTGTACCTTCCCACAGGTGAAGTATGTCCCCAGGGCTTCCCAGTAAGGTGGATGGTGATGGTGTAAGGCGCAGTCAATAACGAGGACACAAGGTTGCAGTCTCTTTACCTCTTTACTGAAGGCTTCAGGATCCTCAATCCAGAGTATGTTTAACAGGGCTATCAGAGACCAGCCGGTCCGATGGGCACATCCAGAGTTTCCCTCGCAGATGGAAATCGTTGCCTACCACTAGCGCCTGTGTGTTGTAGTCCTACCCTGCTGAGCATTCGGAATAGTCCTCACAACTGCTGTTCTCCTTCGTTCGTTCTCTACAGCTCTCTCTCTCGTTCTTTGGTTCCAGATGTTGCTAGTTTCTAACGTCCCCCAGATATGTTATGGCTAGGACGCCACCCGTTTGACGGGAAGGCTTGGAGGTCTTCCGGGACCCTAGAGACGCCCCTCTCCCAATGTTGCCCCCTATGTCTTCGTATGTGTAGAAGGTAGACAGCCAACCTATAATCAACTGTCCAGCGGAATTTGAAGTAAGGCCTGAAGTCAGTTACTCCTACGGTGATCCGGCCACCGACTACGTGCCTCAGTAAGATGTTGCCTTCCTCTCTCAGCACGACTCTTACTGGCTCTCCTTTGTGCTGATCTCGTTTACACTGATCCACAATATCCTTCCCTTCTTGTCTCTCTCTTAGGATACCACCGCAAGGTGTGCAGGTGCGGTTCCGTTACGTTCTGTTCTGTCGCTAGGCACCTGCCAGGTTCCCACGCCTGACAGGGACCCCCCTGTGCCTTCTCCCGCAACACCCCCTGCCACGGGATGTTGCCTGGTTCCAACCCAGTCAGCTTCTGACTAACTTCCTCCCCAGCCCCTAGTTTTACCAGTGTGAGGAGGGGCCCAATAAATAAAGCCTTTTTCTCCCCCTAGTGGCCGGAGTGTGAAGTGTAATGTGTTCTGGTGATACCTGGTCAGGAGAACTCTTTAGTGCCATCAGACATACCGCTGCTCCCCTTAGTGGCAGAGCGCTATACTGCAACGACCAGGTCTCTGGGGTGCTGCATAGTCAGCAGGTCAGTAAGGATAACTGAACAGATTCACTTTGCACTGGGTAGAAGCGAAAAGTGCAAGTGTAGCCTGAAGTATACTAGAAACACTAGTAGTGACCACAGGCAGCACTGATATCAGCGAAAGCATTTTTTATTTCCTAGAAAAAAGTGTCCCAGGATCTGTTTTTCAACACAACGCCATCAGGCGGCATGTTGCTCGTGATCCTGTGAGCAGCCTGTGTGACCTAAACCTGTCCCATGACCTGCAGCATCTCCCTTCGAGCACACCTGAGAAGTCATTGGTCGGCATTTCAGCTGCCAGCAGTGGATTTTGATGATGTGCCCAAGTGCATTGAGCATGGCAGAACATCCCTCACTGACCCCAGCCAAGGCTGTAAGTGCTGGGATTTTTGCACATGGCGTCCATGCTCCATATTGAAGAAATTGAGATGTTTTTTCCAGTTTAGATCGTTTACATGTCTCCATCCTGTGATTTCCATAACTCCACGACTTTTTGTTCTTGGTGTTGCAATTTCAGTGTTGAGGAGAGTATTATTCACAGACACAATATACTGTTATGTACAGATAAATGAAGATCTACCGGAACATTACAGGTAGTCATGAAATAAAGACTATTTCACAGACACACCCAGGTACACACAGATGGAGCTGTACTTGGTACTCCACCTGAATAGAAACAGCTTCCTAATATGTGACGTGATGCTGCTGTGGACAATAAAGGGGGAACAGCACTTACAGGAACACAACATTATCAATTTTGAAGATAAACGTCCCTTTACTATATTAAAATGTACCGGTCAGATAGCTGTGCCAAGATTTTTGGAACAGAAGTTGCTTTTTGCTGTGGATATCCTCTTTGGCTAAAATTGGAGCGGCAGACTGACTCAGTGATGTGCATTTGCCTCATTGGGACCTATGGACATTGGTTGTGCAGCTGAGATTAACTGTTTAAAAAGAACCTACCACCAGGTCAAAAGTATCCAGTTTTTGCTTTTTTATTATTATTTCCGCTGCTCCCCTGAGTTTTAAATCCACCATATGGTTCCAGAGATATTTTAAGTCTTTTTTAGTGTTAATTTTTAGCTTCTAGTAAGGAAGCGTGACTAATGGATTCCTCATGGGCGTGGCTTTAGGCTTCGGTGCATAATTATCTTGTGAGTCCCACCCCTTTAGTAAAGACAATAAAAAATTGAACTGAATAAAAAGATCAATATTTCTGGAACCGTAAATAAAAAACAGAATACTCAGGAGAGACCAATGGGAATAAGATATGAGCAAAAAAAATGTCCACTTTTGACCTGGTAGCCGGTGATCTTTAATTAAAAAAAAATAAGTATATCCCTCAAGAAGTAGGGGTTATAGGAGTCTAAGGATGGACCATTTTTCCCTAACTTTAATCCAGTTTACCATTTGGTCCCACCCAAGAGATACTTTTCTATAAGCATGAAGCAACTCAGTAGGGATGAATGGACCCACGGAAGTTTATGTTCTGGTACCTGACCTCTTTTTTATTCCAAAGTTTGGTTTGGGTACCAGAAATGTACCCAAACTTGAACCTGAACCCCGTTGAAATGAATGGGGACACGAACTTTGGAGCTAGAAAATGTTCTCTCCATTTCTCCTCCCGGACGTCCGGTGGAACTCCGAACATCGCAACAGACTTTGGGAAGAAGTCCGTGTCTGTCGTTTGGCACCGGACGCCAACTGTCCGGTACGAACCCCCAACTTTTAAGTTCCTGTTCGCTCATCTCTACAACTCAGCTCCGCTACATTTCCACTTGTTACACGTATATCCGTGGTATTTTACGTGCAGAAGTAAATCATCAGTCAAACTATAGACATAATACATAAACATTCGGCTTCAGATTGGCACGTGCGATTCTTTTGATTTCGGCCATTACAGAGTAATTGCTCTCTAGTGTTATGATAATTGAGGCACCTGTATAAATGTGAAGCTCTCTGTCCGTGTTTCTATACAGAAAAACACATATTACTGTCGCCTTTGTGCAGTGTGGATGGAACAGACAGGTCTATAAATTGGAAGCATATTAAAATAGCTCCCGTTGATAAGACTCTTATCATCTTCTTTTATGGCGTATCAGCATTCGACAGACCTCTTTGCTTTTTTTCCTCTAAAGGTTAATGCATGGTAAGATGAAAATTGTGTTTACCTGGGATAATCTTACAACCTTTGAATATGTAACAATGCACAAGCCGAGCATGTATTCTTTATCTCGTAACAAGCTGGAGGAAACACGGAATTGACTGGAAACTGCTTTTGCGACAGTCTATTAAAATGATTTCTTGCCTATACAACATCTGTCATTTATGTTACTTTGCAGCAGGTAGGAAGACACAGAAAGGGGACCCGGGGATCTGGAAAGAAAGTTATTTGTAAATCAAGGCTGATAAAAAAAATCAAAAAGATGAAACTTAGTCTTAAAAAATCAAATCACTCCCAATACACGTAAAGATTATCATCATTTACTGTTGATTGTAATGTGACAATAAGGAAAGATCGTATGTATAAAATATCTAAGAATAAACTAAGGAAAGTGAGGAAGGGGAGGAGGGGGATGCAGCTGCAGCATGTCCTGAGAGTGCATGCTGTGAGAGGGGAAAAGGTGCACTTGTAAAATCTGTTGTTAGAGAGAATGTTGCAGTTTAATTACCATTCTCACGAATACACAAAACTCAGAATTTGTTTATATTAATACATTTTATTTAGATTTGAACTATGAGTTAACTTTCAATCTGCAGCTGCCATTTTGCTAAATCACAGATAGATGGCAGTTGACTAAAAATAACTCTCACGTCACCACTCTCCTGGTCCACCGCCCCTGCAACCCGCTGTCTGGTCCTCAGCTCTTTTTCTTTCCATCTTCCTCAGTTGCACACATTTTTTTCATCCTTCTTCACTCTGAGATGGGAGTTCTGGCTTAACCAGCCCTTTGACGCCATTTTTCTCCATACCGTTGCATCATCAGCTATGTACATCCCCAGAGGCGCTCTCTATGACTTAGGTGTCACGTGTCATAATGTTGAGACATCATATGTTATGCAATGTGATGGCATAACATACTGTGACATCAGATGCCTGGTCAAGCTTCAAGCCCAAGCCCAGAGTGAAGATAGCCCAAGGAGATGTGCACAGTGACGGAAGGTGAAAAGAAGAGGTTCAGAGGACCGTATAATGGGCTGCAGGGATGGAAGAACATGTCAGTAGTGAGGCAAGTATTTTATTCTTTAATGTTTAACATCCTGCATGTGCAGTGATATGTAAAAGTTTGGACACCCCTGTATTTTAGGCAAAATATATATATATATATTTTCATATCGTACATTTTAAAAATTATAAAAAGGAGAGGTTTTCTTCTAATGACTCTTCCATGAAGGCCATATTTGTGCACTTGTCTCTGAACAGTAGAACAATGTACCACAACTCCAGAGTCTGCTAAATCTTTTTAAAGGTCTTTTGCAGTCAAGCAGTTTGCCTCTCTAGCAATCCTACAAGCAACTCTCATTGAAATTTTGCTTGGTCTTCCAGACCTTATCTTGACCTCCACTGTTCCTGGTAACCACCATTTCTTAATTACATTTCGAACTGAGAAAATGGCAACTTGAAAATGCTTTGATATCTTCTTATAGCCTTCTCCTGCTTTGTGGGCCTCCACTATTTTCATTTTCTGAGTTCTAGGCAGCTGCTTAGAAGAACCTATGGCTGCTTCTTTTTAGTACAAGATTAGTGGAGGCTGGGTTTTTATAAAGCTGGGAAATTTGCATCACATGGCCTTTCCTAATGATGGCAGTGAACAAGCCATAACCCTAACAGGCTAATTAGGGTCTGAAACCGTGGTCAAAGTCATCTGAGGACGCAAATCTCCAAGGGTGTCCAAACTTTTGCATCAACCCATTTTCCTTTTTGAATTTTTTAAAAATATATATATATATATTTCGAAAAATATGAAGGAAAGTTGTCATCTTTAACTTAGGCCTTTTAGAGATCATTTCATCTGCAACTTGCTTAACTGTTCATGATAACAGTAATTTTGACCAGGGGTGCCGAAACTTTAACATGCCACTATATTATGCTCTGGGGATGCTCTGGACCCCCAAGGCCACTATATGTGCATCCAGATCTGCTCTTCTGGCTAGACTACTCATAAAAGTCATCATCTGGAGACTTGTTCTTCATAGCGGTTTGCTAGATCTGTTGGTAGTGCACCAAGCTGGCCGACAGCCACAAGCCACACACGACGGGCCCACATGTCACATGTGGCTCCTGAGCCAGAGGTTGGGGACCCCTGCCTCAGTGCATAATAAGAAACATTTAATACACGGTAAATAACTTCAAAGCGAATCAAATTTCCTTACAAAATTTGGGCAATTGGACAAATCCAAGTCTTGGCACATTTGATTATCTCTAGCAACAAAGTATACGATAAACAACAAATACATTTATGAAAAAGACATTTCAAGCTCACACATAGGGAGAGAATTATCAGTGTAGAAGAGCAAGGTGGGGAAAAGCCTCCGTGAACCGACAAAGGACTAGTCTTCCGAGATGCATGGTTCCCGGACGGCATTATTTCTTCGATGCGCCTCTCTGTTTCAGAGTAAATCCAATATTGAAAAAAACAAAGACAGAAACATAATAATTAAATACCCTGCGGTAAATAAATAAACAGCATAGGGTACTTAGTTGACATGTTTTTTTATTTAAAAAAAATGCAAAATCCATCCCACCACTTCACGGTGACCGTAATTGGGAGAGTCCTAACTCTGATTATTAAAACCTTACCGTTTGCAAGTGGCATGTATGTGGATAAGGGTTGAGAAGGACCGGGCCCAACTAATGACAATCAGAATTATTTTGTGTATATTATAGCATATTCGTCAGCCCCTAGAAGACCCCGTTTCTAGTTCTAAATTCCACAAAAAGTTTCAAATTTTAATGCAAATGTGCCATGCAAATTTTGCACCAAAAAACCCCCAATGGTTAATTGTTTTGTAAACCCTCCTTCCTTCCTATTCTTCTGCAGATTTAAAGCCACTGAAAGAAACCAGAGCAAGATACAAATGAACTGTATAAATCAACCAATCCCTTTAAGAGGTTAAGCTTAAGCCGAGGTTCGGCAGTATTGCTAAAGAAAATGAAAGTGTGCGCGGAGTTTAGCTCATTATACAAATGTAATATATTTAATTTACTTTGCTTTGCTCACTGTTTGCACTGCAGCTGATGTTATACAACAGGCCGGCGTGATTTACTGCATTGCTATGTTCCGTGCCTGGCGTCTAATTCCTGCAAGCACTGAACCTTTCGTAATTAGCATATATTAGAAAAAATAAAACAGGTATTTTTATGAAATGATTACCGCTGTTCACTCTCGCAGCGCCGCGCAATTTACATATTTTATTAAAAACCATAATTTCTTACAAAAGGTAATATTGTATTTTATGAAAACAGCCTCGGTGATCCTGCACACGGCGCTGCGCCGACAGCCGCGATAACAGGAAGCCGAAATAATGAGACAAGAGCCTCACTTTTTAATTGAGGAACAAATTATTTCATGGAGCCTCATTAGTTATTCCCATAGTTTCTAATGACAAGGTGCTAACTTTTGCACGTTAAACAGGTTAATTAATCAGGTAGTAATGAAGTTGGGTGATACCTGAGTGTTGGTGTGCCGAATATTCACGGATCTTAATAATGTGTTTAAATACCTGGAAAAGTTCAGGTTTTCTTAGCGACGCATAAATCAAAGTTGCTATTTCACCTCCTGAGCGCATCTCTACTGATAATTATTTTAAAGGAATTGCTAACGATTGTATTCACAGCGTTCGGCTGTAAGGAAGCTGATACCCAATGTCTACATACAAGGGTGTCACATCTATAGGGGGGTGGGGAGGCGAGCGCATATATTTGTACAGAGGCAGAATCGTATCATTTACTCGTAGATAATTGCATTTTTTTTGCGTTGTATTAATTAACCGTGATTTCATGGCTTACAGAGTAACCGTCATTTTAACTTTTTTTTTCAGAAATCAATAGGACACTTGAAAATAAGAAACTTTATAATACATCTTATCAGACAAATCTGCTTCTTTCTCCTCCTGGACTCATCATTCATTCTCAAAATGTTCAATTCACAGGTTAGATTCGTATTTAACAAACACAGATTTCACTATTACTGAGATAGAAGACGACAGTTGGCGCTAATAAGGTTTAATGGAGAACTGCAACTGTCTTTTTTAGGCTCACTATGTGAGGTGGATCCACCAAGCCCAAGGTCCAAGTTGGCACATGGGTGCCAGTGCAGCAGCTAGGTGGGGCACACAGGATATGGACAGCTGAGGGACAGGAAACCACAGGCAAGTAGGCAGAGCAGAGGAAACTGTAGGCAGGTTGAGGACATTAGGAGGCTCTGCAGGCTTTTGGAGGGCATCAAGAAACCAAAAGCAGGTGGAGGATGTCAGGAAAATGCAGGCAGAAGGAGTGCTGGAAACCACAGGCAACTAGAGGACATCAGGAAACCGCAAGTGGGTGGAGGGCATCAAGAAACCGCAGGCAGGCGTAGGATGTCAGGAAATCAGAGGAGTGCTGGAAACCACAGGCAGTTAGACGATGACAGGAAGCTGCAGGTGGGTGGAGGGTATCAAGAAACCGAAGGCAGGCTGAGAATGTCAGGAAACCGCAGGCAGGAGGAGTGCTGAAAACCACAGGCAGGTAGAGGATGTCAGGAAACCGCAGGTGGGTGGAGGGCATCAAGAAACTGCAGGCAGGTGGAGGATATCAGGAAACCGCAGGCAGGATGAGTGCTGAAAACCACAGGCAGCTAGAGGATGTCAGGAAACCGCAGGTTGGTGGAAAGCATCAAGAAACCCCAGGCAGGCAGAGGACATCAGTAAAACGCAGGCAGGAGGAGTGCTGGAAACCACAGGCAGCTTGAGGACTTCAGGATAACGCAGGTAGATGGAGGGTAACAAGAAACCGCAGGCAGGTGGGGGATGTCAAGAAACTGCAGGCAGGAGGAGTGCTGGAAACCGCAGGCAGGAAGAGGACATCAGGAAACCCAGGCAGGTGGAGGACATAAGGAAACTGCCGGCACACAAGCGGAGTGCAGGAGAAAGTGTGTAGAAAGCCAAGGTGCAGCAACACAAAAGTCTTAACGCAATACCAATTAAATAAATAGGGCAGCACACTGCAGCGCCAAAACATGCAAACTTGAAAAAACGAAATTTGAACTGCATTACTGCACTAGAAATATGAAAAATGAGAGCTTTTAGCGCACAAAAATGGCCAATTTTATGTGTACCTCGTAGCCACGTTAAGGCATCTCTCTTATACGAGGTCCTACGTTTGACCTACCTCACTGAGAATAAACGTCTCCATCTGAATGGGTACATGTAAAAACCTCTTCTTGGACTCAAATTCTCTCTCTATGTGGAGGGGTATTGGACCTACTATAATTAAAACACCTGAAGCTAGGAGGCGGGGAGTGCACGATCAGAAGGCTAGAGAATACATTTCAAAAAACCTGATCTGCACATCCAAACATAGACTGAGTGTGAACAGGTGCTGAACCCAGAGTCGCCAACTCGTATATAGTTAAATAAATAGGGCAGCACACTGCAGCGCCAAAACATGCAAACTTGAAAAAACGAAATTTGAACTGCATTACTGCACTAGAAATATGAAAAATGAGAGCTTTTAGCGCACAAAAATGGCCAATTTTATGTGTACCTCGTAGCCACGTTAAGGCATCTCTCTTATACGAGGTCCTACGTTTGACCTACCTCACTGAGAATAAACGTCTCCATCTGAATGGGTACATGTAAAAACCTCTTCTTGGACTCAAATTCTCTCTCTATGTGGAGGGGTATTGGACCTACTATAATTAAAACACCTGAAGCTAGGAGGCGGGGAGTGCACGATCAGAAGGCTAGAGAATACATTTCAAAAAACCTGATCTGCACATCCAAACATAGACTGAGTGTGAACAGGTGCTGAACCCAGAGTCGCCAACTCGTATATAGTTAAATAAATAGGGCAGCACACTGCAGCGCCAAAACATGCAAACTTGAAAAAACGAAATTTGAACTGCATTACTGCACTAGAAATATGAAAAATGAGAGCTTTTAGCGCACAAAAATGGCCAATTTTATGTGTACCTCGTAGCCACGTTAAGGCATCTCTCTTATACGAGGTCCTACGTTTGACCTACCTCACTGAGAATAAACGTCTCCATCTGAATGGGTACATGTAAAAACCTCTTCTTGGACTCAAATTCTCTCTCTATGTGGAGGGGTATTGGACCTACTATAATTAAAACACCTGAAGCTAGGAGGCGGGGAGTGCACGATCAGAAGGCTAGAGAATACATTTCAAAAAACCTGATCTGCACATCCAAACATAGACTGAGTGTGAACAGGTGCTGAACCCAGAGTCGCCAACTCGTATATAGTTAAATAAATAGGGCAGCACACTGCAGCGCCAAAACATGCAAACTTGAAAAAACGAAATTTGAACTGCATTACTGCACTAGAAATATGAAAAATGAGAGCTTTTAGCGCACAAAAATGGCCAATTTTATGTGTACCTCGTAGCCACGTTAAGGCATCTCTCTTATACGAGGTCCTACGTTTGACCTACCTCACTGAGAATAAACGTCTCCATCTGAATGGGTACATGTAAAAACCTCTTCTTGGACTCAAATTCTCTCTCTATGTGGAGGGGTATTGGACCTACTATAATTAAAACACCTGAAGCTAGGAGGCGGGGAGTGCACGATCAGAAGGCTAGAGAATACATTTCAAAAAACCTGATCTGCACATCCAAACATAGACTGAGTGTGAACAGGTGCTGAACCCAGAGTCGCCAACTCGTATATAGTTAAATAAATAGGGCAGCACACTGCAGCGCCAAAACATGCAAACTTGAAAAAACGAAATTTGAACTGCATTACTGCACTAGAAATATGAAAAATGAGAGCTTTTAGCGCACAAAAATGGCCAATTTTATGTGTACCTCGTAGCCACGTTAAGGCATCTCTCTTATACGAGGTCCTACGTTTTACCTACCTCACTGAGAATAAACGTCTCCATCTGAATGGGTACATGTAAAAACCTCTTCTTGGACTCAAATTCTCTCTCTATGTGGAGGGGTATTGGACCTACTATAATTAAAACACCTGAAGCTAGGAGGCGGGGAGTGCACGATCAGAAGGCTAGAGAATACATTTCAAAAAACCTGATCTGCACATCCAAACATAGACTGAGTGTGAACAGGTGCTGAACCCAGAGTCGCCAACTCGTATATAGTTAAATAAATAGGGCAGCACACTGCAGCGCCAAAACATGCAAACTTGAAAAAACGAAATTTGAACTGCATTACTGCACTAGAAATATGAAAAATGAGAGCTTTTAGCGCACAAAAATGGCCAATTTTATGTGTACCTCGTAGCCACGTTAAGGCATCTCTCTTATACGAGGTCCTACGTTTGACCTACCTCACTGAGAATAAACGTCTCCATCTGAATGGGTACATGTAAAAACCTCTTCTTGGACTCAAATTCTCTCTCTATGTGGAGGGGTATTGGACCTACTATAATTAAAACACCTGAAGCTAGGAGGCGGGGAGTGCACGATCAGAAGGCTAGAGAATACATTTCAAAAAACCTGATCTGCACATCCAAACATAGACTGAGTGTGAACAGGTGCTGAACCCAGAGTCGCCAACTCGTATATAGTTAAATAAATAGGGCAGCACACTGCAGCGCCAAAACATGCAAACTTGAAAAAACGAAATTTGAACTGCATTACTGCACTAGAAATATGAAAAATGAGAGCTTTTAGCGCACAAAAATGGCCAATTTTATGTGTACCTCGTAGCCACGTTAAGGCATCTCTCTTATACGAGGTCCTACGTTTGACCTACCTCACTGAGAATAAACGTCTCCATCTGAATGGGTACATGTAAAAACCTCTTCTTGGACTCAAATTCTCTCTCTATGTGGAGGGGTATTGGACCTACTATAATTAAAACACCTGAAGCTAGGAGGCGGGGAGTGCACGATCAGAAGGCTAGAGAATACATTTCAAAAAACCTGATCTGCACATCCAAACATAGACTGAGTGTGAACAGGTGCTGAACCCAGAGTCGCCAACTCGTATATAGTTAAATAAATAGGGCAGCACACTGCAGCGCCAAAACATGCAAACTTGAAAAAACGAAATTTGAACTGCATTACTGCACTAGAAATATGAAAAATGAGAGCTTTTAGCGCACAAAAATGGCCAATTTTATGTGTACCTCGTAGCCACGTTAAGGCATCTCTCTTATACGAGGTCCTACGTTTGACCTACCTCACTGAGAATAAACGTCTCCATCTGAATGGGTACATGTAAAAACCTCTTCTTGGACTCAAATTCTCTCTCTATGTGGAGGGGTATTGGACCTACTATAATTAAAACACCTGAAGCTAGGAGGCGGGGAGTGCACGATCAGAAGGCTAGAGAATACATTTCAAAAAACCTGATCTGCACATCCAAACATAGACTGAGTGTGAACAGGTGCTGAACCCAGAGTCGCCAACTCGTATATAGTTAAATAAATAGGGCAGCACACTGCAGCGCCAAAACATGCAAACTTGAAAAAACGAAATTTGAACTGCATTACTGCACTAGAAATATGAAAAATGAGAGCTTTTAGCGCACAAAAATGGCCAATTTTATGTGTACCTCGTAGCCACGTTAAGGCATCTCTCTTATACGAGGTCCTACGTTTGACCTACCTCACTGAGAATAAACGTCTCCATCTGAATGGGTACATGTAAAAACCTCTTCTTGGACTCAAATTCTCTCTCTATGTGGAGGGGTATTGGACCTACTATAATTAAAACACCTGAAGCTAGGAGGCGGGGAGTGCACGATCAGAAGGCTAGAGAATACATTTCAAAAAACCTGATCTGCACATCCAAACATAGACTGAGTGTGAACAGGTGCTGAACCCAGAGTCGCCAACTCGTATATAGTTAAATAAATAGGGCAGCACACTGCAGCGCCAAAACATGCAAACTTGAAAAAACGAAATTTGAACTGCATTACTGCACTAGAAATATGAAAAATGAGAGCTTTTAGCGCACAAAAATGGCCAATTTTATGTGTACCTCGTAGCCACGTTAAGGCATCTCTCTTATACGAGGTCCTACGTTTGACCTACCTCACTGAGAATAAACGTCTCCATCTGAATGGGTACATGTAAAAACCTCTTCTTGGACTCAAATTCTCTCTCTATGTGGAGGGGTATTGGACCTACTATAATTAAAACACCTGAAGCTAGGAGGCGGGGAGTGCACGATCAGAAGGCTAGAGAATACATTTCAAAAAACCTGATCTGCACATCCAAACATAGACTGAGTGTGAACAGGTGCTGAACCCAGAGTCGCCAACTCGTATATAGTTAAATAAATAGGGCAGCACACTGCAGCGCCAAAACATGCAAACTTGAAAAAACGAAATTTGAACTGCATTACTGCACTAGAAATATGAAAAATGAGAGCTTTTAGCGCACAAAAATGGCCAATTTTATGTGTACCTCGTAGCCACGTTAAGGCATCTCTCTTATACGAGGTCCTACGTTTGACCTACCTCACTGAGAATAAACGTCTCCATCTGAATGGGTACATGTAAAAACCTCTTCTTGGACTCAAATTCTCTATGTGGAGGGGTATTGGACCTACTATAATTAAAACACCTGAAGCTAGGAGGCGGGGAGTGCACGATCAGAAGGCTAGAGAATACATTTCAAAAAACCTGATCTGCACATCCAAACATAGACTGAGTGTGAACAGGTGCTGAACCCAGAGTCGCCAACTCGTATATAGTTAAATAAATAGGGCAGCACACTGCAGCGCCAAAACATGCAAACTTGAAAAAACGAAATTTGAACTGCATTACTGCACTAGAAATATGAAAAATGAGAGCTTTTAGCGCACAAAAATGGCCAATTTTATGTGTACCTCGTAGCCACGTTAAGGCATCTCTCTTATACGAGGTCCTACGTTTGACCTACCTCACTGAGAATAAACGTCTCCATCTGAATGGGTACATGTAAAAACCTCTTCTTGGACTCAAATTCTCTCTCTATGTGGAGGGGTATTGGACCTACTATAATTAAAACACCTGAAGCTAGGAGGCGGGGAGTGCACGATCAGAAGGCTAGAGAATACATTTCAAAAAACCTGATCTGCACATCCAAACATAGACTGAGTGTGAACAGGTGCTGAACCCAGAGTCGCCAACTCGTATATAGTTAAATAAATAGGGCAGCACACTGCAGCGCCAAAACATGCAAACTTGAAAAAACGAAATTTGAACTGCATTACTGCACTAGAAATATGAAAAATGAGAGCTTTTAGCGCACAAAAATGGCCAATTTTATGTGTACCTCGTAGCCACGTTAAGGCATCTCTCTTATACGAGGTCCTACGTTTGACCTACCTCACTGAGAATAAACGTCTCCATCTGAATGGGTACATGTAAAAACCTCTTCTTGGACTCAAATTCTCTCTCTATGTGGAGGGGTATTGGACCTACTATAATTAAAACACCTGAAGCTAGGAGGCGGGGAGTGCACGATCAGAAGGCTAGAGAATACATTTCAAAAAACCTGATCTGCACATCCAAACATAGACTGAGTGTGAACAGGTGCTGAACCCAGAGTCGCCAACTCGTATATAGTTAAATAAATAGGGCAGCACACTGCAGCGCCAAAACATGCAAACTTGAAAAAACGAAATTTGAACTGCATTACTGCACTAGAAATATGAAAAATGAGAGCTTTTAGCGCACAAAAATGGCCAATTTTATGTGTACCTCGTAGCCACGTTAAGGCATCTCTCTTATACGAGGTCCTACGTTTGACCTACCTCACTGAGAATAAACGTCTCCATCTGAATGGGTACATGTAAAAACCTCTTCTTGGACTCAAATTCTCTCTCTATGTGGAGGGGTATTGGACCTACTATAATTAAAACACCTGAAGCTAGGAGGCGGGGAGTGCACGATCAGAAGGCTAGAGAATACATTTCAAAAAACCTGATCTGCACATCCAAACATAGACTGAGTGTGAACAGGTGCTGAACCCAGAGTCGCCAACTCGTATATAGTTAAATAAATAGGGCAGCACACTGCAGCGCCAAAACATGCAAACTTGAAAAAACGAAATTTGAACTGCATTACTGCACTAGAAATATGAAAAATGAGAGCTTTTAGCGCACAAAAATGGCCAATTTTATGTGTACCTCGTAGCCACGTTAAGGCATCTCTCTTATACGAGGTCCTACGTTTGACCTACCTCACTGAGAATAAACGTCTCCATCTGAATGGGTACATGTAAAAACCTCTTCTTGGACTCAAATTCTCTCTCTATGTGGAGGGGTATTGGACCTACTATAATTAAAACACCTGAAGCTAGGAGGCGGGGAGTGCACGATCAGAAGGCTAGAGAATACATTTCAAAAAACCTGATCTGCACATCCAAACATAGACTGAGTGTGAACAGGTGCTGAACCCAGAGTCGCCAACTCGTATATAGTTAAATAAATAGGGCAGCACACTGCAGCGCCAAAACATGCAAACTTGAAAAAACGAAATTTGAACTGCATTACTGCACTAGAAATATGAAAAATGAGAGCTTTTAGCGCACAAAAATGGCCAATTTTATGTGTACCTCGTAGCCACGTTAAGGCATCTCTCTTATACGAGGTCCTACGTTTGACCTACCTCACTGAGAATAAACGTCTCCATCTGAATGGGTACATGTAAAAACCTCTTCTTGGACTCAAATTCTCTCTCTATGTGGAGGGGTATTGGACCTACTATAATTAAAACACCTGAAGCTAGGAGGCGGGGAGTGCACGATCAGAAGGCTAGAGAATACATTTCAAAAAACCTGATCTGCACATCCAAACATAGACTGAGTGTGAACAGGTGCTGAACCCAGAGTCGCCAACTCGTATATAGTTAAATAAATAGGGCAGCACACTGCAGCGCCAAAACATGCAAACTTGAAAAAACGAAATTTGAACTGCATTACTGCACTAGAAATATGAAAAATGAGAGCTTTTAGCGCACAAAAATGGCCAATTTTATGTGTACCTCGTAGCCACGTTAAGGCATCTCTCTTATACGAGGTCCTACGTTTGACCTACCTCACTGAGAATAAACGTCTCCATCTGAATGGGTACATGTAAAAACCTCTTCTTGGACTCAAATTCTCTCTCTATGTGGAGGGGTATTGGACCTACTATAATTAAAACACCTGAAGCTAGGAGGCGGGGAGTGCACGATCAGAAGGCTAGAGAATACATTTCAAAAAACCTGATCTGCACATCCAAACATAGACTGAGTGTGAACAGGTGCTGAACCCAGAGTCGCCAACTCGTATATAGTTAAATAAATAGGGCAGCACACTGCAGCGCCAAAACATGCAAACTTGAAAAAACGAAATTTGAACTGCATTACTGCACTAGAAATATGAAAAATGAGAGCTTTTAGCGCACAAAAATGGCCAATTTTATGTGTACCTCGTAGCCACGTTAAGGCATCTCTCTTATACGAGGTCCTACGTTTGACCTACCTCACTGAGAATAAACGTCTCCATCTGAATGGGTACATGTAAAAACTTCTTCTTGGACTCAAATTCTCTCTCTATGTGGAGGGGTATTGGACCTACTATAATTAAAACACCTGAAGCTAGGAGGCGGGGAGTGCACGATCAGAAGGCTAGAGAATACATTTCAAAAAACCTGATCTGCACATCCAAACATAGACTGAGTGTGAACAGGTGCTGAACCCAGAGTCGCCAACTCGTATATAGTTAAATAAATAGGGCAGCACACTGCAGCGCCAAAACATGCAAACTTGAAAAAACGAAATTTGAACTGCATTACTGCACTAGAAATATGAAAAATGAGAGCTTTTAGCGCACAAAAATGGCCAATTTTATGTGTACCTCGTAGCCACGTTAAGGCATCTCTCTTATACGAGGTCCTACGTTTGACCTACCTCACTGAGAATAAACGTCTCCATCTGAATGGGTACATGTAAAAACCTCTTCTTGGACTCAAATTCTCTCTCTATGTGGAGGGGTATTGGACCTACTATAATTAAAACACCTGAAGCTAGGAGGCGGGGAGTGCACGATCAGAAGGCTAGAGAATACATTTCAAAAAACCTGATCTGCACATCCAAACATAGACTGAGTGTGAACAGGTGCTGAACCCAGAGTCGCCAACTCGTATATAGTTAAATAAATAGGGCAGCACACTGCAGCGCCAAAACATGCAAACTTGAAAAAACGAAATTTGAACTGCATTACTGCACTAGAAATATGAAAAATGAGAGCTTTTAGCGCACAAAAATGGCCAATTTTATGTGTACCTCGTAGCCACGTTAAGGCATCTCTCTTATACGAGGTCCTACGTTTGACCTACCTCACTGAGAATAAACGTCTCCATCTGAATGGGTACATGTAAAAACCTCTTCTTGGACTCAAATTCTCTCTCTATGTGGAGGGGTATTGGACCTACTATAATTAAAACACCTGAAGCTAGGAGGCGGGGAGTGCACGATCAGAAGGCTAGAGAATACATTTCAAAAAACCTGATCTGCACATCCAAACATAGACTGAGTGTGAACAGGTGCTGAACCCAGAGTCGCCAACTCGTATATAGTTAAATAAATAGGGCAGCACACTGCAGCGCCAAAACATGCAAACTTGAAAAAACGAAATTTGAACTGCATTACTGCACTAGAAATATGAAAAATGAGAGCTTTTAGCGCACAAAAATGGCCAATTTTATGTGTACCTCGTAGCCACGTTAAGGCATCTCTCTTATACGAGGTCCTACGTTTGACCTACCTCACTGAGAATAAACGTCTCCATCTGAATGGGTACATGTAAAAACCTCTTCTTGGACTCAAATTCTCTCTCTATGTGGAGGGGTATTGGACCTACTATAATTAAAACACCTGAAGCTAGGAGGCGGGGAGTGCACGATCAGAAGGCTAGAGAATACATTTCAAAAAACCTGATCTGCACATCCAAACATAGACTGAGTGTGAACAGGTGCTGAACCCAGAGTCGCCAACTCGTATATAGTTAAATAAATAGGGCAGCACACTGCAGCGCCAAAACATGCAAACTTGAAAAAACGAAATTTGAACTGCATTACTGCACTAGAAATATGAAAAATGAGAGCTTTTAGCGCACAAAAATGGCCAATTTTATGTGTACCTCGTAGCCACGTTAAGGCATCTCTCTTATACGAGGTCCTACGTTTGACCTACCTCACTGAGAATAAACGTCTCCATCTGAATGGGTACATGTAAAAACCTCTTCTTGGACTCAAATTCTCTCTCTATGTGGAGGGGTATTGGACCTACTATAATTAAAACACCTGAAGCTAGGAGGCGGGGAGTGCACGATCAGAAGGCTAGAGAATACATTTCAAAAAACCTGATCTGCACATCCAAACATAGACTGAGTGTGAACAGGTGCTGAACCCAGAGTCGCCAACTCGTATATAGTTAAAGAAATAGGGCAGCACACTGCAGCGCCAAAACATGCAAACTTGAAAAAACGAAATTTGAACTGCATTACTGCACTAGAAATATGAAAAATGAGAGCTTTTAGCGCACAAAAATGAAATGTTTTTTGAAATGTATTCTCTAGCCTTCTGATCGTGCACTCCCCGCCTCCTAGCTTCAGGTGTTTTAATTATAGTAGGTCCAATACCCCTCCACATAGAGAGAGAATTTGAGTCCAAGAAGAGGTTTTTACATGTACCCATTCAGATGGAGACGTTTATTCTCAGTGAGGTAGGTCAAACGTAGGACCTCGTATAAGAGAGATGCCTTAACGTGGCTACGAGGTACACATAAAATTGGCCATTTTTGTGCGCTAAAAGCTCTCATTTTTCATATTTCTAGTGCAGTAATGCAGTTCAAATTTCGTTTTTTCAAGTTTGCATGTTTTGGCGCTGCAGTGTGCTGCCCTATTTATTTAACTATATACGAGTTGGCGACTCTGGGTTCAGCACCTGTTCACACTCAGTCTATGTTTGGATGTGCAGATCAGGTTTTTTGAAATGTATTCTCTAGCCTTCTGATCGTGCACTCCCCGCCTCCTAGCTTCAGGTGTTTTAATTATAGTAGGTCCAATACCCCTCCACATAGAGAGAGAATTTGAGTCCAAGAAGAGGTTTTTACATGTACCCATTCAGATGGAGACGTTTATTCTCAGTGAGGTAGGTCAAACGTAGGACCTCGTATAAGAGAGATGCCTTAACGTGGCTACGAGGTACACATAAAATTGGCCATTTTTGTGCGCTAAAAGCTCTCATTTTTCATATTTCTAGTGCAGTAATGCAGTTCAAATTTCGTTTTTTCAAGTTTGCATGTTTTGGCGCTGCAGTGTGCTGCCCTATTTATTTAACTATATACGAGTTGGCGACTCTGGGTTCAGCACCTGTTCACACTCAGTCTATGTTTGGATGTGCAGATCAGGTTTTTTGAAATGTATTCTCTAGCCTTCTGATCGTGCACTCCCCGCCTCCTAGCTTCAGGTGTTTTAATTATAGTAGGTCCAATACCCCTCCACATAGAGAGAGAATTTGAGTCCAAGAAGAGGTTTTTACATGTACCCATTCAGATGGAGACGTTTATTCTCAGTGAGGTAGGTCAAACGTAGGACCTCGTATAAGAGAGATGCCTTAACGTGGCTACGAGGTACACATAAAATTGGCCATTTTTGTGCGCTAAAAGCTCTCATTTTTCATATTTCTAGTGCAGTAATGCAGTTCAAATTTCGTTTTTTCAAGTTTGCATGTTTTGGCGCTGCAGTGTGCTGCCCTATTTATTTAACTATATACGAGTTGGCGACTCTGGGTTCAGCACCTGTTCACACTCAGTCTATGTTTGGATGTGCAGATCAGGTTTTTTGAAATGTATTCTCTAGCCTTCTGATCGTGCACTCCCCGCCTCCTAGCTTCAGGTGTTTTAATTATAGTAGGTCCAATACCCCTCCACATAGAGAGAGAATTTGAGTCCAAGAAGAGGTTTTTACATGTACCCATTCAGATGGAGACGTTTATTCTCAGTGAGGTAGGTCAAACGTAGGACCTCGTATAAGAGAGATGCCTTAACGTGGCTACGAGGTACACATAAAATTGGCCATTTTTGTGCGCTAAAAGCTCTCATTTTTCATATTTCTAGTGCAGTAATGCAGTTCAAATTTCGTTTTTTCAAGTTTGCATGTTTTGGCGCTGCAGTGTGCTGCCCTATTTATTTAACTATATACGAGTTGGCGACTCTGGGTTCAGCACCTGTTCACACTCAGTCTATGTTTGGATGTGCAGATCAGGTTTTTTGAAATGTATTCTCTAGCCTTCTGATCGTGCACTCCCCGCCTCCTAGCTTCAGGTGTTTTAATTATAGTAGGTCCAATACCCCTCCACATAGAGAGAGAATTTGAGTCCAAGAAGAGGTTTTTACATGTACCCATTCAGATGGAGACGTTTATTCTCAGTGAGGTAGGTCAAACGTAGGACCTCGTATAAGAGAGATGCCTTAACGTGGCTACGAGGTACACATAAAATTGGCCATTTTTGTGCGCTAAAAGCTCTCATTTTTCATATTTCTAGTGCAGTAATGCAGTTCAAATTTCGTTTTTTCAAGTTTGCATGTTTTGGCGCTGCAGTGTGCTGCCCTATTTATTTAACTATATACGAGTTGGCGACTCTGGGTTCAGCACCTGTTCACACTCAGTCTATGTTTGGATGTGCAGATCAGGTTTTTTGAAATGTATTCTCTAGCCTTCTGATCGTGCACTCCCCGCCTCCTAGCTTCAGGTGTTTTAATTATAGTAGGTCCAATACCCCTCCACATAGAGAGAGAATTTGAGTCCAAGAAGAGGTTTTTACATGTACCCATTCAGATGGAGACGTTTATTCTCAGTGAGGTAGGTCAAACGTAGGACCTCGTATAAGAGAGATGCCTTAACGTGGCTACGAGGTACACATAAAATTGGCCATTTTTGTGCGCTAAAAGCTCTCATTTTTCATATTTCTAGTGCAGTAATGCAGTTCAAATTTCGTTTTTTCAAGTTTGCATGTTTTGGCGCTGCAGTGTGCTGCCCTATTTATTTAACTATATACGAGTTGGCGACTCTGGGTTCAGCACCTGTTCACACTCAGTCTATGTTTGGATGTGCAGATCAGGTTTTTTGAAATGTATTCTCTAGCCTTCTGATCGTGCACTCCCCGCCTCCTAGCTTCAGGTGTTTTAATTATAGTAGGTCCAATACCCCTCCACATAGAGAGAGAATTTGAGTCCAAGAAGAGGTTTTTACATGTACCCATTCAGATGGAGACGTTTATTCTCAGTGAGGTAGGTCAAACGTAGGACCTCGTATAAGAGAGATGCCTTAACGTGGCTACGAGGTACACATAAAATTGGCCATTTTTGTGCGCTAAAAGCTCTCATTTTTCATATTTCTAGTGCAGTAATGCAGTTCAAATTTCGTTTTTTCAAGTTTGCATGTTTTGGCGCTGCAGTGTGCTGCCCTATTTATTTAACTATATACGAGTTGGCGACTCTGGGTTCAGCACCTGTTCACACTCAGTCTATGTTTGGATGTGCAGATCAGGTTTTTTGAAATGTATTCTCTAGCCTTCTGATCGTGCACTCCCCGCCTCCTAGCTTCAGGTGTTTTAATTATAGTAGGTCCAATACCCCTCCACATAGAGAGAGAATTTGAGTCCAAGAAGAGGTTTTTACATGTACCCATTCAGATGGAGACGTTTATTCTCAGTGAGGTAGGTCAAACGTAGGACCTCGTATAAGAGAGATGCCTTAACGTGGCTACGAGGTACACATAAAATTGGCCATTTTTGTGCGCTAAAAGCTCTCATTTTTCATATTTCTAGTGCAGTAATGCAGTTCAAATTTCGTTTTTTCAAGTTTGCATGTTTTGGCGCTGCAGTGTGCTGCCCTATTTATTTAACTATATACGAGTTGGCGACTCTGGGTTCAGCACCTGTTCACACTCAGTCTATGTTTGGATGTGCAGATCAGGTTTTTTGAAATGTATTCTCTAGCCTTCTGATCGTGCACTCCCCGCCTCCTAGCTTCAGGTGTTTTAATTATAGTAGGTCCAATACCCCTCCACATAGAGAGAGAATTTGAGTCCAAGAAGAGGTTTTTACATGTACCCATTCAGATGGAGACGTTTATTCTCAGTGAGGTAGGTCAAACGTAGGACCTCGTATAAGAGAGATGCCTTAACGTGGCTACGAGGTACACATAAAATTGGCCATTTTTGTGCGCTAAAAGCTCTCATTTTTCATATTTCTAGTGCAGTAATGCAGTTCAAATTTCGTTTTTTCAAGTTTGCATGTTTTGGCGCTGCAGTGTGCTGCCCTATTTATTTAACTATATACGAGTTGGCGACTCTGGGTTCAGCACCTGTTCACACTCAGTCTATGTTTGGATGTGCAGATCAGGTTTTTTGAAATGTATTCTCTAGCCTTCTGATCGTGCACTCCCCGCCTCCTAGCTTCAGGTGTTTTAATTATAGTAGGTCCAATACCCCTCCACATAGAGAGAGAATTTGAGTCCAAGAAGAGGTTTTTACATGTACCCATTCAGATGGAGACGTTTATTCTCAGTGAGGTAGGTCAAACGTAGGACCTCGTATAAGAGAGATGCCTTAACGTGGCTACGAGGTACACATAAAATTGGCCATTTTTGTGCGCTAAAAGCTCTCATTTTTCATATTTCTAGTGCAGTAATGCAGTTCAAATTTCGTTTTTTCAAGTTTGCATGTTTTGGCGCTGCAGTGTGCTGCCCTATTTATTTAACTATATACGAGTTGGCGACTCTGGGTTCAGCACCTGTTCACACTCAGTCTATGTTTGGATGTGCTGATCAGGTTTTTTGAAATGTATTCTCTAGCCTTCTGATCGTGCACTCCCCGCCTCCTAGCTTCAGGTGTTTTAATTATAGTAGGTCCAATACCCCTCCACATAGAGAGAGAATTTGAGTCCAAGAAGAGGTTTTTACATGTACCCATTCAGATGGAGACGTTTATTCTCAGTGAGGTAGGTAAAACGTAGGACCTCGTATAAGAGAGATGCCTTAACGTGGCTACGAGGTACACATAAAATTGGCCATTTTTGTGCGCTAAAAGCTCTCATTTTTCATATTTCTAGTGCAGTAATGCAGTTCAAATTTCGTTTTTTCAAGTTTGCATGTTTTGGCGCTGCAGTGTGCTGCCCTATTTATTTAACTATATACGAGTTGGCGACTCTGGGTTCAGCACCTGTTCACACTCAGTCTATGTTTGGATGTGCAGATCAGGTTTTTTGAAATGTATTCTCTAGCCTTCTGATCATGCACTCCCCGCCTCCTAGCTTCAGGTGTTTTAATTATAGTAGGTCCAATACCCCTCCACATAGAGAGAGAATTTGAGTCCAAGAAGAGGTTTTTACATGTACCCATTCAGATGGAGACGTTTATTCTCAGTGAGGTAGGTCAAACGTAGGACCTCGTATAAGAGAGATGCCTTAACGTGGCTACGAGGTACACATAAAATTGGCCATTTTTGTGCGCTAAAAGCTCTCATTTTTCATATTTCTAGTGCAGTAATGCAGTTCAAATTTCGTTTTTTCAAGTTTGCATGTTTTGGCGCTGCAGTGTGCTGCCCTATTTATTTAACTATATACGAGTTGGCGACTCTGGGTTCAGCACCTGTTCACACTCAGTTTATGTTTGGATGTGCAGATCAGGTTTTTTGAAATCTATTCTCTAGCCTTCTGATCGTGCACTCCCCGCCTCCTAGCTTCAGGTGTTTTAATTATAGTAGGTCCAATACCCCTCCACATAGAGAGAGAATTTGAGTCCAAGAAGAGGTTTTTACATGTACCCATTCAGATGGAGACGTTTATTCTCAGTGAGGTAGGTCAAACGTAGGACCTCGTATAAGAGAGATGCCTTAACGTGGCTACGAGGTACACATAAAATTGGCCATTTTTGTGCGCTAAAAGCTCTCATTTTTCATATTTCTAGTGCAGTAATGCAGTTCAAATTTCGTTTTTTCAAGTTTGCATGTTTTGGCGCTGCAGTGTGCTGCCCTATTTATTTAACTATATACGAGTTGGCGACTCTGGGTTCAGCACCTGTTCACACTCAGTCTATGTTTGGATGTGCAGATCAGGTTTTTTGAAATGTATTCTCTAGCCTTCTGATCGTGCACTCCCCGCCTCCTAGCTTCAGGTGTTTTAATTATAGTAGGTCCAATACCCCTCCACATAGAGAGAGAATTTGAGTCCAAGAAGAGGTTTTTACATGTACCCATTCAGATGGAGACGTTTATTCTCAGTGAGGTAGGTCAAACGTAGGACCTCGTATAAGAGAGATGCCTTAACGTGGCTACGAGGTACACATAAAATTGGCCATTTTTGTGCGCTAAAAGCTCTCATTTTTCATATTTCTAGTGCAGTAATGCAGTTCAAATTTCGTTTTTTCAAGTTTGCATGTTTTGGCGCTGCAGTGTGCTGCCCTATTTATTTAACTATATACGAGTTGGCGACTCTGGGTTCAGCACCTGTTCACACTCAGTCTATGTTTGGATGTGCAGATCAGGTTTTTTGAAATGTATTCTCTAGCCTTCTGATCGTGCACTCCCCGCCTCCTAGCTTCAGGTGTTTTAATTATAGTAGGTCCAATACCCCTCCACATAGAGAGAGAATTTGAGTCCAAGAAGAGGTTTTTACATGTACCCATTCAGATGGAGACGTTTATTCTCAGTGAGGTAGGTCAAACGTAGGACCTCGTATAAGAGAGATGCCTTAACGTGGCTACGAGGTACACATAAAATTGGCCATTTTTGTGCGCTAAAAGCTCTCATTTTTCATATTTCTAGTGCAGTAATGCAGTTCAAATTTCGTTTTTTCAAGTTTGCATGTTTTGGCGCTGCAGTGTGCTGCCCTATTTATTTAACTATATACGAGTTGGCGACTCTGGGTTCAGCACCTGTTCACACTCAGTCTATGTTTGGATGTGCAGATCAGGTTTTTTGAAATGTATTCTCTAGCCTTCTGATCGTGCACTCCCCGCCTCCTAGCTTCAGGTGTTTTAATTATAGTAGGTCCAATACCCCTCCACATAGAGAGAGAATTTGAGTCCAAGAAGAGGTTTTTACATGTACCCATTCAGATGGAGACGTTTATTCTCAGTGAGGTAGGTCAAACGTAGGACCTCGTATAAGAGAGATGCCTTAACGTGGCTACGAGGTACACATAAAATTGGCCATTTTTGTGCGCTAAAAGCTCTCATTTTTCATATTTCTAGTGCAGTAATGCAGTTCAAATTTCGTTTTTTCAAGTTTGCATGTTTTGGCGCTGCAGTGTGCTGCCCTATTTATTTAACTATATACGAGTTGGCGACTCTGGGTTCAGCACCTGTTCACACTCAGTCTATGTTTGGATGTGCAGATCAGGTTTTTTGAAATGTATTCTCTAGCCTTCTGATCGTGCACTCCCCGCCTCCTAGCTTCAGGTGTTTTAATTATAGTAGGTCCAATACCCCTCCACATAGAGAGAGAATTTGAGTCCAAGAAGAGGTTTTTACATGTACCCATTCAGATGGAGACGTTTATTCTCAGTGAGGTAGGTCAAACGTAGGACCTCGTATAAGAGAGATGCCTTAACGTGGCTACGAGGTACACATAAAATTGGCCATTTTTGTGCGCTAAAAGCTCTCATTTTTCATATTTCTAGTGCAGTAATGCAGTTCAAATTTCGTTTTTTCAAGTTTGCATGTTTTGGCGCTGCAGTGTGCTGCCCTATTTATTTAACTATATACGAGTGTTAGGGGTCGAGTTCCCGCTTCTGCACGGGGGGAATCTCGAGCCACTTCCGCTGCGGTCTCCCATTCTTGTCCAGCCGCAGTGGAGCCTGCTCAGCAAGGACGTCGGTCCCAGCGTCTTGCTCATTCTCACTCTGTTCAGAGAGTTAGTGCTGCTTCTCCAGTCTCTGCCATTAAAGTCAGTACTGGTCAGCAGCGAGCGGACTTCTCTGGGACTAAGTCCTTGTCTGCATGTACTGAGCATGCCCAGCGTAAGGTCTCCCGTTGGAGATCGAGGGTCATGTGCTCAGGCTCTGCAGCACATTCCATTGGTCCTCTTGGCAGGTCCTAGAAGGGCAAAAGTGCTGTGGCCACTTCCTGTGCTGCTCCTATATAAACTGCGCATGACCGCACGGCCATGCGCTAGTATTGTCTAACAATTGTTGATGTGTGTATGTTGTGAGTGCAAGTCGTCCTTTGAAATCCCTTTCCTATTGAATGTCTGTTCGCGGAAGGTGTATGGCTGCTACCTAGCGCCCGACTTAGCCTACAGCACTAGACACACATCTCAGCGTCCTGTAGCTGTGCCTGCCAGTACGGCGCCGTGCGCCTGCCTTGCGCTTTCCATACCCGAGTCTGGGTGGTTAGTGGCGTCCGTTAGTGCGGCATCGCTCGCACTCTTGTGCACTTATACTTCTTAAAGTTCTCTACACACCCAGTTGCGGTGTTACGCCAGCAAGGGTCTAATCGGGCTCCAATCCCTTCTGGGGTTAAGTCCGCTGACCACTTGCTCGCGCACTAGTGCGGTACTGCGGTCCTGTGGATTAACAGGATCGCTTTCTTCACGCTGGGTGAGGTTTAACCCACGCGTGTATCCTTTAGTGTACCGCCATATTGTCCGTCTTGCTAGCTGCAGGGTCTTTTACCTGCACGGTGGACCTCGGACTGCGAACGCACCTAGTTTCGTACCATCTATACATGGTGCGTTCCGCCAGTCCTTAACATAATACTAGCGCCAAGGTCTGGCTAGTATGGCGGACATTCAGCAATCTTTGCGGTATATCCAGCAGTTGGAGGGTAGGTTGAAGGTTCTCGAGAACTCAACCTCAGCTGTGGATGTTACCGCAGTTGCTGTAAAGGCTGCTGGCGTGGCGGCAGCAACCTTGTCCACTGCCACCCCTGTTCCGACATTATCCCGCCTCCCGTTGCCAGAAAAATTTTCTGGAGATTGCAAAACTTGTAGGGGATTCGTGAGTCAGTGCTCTATCCACCTCGAGCTCCTGGCTGCACGTTTTCCTACAGAGCGGGCTAAGGTGGGATTTATTGTCTCGCTGTTGTCGGACAGGGCGTTGGAGTGGGCTACGCCGCTGTGGGAGCGTGATGATCATGTGGTGCAGAGTGCTCCGTTGTTTCTGGGCACGCTGAAAAAGGTCTTTCTAGGACCTCAACTCACCCATGATACAGCGCTCCAACTACTGGCATTAACTCAGGGTGAGTCCTTGGTCAGCCATTTTTCCGTCCGATTCCGTACGTTAGCTTCCGAGCTGGAGTGATCGGATAAAGCCCTTATCCCCATATTCTGGAGGGGCCTGGCTGACCATGTTAAGGACGCTCTGGCCACTAGGGAGATTCCTGCCACACTGGAGGAGTTAATATCTATTTCTACTCGTATAGACCTCCGTTTTAACGAGCGGAGGTTGGAACGAGCCCAGTGTAGGCAGAGGTTTCGGCTGGCTCCTACCTTCGCCAAACCTTTGAAATCTCCAGTCCAGACATCTGAGTCACATGAGACCTTGGAGGTGACACGAGCGGGATCCAAGTCTCAGTCCGCTCGTGCACATAAGGTTCGTCATGTTCGCCAGCAGTCAGGACGTCTTGCCTCCAAGAGTCCTCAGCGGTCGGGGAAACGTCAGCGTCTAGTGGCAGTTGGAGGAGGTACACTAGACACGGCGACGTTTGCCTCAAAGTTGTCCTTCAAGGGGACAATTACCATAGGCCCATCCACTCTCACGGTCGAGCTATGCTTGGACTCTGGGGCAGAGGGTAACTTTATGTCCTCCGCCTTTGCCCAGCGTCACGCAATACCCTTGGTGATGCTCGCCCAGCCAGTGACCGTTCGAGTGGTAAATGGGTCAACACTACCTTCACAGATTACTCACCAAACCATTCCTTTCACCCTATCTGTGTCTCCATCACATCAGGAGATAATCTCCCTATTAGTCATTCCTGAGGGAATTGATGAGGTCCTGTTGGGGATGCCATGGCTTCGCTACCATTCTCCTCATATTGAGTGGTCCTCTGGGAGAATTTTGGGATGGAGTAAATCCTGTGAGGGTAGATGTCAGAGGGAGTGCGTTCAGGTTGCTTCTACACAGGTACCCGCAGATCTTTCCTCTCTCCCCAAGCACTATTGGTCCCATGCAGACGTGTTCTCCAAAAGAGCTGCGGAGACCCTTCCGCCTCACCGCCCCTATGACTGTCCTATTGACCTCTTGCCTGGTGCTGAGCCTCCCCGGGGTCGAGTCTACCCGTTATCTCTCCCGGAGACGGAGGCAATGTCCCAGTATATTCAGGAGAATCTGGCAAGAGGATTCATTAGGAAGTCAGTGTCACCGGCAGGGGCTGGGTTCTTCTTCGTACAGAAGAAGACTGGAGACTTACGTCCATGCATAGACTACAGGGGTCTTAACGCAATTACCGTTAAGAACAAGTACCCATTACCCCTGATATCTGAGCTCTTTGATAGGCTACGGGGAGCAAAGGTATTTACAAAGTTAGATCTGCGGGGTGCTTACAACCTGATTCGCATCCGTGAGGGGGATGAATGGAAGACGGCTTTTAACACCAGGGATGGGCACTATGAATATCTAGTGATGCCCTTTGGGCTCTGTAATGCCCCAGCCGTTTTCCAAGACTTTGTGAACGACATCTTTCGGGATATGCTCACCACCTCGGTCGTAGTCTATCTGGATGACATTCTCATCTACTCTCCAGATATAGACTCCCATCGGAGAGATGTTCGCAAAGTCTTCGACCTCTTACGGGCAAACTCCCTCTACGCTAAGTTGGAGAAGTGTGTGTTTGAGCAGGAGTCCTTGCCTTTCCTTGGATATATCATTTCTGCCCAGGGTTTGGCTATGGATCCTGCCAAGCTACAGGCTGTAATGGACTGGCAGGAACCCCATTCTCTTAAAGCGGTGCAGCGCTTTATGGGGTTCATTAATTATTATCGCCAGTTCATTCCACACTTCTCAACTTTGGTAGCTCCCTTGGTCGCCCTCACCAAGAAGGGAGCAAATCCCAAGTTGTGGTCAGAGGAGGTCTCCAAGGCCTTTCTCTCGATTAAGTCACACTTCGCTAGCGCTCCCATCCTACATCGCCCCGATGTAGATAAACCATTCATCTTGGAGGTGGATGCCTCATCCGTTGGTGCTGGAGCAGTCCTTTTCCAAAAGGATGCTCAAGGTCGGAAGCATCCTTGCTTCTTCTTCTCCAAGACCTTCACACCAGCGGAGAGGAATTATTCCATCGGGGACAGGGAGTTGCTAGCTATGAAGTTGGCTTTTTCAGAGTGGAGACACCTCTTGGAGGGAGCTCGCTTTCCCTTCCAAGTCTTCACTGACCACAAGAACTTGGTGTATATACAGACGGCCCAGCGGCTGAATTCTCGCCAGGCTAGATGGTCCCTGTTCTTCTCCCGGTTCCATTTTACTCTCCATTTTCTCTCCGGGGAGAAGAACGTTCGTGCCGACGCTCTCTCCCGCTCCGTAGTGTCATCTGAGGAGGAGGAGGAGGAGCCTCGGCTTATTGTCCCTTCTGAGAGCCTGAGAACTGTAGCTCCGGTTTCGCTAGAGTCTGTGCCCCCGGGCAAGACTTTCGTGCCAGCTAACTTGCGACCGGAGGTTCTCTCTTGGGCTCACTCCTCCAGAGTGGGGGGGCATTTTGGGACAAAGAGGACATCAGAGCTTTTGGCGAGAACATACTGGTGGCCGCATATGGCCCGAGATGTCAGGGACTACATTCAGGCGTGCGTTTCTTGCGCCCAGAATCGGTCTCCTCGGCAACGGCCTGCTGGGTTGCTTTACCCTCTACCGGTGGCAGACAGGCCCTGGGAGATGGTCGGAATGGACTTTGTGGTGGGTCTACCCAAGTCGCGTGGCTGCTCCATTATTTGGGTTGTCACTGACCATTTCTCTAAGATGGTGCATTTGGTGCCGCTTCCTCGGTTACCCTCAGCACGGGCCTTGGCGGTGTTGTTCGTTAAACACGTTTTCCGTTTGCATGGTATGCCTGATAAGATTGTCAGCGATCGGGGTCCCCAGTTCGCATCTCGGTTTTGGAGAGAGCTCTGCCGTTTACTCAGCATAGAGTTAAACCTCTCCTCTGCTTACCATCCCGAGACGAATGGGTTGGTGGAGAGAACCAACCAGACTCTGGTGACATATTTGCGACATTTCGTCTCTGCTAGGCAGGATGACTGGGCATCTTTGCTACCTTGGGCGGAATTTGCCCTGAACAACGCCGTAGCCGATTCCACTGGTCAAACTCCTTTTCTCCTTAATTACGGCCAGCATCCGCGTGTCCCTGTGCCCATGCCCGTGTCCTCCACCGATTCTAGGGTGGCAGACTGGGCGGTGGAGGCACGTGACATCTGGGACCGCACACAGGATGCTATCCGGGCCTCCAAGGAGAGAATGAGGGTTTCGGCTGATACACACCGGCGCCCCGCTCCGGTCTTTGCTCCCGGCGACTTAGTGTGGCTCTCCGCCCGTAACATCAGGCTGCGAGTTGAGTCCACTAAGTTTGCTCCTCGCTACATTGGCCCGTTTAAAGTTCTGGAACAGGTCAACCCTGTGGTTTACCGTTTGGCCATTCCTCCACGCCTTGGTATCACCGATACCTTTCACGTTTCCCTCTTAAAGCCCGTTCGCTTGTCTCGGTTTTCTGAGTCTTCTGCTGGGACATCGGGTTCATCCACGGATGAATTTGAGGTGAATGCTATTGTGGGAAGCAAGGTGGTACGTGGCAAAAAATTTTATTTGGTGGATTGGAAGGGTCATGGTCCAGAGGATAGAACCTGGGAGCCTGTGGAGCACATTCGGGCTCCGCAGCTCATTGCTGCCTTTGAACGTAGCGAGGCCCAAGGAGGGGGGGGGCCCTAGGAGGGGGGGTAATGTTAGGGGTCGAGTTCCCGCTTCTGCACGGGGGGAATCTCGAGCCACTTCCGCTGCGGTCTCCCATTCTTGTCCAGCCGCAGTGGAGCCTGCTCAGCAAGGACGTCGGTCCCAGCGTCTTGCTCATTCTCACTCTGTTCAGAGAGTTAGTGCTGCTTCTCCAGTCTCTGCCATTAAAGTCAGTACTGGTCAGCAGCGAGCGGACTTCTCTGGGACTAAGTCCTTGTCTGCATGTACTGAGCATGCCCAGCGTAAGGTCTCCCGTTGGAGATCGAGGGTCATGTGCTCAGGCTCTGCAGCACATTCCATTGGTCCTCTTGGCAGGTCCTAGAAGGGCAAAAGTGCTGTGGCCACTTCCTGTGCTGCTCCTATATAAACTGCGCATGACCGCACGGCCATGCGCTAGTATTGTCTAACAATTGTTGATGTGTGTATGTTGTGAGTGCAAGTCGTCCTTTGAAATCCCTTCCCTATTGAATGTCTGTTCGCGGAAGGTGTATGGCTGCTACCTAGCGCCCGACTTAGCCTACAGCACTAGACACACATCTCAGCGTCCTGTAGCTGTGCCTGCCAGTACGGCGCCGTGCGCCTGCCTTGCGCTTTCCATACCCGAGTCTGGGTGGTTAGTGGCGTCCGTTAGTGCGGCATCGCTCGCACTCTTGTGCACTTATACTTCTTAAAGTTCTCTACACACCCAGTTGCGGTGTTACGCCAGCAAGGGTCTAATCGGGCTCCAATCCCTTCTGGGGTTAAGTCCGCTGACCACTTGCTCGCGCACTAGTGCGGTACTGCGGTCCTGTGGATTAACAGGATCGCTTTCTTCACGCTGGGTGAGGTTTAACCCACGCGTGTATCCTTTAGTGTACCGCCATATTGTCCGTCTTGCTAGCTGCAGGGTCTTTTACCTGCACGGTGGACCTCGGACTGCGAACGCACCTAGTTTCGTACCATCTATACATGGTGCGTTCCGCCAGTCCTTAACAACGAGTTGGCGACTCTGGGTTCAGCACCTGTTCACACTCAGTCTATGTTTGGATGTGCTGATCAGGTTTTTTGAAATGTATTCTCTAGCCTTCTGATCGTGCACTCCCCGCCTCCTAGCTTCAGGTGTTTTAATTATAGTAGGTCCAATACCCCTCCACATAGAGAGAGAATTTGAGTCCAAGAAGAGGTTTTTACATGTACCCATTCAGATGGAGACGTTTATTCTCAGTGAGGTAGGTAAAACGTAGGACCTCGTATAAGAGAGATGCCTTAACGTGGCTACGAGGTACACATAAAATTGGCCATTTTTGTGCGCTAAAAGCTCTCATTTTTCATATTTCTAGTGCAGTAATGCAGTTCAAATTTCGTTTTTTCAAGTTTGCATGTTTTGGCGCTGCAGTGTGCTGCCCTATTTATTTAACTATATACGAGTTGGCGACTCTGGGTTCAGCACCTGTTCACACTCAGTCTATGTTTGGATGTGCAGATCAGGTTTTTTGAAATGTATTCTCTAGCCTTCTGATCGTGCACTCCCCGCCTCCTAGCTTCAGGTGTTTTAATTATAGTAGGTCCAATACCCCTCCACATAGAGAGAGAATTTGAGTCCAAGAAGAGGTTTTTACATGTACCCATTCAGATGGAGACGTTTATTCTCAGTGAGGTAGGTCAAACGTAGGACCTCGTATAAGAGAGATGCCTTAACGTGGCTACGAGGTACACATAAAATTGGCCATTTTTGTGCGCTAAAAGCTCTCATTTTTCATATTTCTAGTGCAGTAATGCAGTTCAAATTTCGTTTTTTCAAGTTTGCATGTTTTGGCGCTGCAGTGTGCTGCCCTATTTATTTAACTATATACGAGTTGGCGACTCTGGGTTCAGCACCTGTTCACACTCAGTTTATGTTTGGATGTGCAGATCAGGTTTTTTGAAATGTATTCTCTAGCCTTCTGATCGTGCACTCCCCGCCTCCTAGCTTCAGGTGTTTTAATTATAGTAGGTCCAATACCCCTCCACATAGAGAGAGAATTTGAGTCCAAGAAGAGGTTTTTACATGTACCCATTCAGATGGAGACGTTTATTCTCAGTGAGGTAGGTCAAACGTAGGACCTCGTATAAGAGAGATGCCTTAACGTGGCTACGAGGTACACATAAAATTGGCCATTTTTGTGCGCTAAAAGCTCTCATTTTTCATATTTCTAGTGCAGTAATGCAGTTCAAATTTCGTTTTTTCAAGTTTGCATGTTTTGGCGCTGCAGTGTGCTGCCCTATTTATTTAACTATATACGAGTTGGCGACTCTGGGTTCAGCACCTGTTCACACTCAGTCTATGTTTGGATGTGCAGATCAGGTTTTTTGAAATGTATTCTCTAGCCTTCTGATCGTGCACTCCCCGCCTCCTAGCTTCAGGTGTTTTAATTATAGTAGGTCCAATACCCCTCCACATAGAGAGAGAATTTGAGTCCAAGAAGAGGTTTTTACATGTACCCATTCAGATGGAGACGTTTATTCTCAGTGAGGTAGGTCAAACGTAGGACCTCGTATAAGAGAGATGCCTTAACGTGGCTACGAGGTACACATAAAATTGGCCATTTTTGTGCGCTAAAAGCTCTCATTTTTCATATTTCTAGTGCAGTAATGCAGTTCAAATTTCGTTTTTTCAAGTTTGCATGTTTTGGCGCTGCAGTGTGCTGCCCTATTTATTTAACTATATACGAGTTGGCGACTCTGGGTTCAGCACCTGTTCACACTCAGTCTATGTTTGGATGTGCAGATCAGGTTTTTTGAAATGTATTCTCTAGCCTTCTGATCGTGCACTCCCCGCCTCCTAGCTTCAGGTGTTTTAATTATAGTAGGTCCAATACCCCTCCACATAGAGAGAGAATTTGAGTCCAAGAAGAGGTTTTTACATGTACCCATTCAGATGGAGACGTTTATTCTCAGTGAGGTAGGTCAAACGTAGGACCTCGTATAAGAGAGATGCCTTAACGTGGCTACGAGGTACACATAAAATTGGCCATTTTTGTGCGCTAAAAGCTCTCATTTTTCATATTTCTAGTGCAGTAATGCAGTTCAAATTTCGTTTTTTCAAGTTTGCATGTTTTGGCGCTGCAGTGTGCTGCCCTATTTATTTAACTATATACGAGTTGGCGACTCTGGGTTCAGCACCTGTTCACACTCAGTCTATGTTTGGATGTGCAGATCAGGTTTTTTGAAATGTATTCTCTAGCCTTCTGATCGTGCACTCCCCGCCTCCTAGCTTCAGGTGTTTTAATTATAGTAGGTCCAATACCCCTCCACATAGAGAGAGAATTTGAGTCCAAGAAGAGGTTTTTACATGTACCCATTCAGATGGAGACGTTTATTCTCAGTGAGGTAGGTCAAACGTAGGACCTCGTATAAGAGAGATGCCTTAACGTGGCTACGAGGTACACATAAAATTGGCCATTTTTGTGCGCTAAAAGCTCTCATTTTTCATATTTCTAGTGCAGTAATGCAGTTCAAATTTCGTTTTTTCAAGTTTGCATGTTTTGGCGCTGCAGTGTGCTGCCCTATTTATTTAACTATATACGAGTTGGCGACTCTGGGTTCAGCACCTGTTCACACTCAGTCTATGTTTGGATGTGCAGATCAGGTTTTTTGAAATGTATTCTCTAGCCTTCTGATCGTGCACTCCCCGCCTCCTAGCTTCAGGTGTTTTAATTATAGTAGGTCCAATACCCCTCCACATAGAGAGAGAATTTGAGTCCAAGAAGAGGTTTTTACATGTACCCATTCAGATGGAGACGTTTATTCTCAGTGAGGTAGGTCAAACGTAGGACCTCGTATAAGAGAGATGCCTTAACGTGGCTACGAGGTACACATAAAATTGGCCATTTTTGTGCGCTAAAAGCTCTCATTTTTCATATTTCTAGTGCAGTAATGCAGTTCAAATTTCGTTTTTTCAAGTTTGCATGTTTTGGCGCTGCAGTGTGCTGCCCTATTTATTTAACTATATACGAGTTGGCGACTCTGGGTTCAGCACCTGTTCACACTCAGTCTATGTTTGGATGTGCAGATCAGGTTTTTTGAAATGTATTCTCTAGCCTTCTGATCGTGCACTCCCCGCCTCCTAGCTTCAGGTGTTTTAATTATAGTAGGTCCAATACCCCTCCACATAGAGAGAGAATTTGAGTCCAAGAAGAGGTTTTTACATGTACCCATTCAGATGGAGACGTTTATTCTCAGTGAGGTAGGTCAAACGTAGGACCTCGTATAAGAGAGATGCCTTAACGTGGCTACGAGGTACACATAAAATTGGCCATTTTTGTGCGCTAAAAGCTCTCATTTTTCATATTTCTAGTGCAGTAATGCAGTTCAAATTTCGTTTTTTCAAGTTTGCATGTTTTGGCGCTGCAGTGTGCTGCCCTATTTATTTAACTATATACGAGTTGGCGACTCTGGGTTCAGCACCTGTTCACACTCAGTCTATGTTTGGATGTGCAGATCAGGTTTTTTGAAATGTATTCTCTAGCCTTCTGATCGTGCACTCCCCGCCTCCTAGCTTCAGGTGTTTTAATTATAGTAGGTCCAATACCCCTCCACATAGAGAGAGAATTTGAGTCCAAGAAGAAGTTTTTACATGTACCCATTCAGATGGAGACGTTTATTCTCAGTGAGGTAGGTCAAACGTAGGACCTCGTATAAGAGAGATGCCTTAACGTGGCTACGAGGTACACATAAAATTGGCCATTTTTGTGCGCTAAAAGCTCTCATTTTTCATATTTCTAGTGCAGTAATGCAGTTCAAATTTCGTTTTTTCAAGTTTGCATGTTTTGGCGCTGCAGTGTGCTGCCCTATTTATTTAACTATATACGAGTTGGCGACTCTGGGTTCAGCACCTGTTCACACTCAGTCTATGTTTGGATGTGCAGATCAGGTTTTTTGAAATGTTAACGCAATACCAAGACACAGGTGTTTGTCTTAGTAAGCCTTATATTGGTCCAGGCTGATGCTCGCATGGGAGCATGCGGGGCCATCTGCAAAGCCTGATGTGGAGCATAGCAGAGGCTAGCGGACTGGAGGCAGGGAAGCAAGGCGCAGATCAAGGACAGGTGCATAACATAGTTTAGGAGAACTTGCAACAGAATGTCATAGAATTTTGAAAGCACCAACTGAGATCTCCTACCTCAGTAATGGGAATGTCTTCACTGAGTACAGATTTTGACCATGAATTGAGAATGAGTGATTAATTCCAGGAGGAGATAGAAGCAGATATGCAATATTACAAAATTGCTTCCTTTCATGTTCACTATTGATTAATGAAATAACAATTAGGCAATGTGTACAATTTCAGTATTTGCAGCAGGTTTCATTGCACCCAAAAACTTCATTTTTATGTGAATGTTTTCCCATTTATTTGAATATGTGAAAAACATTGCAAAAATGTTGAAATAATCAAAAGATTTGTAAAAATTCTTTGATGGTTCTAATCTGCAAGATAAAATAAAGAGCAACTTGTGCATGAGATTTCAAAAATGTTATTCATTTTGCTGGTACTGTAAAAAGCTGATTTTTCCTCGCTGTAAAAACACAAATAAAAAACTGCAAAAACCCAATGTGAACAACCCCTTATAACATCAGTTGATCCTGCGCTTCCAAAGCTGAAACTCACAGGGAGTTTCTACTAAGGGCGAGCTGATATTGCTTTTTCTAAACTGTGTATCAGTGATATCATGCACCACACGTAGCTGGCACACCTCTGAGCCACTGTGGAAGAGGACACTGCACGACATGGGAGAGGGCGTAGGTAAGAGGAATCGTTTGTTTTAGAAAAATATGTTGGAGAAGAGCAGAGGACATTATTACTAGAAGGGACACAGGATCGGGGACACTATTACTGGATAGGGATGGGGAAAGTATATCAGGAAGGGGCGCAGGATGGCGGATATTATATCTGGATGGGGAAATTATACCAGGAAAGAGCCCAGGATAGAGGACATTGTTATAGAATGAAGACCAGGATGGGGACATTATTAAATATAGAGGTAAGGATGGATGGCATTATTATAGGAAAGGGTCCAGGATGGGGAACATTAATAAAGGAGCCAGGATGGGGGATATTATTATAGGAAAAAGCCCAGGATGGGGGACATATATTACTGGATAGGGCTCAGGATGGGGAAAATAATATCAGGAAGGGGCCCAGGATGGTGGATATTATACCTGGATGGGAAGATTATACCAGGAAGGAGCCTAAGATAGGGGGCATTATTATTGGATGAAGACCAGGATGGGGACTGTTATGAACAGGTGATTCAGAACCACAATGGACCTAGTGGTTAAGAGCACACAAGTGACCTGATAGTTACTAACATAGGACGAGCTCTGAGACGTGGGAACTCTGCTGACCGCAATCCCTAATCCTATCATACCACACTAGAGGTAGCCATGGATTGCGCCTAACGCTCCCTATGCAACTCGGCACAGCCTGAGAAACTAGCTAGCCCTGAAGATAGAAAAATAAGCCTACCTTGCCTCAGAGAAATTCCCCAAAGGAAAAGGCAGCCCCCCACATATAATGACTGTGAGTTAAGATGAAAATACAAACACAGAGATGAAATAGATTTTAGCAAAGTGAGGCCCGACTTACTGAACAGACCGAGGATAGGAAAGATAGCTTTGCGGTCAACACAAAAACCTACAAACAACCACGCAGAGGGGCAAAAAGACCCTCCGCACCGACTAACGGTACGGAGGTGCTCCCTCTACGTCTCAGAACTTCCAGCAAGCAAGAAAAACCAATATAGCAAGCTGGACAGAAAATATAGCAACCAAAAGTAACTCAAGCAAAACTTAGCTTATGCAGGGCAGACAGGCCACAAGAACGATCCAGGAGAAAGCAAGACCAATACTGGAACATTGACTGGAGGCCAGGAACAAAGAACTAGGTGGAGTTAAATAGAGCAGCACCTAACGACTTAACCTCGTCACCTGAGGAAGGAAACTCAGAAGCCGCAGCCCCACTCACATCCACCAGAGCCGTAGTACCACTCATGACCACAGGAGGGAGCTTGACCACAGAATTCACAACAGGGGACATTATTAAATATAGGGGTAAGGAAGGAGGGCATTATTATAGGAATGGGCACAGAATGGGGAACATTAAAAAATAAAGGATCCCTGGATGAGGCACATTATTACTGGAAGGGGCTCAGGATGGTGGATATTATACATGGATGGGGAAATTATACCAGGAAGGAGCCCAGGATAGAGGACATTGTTATAGGATGAAGACCAGGATGGGGACATTATTAAATATAGGGGTAAGGATGGAGGGCATTATTATAGGACAGGGTCCAGGATGGGGACATCAGTAAATAATGAAGCCAGGATGGAGGACATTATTATAGGAAAAAGCCCAGGATGGGGGACACTATTATTGGATAGGGCTCAGGATGAGGAAAATAATATCAGGAAGGGGCCCAGTATGGTGGAAATTAAACCTGGATGGGGACATTATACCAGGAAAGAGCCTAAGATAGGGGACATTATTATTGGATGAAGACCTGGATGGGGACATTATTAAATATAGGTGTAAGGAAGGAGGGCATTATTATAGGAAGGGGCCCAGAATGGTGAACATTAAAAAGTAAAGGAGCCCTGGATGGGGCACATTATTACTGGAAGGGGCTCAGGATGGTGGATATTACACCAGGATGGGGCCCATGATTGGGGATATTAATACAGGAAAGGACCAGGATGGAGGATAATATTACTTGAAGAAGCCTAGGATGGGGGAAATTATTAGAGAAAAAAAAAGAAAATTATTGCATGGGGTGGCGGAAATGTATGTCTTTATAGGATCAATAACGCTACAAGGGTCCATATAACTCACCAACATGCAGTTCGTGGCTAGGTCCAATGTTTGCATTGGGTCCAAATGGACTCTAGTTACACCATATATTCAAGGTAAATTGATTTTGTTATCAAAAAGATTTTTTTTTTTTTTTTTTTAAAGTTCAAGCTAATAAAAACAATAAAAGATTCATCCTTCCTGATCCCACATTCTGACACTTGGTCCCTGCTGGTCTCTACTTCCTGGTCCCATCTCCACACACAAGGAAGAGGCAGAATTACCTGCTCAGCCAATCACAGGCAAAGGCGGGGCACTACTGAGACCAGTGATTGGTTGATCAGGGAGTAGAGACTGGCGGGATGCAGAAAAGTCTTTGAACGGGAGCAGAGGTGGGTCATTGGGGTCAATTCTAAAGGGTCTAAACCCTTTTAAAAACATCGCTATCCCTTAGACAATTCCTGAAAAAATGAATCTAGGGAAGGCAACATTTTAAGAGAAATTTTCAAATGTATGTAAAAGAAAAATACGAGAGTTCCAAGTATACAATCAGCTGTCACTCATCTCATTATTCATCTGTCCATAATAGGCGCCTGTTCACAATCATCACAGTGACACAAGATTGAAAAGTCTAAAAAAAAAAAAAACCCTGATACATTGTAATGTGTTTCTAGTTTGTATTTTCCTTCTGCAGCTCAATCGGTCTTCGAGATGAAAAAAAAAAAAGCCTGCTTTATGCTAAATTATAGAAAGAGAAAGGAAGAGGCCTTAATGGTTCGTTTTTGCCAAAACAGGTTATGGTTTAGTAGAGCAAGGAGCAAAAACATTTGTTGAATATCACCATGGGACATCCGTGCTAGGTAAATTCCTCGCAGAATGAATTCCCCGAGGCCTCCAGCTCTCGGTGTTAAGGTTACACTTGCTTGACTCTGTCATGTCAAGCTACAACTCTCTAAGTATAATTGTTCTTTTCTCCTTTCCTTAAGTCCTGAGTCTCTTGGAAATCAGACAGTATGAAAATAATGCAGTGTTCACAGTTTTTAGAATACACTTGTGAAGAGGTGCGCTCCTTGTATTCGACGTGTGTTGTAAAATTTAAACGCTTGCTGGAAATTGGGTTTTTACTGTCGGATCCCAACCTAGAAAAATGGAAAAAAGGTGGAAAAAATGACTCATTTATGCAAATATCGTCATAATCTCGTATTCTAAGTACGATGGGATCGGCCCAGCTTAGACAACCCCTCCCCGTATAATACATCCATACTTCCTCCCATGATCATTGGGATCCACCACTAGGATCCCTTGTAAATAGATGTGATCTGTAGTTGAGATGATGAGTGTTTATTTATGTATTTATTTATTTGCAAAATTAAAGGGCTTCTTCAACTTTGGAGACAATATTTTTTTTTACTTAAATGCATTTATTTGGGGCTAAAAAATCATTTTTGATATTGGTTTTCAAAAAATTTATTGCATCAATTGGCTTTTACAGGCTCTTTGTATTCAACATTGATGTGGTCTTCTTTGGTCATACATCAGGTTAGAGGGACTCAGAAAAAGACAGATAAAAGAGATATAAACTTCCTGTCTGATCGTCATAGCGAGATTACTGATGGATTCTCAGTAGTGTTGAGCATTCCGATACCGCAAGTATCGGGTATCGGCCGATATTTGCGGTATCGGAATTCCGATACTGAATTCCGATACTTCCCGCGTATCGGATACCGGAATCGGAAGTTCCCAGAATTCAAATTGAACGCAGCAGCCAATGAGGAATGAATGAAAGTGTGGGCACATCCTGTTTAGCATGGTGGGCATGTAAGTACTGGCAAGGCTGGGATTGGCTGCTGAAATGATGTCACTCTGCACTATAAAAAAGCGCTGCCGCCATTTTGCGCTCACTCTGCTGTGATTTCAGTTAGGGACAGGACGCTGTGTTCTAACTGAGGGCCAGTTGAGCTAGCTAATTGCTTTATTTTCCTTTCCAAAGGCTAATTTAGCAAAACGCTGTGTGTTCTTCACTGTTCACCTTGCTCTTGCCTTGCAGCGCTGTTTTAACAGCGTTCTGCAAGGTCTCTGTGTGTGTGTGTGTGCAGCTCACTCTGTAGTCTGTGTGCAGCCATATACCCGGTTGTATTCAGCTCAGGGGGGGTTCACACTGCCTCACACAGTTGTTCTTTTTTGCTCTTAGTGCAGCCTGCTGCACATTTTTTCTCAAATTTCCTATTAGTGTTTTTCCACCAGTCTCCAGCTCTATTGTGGAAAAACACTACATAGGATAACCTAGAGGGGGGTTTTTGGGCCTTGCAGCGCCGTTTACGGCTGTCTGCACGGTCTCCGTGTGAGCCCAGCTCGCCCTGTAGTCTGTGTGCAGCCATAGCCGGTTGGATTCAGCTCAGGGTTCGTTACTGGCTCATACCTTGAGAAAAATTTTCCTTTTTTTCAAATAGTGCAGCCTGTTTAAAATTTGAAAAAAAAAATTCCTATTAGTGTCTTTCCACTCGTATCCAGCTAAATAGTGGAAAAACACTATATAGGATAACCTAGAGGAGGGTTTTTTGGCCTTGCAGCGCCGTTTACGGCTGTCTGCACGGTCTCCGTGTGAGCCCAGCTCGCCCTGTAGTCTGTGTGCAGCCATAGCCGGTTGGATTCAGCTCAGGGTTCGTTACTGGCTCATACCTTGAGAAAAATTTTCCTTTTTTTCAAATAGTGCAGCCTGTTTAAAATTTGAAAAAAAAAATTCCTATTAGTGTCTTTCCACTCGTATCCAGCTAAATAGTGGAAAAACACTATATAGGATAACCTAGAGGAGGGTTTTTTGGCCTTGCAGCGCCGTTTACGGCTGTCTGCACGGTCTCCGTGTGAGCCCAGCTCGCCCTGTAGTCTGTGTGCAGCCATAGCCGGTTGGATTCAGCTCAGGGTTCGTTACTGGCTCATACCTTGAGAAAAATTTTCCTTTTTTTCAAATAGTGCAGCCTGTTTAAAATTTGAAAAAAAAAATTCCTATTAGTGTCTTTCCACTCGTATCCAGCTAAATAGTGGAAAAACACTATATAGGATAACCTAGAGGAGGGTTTTTTGGCCTTGCAGCGCCGTTTACGGCTGTCTGCACGGTCTCCGTGTGAGCCCAGCTCGCCCTGTAGTCTGTGTGCAGCCATAGCCGGTTGGATTCAGCTCAGGGTGCGTTACTGCCTCATACCTTGAAAAACAATTTCCTTTTTTTCAAATAGTGCAGCCAGTTTAAAATTTGAAAAAAAAAATTCCTATTAGTGTCTTTCCACTTGTATCCAGCTAAATAGTGGAAAAACACTATATAGGATAACCTAGAGGAGGGTTTCTTGGCCTTGCAGCGCCGTTTACGGCTGTCTGCACGGTCTCCGTGTGATTTAAACTAGCTCTGTAGCCCGATCTGCACCAAAAAAAAGGTTAAGTTCACCAAACACAACTTACACTTGTGTAGGCCACATTTGAAAAATAATAAAGTTTAGTCCACAATTTACAACATTAGTGTTTCTTACACCTGTTAGGAGGAGCATTACAGGAATAAGCACACTAAGGCCTTAGTACTTTTCTGCTTATCTTTATCTGTCAACCAAGATGAAGAGGGCAGGGAGTAAGGCACGTGGGCGTGGGCGCGGAGCAGGGAGAGGAGCAGGGAGAGGACGTGGTGATTCTGTGCCTGCTGCGGGCGCCGGTGACTCGTCGTCACTCAGTTTCAGCAGGGAACAGTCCTTCATGCGCAGCTTTGTCGGAGAGCGCCGTGCACCGCTGCTGCGTGAAGACCAAATTGAAGCCGTTGTCGGGTGGATGGCAGCTAACGCCTCGGCATCGACTTCAGTTAGTGCCACATCCTCTCAGGCACAGAGCACTGGAGAGCAGCCATCTGTCTCTTCACCACCTGCCAAATTGGCCAGGCAGTCAGAGAGCCCAGGACAGGAGCCGTCTCTACTTCTGTTCTCTGAATCTCTTGGCTTGGAAACAGGGGGCCAGCCAAGCAGCATTGGAGAAATGGAAGAAGAGGCAGTGTGCAGTGATGCCCAACACCTTTTTCTCTCTGACTCTGAAGAGGCAGGTGGGCCAGTGCCTCCGGTGACCACAGCGCAGTACGCATCTGATGATGAAACTCAGGTGCCGCTTTCTCGTGCGTACTGTGCTGCTGAGACTACCCAGGAGGAGCAGTTGGTGGCAGAGGGTAGTGGAGATGATGAGGTCCTTGACCCATCGTGGCGTGAGGAACAGGAAGGTGGTGGGAGCAGCTCAGAGGAAGAGCTTCCTCTTACGGGCCAAAGAGGGAGAGGGAGGGGGAAGACTGCGGAGCCTGTAGCCTCCACTTTGGCACCCGTTAGGAGCCTGTCTCTTTCCAAAGCCAAAAAGGGCGCTCCCAAGACTTGCAGTGCCTGGTCCTTTTTTGACACAGTTGCAGATGACATTTGTTTTGTCAAATGCAAGCTGTGTCATCATAAAGTAAAAAGAGGGAAAAATGTCAGCAACCTCAATACCACAAATATGTGGAAACATGTGCGGACCAGGCACGCGGTGGAGTTACAGAAACACACTGAAGATGTAGGCCAACCAACAGCGGCAGCTACCACCTCTTCAGCTCGTGTTGCCTCTTCCTCCAGCTCACGCACAGCTGGTTTGGCTTCCTCCCAGAGACCTTGTGTAATTCCACCCACAGCACCACCTTCCCAGTCATCCTCACACTCCCAGTCTACTCTACAGCCATCGGTAGTACAGGCATGGGAGAAAAGGCGGGCATTCTCGGCCAACCACCCCCGAGCACAGGCTCTGAATGCAGGCATTGCCAAACTGTTGTCCCTGGAAATGCTCTCGTTCAGGCTGGTGGAGACTGACAGCTTCCGTGACTTGATGGCATTGGCAGTCCCACAGTACAAGGTGCCCAGCCGCTTTTACTTCAGCAGGCAGGCTGTCCCTGCCCTGCACAGGCATGTTGAGGCAAACATAAAACATGCGCTACTGAACGCCGTCAGTAGCAAGGTCCACCTCACCACCGATGCGTGGACCAGTCAGCATGGACAGGGGCGATATGTTTCCCTCACTGCCCATTGGGTTAATGTTGTTGAGCCAGGTACAGATCGTGCGAGTGGCGCAGGACGTGTCCTGCCCACTCCAAGGATTGCAGGAATCCAGTCTGTACGCATCGACTCCTCCTCTTACACCAGTTCCTCTGATTCCTCTCTGCAGGATCCGTCACAGTCCACCCCCACATGGACCCGTGAACGTTTACCTATGACCGACATGAGCACAGCCGTGGCCAAACGTCAGCAGGCCGTCTTGAAACTAGTTTCATTGGGGCATCGAAGCCACACAGCGCAGGAGCTCTGGAATGCCATAAAGCAGGAGAGCGATGTGTGGTTACTGCCAGCGAATCTCCAGCCAGGCATGGTAGTGTGTGACAATGGCCGAAATCTGGTGGCAGCTTTGGCCCTTGGCAACCTCACTCACATCCCATGTCTGGCACATGTGCTCAATTTGGTTGTGCAGAGTTTTCTGAGGGACTATCCGGATCTTGATGCCCTGCTGCACAAGGTCCGCCTAGAGTGTGCTCACTTGCGGCGTTCCAGCTTGGCCAGATCCCGCATTGCTGCTCTGCAGCGCCGATTCCGCCTTCCGGAACACCGCATCATATGTGACCTACCTACCCGGTGGAATTCCACGTTACATATGTTGGAGCGGTTGTGTGAGCAGCAGCAAGCAGTTATGGAGTACCAGCTGCATCAGGCGCAAAGAAGTCGCAGTCAGCGCCGATCAGACTTCACAACCACAGAGTGGGCCACTATGAAGGACGTCTGCCAGGTTTTGCGTCCTTTTGATTATTCCACGCGGATGGCAAGTGCAGATGATGCACTAGTCAGCATGACTGTCCCCCTTATCTGCCTGCTTCAGCAAACTTTGCAAGGGTTAAGGGATGATGTGGTGGAAGAGGTGGAGGATGAGGAGTCACCTTTTCCATCAGCTTCTGGAGAGTCAGCGCCACGTGGTTCCTCACAAAGGGGTACGCAGGGGCCAATTTGTGAGGAGGATGAGGAGGAGTCAATGGAGGAGGAAGAGCTCCGTCCAGAGGAGGGAGCGACACAATTGTCCAGTGGTCAGTGTGTACAGCGAGGGTGGGGTGATGACGAGCGGGCAGAGATCATGTCTCAAGCAGGGGACAGCGTTTCTGGGCCGGTTGGCACTCTGCAGCACATGGTGGATTTCATGCTGCAGTGCCTGAGAAACGACCGCCGCATCGACCACATTCTCAACATGCCTGATTATTGGGTGTTCACCCTCCTCGATCCTCGCTACCGGGACAACGTCCAAAACCTCATCCCTGCGTTGACCCGGGAGCGTAAATTGCGGGAGTACCACGACACACTGGTGAATTCCATCATCTTCTCCTGTCCAACTGAGAGGAGTGCTGCTAGTGCTTTACAAAGCAGCTCAGTGCGTCGAGGCAGTGGGGGAGGCTCTGCCCAAAGAGGGAGCAGAAGCAGTGCCTCTGCCCAAGGCAAGCCCAGTATGGCACAACTCTGGCACACTTTTGTGTGCCCGCCCCAAATGTCTACACCATCACCGGCGGCTCCAGTCAGCAGGAGGCAACGGTTCCGTCAGATGGTGACAGACTACATGGCTTGCCCTCTTACTGTACTCCCAGACAGCTCTTCCCCGTTCAAGTTTTGGGTCTCTAAGCTGGATACATGGCCAGAGCTAAGCCAGTATGCATTGGAGGTGCTGGCTTGCCCTGCGGCTAGTGTCTTATCGGAACGTGTCTTTAGTGCCGCAGGTGGTGTACTAACAGACCGTCGCATGCGACTATCCTCCGATAACGTTGACCGGCTTACTTTCCTGAAAATGAACCAGGCCTGGATCTCGCAGGAATTTGCCACTCCTCTGCCTGATTAAGTAATTGGGTGTCATCCAGGTCTCCTGCTGTGTTCATCTTTCTACCACCTGAACTGCTATTCCTGGGCTCCAACACCGCCAGTTGCGGCTCAGAAGTGCAGGCTGCACAGTAAAAACATACGACCCAGTGTTATTGGGTTTCAGTAACGTCAGCTGATCCCCAGCTGTGTAGCCGGCAATGTGTCCTGCGACCGCCACGCTGGCACAACAACCTAAATGTAAGGGAACCTGTCCCCCCCCCCCCCCCCCCGTCGTTTGTTACTGAAAGAGCCATCTTGTGCAGCAGTAATGCTGCACAAGGAAAAGGTAGCTCTTTTTTTTTAGCTCTTTGCACACGCAGAACTTAACACTTATAAAATGTGTTCACTGATACCGTTATACCGTCCCGGAGCTGGGACTTTCCTTCGTAATGTGACGCAGCACAGCCGTCATTCCTACCCCCTTGGTGCCATGCGCTGCCTCCTCAGCGTTGTTTTAAGCTGTCACGGAGCCTGCGCTGTTCTGTTATCCCTTGGGCATGCCCTATTTGCGCTGCCTGTCTTCTGACATAATTTGGTGTCAGGCTGGCTGCGCCTGTGCGGCCGCGGTGCCCGAGATCCCGCCTCGCAGTGTCTTCTGATTGAGTCACACTGCGGGCCTGGGATCCATGGGCATGCGCAGTGCATATCTTCCCCTCGGGCTCTCGCTCATTTCCCTCCGCCTTCTTTAGACTGTGCGCCGTCAGCTGATCCCTAGCATGCCACGGCCGTGACACCGCACAGTCTGAAGAAGAGGGAAGGAGGGGAGTGAGAGTCGAGGTTATGCACTGTGCATGCCCATGGTTCCAAGGCCCGCAGTGGGATTACGTTAGATGAGACTGCGAGGTGGGATCTGGAGCAGCGTGGACGCACAGGCACTGACAGCCTGACACCAAATTATGTCAGAAGACAGGCAGCGCTAATTGGGCATGGCCAAGGGCTAACAGAACAGCGCAGGCTCCGTGGCAGCTTAAAACAACGCTGAGGAGGCAGCGCACGGCATCAAGGGGATAGGAATGACAGCTGTGCTGTGTCCCATTACGAAGGAAATTCGCACCTCCGGAACGGTTTAACGGTATAAAGGGACACATTTTTAGTGTTTACTTCGGTGTTTGCAAGGAGCATAATTAAAAGAGCAACCTTTTCCTTTTGCATCCTTAGTGCTGCACAACATGGCTCTTTCAGCTACAAACGTCTTGGGGGGGGGGGGTAAAGGTTTCCTTTCAACTTGCTCCAATCAGGCTTCGGCCTACACTCTGTTCCTCTGCTCCTCCTGCTGTCCCTGGGCTCTAACACCGCCAGTTGGTGCCTGGAAGTGCTGTGTGCACAGTCAACAGTCGCTCCTCTGTTATTGGGGTTCAGTAACGTCAGCTGATCCCCAGCTGTGTGTGCGGCAATACCTCCAATCTGCTCCTCCTGCTGTCCCTGGGCTCTAACACCGCCAGTTGGTGCCTGGAAGTGCTGTGTGCACAGTCAACAGTCGCTCCTCTGTTATTGGGGTTCAGTAACGTCAGCTGATCCCCAGCTGTGTATCCGGCAACGTGTCATGCGACCGCCACGCTGGCACAACTAAAATGTAAGGGGACCTGTCCCCCCCCCCCCTAGGCGTTTGTTACTGAAAGAGCCACCATGTGCAGCACTAATACTGCACAAGGGAAAGGTCGCTCTTGAAATTATGCTCCTTGCAAACGCTGAACTACACACTCATGTAATGTGTCCCCTCACACCGTCCAACCGTCCCGGAGGTGGGACTTTCCTTTGTAATGTGACACAGCACAGCCGTCATTGCTACCCCCTTGGCACCGTGCGCTGCCTCCTTAGCGTTGTTTGATTCCGTCATGGACCCTGCGCTGTTATGTTATCCCTTGGCCATGCACAGTTTGCGCTGCCCGTCCTCTGACATCATTTGTTGTCGTCCTGGCTGCGCCTGTGCGTCCACGCTGCCCGAAATCACACCTCGCAGTGTCGTCTAATGTGATCCCACAGTGGGCCTGGTATCCATGGCCATGCGCAGTGCATATACTAGCCTCTCACTCCCCTTCTTCACGCTTCTTCAGACTAGGCGGCGTCAGCTGATCCCTAATAGCATGCCACGGCCGTGACGCCGCACAGTCTGAAGAAGCAGGAAGGAGGTGAGTGAGAGGCGATGATATGCACTGCGCATGCCCATGGATCCCTGGCCCGCAGTGGGACTACATTAGATGACACTGCAAGGTTGGATCTCGGGCAGCTTGGACGCACAGGCACTGCCAGCCTGACACCTACATGATGTCAGAAGACGGGCACCGCTAACTGTGCATGGCCAAGGGATAACATTACAGTGCGGGCTCCGTGACAGAACCAAACAACGTTGAGGAGGTGGTGCCCGGCACCAAGGGGGTTGGAATGACGGCTGTGCTGTGTCACATTACAAAGGAAAGTCCCACTTCCGGGATGGTTTGACGGTGTGAGGGGACACATTATATGAGTGTGTACTTCAGCGTTTGCAAGGAGCATAATTTTCGGAGCCACCATTTTCCATGTGCAGTATTACTGCTGTACAAGATGGCTCTTTCAGCAACAAATGCCTGGGGGGGGGGGTTAAAGGTTCCCTTTCAACTTGCTCCACTGCAGGCTTCGGCCTACACTCTGCTCCTCTTTGATTCCCTGGGTTTCAACACTGTCAGTTGCCACCTGGAAGTGTTGTCTACACAGAAAAAAACACTAGGTGATGTGTCAGTGGGGTTCAGCACCGCCAGCTGTTCCCCTGCTGTGTAGTCGGCAACGTGTCCAGCACAAGCCACGCTGGCACAACAGAACAAAAGCTGCCACCAGTGCAGGCTTCGGCCTACACTCTGCTCCTCTCCTCCTCCTGCTGACCCTGGGCTCAAACACCGCTAGTTTTTGCCCGGAAGTGCTAGCTGCACAGAGAAAAACACCAGCCAATGTGTTAGTGGGGTTCAGCAACGCCAGCTGTTCCCCTGCTGTGTAGCCGGCAACGTGACCTGCAAACGCCATGCAGGCACAGGAACTGAAATTAAAAGGGAACCTGGCCCCACCCCCCCAGGTGTTTCTATGTATAACAGCCACCTAGTACAGCAGTACTGCTGCATTTGTACAAGGTGGCTGACTTTTTCTCCTTGCCCACGTGGAACTCAACACGTACAAAATGTGTCTCATTGAGACCATTCCACTGTCCCTGAGGTGTGACTTTCCTTTGTAATGATACGCAGCACCCCCCTTGGTAGCGTTTCCCGTCTTTTGTCATCATGGTTAGCTGGCTGCGCCTGTGCATCCGCCCTGCTAGAAACAACGCCCCTCGTTGTCATATTTATTTTGTCAGCGAGGGTGTGGTTTATGGGCACGAGCAGTGCATATGTTCGCCTGTCTTAACTCATCTCCTTCCGCCTTCTTCAGACTGTGCGGCCTCCTGGCCGTGGTAGGCGATAAGGGATCAGCTGAGGCCGCCCAGTCTGGAGCAGGTGTAAGGACATGTGTAAGCGGCAAACCTATTTACTGCACAAGGCCACGAATCCCAGCCACGCAGTGTGATTTTTTGAAAACACACTGTGGGTCTGGGATTCATGTCCATCGCTAACCGCAACGGCCGACATGAAATGAGGTCAGAAGACAGGAAGCGCTCACAGCGCATGGCCAAGGGATCACAATAGCGCAGACTCCTGTACAGCAAATAACAACGCTCAGGAATCTGCGCCCAGTACCTAGGTGCAAATTTTGACACCTGTGCTGCGTCTCGTTAAAAAGACAAGTCACGCCTCCACAACTGTTTGACAGTATAATGGGCTAAATAGTGTACGTGTTTTAGTCAGCGTGTGCAAGGAGCAAAACAAATAGAGCAACCTTTTACTTGTGCAGCATTAATGCTGCACAAGGTGTGGCTCTTGTACCTTGCAACACCTGAGGGGGGGGTTAAAGGTAACCTTTGAAATTGGTTCAACTAGGCTTCGGCCTACACTCTGCTCCTCTACTCCTCCTGCTGACCCTGGGCTCAAACACCGCTAGTTTTTGCCCGGAAATGCTAGCTGCACAGAGAAAAACACCAGCCAATGTGTTAGTGGGGTTCAGCACCGCCAGCTGTTCCCCTGCTGTGTAGTCGGCAACGTGTCCAGCACAAGCCACGCTGGCACAACAGAACAAAAGCTGCCACCAGTGCAGGCTTCGGCCTACACTTTGCTCCTCTCCTCCTCCTGCTGACCCTGGGCTCAAACAACGCCAGTTTCTGCCCGGACATGCTAGCTGCACAGAGAAAAACACCAGCCAATGTGTTAGTGGGGTTCAGCACCGCCTGCTGTTCCCCCGCTGTGTAGCCGGCATCGTGTCCAGCACAAGCCACGCTGGCACAACCGACCAAAAGCTGCCACCAGTGCAGGCTTCGGCCTACACTTTGCTCCTCTCCTCCTCCTCCTGCTGACCCTGGGCTCTAACACCGCTAGTTTTTGCCCGGACATGCAATCTGCACAGAGAAAAACACCAGTCAATGTGTCAGTGGGGTTCAGCAACGCCAGCTGTTCCCCTGCTGTGTAGCTTGCAACGTGACCTGCAAACGCCACGCAGGCACATGAACTGAAATTGAAGGGAGCCTGCCCCCCACCCACAGGTGTTTCTATGTATATCAGCCACCTTGTACAGCAGTACTGCTGCATTTGTACAAGGTGGCTGACTTTTTCTCCTTGCCCACGTGGAACTCAACACGTACAAAATGTGTCTCATTACAGACCATTACAATGTCCCTGAGGTGTGACTTTCCTTTGTAATGACACGCAGCACCACCCTTGTTAGCGCTGCCCGTCTTTTGACATCATTGGTTAGCTGGCTGCGCCTGTGCATCTCCCCTGCTCGAAACAACGGCCCTCGGTGTCTTATTTTTTTGGACAGCGAGGGTGTGATTGATGGGCATGTGCAGTGCATATGTTTGCCTGTGTTCACTCATCTCCTTCCGCCTTCTTCAGACTGTGCGGCCTCCTGGCCGTGGTAGGCGATAAGGGATCAGCTGAGGCCGCCCAGTCTGGAGCAGGTGTAAGGACATGTGTAAGCGGCAAACCTATTTACTGCACAAGGCCACGAATCCCAGCCACGCAGTGTGATTTTTTGAAAACACACTGTGGGTCTGGGATTCATGTCCATCGCTAACCGCAACGGCCGACATGAAATGAGGTCAGAAGACAGGAAGCGCTCACAGCGCATGGCCAAGGGATCACAATAGCGCAGACTCCTGTACAGCAAATAACAACGCTCAGGAATCTGCGCCCAGTACCTAGGTGCAAATTTTGACACCTGTGCTGCGTCTCGTTAAAAAGACAAGTCACGCCTCCACAACTGTTTGACAGTATAATGGGCTAAATAGTGTACGTGTTTTAGTCAGCGTGTGCAAGGAGCAAAACAAATAGAGCAACCTTTCACTTGTGCAGCATTAATGCTGCACAAGGTGTGGCTCTTGTACCTTGCAACACCTGAGGGGGGGGTTAAAGGTAACCTTTGAAATTGGTTCAACTAGGCTTCGGCCTACACTCTGCTCCTCTACTCCTCCTGCTGACCCTGGGCTCAAACACCGCTAGTTTTTGCCAGGAAATGCTAGCTGCACAGAGAAAAACACCAGCCAATGTGTTAGTGGGGTTCAGCACCGCCAGCTGTTCCCCTGCTGTGTAGTCGGCAACGTGTCCAGCACAAGCCACGCTGGCACAACAGAACAAAAGCTGCCACCAGTGCAGGCTTCGGCCTACACTTTGCTCCTCTCCTCCTCCTGCTGACCCTGGGCTCTAACAACGCCAGTTTCTGCCCGGACATGCTAGCTGCACAGAGAAAAACACCAGCCAATGTGTTAGTGGGGTTCAGCACCGCCTGCTGTTCCCCCGCTGTGTAGCCGGCATCGTGTCCAGCACAAGCCACGCTGGCACAACCGACCAAAAGCTGCCACCAGTGCAGGCTTCGGCCTACACTTTGCTCCTCTCCTCCTCCTCCTGCTGACCCTGGGCTCTAACACCGCTAGTTTTTGCCCGGACATGCAATCTGCACAGAGAAAAACACCAGTCAATGTGTCAGTGGGGTTCAGCAACGCCAGCTGTTCCCCTGCTGTGTAGCTTGCAACGTGACCTGCAAACGCCACGCAGGCACATGAACTGAAATTGAAGGGAGCCTGCCCCCCACCCACAGGTGTTTCTATGTATATCAGCCACCTTGTACAGCAGTACTGCTGCATTTGTACAAGGTGGCTGACTTTTTCTCCTTGCCCACGTGGAACTCAACACGTACAAAATGTGTCTCATTACAGACCATTACAATGTCCCTGAGGTGTGACTTTCCTTTTTAATGACACGCAGCACCCCCATTGTTAGCGCTGCCCGTCTCCTGACATCATTGGTTGGCTGGCTGTGCCTGTGCGTCCCCCTGCCCGACACAACGCCCCCCGTTGTCTCATATATTTTGACTGCGAGGGTGTGATTGATGGGCACGAGCAGTGCATATGTTCCCCTGTCTTCACTCCCCTCCTTCCACCTTCTTCTGACTGTGCGGCCTCATGGCCGCGGCATGCGATAAGGGATCAGCTGAGGCCGCCCAGTCTGAAGCAGGTGTAAGGACATGTGTGAGCGGCGAACATATTTACTGCACAAGGCCACGAATCCCAGCACCGCAGTGTGACTTTAGGAAAAGCCACTGTGGGTCTGGGATTTATGGCCATCGTTAACCGCACCGGCCAACATGAAATGAGGTCATGAGACGGCCTGCACTAACAGGGTATTGCCAAGGGATAACACAAGAGCGCAGTTTCCTGTACTGCAAATAACAACGGTAAGGAATCTGCGCACAGCACCTAGGTGTAAATTTGTACACCTGTGCTGCGTCTCCTTAAAAAGACTAGTAGTCACGCCTCCACTACTGTTTGACAGTATAATGGGCTAAATAGTGTACGTGTTTAATTCAGCGTGTGCAAGGAGCAAAATTAAATAGAGCAACCTTTGACTTGTGCATCATTAATGCTGTTCAAGGTGTGGCTCTTGTACCTTGCAACACCTGAGGGGGGGGGTTAAAGGTAACCTTTGAAATTGGTTCAACTAGGCTTCGGCCTACACTCTGCTCCTCTACTCCTCCTGCTGACCCTGGGCTCAAACACCGCTAGTTTTTGCCCGGAACGGCTAGCTGCACAGAGAAAAACACCAGCCAATGTGTTAGTGGGGTTCAGCAACGCCAGCTGTTCCCCTGCTGTGTAGTCGGCAACGTGTCCAGCACAAGCCACGCTGGCACAACTGACCAAAAGCTGCCACCAGTGCAGGCTTCGGCCTACACTTTGCTCCTCTCCTCCTCCTGCTGACCCTGGGCTCAAACAACGCCAGTTTCTGCCCGGACATGCTAGCTGCACAGAGATAAACACCAGCCAATGTGTTAGTGGGGTTCAGCACCGCCAGCTGTTCCCCTGCTGTGTAGCTGGCAACGTGTCCTGCAAACGCCACGCAGGCACATGAACTGAAATTGAAGGGAGCCTGCCCCCCACCCCCCCAGGTGTTTCTATGTATAACAGCCACCTTGTACAGCAGTACTGCTGCATTTGTACAAGGTGGCTGACTTTTTCTCCTTGCACACGTGGAACTCAACAAGTACAAAATGTGTCTCATTACAGACCATTACAATGTCCCTGAGGTGTGACTTTCCTTTTTAATGACACGCAGCACCCCCATTGTTAGCGCTGCCCGTCTCCTGACATCATTGGTTGGCTGGCTGTGCCTGTGCGTCCCCCTGCCCGACACAACGCCCCCCGTTGTCTCATATATTTTGACTGCGAGGGTGTGATTGATGGGCACGAGCAGTGCATATGTTCCCCTGTCTTCACTCCCCTCCTTCCGCCTTCTTCTGACTGTGCGGCCTCATGGCCGCGGCATGCGATAAGGGATCAGCTGAGGCCGCCCAGTCTGAAGCAGGTGTAAGGACATGTGTGAGCGGCGAACATATTTACTGCACAAGGCCACGAATCCCAGCACCGCAGTGTGACTTTATGAAAAGCCACTGTGGGTCTGGGATTTATGGCCATCGTTAACCGCAGCGGCCAACATGAAATGAGGTCATGAGACGGCCTGCACTAACAGGGTATTGCCAAGGGATAACACAAGAGCGCAGTTTCCTGTACTGCAAATAACAACGGTAAGGAATCTGCGCACAGCACCTAGGTGTAAATTTGTACACCTGTGCTGCGTCACCTTAAAAAGACTAGTAGTCACGCCTCCACTACTGTTTGACAGTATAATGGGCTAAATAGTGTACGTGTTTAATTCAGCGTGTGCAAGGAGCAAAATTAAATAGAGCAACCTTTGACTTGTGCATCATTAATGCTGTTCAAGGTGTGGCTCTTGTACCTTGCAACACCTGAGGGGGGGGGTTAAAGGTAACCTTTGAAATTGGTTCAACTAGGCTTCGGCCTACACTCTGCTCCTCTACTCCTCCTGCTGACCCTGGGCTCAAACACCGCTAGTTTTTGCCCGGAAATGCTAGCTGCACAGAGAAAAACACCAGCCAATGTGTTAGTGGGGTTCAGCACCGCCAGCTGTTCCCCCGCTGTGTAGCCGGCATCGTGTCCAGCACAAGCCACGCTGGCACAACCGACCAAAAGCTGCCACCAGTGCAGGCTTCGGCCTACACTTTGCTCCTCTCCTCCTCCTCCTGCTGACCCTGGGCTCTAACACCGCTAGTTTTTGCCCGGACATGCAATCTGCACAGAGAAAAACACCAGTCAATGTGTCAGTGGGGTTCAGCAACGCCAGCTGTTCCCCTGCTGTGTAGCTTGCAACGTGACCTGCAAACGCCACGCAGGCACATGAACTGAAATTGAAGGGAGCCTGCCCCCCACCCACAGGTGTTTCTATGTATAACAGCCACCTTGTACAGCAGTACTGCTGCATTTGTACAAGGTGGCTGACTTTTTCTCCTTGCCCACGTGGAACTCAACACGTAGAAAATGTTTCTCATTAGAGACCATTACAATGTCCCTGAGGTGTGACTTTCCTTTGTAATGACACGCAGCACCACCCTTGTTAGCGCTGCCCGTCTTTTGACATCATTGGTTAGCTGGCTGCGCCTGTGCATCTCCCCTGCTCGAAACAACGCCCCTCGGTGTCTTATTTTTTTGGACAGCGAGGGTGTGATTGATGGGCATGTGCAGTGCATATGTTTGCCTGTGTTCACTCATCTCCTTCCGCCTTCTTCAGACTGGGTGTCCTCATGGCCTCGGCAGGCGATAAGGGATCAGATGAGGCCGTCCAGTCTGAAGCAGGTGTAAGGACATGTGTGAGCGGCAAACATATTTACTGCACCAGGGCACGAATCCCAGCACCGCAGTGTGATTTTTTAAAAACACACTGTGGGTCTGGGATTCATGTCCATCGCTAACCGCAACGGCCAACATGAAATGAGGTCATAAGACAGGAAGCGCTCACAGCGCATGGGCAAAGGATCACAAGAGCGCAGACTCCTGTACAGCAACTAACAACGCTCAGGAAGCTGCGCCCATGCAAAAAGGTGTTGTTTTCGACACCTGTGCTGCTTTTCTTTAAAAAGACAAGTCACGCCTCCACTACTGTTAAACAGTATAATGGGCTAAATAGTCTACGTGTTGCATTCAGCTTGTGCAAGTAGACAAATTAATAGAGCAACCTTTTACTTGTGCAGCATTAATGCTGCAGAAGGAGTGGCTCTTGTTCTTTGTAACACCTGAGGGGGGGTTAAAGGTAACCTTTGAAATTGGTTCAACTAGGCTTCGGCCTACACTCTGCTCCTCTCCTCCTCCTGCTGACCCTGGGCTCTAACAACGCTAGTTTTTGCCCGGAAATGCTAGCTGCACAGAGAAAAACACCAGCCAATGTGTTAGTGGGGTTCAGCAACGCCAGCTGTTCCCCCGCTGTGTAGCCGGCATCGTGTCCAGCACAAGCCACGCTGGCACAACCGACCTAAAGCTGCCACCAGTGCAGGCTTCGGCCTACACTTTGCTCCTCTCCTCCTCCTCCTGCTGACCCTGGGCTCAAACACCGCTAGTTTTTGCCCGGAAATGCTAGCTGCACAGAGAAAAACACCAGCCAATGTGTTAGTGGGGTTCAGCAACGCCAGCTGTTCCCCCGCTGTGTAGCCGGCATCGTGTCCAGCACAAGCCACGCTGGCACAACCGACCAAAAGCTGCCACCAGTGCAGGCTTCGGCCTACACTTTGCTCCTCTCCTCCTCCTCCTGCTGACCCTGGGCTCAAACACCGCTAGTTTTTGCCCGGAAATGCTAGCTGCACAGAGAAAAACACCAGCCAATGTGTTAGTGGGGTTCAGCACCGCCAGCTGTTCCCCTGCTGTGCAGCTTGCAACGTGACCTGCAAACGCCACGCAGGCACATGAACTGAAATTGAAGGGAGCCTGGCCCCCACCCCCAGGTGTTTCTATGTATAACAGCCACCTTGTACAGCAGTACTGCTGCATTTGTACAAGGTGGCTGATGTTTTCTCCTTGCCCACGTGGAACTCAACACGTACAAAATGTGTCTCTTTGAGACCATTCCACTGTCCCTGAGGTGTGACTTTCCTTTCTAATGATACGCAGCACCCCCCTTGGTAGCGCTTCCCGTCTTCTGACATCATTGGTTGGCTACTTGCGCCTGTTCGTCCGCCCTGCCTGAATAAAATGCTCCTCGTTGTCTTAATTATTTTGACTGCGAGGGTGTGATTGATGGGCACGAGCAGTGCATATCTTCGCCTGTCTTAACTCATCTCCTTCAGCCTTCTTCAGACTGTGCAGCCTCATGGCCGCGGCATGCGAGAAGGGATCAGCAGAGGCCGCCCAGTCTGAAGCAGGTGTAAGGACGTGTGTGAGCGGCCAAAATATTTACTGCTCAAGGCCACGAATCCCAGCACCGCAGTGTGGCTTTATGAAAAGACACTGTGGGTCTGGGATTTATGGCCATCGTTAACCGCACCGGCCAACATGAAATGATGTCATAAGATGGGCAGCGCTAACAGGGCATTGCCAAGGGATAACACAAGAGCGCAGACTCCTGTACAGCAAATAACAACGCTCAGGAAGCTGCTCCAAGCACCAAGGCGTTATTTTGGACACCTGTGCTGCGTCTCATCAAAAAACCAAGTCACGCATCCACTACAGTTTGACTGTAGAATGGGGTAAATTGTGTATGTCTTTCATTCAGCGTGTGCAAGTAGACAAATTAATAGAGCAACCTTTCACTTGTGCAGCATTAATACTGCACAAGGTGTGTCTCTTGTACTTTGTAACACCTGAGGGGGGGGTTAAAGGTTTCCTTTGAAATTGGTTCAACTAAGCTTCGGCCTACACTCTGCTCCTCTCCTCCTCCTCCTGCTTCAACACGGGCTCTAACATCGCTAGTTTTTGCCCGCAAGTGCTAGCTGCACAGAGAAAAACACACGCCATTGTGTTAGTGGGGTTCAGCAACGCCAGCTGTTCCCCCAGTGTGTAGCCGGCAAAGTGTCCTGCAAACGCAACGCAGACACAAAGCTGCCTCCAGTGCAGGCTTCGGCCTACACTCATCTCCCCCTGCTTACCCTTTGCTCCAACACCGCTAGTTGGGGCTCTAGGAAGACAATCTTTAATAGGCAAGGCAACGCATCCGTGTTCCAGCACCGCCAGCTGGTTCTCGGCAGTGTTCTTGTCACAGGTACTCCCTCGTGCCAAGCCTGGTTTCAGCACCGTCAGCTGTTTCCGGGTTGTGTCAACTTCACTGAGACGCCTATGCTTGCCCCGTCGTGGTGCGGTCGAGTTAGCCAACTCCAGGGTGCCTCCAGTTTAGGAGCTTCCTATGTGGGCTGCGTGAACTGGTAGTCAAGGCTGGTTCTGTAGTGCCAGTAGGCCCAGCTCCCCCTGTAGGACTGTTGGGGTTCGGTAACTGCGGCTGCCTCGCGGCCTAGCTGTTCTCTCCTCTCCTGTGGACCTTCGGGTCCACCACCTGGTTCCAGCACCGTCAGCTGGTTCCGGGCCGAGCCTTTGGCTTAGGTGCCTCCTCCTGGGTATCCGAGTTCCGCCAACGCCAGGCGGTCCTTGGTAGTGCTTTTAAGCGCGGGCACCTACAGCTTAGTAACCGGGTTCCAGCACCGTCAGCTGGTCCTCGGTCGTGCCATTGGCTCTTGCACACTGGGGCAACGCATCCGGGTTCCAGCACCGCCAGCTGGTTCTCGGCAGTGTTTTTGTCACAGGTACTCCCTCGTGCCAAGCCTGGTTTCAGCACCGTCAGCTGTTTCCGGGTTGTGTCAAGCTCACTGAGACACCTATGCTTGCCTCGTCGTGGTGCGGTCGGGTTAGCCAACTCCAGGGTGCCTCCAGTTTAGGAGCTTCCTATGTGGGCTGCGTGAACTGGTAGTCAAGGCTGGTTCTGTAGTGCCAGTAGGCCCAGCTCCCCCTGTAGGACTGTTGGGGTTCGGTAACTGCGGCTGCCTCACGGCCTAGCTGTTCTCTCCTCTCCTGTGGACCTTCGGGTCCACCACCTGGTTCCAGCACCGTCAGCTGGTTCCGGGCCGAGCCTTTGGCTTAGGTGCCTCCTCCTGGGTATCCGAGTTCCGCCAATGCCAGGCGGTCCTTGGTAGTGCTTTTAAGCGCGGGCACCTACAGCTTAGTAACCGGGTTCCAGCACCGTCAGCTGGTCCTCGGTCGTGCCATTGGCTCTTGCACACTGGGGCAACGCATCCGGGTTCCAGCACCGCCAGCTGGTTCTCGGCAGTGTTTTTGTCACAGGTACTCCCTCGTGCCAAGCCTGGTTTCAGCACCGTCAGCTGTTTCCGGGTTGTGTCAAGCTCACTGAGACACCTATGCTTGCCTCGTCGTGGTGCGGTCGGGTTAGCCAACTCCAGGGTGCCTCCAGTTTAGGAGCTTCCTATGTGGGCTGCGTGAACTGGTAGTCAAGGCTGGTTCTGTAGTGCCAGTAGGCCCAGCTCCCCCTGTAGGACTGTTGGGGTTCGGTAACTGCGGCTGCCTCGCGGCCTAGCTGTTCTCTCCTCTCCTGTGGACCTTCGGGTCCACCACCTGGTTCCAGCACCGTCAGCTGGTTCCGGGCCGAGCCTTTGGCTTAGGTGCCTCCTCCTGGGTATCCGAGTTCCGCCAACGCCAGGCGGTCCTTGGTAGTGCTTTTAAGCGCGGGCACCTACAGCTTAGTAACCGGGTTCCAGCACCGTCAGCTGGTCCTCGGTCGTGCCATTGGCTCTTGCACACTGGGGCAACGCATCCGGGTTCCAGCACCGCCAGCTGGTTCTCGGCAGTGTTTTTGTCACAGGTACTCCCTCGTGCCAAGCCTGGTTTCAGCACCGTCAGCTGTTTCCGGGTTGTGTCAAGCTCACTGAGACACCTATGCTTGCCTCGTCGTGGTGCGGTCGGGTTAGCCAACTCCAGGGTGCCTCCAGTTTAGGAGCTTCCTATGTGGGCTGCGTGAACTGGTAGTCAAGGCTGGTTCTGTAGTGCCAGTAGGCCCAGCTCCCCCTGTAGGACTGTTGGGGTTCGGTAACTGCGGCTGCCTCGCGGCCTAGCTGTTCTCTCCTCTCCTGTGGGCCTTGGGGTCCACCACCTGGTTCCAGCACCGTCAGCTGGTTCCGGGCCGAGCCTTTGGCTTAGGTGCCTCCTCCTGGGTATCCGAGTTCCGCCAACGCCAGGCGGTCCTTGGTAGTGCTTTTAAGCGCGGGCACCTACAGCTTAGTAACCGGGTTCCAGCACCGTCAGCTGGTCCTCGGTCGTGCCATTGGCTCTTGCACACTGGGGCAACGCATCCGGGTTCCAGCACCGCCAGCTGGTTCTCGGCAGTGTTCTTGTCACAGGTACTCCCTCGTGCCAAGCCTGGTTTCAGCACCGTCAGCTGTTTCCGGGTTGTGTCAAGCTCACTGAGACACCTATGCTTGCCTCGTCGTGGTGCGGTCGGGTTAGCCAACTCCAGGGTGCCTCCAGTTTAGGAGCTTCCTATGTGGGCTGCGTGAACTGGTAGTCAAGGCTGGTTCTGTAGTGCCAGTAGGCCCAGCTCCCCCTGTAGGACTGTTGGGGTTCGGTAACTGCGGCTGCCTCGCGGCCTAGCTGTTCTCTCCTCTCCTGTGGGCCTTGGGGTCCACCACCTGGTTCCAGCACCGTCAGCTGGTTCCGGGCCGAGCCTTTGGCTTAGGTGCCTCCTCCTGGGTATCCGAGTTCCGCCAACGCCAGGCGGTCCTTGGTAGTGCTTTTAAGCGCGGGCACCTACAGCTTAGTAACCGGGTTCCAGCACCGTCAGCTGGTCCTCGGTCGTGCCATTGGCTCTTGCACACTGGGGCAACGCATCCGGGTTCCAGCACCGCCAGCTGGTTCTCGGCAGTGTTCTTGTCACAGGTACTCCCTCGTGCCAAGCCTGGTTTCAGCACCGTCAGCTGTTTCCGGGTTGTGTCAAGCTCACTGAGACACCTATGCTTGCCTCGTCGTGGTGCGGTCGGGTTAGCCAACTCCAGGGTGCCTCCAGTTTAGGAGCTTCCTATGTGGGCTGCGTGAACTGGTAGTCAAGGCTGGTTCTGTAGTGCCAGTAGGCCCAGCTCCCCCTGTAGGACTGTTGGGGTTCGGTAACTGCGGCTGCCTCGCGGCCTAGCTGTTCTCTCCTCTCCTGTGGGCCTTGGGGTCCACCACCTGGTTCCAGCACCGTCAGCTGGTTCCGGGCCGAGCCTTTGGCTTAGGTGCCTCCTCCTGGGTATCCGAGTTCCGCCAACGCCAGGCGGTCCTTGGTAGTGCTTTTAAGCGCGGGCACCTACAGCTTAGTAACCGGGTTCCAGCACCGTCAGCTGGTCCTCGGTCGTGCCATTGGCTCTTGCACACTGGGGCAACGCATCCGGGTTCCAGCACCGCCAGCTGGTTCTCGGCAGTGTTCTTGTCACAGGTACTCCCTCGTGCCAAGCCTGGTTTCAGCACCGTCAGCTGTTTCCGGGTTGTGTCAAGCTCACTGAGACACCTATGCTTGCCTCGTCGTGGTGCGGTCGGGTTAGCCAACTCCAGGGTGCCTCCAGTTTAGGAGCTTCCTATGTGGGCTGCGTGAACTGGTAGTCAAGGCTGGTTCTGTAGTGCCAGTAGGCCCAGCTCCCCCTGTAGGACTGTTGGGGTTCGGTAACTGCGGCTGCCTCGCGGCCTAGCTGTTCTCTCCTCTCCTGTGGGCCTTGGGGTCCACCACCTGGTTCCAGCACCGTCAGCTGGTTCCGGGCCGAGCCTTTGGCTTAGGTGCCTCCTCCTGGGTATCCGAGTTCCGCCAACGCCAGGCGGTCCTTGGTAGTGCTTTTAAGCGCGGGCACCTACAGCTTAGTAACCGGGTTCCAGCACCGTCAGCTGGTCCTCGGTCGTGCCATTGGCTCTTGCACACTGGGGCAACGCATCCGGGTTCCAGCACCGCCAGCTGGTTCTCGGCAGTGTTTTTGTCACAGGTACTCCCTCGTGCCAAGCCTGGTTTCAGCACCGTCAGCTGTTTCCGGGTTGTGTCAAGCTCACTGAGACACCTATGCTTGCCTCGTCGTGGTGCGGTCGGGTTAGCCAACTCCAGGGTGCCTCCAGTTTAGGAGCTTCCTATGTGGGCTGCGTGAACTGGTAGTCAAGGCTGGTTCTGTAGTGCCAGTAGGCCCAGCTCCCCCTGTAGGACTGTTGGGGTTCGGTAACTGCGGCTGCCTCGCGGCCTAGCTGTTCTCTCCTCTCCTGTGGGCCTTGGGGTCCACCACCTGGTTCCAGCACCGTCAGCTGGTTCCGGGCCGAGCCTTTGGCTTAGGTGCCTCCTCCTGGGTATCCGAGTTCCGCCAACGCCAGGCGGTCCTTGGTAGTGCTTTTAAGCGCGGGCACCTACAGCTTAGTAACCGGGTTCCAGCACCGTCAGCTGGTCCTCGGTCGTGCCATTGGCTCTTGCACACTGGGGCAACGCATCCGGGTTCCAGCACCGCCAGCTGGTTCTCGGCAGTGTTCTTGTCACAGGTACTCCCTCGTGCCAAGCCTGGTTTCAGCACCGTCAGCTGTTTCCGGGTTGTGTCAAGCTCACTGAGACACCTATGCTTGCCTCGTCGTGGTGCGGTCGGGTTAGCCAACTCCAGGGTGCCTCCAGTTTAGGAGCTTCCTATGTGGGCTGCGTGAACTGGTAGTCAAGGCTGGTTCTGTAGTGCCAGTAGGCCCAGCTCCCCCTGTAGGACTGTTGGGGTTCGGTAACTGCGGCTGCCTCGCGGCCTAGCTGTTCTCTCCTCTCCTGTGGGCCTTGGGGTCCACCACCTGGTTCCAGCACCGTCAGCTGGTTCTCGGCAGTGTCTTTTGCTCTTGTACCTTCTGCTCCCCATCCTGGTTCCAGTACCGTCAGCTGGTTCCGGGCAGAGCCTTTGGCTTAGGTGCCTCCTTCTGGGTATCCAAGTTCCACCAACGTCAGGTGGTCCTTGGTAGTGCTTTCAGGCACGGGTACCTCCTGCTTAGTAACCGGGTTCCAGTAACGTCAGCTGGTCCTCGGTAGTTCCATTGGCTCTTGGACCTTCGGCTACCCATCCGGGTTCCAGTACCGTCAGCTGGTTCTCGGCAGTGTCTTTTGCTCTTGTACCTTCTGCTCCCCATCCTGGTTCCAGTAACGTCAGCTGGTTCCGGGCAGAGCCTTTGGCTTAGGTGCCTCCTTCTGGGTATCCGAGTTCCGTCAACGTCAGGCGGTCCTTGGTAGTGCTTTTTAGCACGGGTACCTCCTGCTTAGTAACCGGGTTCCAGTAACGTCAGCTGGTCCTCGGTAGTTCCATAGGCTCTTGAACCTTCGGGTAGCCATCCGAGTTCCAGTTCCATCAGCTGGTTCTTGGCATTTTCTCAGCCTTCTTGTACCTTCTGCTACATTTCCAAGTTGAAGACCCTAACGTCGACGACCCGGAAGACCACCACGATGACGACGACACGGAAGACCACCCCGATGACGACGACGACGACGGCGGAGACGACGACGGCGGAGATGACGACACTGGAGACGACGACCCTGGAGACGACAACATGGAAGACCGAGAAGCAGAAGAACAAGAGGCTGCAGAACAAAGAGCAGAAGAACATTAAGCATAAGACTTAATATCAGAGCAAAAGATATTATCTAAATTATATGCAGAAGAAGACTAAGCAGTGTATGGGGGTGAGTCCGTTCCTCCTCGTGGTGCCCCTGGATAAAGCCTGATGCTGCAGGCCAAACTGAACGCGGACAAATGTAACTTTTGTGACTGGCAGAACGGAAGGTGTAATCTTCAAACTTTTATAGATAACAACTACGGGAATGCCTGTCACAAATGAGAATATGATGAAGAAGTAGAATAGGAAGAATAATAACAGTGGAATAAAAAGAATATGTAGAATAAGAAGAATAATAATAGTTGAATAAAATGAATATGAAGAATGTAATAAAAAAAAAAAAATAGGTAGAAGATGAAGAAGAAGATGAATAAGGTGAAGAAGTTGATGTCAAAGATGCTGATGATGATGAAGATGAAAGTGTGGGAAAAGAAAAAAAAAAAGAAAAAAAAGAAGGGGAAGGGCGTGGAATAGTGAAACATCAATATCTGACAAAATAAAAAAAAAATTTACATAGTCAATATCTTTGTCACTCCGAACGTCTTAAAAAAAAACAAAAAACATGCTATTCTATTTGATTGGGATAAACCTCTATGACTTTAATGTCTCCGCCACCTCCCCAAATACATCCGGCATTATTCTTAGTTGTTTTCCTTCATGTAGAATGAACCTACAAGGAAAGAAAGGGTTTATTTTAATTCCGATATTTTGGTCCCATTGACTTGCATTGGGATCGGGTATCGGTATCGGCGATATCCGATATTTTTTGAATATCGGCCGATCCAAACCGATACCGATACTTTCCGATATCGGAAGGTATCGCTCAACACTAATTCTCAGTTAACACATTCTGCAACCCACAATACACAATGCTATATAGAGGCTATAAAAGGCAAGCAGTGTACTTTTTAAAAAAAATTAAAACATAATTATAATTACTTTAGTTCAAAATAATGGAAATTCCTCAAAAGCAGACAACCTCTCTGATGGGTTTTAGTGGTCTAAACTCTGTATAATACTTAAAGAGTTATCCTCATCTTTTGAAGTTATCACCTATTGTTAGTGTAGTAGGAGAGGAGGTTATAACTTTCTGATTTGTGGGATCCCAAATACTGATCCCAAGAATGGGGCTCATTATAAGAGCTTGAGCCTTTGCTGTGGGGCCCTATGATTTCCATACATGTTCCTACTTACTGTAAATTTTACAAATTGGTACCATGTACCTTTCGTATCACTAATAGCGATGAGCCGAAATTCCAATTTGTAAATCGCTCAAAATTGCCCAGAAAATTTAATTTGAGTGTCTATTGTTATGATCTTAATATTCCAAAACACAGGGGCGAACACATTATTGGTGCAACCTGTGCAGTGACACAGGGGCCTATAGGTGAGGGGTCCACTACCTCATACAAAGCAGGTGCAGTCATACATTTTGATGAGCTATTGAACTGCAAAGGACCCATATACCATCCTTGTACAGAGGCCGTCTTCTGTCTATGTCTGTGTAAGGCAGCCAGGGTGGTAGTCGTGGCAACTGGCTGTATGGTTCCCACACCCTGGTGCCCCACAGATGAAATGTAATGTCTCCCTTGCTGTGTGCACAGTGTACGCTGCAAAACACTTACGGTCACTGCCAGGTTCTTCTCAGGTGCTGTCACTCCGGCTTCACAAAATGATTCAGAGTCACAAGTCTTTTCAAACTACTCAACTTTACTGAACAGCAGTACTTTCATCAGATTGGTAGCACAATTCACACAGAGCCACATATCCTGCACTTTCCCTGCCTTCCGGGCAGACTTTATTCTTTCTGTAATTTCTCTCTCTTTCTTCCCAGCATTTGCTGCCATACCTCTGGTCAAACTCTGTCTTGTCTGTGCCTTCCTTTTACCTGCCATCCATGCAGCCTCTTTGGAAGGCCCATCTGTGCCTTCCACATCACCAGCTCCTTGTCAGCCTCTTGTCCGGCTCCAGTGGGGAGAGGTGCTGGAACACTATCTCAGCTGCTCCCGCCCCGGTCATAGACCCCGGATCATGCTTGAGGATGATCCTGTGGAGCTGGTGTCCATCGGCACTGTTCTCCAACCGGGGCCCCTTACTGCAATAACAGCTTTATCCCCAAGGCCTGGAATACTCTGCTCCACTACTGCTCACACGACCTGCCCGGGCTTCAGCCTCAAATCAGGAGATATCCGGATAATACTTCTCGTCTCTATGCCGTCCCTCCCATTTACTTAACCCTGTGCTGCATATCGCCTACGTCTACTCTATTCTATGCTGTCCTCTATCACTAATGTGCCCCCCTCTATTCTACCCCACTGCTGTCCTATACTACCCAAGATCCTATTCTAGCCCTAATCCTGCAAACACATATCACATCAATAACAATGAGGTGCTGCATGTACCTGTGCGAACAGTGCCCAGTAGAGAGAAGGCACGTGAGGGTCCCTGTTGTGAATTCTGCTCTTGGGTTCCCTCCAGTGGTTGTTGGTGGGAATGCAGTTGTCTCTGACTCGCAGTCCTGGCCAGGTGTATCGGATAATTACAATTCTGACTGGGATATTTAGGTGTGCAGGATCCTTTAGCCCTTGCCAGTTGTCAATGTTTCTCTGGAAGTGTTGGATCTCTGCCTGGCCTCTCCTGCTTATCTGCCAGTTCAGCAAAGATAAGTGTCTGTTTCTTTTCCTGTGGCACACATGCAATGTGCTTATTTACAGTACTGTTTGTTTGTTTTTCTTTTGTCCAGGTTAGACTGTGTCTGTGTTTTCTCAGTCTAGTTGGTTTCACTGGAGTTGCAGATATACGCTCCTACATCTTTAGTTAGATGTAGGAAGTTTTTTGCATATTCTGCTGTGGATTTTTTGAAGGGTTTTAATACTGACCGCACAGAACTCTGTCCTATCCTGTCCTATCTAGCTAGAGTGGCCTCCTGTGCTAAATCCTGTTTTTCTGCCTGTGTATGTTTTTTCCTCTCTGACTCACCGCCAATATTTGTGGGGGGCTGTCTATCCTTTGGGGATTTTCTCTGAGGCAAGACAGTATTCCGATTTCCATCTTTAGGGGTATTTAGTCCTCCGGCTGTGACGAGGTGTCTAGGTGTGTTAGGTACACTCCACGGCTACTTCTAGTTGCGGTGTTAAGTTTAGGTTTGCGGTCAGTATAGTGGCCACTTTCTCCAGTGAAAGTTCTCATGCAGCTCCAAGGTCACCGGATCATAACAGGTCCCCACCACCTCCTTACAATTTTCTAGTGCCAGAAGATAAATATATGTAAAAAGATATATATATATATATACCAAACCCTTCTACAAATCTGGTCCATCTTAAGCATCTCTTGCACTGACTAGGTCATGATATAATGTGGCATGGATTGTTTGATGCCATGAAAAGTCAAAGATGCCAAGTTCCAGAAGACGCCGAAGACGGTCTAGTGAAGACTTTCCCAGAACCCGGAACTGGTGAAACAGGTTGAATATAATTTTTTTTTCTTTTTTTTTTAACACCATCCCAACTCTTTAGAATTTATAATGCCGGCAAGTTTCAGAAGATGCCGAAGACGGTCTAGTGAAGACCACACAGGGGTCGATCTGAAGGAGAGGACTTTCCCAGAACCCAGAACTGGTGAAGCAGGTTGAATATAACTTTTTTTTTTCATTTTTTTTAACACCATCCCAACTCTTTAGAATTTGTAATGCCGGCCACCATTTTTGGTGGATCATAAAGGGCCAGGAAAGATCGATTAACACACAAAAAAGAGGATTCTGGCAACTGTGATTTTCTTTTGCTTAATTCTCCTCTAAGCGGTTTGCTCATCTCTAATCACTAGTCCTAATATTCTCTATTAAAATACAAAAGCCTGTGAACCTCTCCGATGCATCTGTTTCGGGTTAAACCGCCGTTAACTACAATGTCTGTGCAAATCTGTATAAAAACACGCCATGAGCCGGACTGGAAATATGTCATCACTTAGGATAAACTAGAAACAATTATTTCTAACGAGACAGAAGACATCATAGGAGCTGTATGATAAGGAGGGGCTGAGGTATCTCTACTCCCTGGGCACAGAAAGGACTTAAAAGGTTTATATAAACAATGTAACAAGATCGGCTTTACTAATTTCATTTTACAATTATCCCAGGAGGCAGCAGTCACAGATCTATCTGCAGTTTTAGGTACTGGTCAACCACAAAGCCTTTGAGGACCCAATTTAAAGCAAGCAGAGCACTCTGATGTTGTAACATAATAACAGTATTAGAACTTTTTGATCTATAGAGAGACAACATTGTGCTCCCTCCAAAGTACCAGGAGATTTTGGGGTTGATTTCAGCAAAATAATGCAAAGATCAACGTAATATTTTCTTTTTACTGTAAACGCGAGAGGAACCGGTGAAATAACGTCTCTTCAGATAAGAGGGGGAAATGTCATTTCAGAGATTTCAGATCTGTGGATTCGATTTTTTTTTCTTCTTCTTGGATTATCATATTATTTTCCACATAATGGAATTAGTGAAATTGACTCTGTGACTTGACTTTCAAAATGGGAATACATTTCATCTAATGAAAACCAACGTTTTTATGTTATCTTTTAAGGCGCGCACCTACGATGACCAGGTGGAAGTCAACAACCGGAACATCGGTTCCAATTTTTTAACAATTTTGTTAAAAACTTGAATTTCTTAGAATAAAATTTCTAAACTTTATCATAACAGGCTAGCACAACTATTAACAGACTACAACTCACATCACAACCACTGGGTGGAAAATACATAGACGCATGTAGCATAAACATCTCCTGGCAGAGTAGCGCAAAACCGTATTTGGTTTTTTTTTTCTATGAGTATTTTTTTTAAAGCTGGTTTTCCTTTGCCACTCATGTTCAGATATATTGATCCAAGTGGTAATACCAGGTGGCCACATGTAGACATGTAGTGGCATAAATATCTCCCAACAGAGTATCATGAAATCATGATTTTTTTTATTTCTTTTTCTTTTACTTAAAAGCTGGTTTTACTTTGCCACTCAGACATGTTGATTCAAAAAGAAATACAAGTAATAAAACATCTGTAGATATCATAAAGGCAAACCATGAGACTTTAAAAACAAGGAGCCCCAATTCCAAATTTCTCCAAAGTGTCACAGGAGTTATTTTTCAAAATGAGAATGACAGTCTACGTATTGCTCTTGCTACTATGACCAACCTGCATGGCCTAAACGAGCTCCCACAGCTGCAGCGTCTCCGGACTTGTCTCCCATCTAGCAAACTGGGACGTCACTGGTCGACAGTTGCAAAAGGAGCTGCCAGCAGCGGATCTTGATGATTTGCCCAAGTGCATCCAGCACAGCACAACTTTTTTGGAATTTTCTTTAAAGAACTGATTGATACCAGTCGAGGCTCCAAGTGGGGGAATTTTTGCATGTGGGACTCATACTCCATACTGAATAAATAATTTCCATTTTTCCATCATTTGCAGATCAGTAACATTTCTATCCATCCTGTGAATTTCATAATTCCACGACTTTTCCTTCATGGTGCTACAATATCAATGTTGAGGAGTGTAAATTTAGCTTTAATAGTAACAAAAATGTTGATTTAAAAAAAAAAAGTAAGAGTTCAAGATCCATTAAAGTAAAAGATGCCCTTGTTCAGCTTCGTCTCTATTCATTTTCTATTCTTCTTTCTCCAGCAGTTCCATAGTGAATAAATGGAGCAGAGATATTTCTGCTTAGCTTCCTCTCTATTCATTTTCTATTCTTCTTTCTCCAGCAGTGCCATAGTGAATAAATGGAGCAGAGATGCTTTTGCTTAGCTTCTTCTCTATTCATTTTCTATTCTTCTTTCTCCAGCAGTGCCATAGTGAATAAATGGAGCACGGATGCTTCAGCTTAGCTTCCTCTCTATTCATTTTCTATTCTTCTTTCTCCAGCAGTTCCATAGTGAATAAATGGAGCAGAGATATTTCTGCTTAGCTTCCTCTCTATTCATTTTCTATTCTTCTTTCTCCAGCAGTGCCATAGTGAATAAATGGAGCAGAGATGCTTTTGCTTAGCTTCTTCTCTATTCATTTTCTATTCTTCTTTCTCCAGCAGTGCCATAGTGAATAAATGGAGCACGGATGCTTCAGCTTAGCTTCCTCTCTATTCATTTTCTATTCTTCTTTCTCCAGCAGTTCCATAGTGAATAAATGGAGCACGGATGCTTCAGCTTAGCTTCCTCTCTATTCATTTTCTATTCTTCTTTCTCCAGCAGTGCCATAGTGAATAAATGGAGCAGAGATGCTTTTGCTTAGCTTCTTCTCTATTCATTTTCTATTCTTCTTTCTCCAGCAGTGCCATAGTGAATAAATGGAGCACGGATGCTTCAGCTTAGCTTCCTCTCTATTCATTTTCTATTCTTCTTTCTCCAGCAGTGCCATAGTGAATAAATGGAGCAGAGATGCTTTTGCTTAGCTTCTTCTCTATTCATTTTCTATTCTTCTTTCTCCAGCAGTGCCATAGTGAATAAATGGAGCACGGATGCTTCAGCTTAGCTTCCTCTCTATTCATTTTCTATTCTTCTTTCTCCAGCAGTGCCATAGTGAATAAATGGAGCACGGATGCTTCAGCTTAGCTTCCTCTCTATTCATTTTCTATTCTTCTTTCTCCAGCAGTTCCATAGTGAATAAATGGAGCACGGATGCTTCAGCTTAGCTTCCTCTCTATTCATTTTCTATTCTTCTTTCTCCAGCAGTGCCATAGTGAATAAATGGAGCACGGATGCTTCAGCTTAGCTTCCTCTCTATTCATTTTCTATTCTTCTTTCTCCAGCAGTTCCATAGTGAATAAATGGAGCACAGATGCTTCTGCTTAGCTTCCTCTCTATTCATTTTCTATTCTTCTTTCTCCAGCAGTTCCATAGTGAATAAATGGAGCACAGATTCTTTTACTTAGCTTCCTCTCTTTTCATTTTCTATATTTCTTTCTTCAGCAGTTCCATGGTGAATAAATGGAGAAGAGATGCTTCTGCTTAGCCTCGTCTCTATTCATTTTCTATTTTTCTTTCTTCAGCAGTTCCATGGTGAATAAATGGAGTAGATATGCTCCTACTCAGCTTCCTGTTTATTCATTTTCTATGAGACTTCTGGACTCTGCTTCCCTCCAGCAGGTCTATAGTGAATGCATGTAACAGAGGCTGAGCAGGAGTATCTCTGTTCCATTTATCCACTATGGAACTGCTGGAGAAAGAAGAATAAAAATAGAAGAGAGAGGAGGCTAAACAGAGACATCTCCACTCCATTCAAGATGACACTGCAGAACACAGTTCACAGAGTCCCAGCGATCTGTGTCAAACCACCAGCAATCCGTTATTTATCCCCTATCATGGGGAAAAAGGATAGCTTACTATATTGGGAATAACCTTATAATTTAAAGGATACGTTCTATCCCTCCTGACATGTATGCTTGAAAAATACTTATATTCCCTCTGAAAACCCAATTCTAGAACACTGTAAGTTTCCTATGTTATTCATCCTGGAAATCATGAATCAACAGAAAACGGGTTGCTACCCTTTCCCTTAGGAAAAAAAATCCTTTATCAAACTGTGTAGGAAGATACCCCATGGGAATGGTGGTGCTCATTAGTCAATTAGTTCATACATTTCCAGGGGGAGCAATAGAGGTATGGCAAAAAAGTCAAAGCAAAGCTGCAAAATTGTAGGTTCAGGGGGTATTTATTTACCCCAAAAAACAGACAAGTCAGGAGAGATGAAAGTTCATAGATGACAGAATAACTAAAAAGGGGGTAATTATTACCGATTTGTAATGGCAATACTAACACTACTTGTTTACTAACACCTATATTTATAACCTCCTTGGTGTTACCATGAATATTCATACTTCTAATGATTAAAGTACAGTGAATTTTCGCATAGTAAATTTTGCTAATTTGCAAAAGTCGTATTCCCTGTAGAACCTATAAATATAATGCAGGTTCTTCTTATTTACAAACATCGTACATTTCTGGTAACTTTGTGCTTATGTTAGGAACCTCTCTTGCCGCTTTCAGCAGTCGTTTGGCGGAGCAACGTCGCTCCGCGTAAGTCAGAGAAGTCTGCCGGGCGGTGGATCCGATGTAAACAAAAGCTGCAATGCAGAAGAGGACGAGGTCTGATGAGAAAACTTTAAAGCATCAGTTATTTTATCACTCGCCCCTGATACACTACATGATAAGGGATGCTCCGCGCGGATTTATAGGGGATGTTGTCCTTAGTAACTGCTGTATATTGTTATAATCTATCAAAAGTTATGTACTTAAAGATGAAAAAGAAATATTAAAACCCCACTATGAATATTTAAAGACTACTTAGCTTGTAGAACTTCCTTTGACACTGGGTTTCGTCCGCGTCTTTCATTCTTCGTTTGATCCCACAACACTCCGGCAAATACAGGATCATGTCTTCTTTTTTTTTAATAGACGTGTTAGATAAATGACTGGTATCTCAAAGAAAGTGATGCTGTTGCCTCCAAATTACCACTAAATTATTCTCAATCTGATCTTATGTTCAACAAAGAAGGAAAAAAAAAAAGAATACATTTCCCGTGACGACCTATTTTTACAATTTCCTTGGACACCCTATGTCCCCGACAGGGGATTTGACCTTCTTTGAAAGTGTTATGTGATATTTATTCCAATCACAAAATGAATTGGTAGTAAAGTAAATTCTATTCTTTCTACCACAGGGTTGCTTCCTTCTTAACTCTGTCTTGTCTCCCCCCACCCATTAGATAAATATATTCCTAAGGGAGGAAATAAAAGCAAAATAAAACAAACCTTTTTGTTTACGCATTACCTCGGTTAGGTATTTTATTTCCGTTAACAGCGCCGCTCTTTTTTAGATGGTTGTGAGTGGTATTGCAGGTCATTTCCATTCACTTACATGAGGCTAATGCTACTATAGACACAGCCTCTAGGATATGAGTGGTGAGGTTTCTTGAAAATAATATGACTCATTTTTCCCTATTGGATAAACATTTGTAAATGGATCAGTCACCAGATTTCAATAATGCAAACCGAATGCATTTTTAAATAGATCTCTTAGACCTGATGAGGCTGGTATGCTTCCTTTTAAAATCAATGTCAGAATGGCTAATCCTTTTTGAAAGTTTGTACTCAGTTTCTGCAAACCAAAGTTGATTGACAGCTCCTCAGTGTCCCTCCTTCCTGCGGTGATGGAATCCTGGGCCAACTAGCCAAATTGACACCATCGCTATCTCTCCTCTTTGCTGCTGAATCTTCCACAACCAACTTGATTGACAGCTCCTCAGTGTTCCTCCTCCCTGCTGTTGTTTAATCTCCATCCACTTAGTCTGATTTACAGTTCCTTAATGTCCCTCCTCCATGCTGCTATTGAATCACCATCTACTTTATCTGATTTACAGCTCCTCAGTGTCCCTCCTCCCTGCTGATGTTTAATCTCCATCTACTTAGCCTGAATTACAGCTCCTCAATGTCCCTCCTAGATACTGTCGAATCACCATTTACCTAATCTGATTGACAGCTCCTCAGTGTACCTCCTCCCTGCTGTTGTTTCATCTCCATCCACTTAGTCTGAATTGCAGTTCCTTAATGTCCCTCCTCCATGCTGCTATTGAATCACCATCTACTTTATCTGATTTACAGCTCCTCACTGTCCCTCCTCCCTGCTGCTGCTGAGATCTCACATGGTTCAGTACAACCTGCTCCGTTCAGTCAGGCTGTGTGCATGGAAGCTTATTAAACTCAGACTAATAAGCTCTCAGGCTCTTTAGCTGGACTCATACAATCATTTTTTTACTATCCGAATTCTAGAGTCACTCTGACTTACATTTTAAAAGTAGACTCATCAATAAAAAAGGTTATGCTACTTCTGTTGATGGGTAGGATTGACAGAAGAATATTTTAACCATGACTGAAATAGGTTTTCGAAGACTAAAATTAGTTTATTAAAGGAATTTTCTCATGAAATATAATTATGGCATATACATATGGCACCTCAGGGACCCGCATGTATTTCCAAAATGGGTGTCCCCTAATCATTGGTTTCTTATCTCTATGGTTGAGCTGTGGCTGTGTCACCCTCTCACTATCCAGATTCACCAGAGAATGGCCTCTACATTCCCTCCCTCTGCTTTTATATAGGCTATGATAGTCTCTCTTGAATGGCTATGCTATATACCATGTGATGTTACAGCTATAAGGCAGTATGGGTGAGTTCATGTGACAATGCCTGAGATCATGCCACCCTATTCTTGTGGATGCTGTCTTCTGTTTTCTGTAAAATGGTGACATGCAAGTTTTGGGCAATTTTCATGAATTGAATCGCATATTTACAAAAGGCAAACCGGCTTGTTTGTACCTTCGGTTCCCACCATGCAGAACACATACCGTGACATTCTATCCTAGCTACATTCCAGATATTATATATTTATCTCAGGGGGACAATCTCCAGCTCTACATTGTCTAATTCCTGATCCCCCACTTACAATCCTAAGTGGTGCTGGTGCTCCAACATTACCCCAAGAATAAGCGCTGAAAATGGCATTAAGGGGACTTTAAGTTGGAGCTGGAGTGCCAGTGCTAAAGTCTGTGGCTATCTGACCGCATAACCCAATAAAAAGAAAAGAAGGCGTCAGATATATTTTGCCGGGTTTCATGAGGATATTCCAAGTTTGTGTCATGTCCCTTGAATATGCGAAGCAGAGAACCAATCGAGAGTGCAAGCTCGTGCTAGTGATTTTCTGCATTTCACAGCTGTTGGGTGGAAGTTGGGTCCCTTGCATGTGTCAGGGAGGATTCCAGGGGCTTTGCAAACATGCCAATACAGTGGGTGGCTTGAGGAAGGTGACAGTTAGAGGATTTTAAAGTTGCACCGGAGCACAATAAGTAGGATGGTACGCAGTGCAACGAAGCCTACCAGGTGGGAGATGGAGACTCCACATCTTCTGTCAGAGGAATAACAACCTGTCATTCCTCTGGATCCGTCTGCAAGCACCACTTTGGATCAACCTGCAAGCACCACTCTGGATCTGCCTGCAAAGACCATTCTGGATCCGACTGCAAGGACCACTCTGGATCCGCCTGCAAGCACCTCTCTGGATCCACCTGCAATGACCACTCTGGATCTGCCTGCAAACAGCACTCTGGATCCGCTTGCAAGGACCACTCTGGATCCGCCTGCAACCACTACTATGGATCCACCTGCAAGGACCACTCTGGATCTGCCTGCAAGGACCACTCTGGATCTGCCTGCAACCACTTTTCTGGATCCGCCTGCAAGGACAACTCTGGATCCGCCTGCAAGGACCACTCTGGATTCGCCTACAAGGACCACTCTGGATCCGCCTGCAAAATGCAGGTAACAGATCTGTGATGGTGGATTAATGTCTGCATTCTTAAGAAGAATGAAAAATGCTGTTGGAAAATACCACAGTGCAATACAGACCAGAGCTAAGTGTCGAAGAGCTGACAGAGTGCATGGAAGGAGAGGGCGGCTTCACTTTCGCCAGACTGCTAGGTGCAAGCATGGGTCCATCTGGAATGGTAGCTGAGAAGACAACAGCTATTGCCTACAGACCAAGAAAAGAAACCCATGCCCTGAGCCAGGGCTGCCTCCAGGTTTTCGTGGGCTCCGGGAGAAAGAGTCTCAGTGGACCCCTTTAACACATACCACAATCCAAGATGCACAGATACGCCTGAGAAATATAGGTGTAGTACAATGCTAAAGATTTAACTTCTTAAATTCCATGAAGTGAGCTCTATAGTAAACAATAGCTCAGAAACTGGTGAATCCTCGCAGCGCATAGTGCGTGCCCTGGGGGATTCAAAATGTATAATTTTTGATTGGACAGTATAGTCCTCCATAGAGTACAATGGGCCACATATAATTCTCCATACAAAAAAAAAATCAAATACTCACCTCTCCTGTTCCCCGCTGCTCCTATCTCCTCAACGCCTTTTGAATGCTCGGCAGAGGGCACACTGTAGTGATGTCATTGAGACCTCTGTTCTGAGACTTCAAAGAGAGTCAGAAGAAGCTGAAGAAACTGGAGCTGCAGGGAACAGAGAGAGAGATGAGTAGTAGAGGGAGAATATTTCTCGAAGCAAGTGGGAAACAAGTTCATACAATAAATATAAAATGCATCATGTCTCATCATGTCCGTATGTGTTCGGAGTACGGATCAGAGGCTGATTTAGTTACTTAGGATCTTCTCCGCGGCCATACTTCCTTTTTCGTATATTTAGGTAACGACTCTTTTCCCATGCTCACTATGTAGTACATCTTTTCTAACAAACTTAATTCCCTAAGTCTGGCGTGTCAGCCAATATAAACAGAGCTTGATGAATGAGATTCAAGGTGTTCAGTCACCTGAAGCATGTGTTTGATGTAGCTGCGCACAGCCCCAGGACTGTGTTTTTACAGCTGTGGGGACTGTTCAAACGCTTCTCCCTTTTGGCCTCGCATTTTGCTATGACTTTACCCTCTTAGCTCAAAAAACCTGGACAATTTCAAAAGAACAGTATGAAATAAGAGACAGTCATTTTTTTTGATGTTTCTGAGCCAAAAAAATACTTTAAAGTAAATAAATGAAGTAGGTTGGAAAGTGCTTGTACCTAGGTGGGCTATATATCTCCAAAACGTTCACTTTAGGGTTTGCACTGCTGTTAAACGTATGGATGAAAGGATATCCTATGATTACAGCAGCGGATTGTAATTGGGACTCTAGACGCAAAGGAATTAATATTCTTTCTTAAGAACTGCTGTACCTGGGGAAATAAAAAAAAAAAAGTTCTTAAAGCTATAAACATTGTATAGGGCTTTATGATACGGGCAAGTAAAAGTAAAAACTAGAATTATAATTTTTAGGATCGATAAAAATTACGGCACCCAAAATATACCCTCTTCTGCAGGGTTTAAAACATTTAAAATTTTAATAGATACGCCAATACCAGTTATTTACGGATATTTATTATTATCTTTAACTTTTTAATTCCTTTATTTTTGAATAGGGGAACAGGGGGTGATTTAATTCATATATTTTTTTTTTTTTATATTTGTAATACATTTTTGGCCTAATTTTTACTTTACTTTTTAGTCTTTTTAAGTAACTAGAACCTGAAATCGCTGGATTGAAATAAGGTTCTTCTATGAAGCCCAGCAGTGATTGGAGCCAGGACTGGCCAGCTATGTAATGCAATCGTCATTTGCCAGGTATATACCCTGCAGCGACCTGACACAAAAGTGAATGTCACAAGTCGTTAAGGTACTAAAGAATTGTTTTCGACTTTTAGGATTGCTACATCCACTGAGACTATGGTTCTCAACGTTGCTCATTTCTGCTTTAAAAGAACTGGAACAGGAAAAACTTGAAACTGCGAGATGCTTTGAACTTTTTCTTTAGGAGAGACCTTGCTGATGCAGTATAACTACCTCGAGTCTTTTTTATGTGCTTCATCTTTCCACTGTGTATGAACTGTGACATGAAAGAAGAACAAAGTCCTGGAACTGATGACATGGCCCCTGTTAGGCTCACCTGATGATGTTGATTCTTTAAGCCTCAGCTCCGGATGGGCACACGGACCTTGGGCATTGAGGTAGCAAGCAGCAAGGCACGTGGGCAGCAAGGACTTGGCACATTCAGAAATCCCAGGAGCAGCAGGACGGATGAAGTGTAACCCAGCGGGGATGATGCAATCACAAACACAAACACAAAAAGCCCAGATAGTGGAGCATACCAATATAGGACTAGAGTCTCAGTCCCAAGACACAGGTGTATCTAAATTCGAGCCATGAGAAAAAGTAAGAAGAAGTCCAGCAAGTGCAAAAAAAGGGAAAAATATATTTATATTAAAACATCACATTTATTTAGTACATTTAAACCAGGGATGTCAAGATTAGGAGCTAGCTTCCCAAAATGCATATCATGTGTTTTTATACATACTACTGGTTTTAAAATACCAAATAAATGTGTTGTTTTAATATACAGTATATACTTTTTCACTCTTTTTGCGGTTGCTGGACTTTTTCTCATGGTCCCCATTTCCCAGGAATCGTCCTGAAGCTTCCTAGCACCTCACCCATATTGATGACTTTCCTACACTGGTAAGCTGACATCTGTTTTTCTTTCTTTTATCTATATGTCTAAATGGGCCTTAAATAGATCTAAGGATATGACATCAGTGATCCACTCTAGGCAACTTGCCAAATGTGATGTGGAGCACAGCATGGGGCAGTGAACCCAGAGGATTGAAACAAGACCAATGATACCCGAGACAGAGTCCTGATCTCAAGAGCAGAATGGCACCCAGTATGAATGAATTAAAGCACAAAAGCAAAAAGCACAGATGGTAGTGCACACCAAATATAGGACTAGTCTCAATCCCAAGACACTGGTGTGTTTGTCTAAATGGACCTTAAATAGATCTATTGAGATGAAGTCATTGATCCACTCTAGGCAACCTGAAAACCCAACGTGGAGCACAGCATAGGACAACAGACCCAAGGGAAGGAAACAGAGCCCTTGATGTTCAGAGCAGGTGTGTAACCGCCCCACAGACTCCTGATCTCAACATCACCTACATTGTCTGGGATCACATGAAGAGACTGAAGAATTTGCATAAGCCTCATATAGAGAAGAACTGTGGTGAGTTCTCCAAAATGTTTGCAACAAAGCAACCTTCTTCTGAGTTCCTTTAAAATCAGTGTGCAAGTACATATGTAACAACCAGAACTGATGAAGACCAAGCGCAGTAACCAAATATTAATTCGATTTAGATTCCTCTTCTGTTCAATCACTTTGCATTTTTTTAGTTGATAAAAATAAACTATTAATTAGAGATGGGCAAACCTGAACAGTAAAGTTCGGCATGCATACCGAACACCTACTGTTTGGGCCCAGACACTGAACACGGACTTCACCAGGAAGTTCGTGTTACTGTTTGGGTTTGGCTGTGGGGCCCCTCTATTCTTGATAACCAGCCTTGCTGAAGCTGACAGCTGAGGGTTGCAGCACCCAGCTGTGAGTTTTACTTGGCTGGTTATCAAAAATACAGGGCAACCCACGCCGGGTTTTATTTTTAATTATTTCTTTACAGAGCAGGAACCGGCTGATGAATACTCCCATCAGCCACTCCTGCTTTCGCTGTTATTAGCAGCAGCAGGCGGCAGCTGATGGCAGCAGTAGTTCCAACAGCCAATCCCATTGACAGGAGGTAAACTTTATACCTCCAATCATAGCTGCGGGCTCATGCTGTGATTTGATAGCGTGGGAACTGCGGCTGTCTGACCGGCGGTGATGATTTTACCTCTGATCAGAAGCGGTGTTTGCCACGCTCTCATGCGCATGACAGCATGACAAATACTGGATGTTTGGGACCTCCATTCAAGGGGTTCTGGTACCCCAACCCAAACTTTTTGTAACTGTTCAACTGAACCCCCCCCCCGGACCTGAACACGTGAACATCCTGGAGTCCGCCCATCGCTACTATTATCACTTCTGATTTTGTTTTCTCACCTTGCAGCATTTTTTCCAAACCTGTCAAAAACTTTTTCACAGTACTGTATTGCTTTGTAATTCTGGGAAAATGCCCTTTTTCAGGATTTCTACATATAATTTCTGTTCATTAATGCAATGTATTAATAGTAAAATTATGTACACCCCCATTTCGTTTCAGGCGCATCTCCTTGGGAGTATTTTTTTTTTCCAGCACATCCCACTTCTCCATTACAACACTCAATATGGTCCATGGCAGAAAAGCTCAGGATGTCTTGGGTTTCACGCTTACCTTCCCCTTATGTAACATTAACAAGCACATTGCAAGACATGTCTAATTAGACATTTTTCATGTCCAGCATTTCATAACGACCCAGCTCATTTTTATTTTATTTTTTTTTTAATACTCCTTTCCTTTCTGGTATACGACTTTTAAATCTGCTTTTAGTTCTTCAACCTTCTTCTTCTGCTTTTCATTAGCGGGAAAACACACGCTGGTTGCTAGGGAGCCGACCACAGTAAAATATTACATTTCATGTTTAAAAGATATTACCTCTAGTACATTCTGAAACATGTAATAACACCGAGAAAAAGACTTCTTAAAAAAGCACACAATGAAGGGAAAAAAAGAGGTAAAACACTGTAAAATTTGGGATTTTTTCCCTTTTCCTAAGGCTATAATGAAGTTAAGGTCTATTTAAAGTACTGTCCTCTCCCCCGTAATTCATATAAGATGCAACAATTACAATGCGCTGAGTAATACTTTGCAGATGTCAAATTACAGGTTAAATAGTAAAAAGTTCCTTTTTATTTTCTGGCCACCCACTCCTGCTCTCTTTATATAGGTGATCGGTGTATCCTGTGTCCATAGGTGCTGAGATTCCCCAAACCACTTGCTCATATGGTTTCAATGTTCTCCATATCCTTTCCTAGAGGAGGGCAAAGCATTGGATTCCCATTGTTTTCAGGTATAAAACCTTAGAAACTTTTTTCTTCTTTTTTTTTCAAATTGTCTGGAACGGAAGATCTGATGTTCTTCTAATTTTGCCTCTAATATTAATAACATATTCCGTGCAGGTTCTAGAATTTTAACTATTTGCAAACTCAAGAATTTTAGCTGAAAATTTGCGTGGTTTTTTTTGCCTTTTTTTAGCCAAATATTTACTAATATCCAAAAAGGGAAATTAAATGTTTTTTTCGTGGTGTTTTAATGCAATTTTTGATCATTCTGTAGTTTAAAAAAAACCACATAGCATGCTTGAGGTGTGTTATTTTTAGACTGTTCCCACAATGTATTTCTGGAGCGTGGTGTTGGAAATTTTCTGCACCAGTTAACTAATTAATGTTACTTATGTTTTTATTTTGTTTTTGGTGCGCTTTTTTAACATGCTTTTTTATTTCATTTTTCATCTGAAAATATTGTTTCTTTTTGTTATGTTATTTTTTTTTTTACCTTTTGTGGAAACTGATCATTAACCTAGTGTAGATAAAACTTTGCTGATGAAACTATATTTAGATTACATGTGTTTTTTTTTTACATGCTGCCAATAGTATAATTTTACAAGTACAGTGGGTGGCATGCGATTTTGATAAATCAAGGATATTCATCCTTGGGAACACAGTCTTAGTTGACTATTTGGCCAAAAGATTATAAAAAGCTACAAGCACAGTGAATTTTTTCATTGCAATCCTAAAGCTAGATTGTAATTGTTTTCATGCGATTCGAGTACAGACCACGATGCACAGACCGGTTGAGAGTCTCCTGATTTGAGCTCTGCAGTCTGTTATATGACTGTGAAGCTGTCAAGTCCAGGTCAGAAAACCCACAGTCAATCCGTACATCACGTGCCAAACCCGTACCGCCAAAAAACGGATGTTAGGATCTGACCTACGGGTGTGTTTACACTTCGCAGACGTGTGCCAAAAGTTTCTTCAACTGAATATCAGTTTTATTCATCTAAACAACCTTGGTCTGGCAGTAAATGAGTGGGATCGTCGCTGCAACAATTGTGACAGTTGTCAATTCACCCTAGTGGTTTGTTCACATGCAGAAATTATGCGACAAAGGCAAACAAGAAATATTCACAGCAAATGTGCAATCATTTGCCGAATCTATTGGCATGCTGTAGTTAATTTCTACTTGAGTTTTGGATGGATATTTTTAACAGGTAGGAATGTGAACATTTCTTCAAACTTGCTGTAATAAACCGAAGATTCTAAGATCAAAAATCCAGATAAAAAATTGGCATGCCCCGATCTTAGCCCACAGATTCCACCTGTTTTAGTAGATGGAGGCGTGCCATCGGCACGTCACCACCCTCCCAATGCGATTGCATCGGGCCTCCATCATAGTATACGGTATTTCCTTCTCTCCCCGGAGGACACGCCATGTTACAGCCGGTAATTCCCAGAGCCCCGCCTCTCACCGTTTTCCGTTCTCCACTCCTTGCACCTCCGCACTCAGGAGCCCCGAGATCAGCAGCGCGGAGAGTAGCATCTCCGGGATCCATCTGCTGCGCCTGCTCTCATCCATGTGATCGGCGATCAGCACTCTGTCCCGCCAACATGGCCGCCGCCACTAAGATTGTCGGCGGGAGGAGTGAGGGGAGATGGGGGTCTGCAGAAAAGAATGAGGGGAGCGATGGAGAGGAGCGGGAGGAGCAACGGGAGACGGGGAGCGACGGAGAGGAGCGAGGGAAGATGGCGAGCGATGGACAGAAGAGAGGAGAGACGGGGAGTGACGGAGAGGAGGGAGGGGAGACGGGAGAGCGATGGACAGAAGAGAGGGGAGACGTGGAGCGACGGACAGAAGAGAGGGGAGACGGGGAGTAACGGACAGACTGGTACCACCAGCGGGTGCCATAATGGAATACCCATCACTTGGGTATTCCAATATGGCGGTCGGCGTGCTTCCGGTGCGGCACGGTGGATTGTGGGATTTGAGGACGTCCAGATGGAAGTGGATGACAGACAATTTAAAGGGCGACTGTCACCCCCCCCCCAGCCGTTATAAACTAAAAGAGCCACCTTGTGCAGCAGTAATGCTGCATTCTAACAAGGTGGCTCTTTTAGTTTTTTGTTGTTCATGTATTTCCATAATAAAGTGCTTTGAAACTTATCCAAAATACCTCTCTTTGTCCATGGAGGCAGGTCCTCACTCCCCAGCTTCAACCGGGATTCATAGGCCACCCTGCCTATGAATCCCAGCCCCGCACTGTGCATAATGCATAACAAACTGCGGGGCTGGGATTCCCAAGGTGGGTGGCCACACTGCCCACACAGGCGCAGTCTGCAAGCCTGGCTGGGACGTCAGATGGCCAGAGCTTACTGCGCCTGCCCCACACAGTTGTACACAGCGCAGGCGCCGGTTTTGAAGCAAAAAAAGCGTGGAGGGGGCGGCGCCGAAAGCCCCTGAAGATGTGAGTGACGGCAGAGTACCGGTTCCAGCTGGGGAGTGAGGACCCACCTCCATAGACAAAGAGAGGTATTTGGGATAAGTTTCAAAGCACTTTACTTTGGGAATACATGAACAAAACACTAAAAGAGCCACCTTGTTAGAATGCAGCATTACTGCTGCACAAGGTGGCTCTTTTAGTTTATAACGGCTGGAGGGGGTGACAGTGGCCCTTTAAGGTAATTATATAAATAGATTTACTGAACTGTTCAACAGCAGTAGACAGAAACCAGTATTCCGATATAGGCGTGAAGAGGCTATGAGTGCAGCGTGCCACCGGGCGGTAGCTGTGGGTGAGGTTCTTGTCTTCCACGCCCAACACGCTACCTGAAGGTGGGGATCCTGGCTGGGTTTATGGACTTGTGCTTATGGGGATGATATGCCCTTGTAGGCCTCATGCTACCAATGACTTTGGTTGGCCAGGACAAGATGTTAATGATGTCAATGAGGGAAACCACCAGTCGAAAATAAACTTTTTATTGAACAATAACTTTGTGGGAATTATACAGTTAGTACAGGGTACACAACTTTACAATATGGAGTATTTGCACACACAGTCTCAATTCCTTTCTGATTACTCGTTTTTACTCGTTTGGTCTCTATTTCCACTGTTTCACATTCATTAACCACAACCCAGCTCAGTACTATGGTCCAGTTAGCAAGAGTGTTATTCTCAAACTGCGGTTCCACGTCTTCTTTCCTCTCCAGGAAATTATTTTGTCAGTATGGCATGTACTTGTTCTCTGCTCCTGACACCTTGGAATTCCCACCCGGGGCACTCTCCTCATCGCACCCTCTCTGTCTCATCTTGGCCCATTACCTTCCTGAGTTTTAAACTCAGGGCCGTACCACTAGGCATCCTCTCCCAGGACCCATCTCCGATTAACCACTCTGTCTTTCTGTTGGTTTTCCATGCTCTCCACTCCAGTTCATGCTAACCATTGTTTTGGTCTCCCCTCACTTCAGGACACCCACATCATGCAGCATTGCCTGCTATTCAGTTGTTAGGTCTGCTTCTCACTCACACTGGGCCTTATCTGATGTCCTGATACAAAACTTTTTCTGTCTTTTCAACTTAACCCCTTACAAGTGGAAAGCAGTAGATATGAGCAAATTGTTTCAATGCAAATCAAATTTATTTAGAATTTTTAGGAATTCACTGAATTCAAACTATTTGTGGTTTGCATGGCGTGAATCACCTAAATTGGCCACTGCAATTTAACACAATGCAATAGATTGCATCAGCAAGGGAAGGATCACTTGACCTCAGGTACAGGCAACCTTCCACATAATACCATGCAGCTATCATATCACATGGTATAACACAGCCAAACAGAAGAGATTATCAGAGCCTGTATGAAAGCCAATGCAGGGAATGCAGCTGATATTCTAGGGGTGATTTTGTACAGTGAAAGGATGTCACAGCTCACAGCTCAGCATTACAAATTGGGAATGGAAGCCATAAAACACAAAATAAACTGTACAGATACTGTGTAACAGCATAACATGAAGCAGTGAAGATTAGTGTGTGAGGAACAGGTTGTTGGATACTATCAGTTACCATATGTTTTCCTATAGCCGTATATGCTGAGGTCACTTGGACTTTCCTAGGCTGTCTTTGAATTGAAAAGCCTAAAATGTGTCCAATACAGTCCTAGGAGACCTTAGAGTGTTACACGCATGTTTCCAGGGCAATTTGAGGCTTTGCAGTACGTTCGATTAGCAGCGAATCAAATCACTGTGAGTTGATATTTTTTTATCCTGCGCAGCTGGCCAATATGCTCACAGTAATACTATGTGTGTCATACCTTGTAGTGGAGAAGTCATTTTTCTTTCTTGGTGATGGAAGTCTTTACTGCATTTTTTTGAATTTCTAAGACCTATATTATGTTTGCCAACATTCAAGTCCCAAATCGTGCAGTTTTCGGCTTTTATTTTGTACGGGCACAGCCCGAAAATTGTATTGTGAATTAGAATTAACCCACGATCCTTCTACAGCCACATTTATGATACAGTCCCTAAAAAAGTCTAAATTAAAGTGTTCAATGTGTAAACATTCAATCTCTAAATGTACAACGTCGACCACCCACAGAGACTAATAAAATGCTATAAATTAATATTGTGCTCCCTCCAAGCCGAAAAAGTAAAGAACGTCTGATTTCATTTTTTACACTATAATTTCCATCTTAAAAGGGAAAATGATTCTTATTGCAATTAACTTTTAAAACATTATAATTCCCTTAGCAAACAACGGGCATGATATAAAAGTAAAGCGGCAGATCTGAACCTCCTCCAAAAGCTCTGGATCAGACTTTATCATGTTTATTTTTTTTCTGTTTTGGTCCATTCTCCAGTTTTTTTCTCTCCATGAAATATGGAGAACTTAAAATGTCAAGTTTGCTTTTAGAACATATAATAAACAGGAATTGAAAGTGGATTCTATATCATTCCATTTTTTATATTAAGAACAAATTCCATGTGTTTTCTATAAAATGTCTGCCATGCTGTATCTAAAACTAAAAAGAAAGGTCTCCTCCTGGAATCCTGGAAAAAAAAAAAAGAACTGGAACGTTCGCCAATACTTTTCCCATCTATATCCTTAAACCAGTCTATAGATTAAGTATTGACATCAAGCACATCATTATCAATGTCTACAAAGATATTTAAAAGGTCTGTCCATTTTGGATAATCTCTTTTTTTTTAGAAGAGTTTTTTCCAAAAATAAACTGAACACAGAGTCTCTTTTGAATAAAAACCCCAACAATAACATGAAATCTTTAGGGAAACCCAGCATTTAGTTTTCCTGCAGCACTCCCAGAGGGGAGATGAAGTATTACATGGTGCTCATTGAAATGCAAAGGCGATTTGTGTAATACACAGACACATTGAGTCCTCCAGAAAAAGATATATTTTATGTAGTTACGCTCTACTTTGGCTATTTAATGGAGCACCCAAAAAAAAGAGAACTTTTTTACTAAAAAGTATTTACAACCTTGTCTACTACAGCAGATAGGGCCTTGTAATTGGTTTGTCTGCACAACCCCTTCTTAAATTGTGACTGCCCTTTATTCATCATTTCCTGCTGGCTTAATGCCTATGCAGAGCTTGTTTTGAAGAATGAAGATACTTTAGATAGCTGTCTGTTAAACACTTGTTCAGCTTTTAGCTATGTTGCTAACCATAGGCTAAGAGTTCGTGTATGAAGAGAAGGAACAGAGCAAGCCACTGCTGAAACCTTCATATTCTTGAAAGCAAAAAGATTGGACATGTTAAAATTCAATAGGCCCAATCCATCTCCTCCATGACATCTGTAGTTGGCAGAAAGTCAGAAGGTGCATGTTGGATGATCGGACGGACTTGTCCAAGTAGGTGTGTTCGGCCAACAATAATTTAATGTAAATGGTCGGATTGATACTTTCAGTGAGTCAGGATCAATACAAAAATACAAACTGTTTTTATAAAGCTGCTCGAATTATGTAGCTTACATATAAATGTCCTTTAACATTACTGTATGGGGTTTTTGAAATACAAATGAGTGACACTGTTGAAATTCAATTCACCAGATTCGCTAGAATTTGATTAGGAAGTTTGATTAATTTAGTTGATGCAAATCAAATTGCTGGTAAACACCATTTATTATGCTCTGATGTCTCTCCAGACCCAGAGCATAATAAACGGACTAGTAAAAATTAAAAAATATATTGTACTCACCTGGCTCCTCACTTGTCCTGGTGCTGCATCTCCCCTCTTCGGCCTCCGTCCGGCTCACTTACTCCTCTTACTTCAGTCTTCTCTTCTGTCTTCGAGTTTAGTACTCGCCAAGCCTCATACTCCACCTTGACTTGATCGCCTCATGAGGTCATGATATTATTTGAGGCGTGGAAAAGTAAAGACCCAGAGCATAATAAACGGACTAGTAAAAATTAAAAAATATATTGTACTCACCTGGCTCCTCACTTGTCCTGGTGCTGCATCTCCCCTCTTCGGCCTCCGTCCGGCTCACTTACTCCTCTTACTTCAGTCTTCTCTTCTGTCTTCGAGTTTAGTACTCGCCAAGCCTCATACTCCACCTTGACTTGATCGCCTCATGAGGTCATGATATTATTTGAGGCGTGGAAAAGTAAAGACGGAAGAGAAGAGCAGAAGGAGAAAGTATATATACAGTATATAAATTTTAAACCTTCCAGGCACTAAAAATCAAGCAAAACTGCGATTAGCAGCCCATTATTTTGCATGACTCAAATGAATCGAATGGCCTAAAATTTGGGTTTTTAGCCAATTTTGTTTTTCTTCTGAAATTCAAAAATAATTCAGTTTGTTTCTAAAGAATTTACTCATCTCTAGTAACTTTGTCTCAGCCCTATAACATCACAGATACATGAAAATGACACATTTGTCCATCACACCTGAGGAAAATAATGATCAATGACGTGAGGATTATGCCGTTCCTTCCACTGTCTTTAGATCATCGGAATGGAACATTAATAAGACAAGGGAATGAGTGAGATCTGATCTAAGCGGAGACTATAATGTAACACCTCACTAACTGCAACTCTTAATTTCTACTGACAATTCATATCTCATGATGATACGAGCGGCGGGATACATTATGGCTTAGAGACAGATGTTCGAAAAGAGTCTCTTTGCACCAATTTTACAGTATCATATACTAGGTTACATAACTATGCCTCATCTGCCTTGTCCTCCGGAGACGGAATAAACATGTCAACCCTTCTCGGGGGTTTTCTTCGTAGAACGGATGTACTCTATCTTACTGAGATGGATTGTTCTTACTAGGAGGTCACTTTCTTCTTCTCTTGTAGCCTAACAAGCATCAAAATACAGACGGCTCTTATGATTGCCATGACCAATTATGACAAGCTCTACATCACCTCACCATTTGAGTCGAAGGCACCATTAGGCTCGGTCACATGGGGTATTTTCACCGGGGACCCCGGCCCAACCATTGCCACTTTCAATCTCATCCACATCCATTGGTACAATAGAAAACTATCAGACTTAGAAAAATTCCCCCGATAAATGGTAATAGAAGGTTAATGTGTGTTGAAGTGGAAAGTTAAAGCTAGAATTCTGACTTGTAAGGGGAAGCATTTTTTTTTCCATCCATGAAGGACATAGTGGCTATCAGGGGTCATTGATGGCATTGCGACTGACATGGAGGCAATTGTGGCTTTCATCTTGGATTTGAGGCTTCCATACAGGACATTGTAGTGGGCATGGAGAATTTTGGTTGCCATAAGAGACATTAAGCGCATTGAGACACTGTGACTTTCATAGGGAAATTAAGGTTGGTATTGGTTACATTATGAGGCTTTGTGCCTGGCATGGGGCCATTGCGACTGCTAGAGAAGACACTATGACAGGGGTGGGGTAATTGGATAGCATAATTGGCATTAAAGGGAACCTTTCATGTGAAATACACTATTAACATGCAGATATGGGGTAAAACTGTAGGTTGTTAGCCTTCTGAAGCTGCCCAATGTGTGCACTGAAAGTCCTGCTGTTGGGAGGAAATAAACTTTATTCCACCAGGCAGCCTCTGGCTTTCAGTCATACAGGTGTGGCCGGAGAAGCTTATGTCACTGAAGTGAGCATGGGTAGTGAGCAGTGCCTGTAATCTCACCCCTGACACTGACTGATAGGCGGCTCTTCAGTGCATCTGCTGAGCTGGCTGTCAGTCAGTGTCAGGGCATGGTTACAGCTGCCGCTCACTATATGCTGAGTGGTAACTGAACCAATGCCGGCCACACCCCTATGACTGAAAGCCGGAGGCTGCAAGGAGGAACAAACTTCATTTCCTCCTGGCAGTGGGGCTTTCAGTGCAAATGTTGAGCAGCTTCCAAGCACTATTAACTTGCAGATTGACCCCATATCTGTAGGTTAATAGCATTTTTCACATGACAGGTTCCCTTTAAGGGCATTGTCACGTATATTGGAAAATGAATGATGTTATAGATTATATTGTGGGGCGTTGTGCTGTAGGCATTGTAGCTCATATGAGTGGCATGAAAGGTTTTGGCTTTCATAAGGAAATTGAGGCTGGCATTGGATACATTGTGGGCATTGCGCCAAGCATGGGTGCATTGTGGCTGCTATAGATGGTAGTGTGGCAGGCATGGGGCATTTATGGTGTGCAAAAGTGGCATAAAGGGTATAGTAACTTTTATAGGGAAATTGATATTGGTATAGATTTTTTTGTGGGACTTTGTGGCTTCTATGGGGACATTGTAGCTGGCATGGTGGACCACTTTTTTGTGTACCCAGCACTTTAGTTGGACTTTATCTGTGCAACATTACAGTCTAAGGTTCTAAACCAGCAGAGCCATCTCTTCATGGGGTCCAAATGTTCCTTCTTTGGGGGCATTTTCCATTTTCTCTAAAAATGCAATATCTTGAGATTAGTCAGGGGCTGATGTGAATGAGGATTATAGTTATGTTGGTGCTATAATAAAAAAAAGGCTTAAAACCAGCGTAATATAAAACTGCATGGGAGCAATAATAACTTTGTGCAAAAATTCCGAGTCTAGATTATAACGCTATGCCGGACGTCGCACAAAGAGTTGAATGAAACCTTTTCCAATATTCATGGGTTAATGGCCTGTAGCAACTTTTTTTTTTCCTTTTCGTTGCCATCTTCACATCCTGTGTGGCACATATGATCGAAAGATGACTTTCTATTAAGATGGACACAATTCAAAACTTCTTTTGTTCTTCTGCCCGGTGCTGTAGTCCCGAGCCGGGATGTCTGACATGTGGCTCCCAGAGGACTCATCATGAATTAAGCCGACATATTATGTGTTATTTCAGAATAAGTCACCTATGTACTTCCTTTTTCTTCCTCCTTTGTAGTCAGTCTACAGTCAGCATAATTGCAGAACTGCACGTGGACAGACCGGTGATGACGGACCACCTTAAATAGAATTTCTTGGTCGTTGATAATGTTGCAATGTTGGAGTTTGCCAGTAACCGGTATTGAGTGTTCCCCTTTGTAATATTTATAAAGCAAATAAAAAGGGAAGAGGTGAAGAAAAAAAAAAACATATTATTTTTTGCAAAAAAATAAAAAATAAAATGACTGGAAAGGGAGGGGAAGGCGCAAAGGCAGCCTAAATAAACAACCCTGTAATTACATCTAAACAGTGCATGACCGGTGGAGCTGGGATTTCACATACGAGGGTCGTGTGCTTTATCAGCCTTGATAGAGAATGTGCCGAGATTGGGATCTTGAATATAAATATGTACAGAGTTGTTAGGAATCAGGGGGCCGCAGTTTTGACATGCAGTCTTGATCAGTTTAGATACGCCTGGCGGTCTGCCCATTGTATTACTCTGCACCCGGACTCACTTCCATCACATATGATCCTGGGAACCAAACAATGCCAAATCCAAATGTGCCAGAATGGTGATCGGCTAAACGGCTTCCCCATGAATCCGGTTTTTAACCCCATCAGCTTGCTTTAGATAGAAATAATAACATCAGCTATACTCACCGGCCCTTCTGCAGTGCCTGCTCTCTGCCAATGGTCCTAACTTTGCAGACAGGCTGCAGTGGTGACATCACGACTACAGTACTTGAAACCACTGTAGTCAGTCACTTGTCTGTGTGGTGATACCTATTGGACGTGATGTCACCGCTATAGACTGTCAACAAAGACCATCCATAGAGAACTGGCACTGGAGCAAGGGGGGAACATAGCTAATTTTAATATTTTTATCTAGAATGAGCCAATGGTGTGGAAATCTGTAATTATGGAAAACCCCTTTAAAATAGTTCACTAGAGTGCGAAAATCTAAATTTCTATCATACTGTGAAATTGGAAAAATTGTGAGAACTGCTGCTGCTGCTCCTTGATTTCGTCCAGGTGTCAATTTTTGTCTGAGGGAAGGGAGAGTGAAGGAGCCACTGATTGTCTGCAGGGCTCAAGTGAAATGGCAACGTCAAGTGCACTGGCGGACAAAGACCGAAAATGGCCCCTGTGCAAGAACAGTACATGAGCCCGCTGCAGTCCAATAGCTCATCATAATGGAATGTTCCACCTACTTTGGAGGTGGAAAAGAGTCCTGTTACCTCTTGTGCACAGGCTGAACCAATGATATGTCCGCTCATCACACGATCTCCAAAAGACCCAGCACCAACATCGATGGAATGGCGCCAGCATCAAAGGTGAGTGCAGGCTGTTTTTATTTCACATGGGGTGTTATAGTAATTGAGAAGGGGTTGTCCGAGTAGTGGGCAATCTCCTTAACCCCTTTCCTACATCAGGCATAATAGTACGCTGATGTTGGACTCCTGTGTGGTGCAGGCTCCGGCTCTGAGCCCACACCTTTTGCAGGCACATGTCAGCTGATATATACAGTTGACATGTGCCCGCAACAGTGATCCACCCACGGCTGTTAACTAGTTAAATGCCACTGTCAATCTCTGACAGCGGCATTTATCTCGCGCTTCCAGTCACATGATCGCGGGTCACTTACTGATGGGTTGTCATGACAACCAGAGGTCTCTAGAAGACGTCTATTGTTGTCATAGCCATATTGCTATGATCATCGCCCGGTGGTCAGTGCTCATAGAAAGTGAGCATTTCTGCTGAACACAGGCGATCTGATCATCCCTTGTAGGTAGCAGAGCCGATCAGACAACTGCAGCTCCTAGTCTCCCATGGGGGTTATTGAACCATGCAAAAATTAAAAAAAAGTTTTAAAAAATATTAAAAATATGAAAAAAATCTAAAAATTCAAATCACCGCCCTTTTGTCCCATTCAAAATAAAACCATTAAAAAAAAAAATCCAAAAATACACATTTTTGGTATCACCAAGTTCACAATCGCCAGATCTATAAAAAAAATAAGAATTAACCCAATCCCTAAACGTCGTAACGAGAAATAAAAAATTTTAAATGTCAAATTACGTTTTTTTGGTCACTGCTAGATTGCAATAAAATGCAATTACAAGCGATCAAAATAACGTATCTTCACCAAAATGGTATTAATAAAAACATCACCTCAGTGTGCAAAACATAAGCCCTCCTTACAGCCCCAGATAATGAAAAATAGAGACGCTATGGGTCTTGGAAAAAGGCGTCATTTTTTTTTAAACCAAACTTTGGATTTTTTTCACCACTAAAATAAGAAAGAACCTATACATGTTTGGTATCTGTGAACTCGTAATGACCTGGAGAATCATAATGGCTGGTCAGTTTCAGCATTTAGTGAACCTGGTTTAAAAAAAAACAACAACTCTGGAATTGCACTTTTTTTGAGGGGTGGGGGGAATTTTTTTCACTTTTTACAGTATGCCATATGTTAAAACCAATAGTGTTTTTCAAAAGTACAACTTGTCCCACAAAAAAAACAAGCCCTCACATGGCCATAATGACTGAAAAATCAAAAAGTTGTGGCTCTGGGAAGAAGGGGAGCAAAAAACGAAAATGGAAAAAACGAAAATACCTCCGGTCATGAAGGGGTTAAACAGAATGATGAGTTTTTCAGCTTGCATAATTTCTGATTAGTGTGGGGAGTCTTATCGATGATGTTCCATGGGTAAAAAAAAAACATGCAAATTAGCTCTAATGCCACCAATTAGAGGCAAAAATTCATTAAATCAATGTCCAGCCTTTGAGGAGTCTTTCAACATGACCAGAGATATTGGCCAAGACAAATACAATTTGTAGATTGCTGATTGAGTTTTTTAGCCTTTATAAGTAGTGTTGAGCATTCCGATACCGCAAGTATCGGGTATCGGCCGATATTTGCGGTATCGGAATTCCGATACTGAATTCCGATACTTCCCGCGTATCGGATACCGGAATCGGAAGTTCCCAGAATTCAAATTGAACGCAGCAGCCAATGAGGAATGAATGAAAGTGTGGGCACATCCTGTTTAGCATGGTGGGCATGTAAGTACTGGCAAGGCTTGGATTGGCTGCTGAAATGATGTCACTCTGCACTATAAAAAAGCGCTGCCGCCATTTTGCGCTCACTCTGCTGTGATTTCAGTTAGGGACAGGACGCTGTGTTCTAACTGAGGGCCAGTTGAGCTAGCTAATTGCTTTATTTTCCTTTCCAAAGGCTAATTTAGCAAAACGCTGTGTGTTCTTCACTGTTCACCTTGCTCTTGCCTTGCAGCGCTGTTTTAACAGCGTTCTGCAAGGTCTCTCTGTGTGTGTGTGTGCAGCTCACTCTGTAGTCTGTGTGCAGCCATATACCCGGTTGTATTCAGCTCAGGGGGGGTTCACACTGCCTCACACAGTTGTTCTTTTTTGCTCTTAGTGCAGCCTGCTGCACATTTTTTCTCAAATTTCCTATTAGTGTTTTTCCACCAGTCTCCAGCTCTATTGTGGAAAAACACTACATAGGATAACCTAGAGGGGGTTTTTTGGGCCTTGCAGCGCCGTTTACGGCTGTCTGCACGGTCTCCGTGTGAGCCCAGCTCGCCCTGTAGTCTGTGTGCAGCCATAGCCGGTTGGATTCAGCTCAGGGTTCGTTACTGGCTCATACCTTGAGAAAAATTTTCCTTTTTTTCAAATAGTGCAGCCTGTTTAAAATTTGAAAAAAAAAAATTCCTATTAGTGTCTTTCCACTCGTATCCAGCTAAATAGTGGAAAAACACTATATAGGATAACCTAGAGGAGGGTTTTTTGGCCTTGCAGCGCCGTTTACGGCTGTCTGCACGGTCTCCGTGTGAGCCCAGCTCGCCCTGTAGTCTGTGTGCAGCCATAGCCGGTTGGATTCAGCTCAGGGTTCGTTACTGGCTCATACCTTGAGAAAAATTTTCCTTTTTTTCAAATAGTGCAGCCTGTTTAAAATTTGAAAAAAAAAAAAATTCCTATTAGTGTCTTTCCACCAGTCTCCAGCTCAATTGTGGAAAAACACTACATAGGATAACCTAGAGGTTTTTTTGGGGGCCTTGCAGCGCCGTTTACGGCTGTCTGCACGGTCTCTGTGTGAGCGCAGCTCGCCCTGTAGTCTGTGTGCAGCCATAGCCGGTTGGATTCAGCTCAGGGTGCGTTACTGCCTCATACCTTGAAAAACAATTTCCTTTTTTTCAAATAGTGCAGCCAGTTTAAAATTTGAAAAAAAAAATTCCTATTAGTGTCTTTCCACTTGTATCCAGCTAAATAGTGGAAAAACACTATATAGGATAACCTAGAGGAGGGTTTCTTGGCCTTGCAGCGCCGTTTACGGCTGTCTGCACGGTCTCCGTGTGATTTAAACTAGCTCTGTAGCCCGATCTGCACCAAAAAAAAGGTTAAGTTCACCAAACACAACTTACACTTGTGTAGGCCACATTTGAAAAATAATAAAGTTTAGTCCACAATTTACAACATTAGTGTTTCTTACACCTGTTAGGAGGAGCATTACAGGAATAAGCACACTAAGGCCTTAGTACTTTTCTGCTTATCTTTATCTGTCAACCAAGATGAAGAGGGCAGGGAGTAAGGCACGTGGGCGTGGGCGCGGAGCAGGGAGAGGAGCAGGGAGAGGACGTGGTGATTCTGTGCCTGCTGCGGGCGCCGGTGACTCGTCGTCACTCAGTTTCAGCAGGGAACAGTCCTTCATGCGCAGCTTTGTCGGAGAGCGCCGTGCACCGCTGCTGCGTGAAGACCAAATTGAAGCCGTTGTCGGGTGGATGGCAGCTAACGCCTCGGCATCGACTTCAGTTAGTGCCACATCCTCTCAGGCACAGAGCACTGGAGAGCAGCCATCTGTCTCTTCACCACCTGCCAAATTGGCCAGGCAGTCAGAGAGCCCAGGACAGGAGCCGTCTCTACTTCTGTTCTCTGAATCTCTTGGCTTGGAAACAGGGGGCCAGCCAAGCAGCATTGGAGAAATGGAAGAAGAGGCAGTGTGCAGTGATGCCCAACACCTTTTTCTCTCTGACTCTGAAGAGGCAGGTGGGCCAGTGCCTCCGGTGACCACAGCGCAGTACGCATCTGATGATGAAACTCAGGTGCCGCTTTCTCGTGCGTACTGTGCTGCTGAGACTACCCAGGAGGAGCAGTTGGTGGCAGAGGGTAGTGGAGATGATGAGGTCCTTGACCCATCGTGGCGTGAGGAACAGGAAGGTGGTGGGAGCAGCTCAGAGGAAGAGCTTCCTCTTACGGGCCAAAGAGGGAGAGGGAGGGGGAAGACTGCGGAGCCTGTAGCCTCCACTTTGGCACCCGTTAGGAGCCTGTCTCTTTCCAAAGCCAAAAAGGGCGCTCCCAAGACTTGCAGTGCCTGGTCCTTTTTTGACACAGTTGCAGATGACATTTGTTTTGTCAAATGCAAGCTGTGTCATCATAAAGTAAAAAGAGGGAAAAATGTCAGCAACCTCAATACCACAAATATGTGGAAACATGTGCGGACCAGGCACGCGGTGGAGTTACAGAAACACACTGAAGATGTAGGCCAACCAACAGCGGCAGCTACCACCTCTTCAGCTCGTGTTGCCTCTTCCTCCAGCTCACGCACAGCTGGTTTGGCTTCCTCCCAGAGACCTTGTGTAATTCCACCCACAGCACCACCTTCCCAGTCATCCTCACACTCCCAGTCTACTCTACAGCCATCGGTAGTACAGGCATGGGAGAAAAGGCGGGCATTCTCGGCCAACCACCCCCGAGCACAGGCTCTGAATGCAGGCATTGCCAAACTGTTGTCCCTGGAAATGCTCTCGTTCAGGCTGGTGGAGACTGACAGCTTCCGTGACTTGATGGCATTGGCAGTCCCACAGTACAAGGTGCCCAGCCGCTTTTACTTCAGCAGGCAGGCTGTCCCTGCCCTGCACAGGCATGTTGAGGCAAACATAAAACATGCGCTACTGAACGCCGTCAGTAGCAAGGTCCACCTCACCACCGATGCGTGGACCAGTCAGCATGGACAGGGGCGATATGTTTCCCTCACTGCCCATTGGGTTAATGTTGTTGAGCCAGGTACAGATCGTGCGAGTGGCGCAGGACGTGTCCTGCCCACTCCAAGGATTGCAGGAATCCAGTCTGTACGCATCGACTCCTCCTCTTACACCAGTTCCTCTGATTCCTCTCTGCAGGATCCGTCACAGTCCACCCCCACATGGACCCGTGAACGTTTACCTATGACCGACATGAGCACAGCCGTGGCCAAACGTCAGCAGGCCGTCTTGAAACTAGTTTCATTGGGGCATCGAAGCCACACAGCGCAGGAGCTCTGGAATGCCATAAAGCAGGAGAGCGATGTGTGGTTACTGCCAGCGAATCTCCAGCCAGGCATGGTAGTGTGTGACAATGGCCGAAATCTGGTGGCAGCTTTGGCCCTTGGCAACCTCACTCACATCCCATGTCTGGCACATGTGCTCAATTTGGTTGTGCAGAGTTTTCTGAGGGACTATCCGGATCTTGATGCCCTGCTGCACAAGGTCCGCCTAGAGTGTGCTCACTTGCGGCGTTCCAGCTTGGCCAGATCCCGCATTGCTGCTCTGCAGCGCCGATTCCGCCTTCCGGAACACCGCATCATATGTGACCTACCTACCCGGTGGAATTCCACGTTACATATGTTGGAGCGGTTGTGTGAGCAGCAGCAAGCAGTTATGGAGTACCAGCTGCATCAGGCGCAAAGAAGTCGCAGTCAGCGCCGATCAGACTTCACAACCACAGAGTGGGCCACTATGAAGGACGTCTGCCAGGTTTTGCGTCCTTTTGATTATTCCACGCGGATGGCAAGTGCAGATGATGCACTAGTCAGCATGACTGTCCCCCTTATCTGCCTGCTTCAGCAAACTTTGCAAGGGTTAAGGGATGATGTGGTGGAAGAGGTGGAGGATGAGGAGTCACCTTTTCCATCAGCTTCTGGAGAGTCAGCGCCACGTGGTTCCTCACAAAGGGGTACGCAGGGGCCAATTTGTGAGGAGGATGAGGAGGAGTCAATGGAGGAGGAAGAGCTCCGTCCAGAGGAGGGAGCGACACAATTGTCCAGTGGTCAGTGTGTACAGCGAGGGTGGGGTGATGACGAGCGGGCAGAGATCATGTCTCAAGCAGGGGACAGCGTTTCTGGGCCGGTTGGCACTCTGCAGCACATGGTGGATTTCATGCTGCAGTGCCTGAGAAACGACCGCCGCATCGACCACATTCTCAACATGCCTGATTATTGGGTGTTCACCCTCCTCGATCCTCGCTACCGGGACAACGTCCAAAACCTCATCCCTGCGTTGACCCGGGAGCGTAAATTGCGGGAGTACCACGACACACTGGTGAATTCCATCATCTTCTCCTGTCCAACTGAGAGGAGTGCTGCTAGTGCTTTACAAAGCAGCTCAGTGCGTCGAGGCAGTGGGGGAGGCTCTGCCCAAAGAGGGAGCAGAAGCAGTGCCTCTGCCCAAGGCAAGCCCAGTATGGCACAACTCTGGCACACTTTTGTGTGCCCGCCCCAAATGTCTACACCATCACCGGCGGCTCCAGTCAGCAGGAGGCAACGGTTCCGTCAGATGGTGACAGACTACATGGCTTGCCCTCTTACTGTACTCCCAGACGGCTCTTCCCCGTTCAAGTTTTGGGTCTCTAAGCTGGATACATGGCCAGAGCTAAGCCAGTATGCATTGGAGGTGCTGGCTTGCCCTGCGGCTAGTGTCTTATCGGAACGTGTCTTTAGTGCCGCAGGTGGTGTACTAACAGACCGTCGCATGCGACTATCCTCCGATAACGTTGACCGGCTTACTTTCCTGAAAATGAACCAGGCCTGGATCTCGCAGGAATTTGCCACTCCTCTGCCTGATTAAGTAATTGGGTGTCATCCAGGTCTCCTGCTGTGTTCATCTTTCTACCACCTGAACTGCTATTCCTGGGCTCCAACACCGCCAGTTGCGGCTCAGAAGTGCAGGCTGCACAGTAAAAACATACGACCCAGTGTTATTGGGTTTCAGTAACGTCAGCTGATCCCCAGCTGTGTAGCCGGCAATGTGTCCTGCGACCGCCACGCTGGCACAACAACCTAAATGTAAGGGAACCTGTCCCCCCCCCCCCCCGTCGTTTGTTACTGAAAGAGCCATCTTGTGCAGCAGTAATGCTGCACAAGGAAAAGGTAGCTCTTTTTTTTTAGCTCTTTGCACACGCAGAACTTAACACTTATAAAATGTGTTCACTGATACCGTTATACCGTCCCGGAGCTGGGACTTTCCTTCGTAATGTGACGCAGCACAGCCGTCATTCCTACCCCCTTGGTGCCATGCGCTGCCTCCTCAGCGTTGTTTTAAGCTGTCACGGAGCCTGCGCTGTTCTGTTATCCCTTGGGCATGCCCTATTTGCGCTGCCTGTCTTCTGACATAATTTGGTGTCAGGCTGGCTGCGCCTGTGCGGCCGCGGTGCCCGAGATCCCGCCTCGCAGTGTCTTCTGATTGAGTCACACTGCGGGCCTGGGATCCATGGGCATGCGCAGTGCATATCTTCCCCTCGGGCTCTCGCTCATTTCCCTCCGCCTTCTTTAGACTGTGCGCCGTCAGCTGATCCCTAGCATGCCACGGCCGTGACACCGCACAGTCTGAAGAAGAGGGAAGGAGGGGAGTGAGAGTCGAGGTTATGCACTGTGCATGCCCATGGTTCCAAGGCCCGCAGTGGGATTACGTTAGATGAGACTGCGAGGTGGGATCTGGAGCAGCGTGGACGCACAGGCACTGACAGCCTGACACCAAATTATGTCAGAAGACAGGCAGCGCTAATTGGGCATGGCCAAGGGCTAACAGAACAGCGCAGGCTCCGTGGCAGCTTAAAACAACGCTGAGGAGGCAGCGCACGGCATCAAGGGGATAGGAATGACAGCTGTGCTGTGTCCCATTACGAAGGAAATTCGCACCTCCGGAACGGTTTAACGGTATAAAGGGACACATTTTTAGTGTTTACTTCGGTGTTTGCAAGGAGCATAATTAAAAGAGCAACCTTTTCCTTTTGCATCCTTAGTGCTGCACAACATGGCTCTTTCAGCTACAAACGTCTTGGGGGGGGGGGTTAAAGGTTTCCTTTCAACTTGCTCCAATCAGGCTTCGGCCTACACTCTGTTCCTCTGCTCCTCCTGCTGTCCCTGGGCTCTAACACCGCCAGTTGGTGCCTGGAAGTGCTGTGTGCACAGTCAACAGTCGCTCCTCTGTTATTGGGGTTCAGTAACGTCAGCTGATCCCCAGCTGTGTGTGCGGCAATACCTCCAATCTGCTCCTCCTGCTGTCCCTGGGCTCTAACACCGCCAGTTGGTGCCTGGAAGTGCTGTGTGCACAGTCAACAGTCGCTCCTCTGTTATTGGGGTTCAGTAACGTCAGCTGATCCCCAGCTGTGTGTGCGGCAATACCTCCAATCTGCTCCTCCTGCTGTCCCTGGGCTCTAACACCGCCAGTTGGTGCCTGGAAGTGCTGTGTGCACAGTCAACAGTCGCTCCTCTGTTATTGGGGTTCAGTAACGTCAGCTGATCCCCAGCTGTGTGTGCGGCAATACCTCCAATCTGCTCCTCCTGCTGTCCCTGGGCTCTAACACCGCCAGTTGGTGCCTGGAAGTGCTGTGTGCACAGTCAACAGTCGCTCCTCTGTTATTGGGGTTCAGTAACGTCAGCTGATCCCCAGCTGTGTGTGCGGCAATACCTCCAATCTGCTCCTCCTGCTGTCCCTGGGCTCTAACACCGCCAGTTGGTGCCTGGAAGTGCTGTGTGCACAGTCAACAGTCGCTCCTCTGTTATTGGGGTTCAGTAACGTCAGCTGATCCCCAGCTGTGTATCCGGCAACGTGTCATGCGACCGCCACGCTGGCACAACTAAAATGTAAGGGGACCTGTCCCCCCCCCCCCCCCTAGGCGTTTGTTACTGAAAGAGCCACCATGTGCAGCACTAATACTGCACAAGGGAAAGGTCGCTCTTGAAATTATGCTCCTTGCAAACGCTGAACTACACACTCATGTAATGTGTCCCCTCACACCGTCCAACCGTCCCGGAGGTGGGACTTTCCTTTGTAATGTGACGCAGCACAGCCGTCATTGCTACCCCCTTGGCACCGTGCGCTGCCTCCTTAGCGTTGTTTGATTCCGTCATGGACCCTGCGCTGTTATGTTATCCCTTGGCCATGCACAGTTTGCGCTGCCCGTCCTCTGACATCATTTGTTGTCGTCCTGGCTGCGCCTGTGCGTCCACGCTGCCCGAAATCACACCTCGCAGTGTCGTCTAATGTGATCCCACAGTGGGCCTGGTATCCATGGCCATGCGCAGTGCATATACTAGCCTCTCACTCCCCTTCTTCACGCTTCTTCAGACTAGGCGGCGTCAGCTGATCCCTAATAGCATGCCACGGCCGTGACGCCGCACAGTCTGAAGAAGCAGGAAGGAGGTGAGTGAGAGGCGATGATATGCACTGCGCATGCCCATGGATCCCTGGCCCGCAGTGGGACTACATTAGATGACACTGCAAGGTTGGATCTCGGGCAGCTTGGACGCACAGGCACTGCCAGCCTGACACCTACATGATGTCAGAAGACGGGCACCGCTAACTGTGCATGGCCAAGGGATAACATTACAGTGCGGGCTCCGTGACAGAACCAAACAACGTTGAGGAGGTGGTGCCCGGCACCAAGGGGGTTGGAATGACGGCTGTGCTGTGTCACATTACAAAGGAAAGTCCCACTTCCGGGATGGTTTGACGGTGTGAGGGGACACATTATATGAGTGTGTACTTCAGCGTTTGCAAGGAGCATAATTTTCGGAGCCACCATTTTCCATGTGCAGTATTACTGCTGTACAAGATGGCTCTTTCAGCAACAAATGCCTGGGGGGGGGGGTTAAAGGTTCCCTTTCAACTTGCTCCACTGCAGGCTTCGGCCTACACTCTGCTCCTCTTTGATTCCCTGGGTTTCAACACTGTCAGTTGCCACCTGGAAGTGTTGTCTACACAGAAAAAAACACTAGGTGATGTGTCAGTGGGGTTCAGCACCGCCAGCTGTTCCCCTGCTGTGTAGTCGGCAACGTGTCCAGCACAAGCCACGCTGGCACAACAGAACAAAAGCTGCCACCAGTGCAGGCTTCGGCCTACACTCTGCTCCTCTCCTCCTCCTGCTGACCCTGGGCTCAAACACCGCTAGTTTTTGCCCGGAAGTGCTAGCTGCACAGAGAAAAACACCAGCCAATGTGTTAGTGGGGTTCAGCAACGCCAGCTGTTCCCCTGCTGTGTAGCCGGCAACGTGACCTGCAAACGCCATGCAGGCACAGGAACTGAAATTAAAAGGGAACCTGGCCCCACCCCCCCAGGTGTTTCTATGTATAACAGCCACCTAGTACAGCAGTACTGCTGCATTTGTACAAGGTGGCTGACTTTTTCTCCTTGCCCACGTGGAACTCAACACGTACAAAATGTGTCTCATTGAGACCATTCCACTGTCCCTGAGGTGTGACTTTCCTTTGTAATGATACGCAGCACCCCCCTTGGTAGCGTTTCCCGTCTTTTGTCATCATGGTTAGCTGGCTGCGCCTGTGCATCCGCCCTGCTAGAAACAACGCCCCTCGTTGTCATATTTATTTTGTCAGCGAGGGTGTGGTTTATGGGCACGAGCAGTGCATATGTTCGCCTGTCTTAACTCATCTCCTTCCGCCTTCTTCAGACTGTGCGGCCTCCTGGCCGTGGTAGGCGATAAGGGATCAGCTGAGGCCGCCCAGTCTGAAGCAGGTGTAAGGACATGTGTAAGCGGCAAACCTATTTACTGCACAAGGCCACGAATCCCAGCCACGCAGTGTGATTTTTTAAAAACACACTGTGGGTCTGGGATTCATGTCCATCGCTAACCGCAACGGCCGACATGAAATGAGGTCAGAAGACAGGAAGCGCTCACAGCGCATGGCCAAGGGATCACAATAGCGCAGACTCCTGTACAGCAAATAACAACGCTCAGGAATCTGCGCCCAGTACCTAGGTGCAAATTTTGACACCTGTGCTGCGTCTCCTTAAAAAGACTAGTAGTCACGCCTCCACTACTGTTTGACAGTATAATGGGCTAAATAGTGTACGTGTTTAATTCAGCGTGTGCAAGGAGCAAAATTAAATAGAGCAACCTTTGACTTGTGCATCATTAATGCTGTTCAAGGTGTGGCTCTTGTACCTTGCAACACCTGAGGGGGGGGTTAAAGGTAACCTTTGAAATTGGTTCAACTAGGCTTCGGCCTACACTCTGCTCCTCTACTCCTCCTGCTGACCCTGGGCTCAAACACCGCTAGTTTTTGCCCGGAAATGCTAGCTGCACAGAGAAAAACACCAGCCAATGTGTTAGTGGGGTTCAGCACCGCCAGCTGTTCCCCTGCTGTGTAGTCGGCAACGTGTCCAGCACAAGCCACGCTGGCACAACAGAACAAAAGCTGCCACCAGTGCAGGCTTCGGCCTACACTTTGCTCCTCTCCTCCTCCTGCTGACCCTGGGCTCAAACAACGCCAGTTTCTGCCCGGACATGCTAGCTGCACAGAGAAAAACACCAGCCAATGTGTTAGTGGGGTTCAGCACCGCCTGCTGTTCCCCCGCTGTGTAGCCGGCATCGTGTCCAGCACAAGCCACGCTGGCACAACCGACCAAAAGCTGCCACCAGTGCAGGCTTCGGCCTACACTTTGCTCCTCTCCTCCTCCTCCTGCTGACCCTGGGCTCTAACACCGCTAGTTTTTGCCCGGACATGCAATCTGCACAGAGAAAAACACCAGTCAATGTGTCAGTGGGGTTCAGCAACGCCAGCTGTTCCCCTGCTGTGTAGCTTGCAACGTGACCTGCAAACGCCACGCAGGCACATGAACTGAAATTGAAGGGAGCCTGCCCCCCACCCCCCCAGGTGTTTCTATGTATAACAGCCACCTTGTACAGCAGTACTGCTGCATTTGTACAAGGTGGCTGACTTTTTCTCCTTGCACACGTGGAACTCAACAAGTACAAAATGTGTCTCATTACAGACCATTACAATGTCCCTGAGGTGTGACTTTCCTTTTTAATGACACGCAGCACCCCCATTGTTAGCGCTGCCCGTCTCCTGACATCATTGGTTGGCTGGCTGTGCCTGTGCTTCCCCCCTGCCCGACACAACGCCCCCCGTTGTCTCATATATTTTGACTGCGAGGGTGTGATTGATGGGCACGAGCAGTGCATATGTTCCCCTGTTTTCACTCCCCTCCTTCCGCCTTCTTCTGACTGTGCGGCCTCATGGCCGCGGCATGCGATAAGGGATCAGCTGAGGCCGCCCAGTCTGAAGCAGGTGTAAGGACATGTGTGAGCGGCGAACATATTTACTGCACAAGGCCACGAATCCCAGCACCGCAGTGTGACTTTAGGAAAAGCCACTGTGGGTCTGGGATTTATGGCCATCGTTAACCGCACCGGCCAACATGAAATGAGGTCATGAGACGGCCTGCACTAACAGGGTATTGCCAAGGGATAACACAAGAGCGCAGTTTCCTGTACTGCAAATAACAACGGTAAGGAATCTGCGCACAGCACCTAGGTGTAAATTTGTACACCTGTGCTGCGTCTCCTTAAAAAGACTAGTAGTCACGCCTCCACTACTGTTTGACAGTATAATGGGCTAAATAGTGTACGTGTTTAATTCAGCGTGTGCAAGGAGCAAAATTAAATAGAGCAACCTTTGACTTGTGCATCATTAATGCTGTTCAAGGTGTGGCTCTTGTACCTTGCAACACCTGAGGGGGGGGTTAAAGGTAACCTTTGAAATTGGTTCAACTAGGCTTCGGCCTACACTCTGCTCCTCTACTCCTCCTGCTGACCCTGGGCTCAAACACCGCTAGTTTTTGCCCGGAAATGCTAGCTGCACAGAGAAAAACACCAGCCAATGTGTTAGTGGGGTTCAGCACCGCCAGCTGTTCCCCTGCTGTGTAGTCGGCAACGTGTCCAGCACAAGCCACGCTGGCACAACAGAACAAAAGCTGCCACCAGTGCAGGCTTCGGCCTACACTTTGCTCCTCTCCTCCTCCTGCTGACCCTGGGCTCAAACAACGCCAGTTTCTGCCCGGACATGCTAGCTGCACAGAGAAAAACACCAGCCAATGTGTTAGTGGGGTTCAGCACCGCCTGCTGTTCCCCCGCTGTGTAGCCGGCATCGTGTCCAGCACAAGCCACGCTGGCACAACCGACCAAAAGCTGCCACCAGTGCAGGCTTCGGCCTACACTTTGCTCCTCTCCTCCTCCTCCTGCTGACCCTGGGCTCTAACACCGCTAGTTTTTGCCCGGACATGCAATCTGCACAGAGAAAAACACCAGTCAATGTGTCAGTGGGGTTCAGCAACGCCAGCTGTTCCCCTGCTGTGTAGCTTGCAACGTGACCTGCAAACGCCACGCAGGCACATGAACTGAAATTGAAGGGAGCCTGCCCCCCACCCCCCCAGGTGTTTCTATGTATAACAGCCACCTTGTACAGCAGTACTGCTGCATTTGTACAAGGTGGCTGACTTTTTCTCCTTGCACACGTGGAACTCAACAAGTACAAAATGTGTCTCATTACAGACCATTACAATGTCCCTGAGGTGTGACTTTCCTTTTTAATGACACGCAGCACCCCCATTGTTAGCGCTGCCCGTCTCCTGACATCATTGGTTGGCTGGCTGTGCCTGTGCGTCCCCCCTGCCCGACACAACGCCCCCCGTTGTCTCATATATTTTGACTGCGAGGGTGTGATTGATGGGCACGAGCAGTGCATATGTTCCCCTGTTTTCACTCCCCTCCTTCCGCCTTCTTCTGACTGTGCGGCCTCATGGCCGCGGCATGCGATAAGGGATCAGCTGAGGCCGCCCAGTCTGAAGCAGGTGTAAGGACATGTGTGAGCGGCGAACATATTTACTGCACAAGGCCACGAATCCCAGCACCGCAGTGTGACTTTAGGAAAAGCCACTGTGGGTCTGGGATTTATGGCCATCGTTAACCGCACCGGCCAACATGAAATGAGGTCATGAGACGGCCTGCACTAACAGGGTATTGCCAAGGGATAACACAAGAGCGCAGTTTCCTGTACTGCAAATAACAACGGTAAGGAATCTGCGCACAGCACCTAGGTGTAAATTTGTACACCTGTGCTGCGTCTCCTTAAAAAGACTAGTAGTCACGCCTCCACTACTGTTTGACAGTATAATGGGCTAAATAGTGTACGTGTTTAATTCAGCGTGTGCAAGGAGCAAAATTAAATAGAGCAACCTTTGACTTGTGCATCATTAATGCTGTTCAAGGTGTGGCTCTTGTACCTTGCAACACCTGAGGGGGGGGTTAAAGGTAACCTTTGAAATTGGTTCAACTAGGCTTCGGCCTACACTCTGCTCCTCTACTCCTCCTGCTGACCCTGGGCTCAAACACCGCTAGTTTTTGCCCGGAAATGCTAGCTGCACAGAGAAAAACACCAGCCAATGTGTTAGTGGGGTTCAGCACCGCCAGCTGTTCCCCTGCTGTGTAGTCGGCAACGTGTCCAGCACAAGCCACGCTGGCACAACAGAACAAAAGCTGCCACCAGTGCAGGCTTCGGCCTACACTTTGCTCCTCTCCTCCTCCTGCTGACCCTGGGCTCAAACAACGCCAGTTTCTGCCCGGACATGCTAGCTGCACAGAGAAAAACACCAGCCAATGTGTTAGTGGGGTTCAGCACCGCCTGCTGTTCCCCCGCTGTGTAGCCGGCATCGTGTCCAGCACAAGCCACGCTGGCACAACCGACCAAAAGCTGCCACCAGTGCAGGCTTCGGCCTACACTTTGCTCCTCTCCTCCTCCTCCTGCTGACCCTGGGCTCTAACACCGCTAGTTTTTGCCCGGACATGCAATCTGCACAGAGAAAAACACCAGTCAATGTGTCAGTGGGGTTCAGCAACGCCAGCTGTTCCCCTGCTGTGTAGCTTGCAACGTGACCTGCAAACGCCACGCAGGCACATGAACTGAAATTGAAGGGAGCCTGCCCCCCACCCCCCCAGGTGTTTCTATGTATAACAGCCACCTTGTACAGCAGTACTGCTGCATTTGTACAAGGTGGCTGACTTTTTCTCCTTGCACACGTGGAACTCAACAAGTACAAAATGTGTCTCATTACAGACCATTACAATGTCCCTGAGGTGTGACTTTCCTTTTTAATGACACGCAGCACCCCCATTGTTAGCGCTGCCCGTCTCCTGACATCATTGGTTGGCTGGCTGTGCCTGTGCGTCCCCCCTGCCCGACACAACGCCCCCCGTTGTCTCATATATTTTGACTGCGAGGGTGTGATTGATGGGCACGAGCAGTGCATATGTTCCCCTGTTTTCACTCCCCTCCTTCCGCCTTCTTCTGACTGTGCGGCCTCATGGCCGCGGCATGCGATAAGGGATCAGCTGAGGCCGCCCAGTCTGAAGCAGGTGTAAGGACATGTGTGAGCGGCGAACATATTTACTGCACAAGGCCACGAATCCCAGCACCGCAGTGTGACTTTAGGAAAAGCCACTGTGGGTCTGGGATTTATGGCCATCGTTAACCGCACCGGCCAACATGAAATGAGGTCATGAGACGGCCTGCACTAACAGGGTATTGCCAAGGGATAACACAAGAGCGCAGTTTCCTGTACTGCAAATAACAACGGTAAGGAATCTGCGCACAGCACCTAGGTGTAAATTTGTACACCTGTGCTGCGTCTCCTTAAAAAGACTAGTAGTCACGCCTCCACTACTGTTTGACAGTATAATGGGCTAAATAGTGTACGTGTTTAATTCAGCGTGTGCAAGGAGCAAAATTAAATAGAGCAACCTTTGACTTGTGCATCATTAATGCTGTTCAAGGTGTGGCTCTTGTACCTTGCAACACCTGAGGGGGGGGTTAAAGGTAACCTTTGAAATTGGTTCAACTAGGCTTCGGCCTACACTCTGCTCCTCTACTCCTCCTGCTGACCCTGGGCTCAAACACCGCTAGTTTTTGCCCGGAAATGCTAGCTGCACAGAGAAAAACACCAGCCAATGTGTTAGTGGGGTTCAGCACCGCCAGCTGTTCCCCTGCTGTGTAGTCGGCAACGTGTCCAGCACAAGCCACGCTGGCACAACAGAACAAAAGCTGCCACCAGTGCAGGCTTCGGCCTACACTTTGCTCCTCTCCTCCTCCTGCTGACCCTGGGCTCAAACAACGCCAGTTTCTGCCCGGACATGCTAGCTGCACAGAGAAAAACACCAGCCAATGTGTTAGTGGGGTTCAGCACCGCCTGCTGTTCCCCCGCTGTGTAGCCGGCATCGTGTCCAGCACAAGCCACGCTGGCACAACCGACCAAAAGCTGCCACCAGTGCAGGCTTCGGCCTACACTTTGCTCCTCTCCTCCTCCTCCTGCTGACCCTGGGCTCTAACACCGCTAGTTTTTGCCCGGACATGCAATCTGCACAGAGAAAAACACCAGCCAATGTGTTAGTGGGGTTCAGCACCGCCTGCTGTTCCCCTGCTGTGCAGCTTGCAACGTGACCTGCAAACGCCACGCAGGCACATGAACTGAAATTGAAGGGAGCCTGGCCCCCACCCCCAGGTGTTTCTATGTATAACAGCCACCTTGTACAGCAGTACTGCTGCATTTGTACAAGGTGGCTGATGTTTTCTCCTTGCCCACGTGGAACTCAACACGTACAAAATGTGTCTCTTTGAGACCATTCCACTGTCCCTGAGGTGTGACTTTCCTTTCTAATGATACGCAGCACCCCCCTTGGTAGCGCTTCCCGTCTTCTGACATCATTGGTTGGCTACTTGCGCCTGTTCGTCCGCCCTGCCTGAATAAAATGCTCCTCGTTGTCTTAATTATTTTGACTGCGAGGGTGTGATTGATGGGCACGAGCAATGCATATCTTCGCCTGTCTTAACTCATCTCCTTCCGCCTTCTTCAGACTGTGCAGCCTCATGGCCGCGGCATGCGAGAAGGGATCAGCAGAGGCCGCCCAGTCTGAAGCAGGTGTAAGGACGTGTGTGAGCGGCCAAAATATTTACTGCTCAAGGCCACGAATCCCAGCACCGCAGTGTGGCTTTATGAAAAGACACTGTGGGTCTGGGATTTATGGCCATCGTTAACCGCACCGGCCAACATGAAATGAGGTCATAAGATGGGCAGCGCTAACAGGGCATTGCCAAGGGATAACACAAGAGCGCAGACTCCTGTACAGCAAATAACAACGCTCAGGAAGCTGCGCCAAGCACCAAGGCGTTATTTTGGACACCTGTGCTGCGTCTCATCAAAAAACCAAGTCACGCATCCACTACAGTTTGACTGTAGAATGGGGTAAATTGTGTATGTCTTTCATTCAGCGTGTGCAAGTAGACAAATTAATAGAGCAACCTTTCACTTGTGCAGCATTAATACTGCACAAGGTGTGTCTCTTGTACTTTGTAACACCTGAGGGGGGGGTTAAAGGTTTCCTTTGAAATTGGTTCAACTAGGCTTCGGCCTACACTCTGCTCCTCTCCTCCTCCTCCTGCTTCAACACGGGCTCTAACATCGCTAGTTTTTGCCCGCAAGTGCTAGCTGCACAGATAAAAACACACGCCATTGTGTTAGTGGGGTTCAGCAACGCCAGCTGTTCCCCCAGTGTGTAGCCGGCAAAGTGTCCTGCAAACGCAACGCAGACACAAAGCTGCCTCCAGTGCAGGCTTCGGCCTACACTCATCTCCCCCTGCTTACCCTTTGCTCCAACACCGCTAGTTGGGGCTCTAGGAAGACAATCTTTAATAGGCAAGGCAACGCATCCGGGTTCCAGCACCGCCAGCTGGTTCTCGGCAGTGTTCTTGTCACAGGTACTCCCTCGTGCCAAGCCTGGTTTCAGCACCGTCAGCTGTTTCCGGGTAGTGTCAACTTCACTGAGACGCCTATGCTTGCCCCGTCGTGGGGCGGTCGAGTTAGCCAACTCCAGGGTGCGTCCAGTTTAGGAGCTTCCTATGTGGGCTGCGTGAACTGGTAGTCAAGGCTGGTTCTGTAGTGCCAGTAGGCCCAGCTCCCCCTGTAGGACTGTTGGGGTTCGGTAACTGCGGCTGCCTCGCGGCCTAGCTGTTCTCTCCTCTCCTGTGGGCCTTGGGGTCCACCACCTGGTTCCAGCACCGTCAGCTGGTTCCGGGCCGAGCCTTTGGCTTAGGTGCCTCCTCCTGGGTATCCGAGTTCCGCCAACGCCAGGCGGTCCTTGGTAGTGCTTTTAAGCGCGGGCACCTACAGCTTAGCAACCGGGTTCCAGCACCGTCAGCTGGTCCTCGGTCGTGCCATTGGCTCTTGCACACTGGGGCAACGCATCCGGGTTCCAGCACCGCCAGCTGGTTCTCGGCAGTGTTCTTGTCACAGGTACTCCCTCGTGCCAAGCCTGGTTTCAGCACCGTCAGCTGTTTCCGGGTTGTGTCAACTTCACTGAGACGCCTATGCTTGCCCCGTCGTGGGGCGGTCGAGTTAGCCAACTCCAGGGTGCCTCCAGTTTAGGAGCTTCCTATGTGGGCTGCGTGAACTGGTAGTCAAGGCTGGTTCTGTAGTGCCAGTAGGCCCAGCTCCCCCTGTAGGACTGTTGGGGTTCGGTAACTGCGGCTGCCTCGCGGCCTAGCTGTTCTCTCCTCTCCTGTGGGCCTTGGGGTCCACCACCTGGTTCCAGCACCGTCAGCTGGTTCCGGGCCGAGCCTTTGGCTTAGGTGCCTCCTCCTGGGTATCCGAGTTCCGCCAACGCCAGGCGGTCCTTGGTAGTGCTTTTAAGCGCGGGCACCTACAGCTTAGCAACCGGGTTCCAGCACCGTCAGCTGGTCCTCGGTCGTGCCATTGGCTCTTGCACACTGGGGCAACGCATCCGGGTTCCAGCACCGCCAGCTGGTTCTCGGCAGTGTTCTTGTCACAGGTACTCCCTCGTGCCAAGCCTGGTTTCAGCACCGTCAGCTGTTTCCGGGTTGTGTCAACTTCACTGAGACGCCTATGCTTGCCCCGTCGTGGGGCGGTCGAGTTAGCCAACTCCAGGGTGCCTCCAGTTTAGGAGCTTCCTATGTGGGCTGCGTGAACTGGTAGTCAAGGCTGGTTCTGTAGTGCCAGTAGGCCCAGCTCCCCCTGTAGGACTGTTGGGGTTCGGTAACTGCGGCTGCCTCGCGGCCTAGCTGTTCTCTCCTCTCCTGTGGGCCTTGGGGTCCACCACCTGGTTCCAGCACCGTCAGCTGGTTCCGGGCCGAGCCTTTGGCTTAGGTGCCTCCTCCTGGGTATCCGAGTTCCACCAACGCCAGGCGGTCCTTGGTAGTGCTTTTAAGCGCGGGCACCTACAGCTTAGCAACCGGGTTCCAGCACCGTCAGCTGGTCCTCGGTCGTGCCATTGGCTCTTGCACACTGGGGCAACGCATCCGGGTTCCAGCACCGCCAGCTGGTTCTCGGCAGTGTTCTTGTCACAGGTACTCCCTCGTGCCAAGCCTGGTTTCAGCACCGTCAGCTGTTTCCGGGTTGTGTCAACTTCACTGAGACGCCTATGCTTGCCCCGTCGTGGGGCGGTCGAGTTAGCCAACTCCAGGGTGCCTCCAGTTTAGGAGCTTCCTATGTGGGCTGCGTGAACTGGTAGTCAAGGCTGGTTCTGTAGTGCCAGTAGGCCCAGCTCCCCCTGTAGGACTGTTGGGGTTCAGGTAACTGCGGCTGCCTCGCGGCCTAGCTGTTCTCTCCTCTCCTGTGGGCCTTGGGGTCCACCACCTGGTTCCAGCACCGTCAGCTGGTTCCGGGCCGAGCCTTTGGCTTAGGTGCCTCCTCCTGGGTATCCGAGTTCCGCCAACGCCAGGCGGTCCTTGGTAGTGCTTTTAAGCGCGGGCACCTACAGCTTAGTAACCGGGTTCCAGCACCGTCAGCTGGTCCTCGGTCGTGCCATTGGCTCTTGCACACTGGGGCAACGCATCCGGGTTCCAGCACCGCCAGCTGGTTCTCGGCAGTGTTCTTGTCACAGGTACTCCCTCGTGCCAAGCCTGGTTTCAGCACCGTCAGCTGTTTCCGGGTTGTGTCAACTTCACTGAGACGCCTATGCTTGCCCCGTCGTGGGGCGGTCGAGTTAGCCAACTCCAGGGTGCCTCCAGTTTAGGAGCTTCCTATGTGGGCTGCGTGAACTGGTAGTCAAGGCTGGTTCTGTAGTGCCAGTAGGCCCAGCTCCCCCTGTAGGACTGTTGGGGTTCGGTAACTGCGGCTGCCTCGCGGCCTAGCTGTTCTCTCCTCTCCTGTGGGCCTTGGGGTCCACCACCTGGTTCCAGCACCGTCAGCTGGTTCCGGGCCGAGCCTTTGGCTTAGGTGCCTCCTCCTGGGTATCCGAGTTCCGCCAACGCCAGGCGGTCCTTGGTAGTGCTTTTAAGCGCGGGCACCTACAGCTTAGCAACCGGGTTCCAGCACCGTCAGCTGGTCCTCGGTCGTGCCATTGGCTCTTGCACACTGGGGCAACGCATCCGGGTTCCAGCACCGCCAGCTGGTTCTCGGCAGTGTTCTTGTCACAGGTACTCCCTCGTGCCAAGCCTGGTTTCAGCACCGTCAGCTGTTTCCGGGTTGTGTCAACTTCACTGAGACGCCTATGCTTGCCCCGTCGTGGGGCGGTCGAGTTAGCCAACTCCAGGGTGCCTCCAGTTTAGGAGCTTCCTATGTGGGCTGCGTGAACTGGTAGTCAAGGCTGGTTCTGTAGTGCCAGTAGGCACAGCTCCCCCTGTAGGACTGTTGGGGTTCAGGTAACTGCGGCTGCCTCGCGGCCTAGCTGTTCTCTCCTCTCCTGTGGGCCTTGGGGTCCACCACCTGGTTCCAGCACCGTCAGCTGGTTCCGGGCCGAGCCTTTGGCTTAGGTGCCTCCTCCTGGGTATCCGAGTTCCGCCAACGCCAGGCGGTCCTTGGTAGTGCTTTTAAGCGCGGGCACCTACAGCTTAGTAACCGGGTTCCAGCACCGTCAGCTGGTCCTCGGTCGTGCCATTGGCTCTTGCACACTGGGGCAACGCATCCGGGTTCCAGCACCGCCAGCTGGTTCTCGGCAGTGTTCTTGTCACAGGTACTCCCTCGTGCCAAGCCTGGTTTCAGCACCGTCAGCTGTTTCCGGGTTGTGTCAACTTCACTGAGACGCCTATGCTTGCCCCGTCGTGGGGCGGTCGAGTTAGCCAACTCCAGGGTGCCTCCAGTTTAGGAGCTTCCTATGTGGGCTGCGTGAACTGGTAGTCAAGGCTGGTTCTGTAGTGCCAGTAGGCCCAGCTCCCCCTGTAGGACTGTTGGGGTTCGGTAACTGCGGCTGCCTCGCGGCCTAGCTGTTCTCTCCTCTCCTGTGGGCCTTGGGGTCCACCACCTGGTTCCAGCACCGTCAGCTGGTTCCGGGCCGAGCCTTTGGCTTAGGTGCCTCCTCCTGGGTATCCGAGTTCCGCCAACGCCAGGCGGTCCTTGGTAGTGCTTTTAAGCGCGGGCACCTACAGCTTAGCAACCGGGTTCCAGCACCGTCAGCTGGTCCTCGGTCGTGCCATTGGCTCTTGCACACTGGGGCAACACATCCGGGTTCCAGCACCGCCAGCTGGTTCTCGGCAGTGTTCTTGTCACAGGTACTCCCTCGTGCCAAGCCTGGTTTCAGCACCGTCAGCTGTTTCCGGGTTGTGTCAACTTCACTGAGACGCCTATGCTTGCCCCGTCGTGGGGCGGTCGAGTTAGCCAACTCCAGGGTGCCTCCAGTTTAGGAGCTTCCTATGTGGGCTGCGTGAACTGGTAGTCAAGGCTGGTTCTGTAGTGCCAGTAGGCCCAGCTCCCCCTGTAGGACTGTTGGGGTTCGGTAACTGCGGCTGCCTCGCGGCCTAGCTGTTCTCTCCTCTCCTGTGGGCCTTGGGGTCCACCACCTGGTTCCAGCACCGTCAGCTGGTTCCGGGCCGAGCCTTTGGCTTAGGTGCCTCCTCCTGGGTATCCGAGTTCCGCCAACGCCAGGCGGTCCTTGGTAGTGCTTTTAAGCGCGGGCACCTACAGCTTAGCAACCGGGTTCCAGCACCGTCAGCTGGTCCTCGGTCGTGCCATTGGCTCTTGCACACTGGGGCAACGCATCCGGGTTCCAGCACCGCCAGCTGGTTCTCGGCAGTGTTCTTGTCACAGGTACTCCCTCGTGCAAAGCCTGGTTTCAGCACCGTCAGCTGTTTCCGGGTTGTGTCAACTTCACTGAGACGCCTATGCTTGCCCCGTCGTGGGGCGGTCGAGTTAGCCAACTCCAGGGTGCCTCCAGTTTAGGAGCTTCCTATGTGGGCTGCGTGAACTGGTAGTCAAGGCTGGTTCTGTAGTGCCAGTAGGCCCAGCTCCCCCTGTAGGACTGTTGGGGTTCGGTAACTGCGGCTGCCTCGCGGCCTAGCTGTTCTCTCCTCTCCTGTGGGCCTTGGGGTCCACCACCTGGTTCCAGCACCGTCAGCTGGTTCTCGGCAGTGTCTTTTGCTCTTGTACCTTCTGCTCCCCATCCTGGTTCCAGTACCGTCAGCTGGTTCCGGGCAGAGCCTTTGGCTTAGGTGCCTCCTTCTGGGTATCCAAGTTCCACCAATGTCAGGTGGTCCTTGGTAGTGCTTTCAGGCACGGGTACCTCCTGCTTAGTAACCGGGTTCCAGTAACGTCAGCTGGTCCTTGGTAGTTCCATTGGCTCTTGGACATTCGGCTACCCATCCGGGTTCCAGTACCGTCAGCTGGTTCTCGGCAGTGTCTTTTGCTCTTGTACCTTCTGCTCCCCATCCTGGTTCCAGTAACGTCATCTGGTTCCGGGCAGAGCCTTTGGCTTAGGTGCCTCCTTCTGGGTATCCGAGTTCCGCCAACGTCAGGCGGTCCTTGGTAGTGCTTTTTAGCACGGGTACCTCCTGCTTAGTAACCGGGTTCCAGTAACGTCAGCTGGTCCTCGGTAGTTCCATAGGCTCTTGAACCTTCGGGTAGCCATCCGAGTTCCAGTTCCATCAGCTGGTTCTTGGCATTTTCTCAGCCTTCTTGTACCTTCTGCTACATTTCCAAGTTGAAGACCCTAACGTCGACAACCCGGAAGACCACCCCGATGACAACGACCCGGAAGACCACCCCGATGACGACGACGACGACGACGGCGGAGACGACGACGGCTGAGACGACGACGGCGGAGATGACGACACTGGAGACGAAGACCCTGGAGACGACAACATGGAAGACCGAGAAGCAGAAGAACAAGAGGCTGCAGAACAAAGAGCAGAAGAACATTAAGCATAAGACTTAATATCAGAGCAAAAGATATTATCTAAATTATATGCAGAAGAAGACTAAGCAGTGTATGGGGGTGAGTCCGTTCCTCCTCGTGGTGCCCCTGGATAAAGCCTGATGCTGCAGGCCAAACTGAACGCGGACAAATGTAACTTTTGTGACTGGCAGAACGGAAGGTGTAATCTTCCAACTTTTATAGATAACAACTACGGGAATGCCTGTCACAAATGAGAATATGATGAAGAAGTAGAATAGGAAGAATAATAACAGGAATAAAAAGAATATGTAGAATAGGAAGAATAATAATAGTTGAAGAAAATGAATATGAAGAATGTAATAAAAAAAAAAAATAGGTAGAAGATGAAGAAGAAGATGAATAAGGTGAAGAAGTTGATGTCAAGGATGCTGATGATGATGAAGATGAAAGTGTGGGAAAAGAAAAAAAAAAAAGAAAAAAAAGAAGGGGAAGGGCGTGGAATAGTGAAACATCAATATCTGACAAAATAAAAAAAATTTACATACTCAATATCTTTTTCAATCCGAACGTCTTTAAAAAAAAAAAAAAAACATGCTATTCTATTTGATTGGACTAATCCTCATTGCCTTTAATGTCTCCGCCACCTCCCCCATACATCCTACATTATTCTTAGTTGTTTTCCTTCAGGTAGAATGAACCTACAAGGAAAGAAAGGGTTTATTTTAATTCCGATATTTTGGTCCCATTGACTTGCATTGGGATCGGGTATCGGTATCGGCGATATCCGATATTTTTTGAATATCGGCCGATCCAAACCGATACCGATACTTTCCGATATCGGAAGGTATCGCTCAACACTATTTATAAGTACAAAGAAGAGTTTCGCTTGCAGAAAGAGATGGCCCTAAAGCAGTATAACTCCGCTCCCTCCCCCATTACCCCCAAATCTGCATGGATGTCACATTCATCTATACTCAGCTCTGTACTCTCGAGGGCCAGTACCCCTAAACAGCTGTCTGTAGATGGGTGTTTGGGTTGGCTAATATCCTTGGTCATGTTGCAAGGATCGATAAAAGAGCATATATTAAAAAGTTCCAAAATAATTCTTGTATGTGACCCTCGTCCATGCTCTAATTACTATGAAGAAAACCTCACACGTTTCTATAACACGAGTTAAACCTCAATCAACTTTCTGACAACATCACAAATAGGAGAGTATAAAGGGGCACGGTAAGTTAGGAAAGTAAAGTTGAAATTTAGGGAAATCCTATTGCTTTAGATGTTGTCTGCAAATCATCTCACAGTCATCTTCAATCAGAAGGCCACAGCGACTGGTATGGAAAGTGACCGACCTCAGTCACTGAATGGACCAATTGGTGACGACAACCATCTGAAACATTAATTTTGCAATAATTCTTCCACCGTAATGGTGTTGCAGATACAACGTAATGTGTACAAGGCAACCAACTTGAAAATTTAGAGTCAGGACCCAGCCTTTCCCATTTACGCTCGACTTGAAACACTTTTGTGTAGTTTATCGACTTACATGGGAGCCGCTTTTAGGTGGCCCTAGAGAGATAATGCATTTCTTCTGGAAGAGAACTCATTTGCATATTTTTCCCGGGGGACATTGCCTGTAAACTCTCTAGACCACATATATCTTCTTAACCTTTGTCAGGCTGCATAATTTTACAACGTTAACAGGCTGCAGAGGTACAATTGTACCTTCATATATATTTTATTGAAATTTGGCCAATATATTCTGGCCAAAACTGCAGAGATGTCACGAAATTTCAGCCCTCTACGACTTTTCGAAAAAAAAAAGTTATTGCAATTTTAAAACGGAATAGTTACAATTGTACCTACTCAGCCGGACGAAGGTTAATAACTAGTCTCTACCAAGAACCTTTTCTACAGATTTGGTTGTTTTTTTACTGTATTGCTCTAAAGCAGGGGTCCCCAACTCCAGTCCTCAAGGCCCACCAACACATCATGTTTTCAGGATTTCCTTTGCATTGCACATATGATGCAATTATTACCTGGGCAAGGCTAAGGAAATCCTGAAAACATGACATGTTGGTGGGCCTTGAGGACTGGAGTTGGGGACCCCTGCTCTAAAGGACCTCCACCACTTCTGCTCTTCCTTCACGCCTTCTACTGATCTCAGCCAGACAATAAGATAGTTCATACACGTTCTACAGGATAACGAACTGAGAACACGCCAAGGGTTCGGGCACACAACCAATCTTCTCAGACGAGTGCTATCTGTGTTTTTCACGAATAACACTCGTACCCGTGATAATATATGATAGTCTATGGGACTGTGCACATGTCCGATTTTTTTTTTCCTTTGACCAAGTGGTCAGGAGAAGGATTTGGAGACTTGTCCGATTTTGATTTGTCAGATCGAAATCTGCAATGCAAATCTATGGGTCCATGAAAACCATCGTTTTGCACACGGATGACATCCGAGTGCGGTCCGATTTTCATGGACTGACAGAATAGAGAAGGCAGAGAAAGGTGTTTTTTTTTTCTCTGCACGTATGAAAAAAAACGATGATACTCTGATCAGAATAATTGGTCCTTGGTCCTAATTTTTGGATACAGGGGTGAAGTGAACCAACCCTAACACTGGAGAATAGCCCCCTACCATGACTTTCCAGGTGCTGTACCTAGAATTGTCAGGTCAGGTCCGATTTTAAAATGGGTAAGGAATCCTAAAGAATATGGACACCTTAGGGGACATTATTATTTTTTTTTGTAATCTGAAAAAAAAAATCACGTAATAACATTTTTTACACACTCTTTGTTTTCCCGTACATTATTAGTTGCAGAATGAGTTACCTTTTGCTCATTCTGACTCTTTTATTCATCTTTATTTAGAACACACCAGCTAATTTATGACCACATCAAAGTTCATCTCAACTTAGATGTTGTCTGAGCTCATAAATAGGGACAGAGAAGCTCTGAAAAAGGCAGATATACTTACAAACTCTGTGTAAGAACTATCTCAGTGACAGATTGGCAGTTAACTCATTCTCCAGCCACCAATCTATAGGAAAACAAAAAGCTCGGAAAAGCCAAACGGTGCAAAGCATTTTTGGAAATCTCGTTGTAAAAATTAATTTGAATCAATTGAATCATAGAATGTTAGGGTTGGAAGGAACCTTCGGGGTCATCGTGTCCAACTCCCTGCTCAATGCAGGAGTCACTAAACCATCTCAGACACATGAATGTCCAGCCTCTGTTTGAAGACTTCCATTGAAGGAGAACTCGCCACCTCTTGTGGCCGCCTGTTCCACTCATTGATCCCCCTCATTGTTTTTTCTAATATCTAATCTGTATATTCTCCCTTTCAGTTTCATCCAAACCAGATGTGTTTAAGTAAAAGAAGAAAAACTGTCCCCCGAAGTGTCCATACCCTTTAAAGGGAACCTGTCTGGGTATTTATGCTGCACAAACAGCGGACAGCATTAATTGCAGCCTGGCTGCATGATTGCAACCAATTATATTATATACTTTGACGATTTGGCTGGCTCTTCCAAGTGCTGCTAAAAGTGATTGGCAGGTTTATCCCTATTCACACGTGAGAGAGGATGAGCTGCGGATCTTCATATTTAATTTTTAATTAAACTCTCCAAAGTTTTAGAGAACTATACACCTGGCAGCAATTATGCAACCAGGTCCTGACGCATGGGTTGGGTGGCACGAATCACAATACAAGATCCCTTTAAGGATAGTAGTTAACTCACATTCACGTGGATAGTTCCTGCAAATCTGGTCTTGCAAAGTTAATACCCAGCAGTGAAGTGCTTCTAAATGATAGCCGTTAGCTGTTATATCTCCAACTCGCATATTTAAAAGCATTTCTCAATATTTTTCCATCCTCAAGTTCTTCAGTCTTCTAAGGAGCAGAAGTTCTAAAATAGCGCATATGAGGAAGTACCATGAGCTCAGCGGCTTTACTTATTTATTTTTTTACAAAAAATTCCGTTGTCGGTCGTATTTGCTTTATGTTTCCCCTTGTATTCGTCATACCAGGTTGCAGTATCGGTTGCTCGTATTCATCCTGCTGACTCTTCTTGTTTTCACGGCTGGATCTGGGTTATGGTTCCTGCTACATTGTCAATTATTTTTTACATGATAGTTCTAGTGTTTCCGACTCTGTCATTGTTTTATTCTTCTTCCAAAAGATATTTATTGTATTATTCCGTAATCTTCATGTCCCCTCGCAGGGGTCTAACATTGACAAATAAGGAAATGAAGTGACAATATAAAACACGCGCGATGTCACCGACAATAAGTACAGTGATTTCAAGGACACGTGCATTGAAAATCCCTGGATTTTGAGATGTGATCGGTGGTTGATATGTCTTCTCGGTGAGGATACCGGGAATACAATACTTTCCTAGGAGGGTTTTCAAAGTTGCTCACAAGGTCGGTCAATGGGATGTCATGTCATGACCACTTCACCACAGTGAAGATGTCATGGTGTCACAGTCAGTGGTCTACTGCGACCTTCGCAGGGTGTTGGACAATTCATCAGTAGATCAATGGCTAACTATAAATTCAGCTTTATATGGGCTGGCTAATGCCTTAAGGCTACATTCATACCATCATAATTTCGGTCGGTGGAAAAATCTGACATCGTTCAGACCAACGTTATCCAATAGGGCTGTACAGATGACTTTTTTTTTTGCACAGACTGAAGAGCATGCGCTATTCTTTTCCGTATTTTGGTTGAGGCTCATCTTTGGGTGCAAAACAAAAAAAAATCGGTTCCCGTACAGAGCAACTTGGTTTTAACAGAAACAATGATTTTCTTACCCATAGGAAACTGTATCTGGTCTTGTCATTTTTATTCTCTGCTGATGCATGAAAACAAATGTCACACCGGTGACAATATGGATGACAAATAGTCTGTGGGGTTTTTTTTAAGAAAATGTGACAATTTTTTATACACTTCTGTGCACTTATTCTATTATATCAAGTTGATCACCGATCATTATAGGCCAAATCTAAATTGTAAGAGGCAAACGATCGATAATACGATTGTTCAGTACCCACATGGTTTGCAGATTGTAGAACACTCCTTGCATGGAATATGCTGCAGACAATAATTATTTTGTAGGCTACAGAAAAGAAGCCATTTATAAAATATTAAAGGAGTATTCTCGAGTTTGAAAGTTGTCCCTTAAGGTTGGAATGGGGATAACTTCCCCATTTTAGGGGTCTGACCAGGGCCGGACTGGCCATCTGGCAATTCTGGCAAATGCCAGAAGGGCCTGTCTGGTCATGGGCTGCCTTGTCTGATTTGTTGTTAACAGAATCAGTGTTCTCAAGACACCAATACTGTTAAGTAGGGTTGAGCGAAATGGTTCGGCCATTTTCAGAAGTCGCCCACATTTTTTGCAAAGTCGGGTTTCATGAAACCCGACCCGACCCCTGTGTGGGGTTGGCCATGAGGTCGGCGATCTTCTGAATCTGGTATCGGAATTCCGATACCGAGTTCCGATATGTTTGTGTGACGCCCAGGAGACCGGGATACCCAGCACCGGACCAATGGAGTCTGTCTCTTGAGGGGGATGTCACGGGTGGCTTGACCCGGTGCTGTGGCCTCAGGCAATGCACAGTGTAAGGGGTATCATGAGGGGACAGGCACTTACTTGATCAGCAGCAGATTCTCCCAGCGGTGACGATCCCGATCCTGGATAGATGGCTATTGTCCAAATGAAAGACTGAGGCACTGAAACGTTTAATCAGTTTACTTTAACATAAAAGGATTTACAACCAGTCCTGTCACCGGAGTCTGTATGGGAACTCTGAGTTACTTTGACCCTGCCAGGGTCTTCGCCTCTTATTGTGCGCAATTTCTGTGTGGCCCTGCTGCTGTATGTGAACTGGCTGCCGGCCCAATCTGTCCCCTCCGGGTCCTGGTTCGACGGGCAACCCGAGTCCTTTTATCGGTTTACCCCCTCTGGGAGTACCGCTGAACTCTGTGTCTGTTGCTGCGTCCGGCCCTAGTGAAGCTGATATCACCTCACGTTTTTCCGGTTGCTGTATTATATATAATGAATACAGCCACGGATCCGGTATCCATCTTTGCGCCTGTTCTGGGTAGTGATTAATGCTACCCGGTTCTCACAATGTCCTTTTTCTCTATCCCTCTTCTCCTCAGGCCGGTGATTTAGGCCTGGTAACAGTCACAGGGCTGTTAGAGATTCAACTGTATGACCTCTCACTTTCAGCTCCTTAGCCCAACTGCCATTTCTTCTCTCAGACCAGAATGGATCAAGGGGAGTCTCTGGAGCTCCCCCTTCTGGCCGGAGGTGGTAGTGCAGTCTTGCTATTTTAGTATTTGTACTTACTGTCAGTAACTATTTTTGTGGCAAATACCCCTAGGGGTGCCACATTCCCCCTTAGTTAAGAACAGTACTCCGGGACTGTGGGACAATAACATTTTGAAATAACAATTAGTATGTACAGAGTCTTAAAAATGAAAAGTTACAAAAACCACTCAAGGAAACAAAAATAGAGTTCTGTAAAAAAGTCACTTCAAATAGCGTCCATTAATACAGTTCTATCCTTGAAGGTATTAGGAAAGGCACTGTACTTAGTGTCCAGGAATTTAGTTCAATTTTTCCAACGGAGTTATCAATATAAAGTCTAAAGAAAGTTCAAAAAGAGCAAAAAGCAAAGTTCAAAAAGCAGTCTTTCCGGAGCTTTGATTTAGTGCCTCCGGGCTAATAAAAAGTTCAAGAATATGCAATAAGTTCATACAGACAAGTCTCTGTAGGCACTGGGCTTAAACGTTGCAGACTGATAACAATGACTATACTACATTTTCTGTTTAACTATATACGGCATAACATATATACAATTCACATTATGAGCTTTATAGTTGGTAATCTGCATACCTGGCCGGTAATTGACCCTGGGTACTACGCTGTGATCTACGTAATAGCGGTGTCTCTTCATGTGGTGTACTACTGTCTACTGCGGATGTAGTATCTGCCCGCTCTGCTAAAGATAATTCCACGACTATGGAGTTGGCAAGTCCACCGTGAATGGGATTACTCTGACCAGGAATCTGTTCTTCCTGGCCTGGAACCTCCTGTAGTACGGGGTCAGCCTCTTCCTGTCTTGGGACTTCTGGTATTGGGTTCGGTGTTGGGTAAAAGGCCACCATGGGAACCACTACTGCACCATGGTATGTTAGTAGGGTTTTGGGAAAGTCTCCTATACAGGTGTGATACACTTCCTCTTCTTTTTCCTTTACTGGTTGAACCTGTATGGGTTGAATAACTTCTGGTTCTGGCTGGACAACGTCTGGCTCTTTCAATGCTTCCGGACACAATTTAAGATTGTCTCTTGACACTAGTACAGATGTTAAGCCTCCGTTTTTGCTAATGAGACACATTTTAGGATTATCCACTCTTGTTGGTAAAACTGTGTAGGGTACGGCTTCCCACTGATTGTCCAGTTTATTGGTTCGACGATTTCTCTTGAGCACTTGGTCACCCGGTCTTAATGGGGTCGCTAGAGCATTCTGGTTGAAAGTTCGCTCTTGTCTTTCTCTAGTTTGCTGAAGGCTTCTTTCCACACTCTCTTGCACTTGGCGATACTGCTTTTGCCGTATGATATCCCAATTGGAGTCTTGAACTTCTACGTCTGGTTTCAGAATTCCCATTTCTAGATCGATTGGTAATTGGCCGGGTCTTGCACGCATAAGGTAAGCTGGGGTGCAGTTGGTGGAGCTCACCGGGACATGATTATACAGATCCACCAAGTCAGGCAATTTCTCTGGCCATTGATTCCTTTCTGTCTCAGGTAAAGTCTTTAGTAGGTCTATTACAATATGGTTCATCTTCTCGCATAAGCCGTTTGTTTGTGGATGATAGGCCGTCGTCCGGATCTTTTTGCAACCATACATATTACAGAATTCTCTGAAGATCTCTGATTCAAAGGCTGTACCTTGGTCGGTGAGAACCTGTTCCGGATATCCATGGGGTCTACAAAAGTACGTTTGGAACGCTTTGGCTGCTGTTTTTGCTGTCAGATCTTTTACGGGTACTACTACCAAGAAACGTGAATAATGGTCCACGATGGTCAAGGCATAGACATAGCCGGACCGGCTTGGTGTCAACTTCACGTGGTCCATGGCTACAAGTTCAAGTGGTTGTTTGGTGATTATGGGCTGCAGTGGTGCTCTTTGGTTCTTTTGATCGTTTCTTCTGAGGTTGCACGGGCCACAATTTCTGCACCACTGTTCGATTGATTTTCTCATCCCGACCCAATAAAATCTTTCTCTTAGAAGTACTTCTAACTTTTTCCAACCGAAGTGACCAGCACCATTATGGTAAGCTTCGAGGACCATCTTCACATCTTGTTTAGGCACAATAATCTGCCAAACCAATTCATGTGTTTTCGGATTGGTGTATCTTCTACAGAGCTTCCCTTGATACAGGAACATTTTGCCTCTCTCTTTCCAGAGTTGATGCGTCTCTTCTGGGGCATCCTCATCGGGATATGCACTTTGCTCAGTCAACAGTTCCTTCACCAACTTCACAGCCGGATTGCTGTCTTGGGTGTCAGCCCATCTATGGTGTGCTAACGGATTAAAATTCACCTCTTGTTGTTTCTGATAGGTACTTGACTGATGATGTTTTGCCTTGGGACGATGGAAGGCTGGTAGTTCAATTTCTTCAAGCTCCCCCGTTTCCTCTTCTACATCTCTCAAGTGTGGCATCCGGGATAGGGCATCGGCATTTCCATTCTTGCGACCTGCTCGATACTTGATTATGAAGTTGTAATTAGATAACCGGGCTATCCATCGCTGTTCTAACGCACCTAATTTGGCTGTGTCCAGGTGGGTCAACGGATTGTTGTCAGTATAGACAATAAATTCTGCAGCGGCCAGATAGTGTTTGAAACGCTCCGTCACAGCCCAAACTACTGCCAGTAGTTCCAATTTTAAGGAGCTGTAATTTTCTGAATTTCTTTCAGTAGGCCGGAGCTTTCTACTTGCAAAGGCGATGACTTTCTCCCGACCTTCTTGCTTTTGTGACAGCACCGCTCCTAGTCCCACATTACTGGCATCGGTGTAGAGGATGAAAGGTTGATGGTAATCTGGGTATGCCAGAACCTCTTCTCCAGTTAGTGCCTTCTTTAGTTGTTCAAAGGAGTCTTCCCTTTCGTCGTTCCACTGAAAAGGAGGGTTTCGGTTTGAAGGTTTCTTCGTCTGCCCTACCAAGGTGTCTTGCAAGGGTGCTGCCAACTTGGTAAATCCTTTTATAAATCTGCGATAGTAACCCACCAATCCCAGGAATTGTCTCACTTCTTTTGCGCTGGTAGGTCTTGGCCAATCCCTTATGGCACTTATTTTCTCGGGATCTGGTGCTACTCCCTCCGAACTCACGATGTGTCCCAGGTACTGTACCTTTGGCTTGAGAAGGTGACATTTGGATGGCTTGACTTTCATGCCATACCTGGATAAGGCTTCGAACACTTCTGCCAGGTCTATTAAGTGTTGTTCGTAAGTCTTTGAGTAGACGATCACATCATCTAGGTACAGGAGGACGGTCTCGAAGTTCTTGTGTCCGAGGCAGCATTCCATCAGCCGCTGGAAGGTACCGGATGCGTTGCAGAGTCCGAACGGCATGCGATTAAATTCACATAGACCCATTGGTGTGGTGAATGCCGTCTTTTCCTTATCTGTCTCAGCCACAGGGACTTGCCAATACCCGCTTGTTAAGTCTAAGGTGGAAAAATAATTAGCAGATTTCAAAGCAGTTAAGGACTCTTCTATCCTAGGCAAGGGGTAGGCGTCTTTATGGGTGATGTTATTAATCTGCCGGTAGTCTACGCACATTCTCATGGTTCCGTCCTTTTTTTTGACAATCACTAGAGGGGCTGCCCAGGGGCTACAGCTGTCTCTTATTACCCCGGCCTGTTTCATTTCCCTCAGCATATCTTTTGCACATTGATAGTGAGCGGGCGGTATGGGTCTATATCTTTCTTTTATTGGGGGATGGTCACCTGTGGGGATTGTGTGTTCTACCCCTTCTATCCGTCCGAAGTTCAATGGGTGTTTACTGAAGACTTGTTCATATTCCGTCACTAGCCTATACACCCCTTGTTTTTGATGGGTAGGTGTTGAATTTATGCCCACGTGTAGCTGTTGGCACCAATCCTCCATTTCTCCATCTGAGCCATTGCCTTCCACCTGACAGGTTGGTTCTAAGGGCTCAATGGTTGTGATGGCATTGTTGTCAACAGTATATAGCTTTGCCATTGTAGCATACCTTGGCAAAGTGACCTCTTCCTCTCCACAGTTCAAAAGTCGTACCGGCACTCGTCCCCGGTGTACCTCGACTATCCCTCGTGCTGTGAGTATAGTGGGCCTGCTGTCGGTGTACACTGGTTCTATTAAGGCTTGATAATCTCGTCCCTTAGTACCAATGGCTGCTCTACACCATACCAGCATTTCTGTTTTTGGTGGGATTACAATAGACGTTGGATCACTTACCCTCACACTGCCGATTTCTCCACCTGCAACTTCTACCTGTTACCTTAACATCAATACTTTTATTTCCCTCCGGAGAACTCTCTGCTGGCAGGATTGGGCAGTTTCAGCAATTTGCTGTAAGACAGAAATGACTTCGGAAAAGCAGTTCTCTAACACATTCATTCCTATCAATACAGTTGGTTCACAGTTCCGCCGGTCAACATCAACAACAATTATACCCTGTTTCTTCAGTTCTACTTTACCAATCTTTATGGTCATCTCCCTGAATCCTAGTTTCGGTACCAACTTACCATTACTGGCCCATATATCTAGTTCAACATCAGAGGGCCCTTTATCAATATCTGCATCAGCCCAGTACCTCTTATAAAGGATATACGGTATAGATGAAATCTGGGAACCTGTGTCCAGCAAAGCGTTGAGGGGAATTCCGTCCAGCATGATAGGGATAATGGGTCGTCCTCCGATGTACCTGTCGTGCCAGGGTGTTGGGCCTTGAAAGTTCATTCCTGCGAAGCGGCCCGCATTCCCAGGGGATTCCCGTTTAAATCACAATCTTGTGCAAAGTGGCCCGGCTGCTGGCAACGGCGGCAAATGGGCTATCCATCCGGTTGGTAGCGGTCGCGGGGTCGTCCTCTCCATGTCGGGTATCTCCGGGGTCTCATCCATGGAACATCCTCTCTACAGTTTGCCAACTCCATCTTGTGTCCTCTCATCTCCTGCATGGTTTTAGCCATTGAAGCAACAACATCAGCTAAAGAGTCAAGCTTTTGTTGAAGAGCCTCATTAGTACTGGGCCCCAGGGGCTTAGCAATGGCCCCAGACATAGCTGATGTCACTGGCACTCCCTGTTGTTGAGGTGCCTCTGCCATGGGTTGCGCAGGATCCTGATCCCGAGGTGCCTCTGCCAGCTGGAGACGTATAGCGCTCTTCTTTAATTGGGCAAATGTCAATTCAGGGTTCTTAAAAACAAGCATGCTCACATGCCCCCGGTGAGAAGGGGTGTAGAGTCCCTCAATAAATTGATCTCTTAGCAGTTTATCCGCTCCGGTGTTAAAAATTGGTTCAGCCAGTGTAAGTGATTTAAGGGCTTCCTGCAGGTTTAAGGCAAAGTCTCTCACGCCCTCATTAGCTTTTTGTTTGCAATTAAAGAATCGTATTTTAGCTTTGCTGCTGGCCGTGGTTTCAAATGTAGCTTTTAATCCAGCAAATATGCGTTCAACAGTGCCTTTTAGATCAGCTGCCCATGCTGTGACTTCTCGCTTAGCATGGCCACTTAACTGCATCATCAGGAGACTAACACGCTGAACTTCACCCACAGGGAACATGTCAAAATGGGCCAGCATCTTTTCTCTGAAATCGTCAAGGGTATTAGGCTCACCTTCATACATTGGAAGCCATGGGCCACCCGGGGTATATGGCATCAGCACCGGCATGATGGGCGCCACTCCTTGCACGGCTGCGCTACCGGACTCTCTATCGACACTCTGTCTTTCAGCTGCATTAGCGTCGCCGGGTGCTGCGGCGTCTCCGTGCTGCGACATACTGTGCCCCCTTAGTTAATCCGGACCCTTCCGGTCCTCCGCTTCCGTCGGGATAGTGTAGATTCGTTCCACTGTGCAGCAGGATCGATTTTCCCCTTGCTCTGATGTCAGAGCGCTCAGCTTGGTGCCGCCCACAATGACACGCCCCCTGCTGCTCCCACCCACCGCACTCTGTAATGGCGGATTCTGAAGTTTTTCAGTTAGACTGGGGCTCAGGTGATGGCGTAGCTCAATTAACAGTCTCGTGCCTAACGGTTATGAAGTGATTACCTCAGGGGATGGCGGCCATCTTTACTCCATTATAACCAATGGGGAAAAGTCACTTTCAATAGTTTTCAATGGGGAATGGATTTTTCTTTAATAAAGTCAATTTTCAAGATTTTTCATCCCAGTTTTCACAGTTTTGGGCTCCAATCACGGCACACAATACCCGGTATACGGGCTGGCTAGATCCTGTTCGTGACGCCAATTGTGACGCCCAGGAGACCGGGATACCCAGCACCGGACCAATGGAGTCTGTCTCTTGAGGGGGATGTCACGGGTGGCTTGACCCGGTGCTGTGGCCTCAGGCAATGCACAGTGTAAGGGGTATCATGAGGGGACAGGCACTTACTTGATCAGCAGCAGATTCTCCCAGCGGTGACGATCCCGATCCTGGATAGATGGCTATTGTCCAAATGAAAGACTGAGGCACTGAAACGTTTAACCAGTTTACTTTAACATAAAAGGATTTACAAGCAGTCCTGTCACCGGAGTCTGTATGGGAACTCTGAGTTACTTTGACCCTGCCGGGGTCTTCGCCTCTTATTGTGCGCAATTTCTGTGTGGCCCTGCTGCTGTATGTGAACTGGCTGCCGGCCCAATCTGTCCCCTCCGGGTCCTGGTTCGACGGGCAACCCGAGTCCTTTTATCGGTTTACCCCCTCTGGGAGTACCGCTGAACTCTGTGTCTGTTGCTGCGTCCGGCCCTAGTGAAGCTGATATCACCTCACGTTTTTCCGGTTGCTGTATTATATATAATGAATACAGCCACGGATCCGGTATCCGTCTTTGCGCCTGTTCTGGGTAGTGATTAATGCTACCCGGTTCTCACAATGTCCTTTTTCTCTATCCCTCTTCTCCTCAGGCCGGTGATTTAGGCCTGGTAACAGTCACAGGGCTGTTAGAGATTCAACTGTATGACCTCTCACTTTCAGCTCCTTAGCCCAACTGCCATTTCTTCTCTCAGACCAGAATGGATCAAGGGGAGTCTCTGGAGCTCCCCCTTCTGGCCGGAGGTGGTAGTGCAGTCTTGCTATTTTAGTATTTGTACTTACTGTCAGTAACTATTTTTGTGGCAAATACCCCTAGGGGTGCCACATTTGCAATATCGGAAATCGGTATCGGAATCCATATTTAAGTGTAAAATAAAGAATTAAAATGAAAAATATTGCTATACTTACCCTCTGACGCGCCCTGGTACTAACCGGCAGCCTTCCTTCCTTAGAATCAGCGCGTGAAGGACCTTAGATGACGTCGCGGCTTGTGATTGGCCGCGCGACCGCCCATGTGACCGCTCACGCGACCAATCACAAGCCGCGACGTCACCGAAGGTCCTCCAAGCGCTGATTCTTAGGAAGGAAGGCTGCCGGAAAGAAGCAGGGCGCGTCCGAGGGTGAGTATATACCTAATAGGAATATAATCACCCTCGGACGTGCCCTGCTTCTTTCCGGCAGCCTTCCTTCCTAAGAATCAGCGCTTGAAGGACCTTCGGTGACGTCACAGCTTGTGATTGGTCGCGTGAGCGGTCACATGGGCGGTCGCGTGACCAATCACAAGCCGCGACGTCATCTAAGGTCCTTCACGCGCTGATTCTAAGGAAGGAAGGCTGCCGGTTAGTACCAGGGCGCGTCAGAGGGTGAGTATAGCAATATTTTTTATTTTAATTCTTTATTTTACACTTAAATATGGATCCCAGGGCCTGAAAGAGAGTTTCCTCTCTTCAGACCCTGGGAACCATAGTATCCCATTGCACTGCATTGGGTTTCGTGTTTCGGCCGACCCCGACTTTTCTATAGGATCGGCCGATTTCACTCGACCCAACTTTTGAGAAAGTCGGGTTTCGTGAAACCCGACCCGATCCTATAAAAGTAAAAGTCGCTCAACCCTACTTTTAAGAGTTGTGATGAAGCACAAAGTTGCTGACTCTGTCCCTTACCCCAGCAGGCCACTGGTATCGTTGGAAATATTGGTGTTGTAGTAAATCTTGTTTTCCTCCATCCAGGGTAATATTAGTAATATATCTCATCTGGTGCTTGGGCATGGGGACAACATGGGCCTGTGTGACTTCAAATGCCAAGGCTGAATTTCAGCCCCAGTCCGTACCTGGGTCTGACTGCTGGGACCTCCACCAATCCCGAGAACCCATAGCTCTGAGGAGCGCTGTGTGAATGGCGCATTGGTCAATCACGCACACTGTTGCTCCATTCATTCTTAGTAGCAGCGCTCGCTTATCCCCAGCGAGACTAATAAGAAATAATGGAGTGGAGTCACGCATGGTTGACCACTGCTTCATTCATGAGGGGCTCCTCAGAGAATTGTTGATGGTCCCAGCAGTTGAACCCCCAGCAATGGAGAACCTATTCCCCATCCTAATGATAGTGGACAACAAAAGGCATTAAGGCCATTACTGTTTTTTTTCTTATGGGGGCACTTGGAAAAGTATTACTTTATCACAGGGCACTCAGGGCATTATTATTTTAAAGGTTACAATTTGTCACTTACAAAACGTCAAAAAAAAATGCGATAACAAAAAATGCTGGAGTGGTGCTTTAAAACAGCTGCTGCATTCCCTGCCTTGGCTTTTATAAGGGCTTTGGTGCTATACCATGTGGTGTGATAGCTAGCATTATGGAGAAGCCTGCCTGAGGTTGTGTGATCATTCTTTAACTGATGGGATGTTCTACAATGTGTTAAAAGTGAATCTATTCATCAAAAAAAAGTCAACACAAGTTCGATTTGCTCATGTTTAGTAGTAAATATAAAAAACTGCCGCAAAAAAAAAATGCTAGAAAGCCCTTATTCTGGTCTGGTTTTTTTTACGTTTCCAAGGCAGCCAAAATGGGACACAGCTTCATTAGGCAGTTGACATTTGTCCAGTTAAAACTATTGACTCATGCTTTCGTTACTTCCTCCTCAAATTACTGCAGTGCCGCAGCTGATCTGACCAGATTTTCCATTTCTTATAAATAGCCACCAGAAAAGTATTAATTATCCTTGTAGGATTTAATGCACCGACTGCCTTAACCTTTCAGGTTCCCTTAAACGCCCGGAATAACAAGCCCCTATCTATAGCCGAGAACGTGATTGATGACGGGAAGGTTTAATTTCTGTTTTTTAAATATGTTATCCACCGATCTGCATGCATTTAAATTTCGCCCATAACACTTTCCTCTTGTCTCCGGGCCGTTGTTTAATATTCAAGGATGATTTTTTATTTTTTATTTTTGTCCACATACATTTTGGTCTATGTCACCTCGGATTAAATTATTACTGTTTGGAGCCTCTCGGAGCAGGCCTCAGGCCCTTATTTACAAGAATCAATGAAACGGTAATGAAAATCCATTTTTCATACTATCAGTCCCGGCCTCCTTTTATTTAGTTAGCGGTGTCAAAGTAAGCAATTCATTTTGTGAAAATGTCAGGATAAGTGGGGGGGAGAGACAGAGACAAAAAAAAGACTGGCTGCTAAAGGGTTAATTTAGCAAATAAAATGATGCATCTTTGCCCCAATGGTTAAATCTAGACAGGGGGTTAGGGCAAAAAAAAGGACTAAATGTATGCAAAGTAATGTATATTGACATATAAGCAAAGGCCTTGCATGATGAATATTGAAATATATATGCAAAGCGAAGGAGACGCGTTACTTTCTAGATCTCGGTGTTGCTCGTGAGGAAATGAACCATTTATATTCAGCAATTTAGAAAATATCCCGCGTTTATCGGCACCGGCCGCGCAGGAGTGGATTTGTCTTCGTAATTTATTTAGGTAAATATATTTATTCTTGCAGTGATTTTTTTTTTTTTGGGTGGAAGGTGGGGGGGGGGGGGGGGGAGATGACGATCGACGCTTTCATAGTCAGCGTATAAATATTTAACAGCACGTCTAAAATGTTATTCATGTCGTTTATCAGGTCTGGATGTGGCACAGGACGCAACTTTTTTTTTCCCCAAAAAAATATATCACCTTAACCAAAACTTGAGACGCGAAACAAAGAGAAAGGAAATGACGAGAAGGAAAAGTTTAAACAAAAGGGAAAAATAAACAGTTTGGAAACGATTTACAGATAACATGAAATATTCGACAGCCTTATTTCCAAATGTTACCTACTGGGGGGTAAAGAGAAGGAACGTGGGTTTCGCTCTTTAGACAGACTTGTTAGGTGTCAATGATAATAAGATGGCCACAGGAACCTCCAGTGATCAGCTGCAAGCAGGTAGTATGTGTTCAATTTATCTGCAGCACCATCACTGGGGAAATTAAGAATTACACCTTGCCCATTCAAATCAATGGGTTGTCAGTGTACTACTTGACAAGGCAGGTCCTCCAGGGCGGGAGACGCTCTTTGTAAATGATCCTCACTGTGGTCGCAAGAGGAAGATGGAATCTGGCTTAATTAAGTCAGATTTTTCTAATATGATGTACAAAAATGGGTTTTCGGAAATGGAAATAAAACTAAAGATATAAATTCAGTCTATTTTTTTAAGCCAGAATAAAATAGTCATAGAAAATGTAAGAGCAGAGTCTACCAGAATACGAGCCAAAGTAAAGGATAGATAGGTAATAGATAGACGATAGATAGATAGATAGATAGATAGATAGATAGATAGATAGATAATAGATAGATAGATAGATAGATAGATAGATAGATAGATAGATAGATAGATAGATAGATGAACAAGAGGATCCTTAGTTTCCTCACTGAGCACCACATCCTCAGCAAAAGCCAAGCAGGGTTCATGCCAAATACCACACCACCGATCACACCTACACCCTGCACAGCCTCATTCAGAGCCACATCCACAACACAAAGTATGGGAAGATGTACGCTTGTTTTGTGGACTTTAAAATGGCCTCTGACTCCATATGGCACTCGGGCCTATTTCTGAAACTGCTTGAGTGGAATAGGAGGAAAAAATGATGTTGTCATCAATAGCTCTTACACCAAGAACCACTGCAGCATAGGTGTGAGCTGTAGAAGAATAACTGATTTCCGCCAGAGCCACGAGTCAGACAAGACTGCAGCCTAAGGCCAGGTTCACACTGCGTTAGCAGCAGCCCGTTCAATGGGCTGCTGTAATGCAAGTGCCGGTAAATGCAGAGCGCTAGCGCAGATAGAGCATCTGCTAGCTCTATCTGCGCTAGCAGTGACGGACCCGGAAACGCTGCAGCCTGCGTCCATCACTCAATGACGGCACATCCCTAGCGCACACCCATTGTGGGCGTGCGTTAGCGATGCGTCCGACATTGCTTTCAATGGCAACGTTAACGGACTACGTTACACCGCGTTATGCCACGGTGTAACGTAGTCCGTTTAACGTACCACCATAACACAGTGTGAACCCGGCCTTAGTCCAATGTTCTTCAATATTTACATCACTGAGCGGCCACCGCTGTAGAATGTTCCACGGCACCAGGTCTCACACTTCATGACGCCCAGGTGAAATTCTTGCTGTATGCAGATGACTTACTGCTGCTGTCACTAACCAAGAAAGGTATTCAAGACAACCTGAAAATCTAGGAGAATTTCAGCTCCACATGGGCACTGCCTATCAACCCAGAGAAGACCAAGATCATTATGTTCCAGAGGAAAAAGCCAAGATGGGACCAGCACCTTACATTTCTGCTAAACTACTGTGCTCTTAAAGGATCTGACAAATGCACCAACCTGGGCCAGGAAATTCACCAGTCAGGAAGCTTCTAACAAGCCATAGAGACCCTGAAGGACAAGGCCTGCAAAACCAATGCCATCCAAAAGAAACTCTACCATCTGAAGCCACCAGTGAGGGTCTGGCTGATAATCGTTGATGCCATCAGCGTCCCCAATCCTCCTGTACGGCAGTGATGTCAAAGGCCCTCATGTATACCTTGACTAGTCAAGGTGGGATTCCAGCTCAACAGAAATATTCCATCTGGTATTTTGTAAGCTCCTTCTCCAGGTCCATTGGAGCACCAATGGATTATCTCAATGAGAATAACTGTTTAACTCCATATCAGCATGGGTTTATGAGAAATCGCTCCTGTCAAACCAATCTAATCAGTTTTTATGAAGAGGTAAGCTATAGGCTGGACCACGGTGAGTCATTGGACATGGTATATCTCGATTTTTCCAAAGCGTTTGATACCGTGCCGCACAAGAGGTTGCTACACAAAATGAGAATGCTTGGTCTGGGGGAAAATGTGTGTAAATGGGTTAGTAACTGGCTTAGTGATAGAAAGCAGAGGGTGGTTATAAATGGTATAGTCTCTAACTGGGTCGCTGTGACCAGTGGGGTACCGCAGGGGTCAGTATTGGGACCTGTTCTTTTCAACATATTCATTAATGATCTGGTAGAAGGTTTACACAGTAAAATATCGATATTTGCAGATGATACAAAACTATGTAAAGCAGTTAATACAAGAGAAGATAGTATTCTGCTACAGATGGATCTGGATAAGTTGGAAACTTGGGCTGAAAGGTGGCAGATGAGGTTTAACAATGATAAATGTAAGGTTATACACATGGGAAGAAGGAATCAATATCACCATTACACACTGAACGGGAAACCACTGGGTAAATCTGACAGGGAGAAGGACTTGGGGATCCTAGTTAATGATAAACTTACCTGGAGCAGCCAGTGCCAGGCAGCAGCTGCCAAGGCAAACAGGATCATGGGGTGCATTAAAAGAGGTCTGGATACACATGATGAGAGCATTATACTGCCTCTGTACAAATCCCTAGTTAGACCGCACATGGAGTACTGTGTCCAGTTTTGGGCACCGGTGCTCAGGAAGGATATAATGGAACTAGAGAGAGTACAAAGGAGGGCAACAAAATTAATAAAGGGGATGGGAGAACTACAATACCCAGATAGATTAGCGAAATTAGGATTATTTAGTCTAGAAAAAAGACGATTGAGGGGCGATCTAATAACCATGTATAAGTATATAAGGGGACAATACAAATATCTCGCTGAGGATCTGTTTATACCAAGGAAGGTGACGGGCACAAGGGGGAATTCTTTGCGTCTGGAGGAGAGAAGGTTTTTCCACCAACATAGAAGAGGATTCTTTACTGTTAGGGCGGTGAGAATCTGGAATTGCTTGCCTGAGGAGGTGGTGATGGCGAACTCAGTCGAGGGGTTCAAGAGAGGCCTGGATGTCTTCCTGGAGCAGAACAATATTGTATCATACAATTAGGTTCTGTAGAAGGACGTAGATCTGGGGATTTATTATGATGGAATATAGGCTGAACTGGATGGACAAATGTCTTTTTTCGGCCTTACTAACTATGTTACTATGTTACCTCCAACAGTGGAGGGCACTGTAATTCCGGGCTCACCTACACACGATAGTAGCAATCCAAGCTCCCATCACCATAAAGCCCAGCTACATATAGATGGTTCACCCAAACCAGGACCCTTGTAACAGTTCACCCAAACCCAACCAGACCGAAACAACAATCACAGCAGCCTGATAAAAGCCAGAATAAGGAAGATGGTAGACGAGGGACAGGAGAGGTTTGTTCGTGACTGGAGGAACAATATCATCACCTCACAGAAACTGACCATGTAAAGGAGTCTACAGAAAGACTACAGGCTGGCTCCATATCTGGAATAACTTTGAATAGATAGATGATAGATTATAAATGTTTGTTTGTTTGTTTGTTTGTTTATTTGACCATTGGGAATCCAAAACCTTTGATTGTCTGGCTCCTATTGATGTTACTTTAATGTTAGATTATTATACTGTCAGCACAATGCTAATAAGGGGCCAAAACGAAATCTACATAACTGTCTGGAAAGTCCAAACTAAAACTGATAATTTGGTTCAGATTTGGATTTTCACCTATCATCCACCTCTTCGCACATTGACTTTTTATTAATATAGCTGTTTTGAAACATAATGACAGGAACTGATTTAAAAAAAAAAAAAAAACCAGAAACTAAAACACCTCCGAATGTAAAGTGCTGGAAAACACGGCAGTCTAGGAAATTGATTACACTTTACTAATATAGGTGGTGTGAAGTTAGGGAACGCAGGCAGGACTGTACATGTGGGAAACATCCAATTACTTCTATGTGCCATTAACCTTGTACTCGTCTATAGGCCATAAAGAAACCTGAGCGGCCTGGCATCTGCTGCTTGTTTCCAAAGCACTAAAATATCAATCAGTTGAGAGAAGCAAGAAGGTTGGACCCTGCAGATCCCCACCGATCCCTAGAAGGATGGGATCCAATCCTGACAATGACAGGTTTCCTTTGGTTTTATCTTGGCAATCTCTGGATTTGTTAGCCGACATTTATCATAGTGCTACATAAGGCAGATAGATCCCACACTATACTGGGCCATACGTGAGCAGAGATGATGGAGGATCAGGAACTGCTAAGAGACAATTAACACTCTGCTTCAACAGCCAGGATCAGAAGTAACTCTGATCCTGAACGCTGAATACTTTAAATGCTACACTTAATGCTGATCATAGCATCTTAATAGTTTTACAGAGAAAAGCTACTCTTTCTAAAAGCTCAAAGGTTCCCCACCACCACCAGCGATGTGATTACTGTGATTACACGGTGTTCATAGGCTGCCATTAGACATGAGCAAATCTCCCAAAATTACAATTCGGAAGATTTACTCTAAATCGGCTTGGAATTTCTAAAGAGCCTCAATTGTCATTGTCATTACAAGACTTCATTATGCTTGGATGCCTCTCCAGACCCCAAAGTGTAATAAAGGGAGGATTGGGCAAACTGACAATCTTTTATTAATGCCATTGATGTGCATGGGATGAGGTCTAGCTCACAATCTAAATTCCACATCAGTATGTCTTAGGAGTATGGTAGGAAATGGGAGAACCCACAGTGTACCCACATAAACAGGGAAGACATACAAACTCCTTGGAGATGTCCTTGGAGGGATTCGAACCCAGGGCTAGAGCACTGCAAAGCAACAGGGCTAACCAATGACCCACCTGCCATTTTGCTGGATTTTAGCAAATCGATTGTAAAAAAAAAAACATTTGCATTCTGACAATCCCAATTTTTGGGTGAAAAAAATATGAATTTCTTCTAATTGATTTGCTCATCTCTAGTTATCAGCTGATCTCATTGGTGTGCTGCTGACTACCAGAATCCAAATCGATCCTGAGATCAGGGTTCATCTTGAATGGAACGGAAGTGTGCATGCTCAACAATAGCTCCATTAATTGTCTATGTGACTGTCAGATAAAATTGAGTGCTCTCTTTGGCTATTTTCAGCAATCCTATAGGCAATGAATGGAGCAGAGGTTGAGAATGCTCATGTTGGCTCCACTGTAAACAGGTACCCAGATGACCCCGAAGAGGATGACACTGTTGTACCTTAACAAACAAATATTTATAATATTAACATAAGTGTAAGTGATGCCTATGGCACAATATAGATAGTAAAGCAAAACGTGGAAGGACCATAAGTTATTATACAATAGAAAACAGCAATTCACCGTACAGAACATCAATACAATTATAATCACACATTAATGTTCTATTATAACAAATAAACAAAATATTATAGTCAGTGATGTCTGGTCCTAACACCTTCACCGGTGGTGCGCCACCATCACTATAAGGCCCCTTACCGCCATCTCTCTGTCACTCTCTAGGCAATACGAACTGTAATACCGGCCCTAACAGAGGCCTATGATACCACGCCATTAGACAGCAAGTCACTTATCGTTGAGTCAATTTGCACACCTGCTACACTGGCCGCTTTCATCCCCTGAAGGACAACCCTGGTAACCTGTATACCGTATGTCTACACCAGAAGTCACAGCTAATACGAATGTATCTCTTCATCTCTTCATGTCATCCCTCGCGGTTCTGGCTCTGCTTCCTAGGCTCAAATCACTAAGCTCTAGTCTCTCGTCTCCGGTTCTGGCTACCCAGCTCTGGTCACTCACCCCCAATCTGGTTACTCGATTCCTCTCTCGGTCTGGTCAGTTGACTCTACAATCAGGTCTGGTCACTCAATTCTTCACTTGGGGCACTTGGGTCTGGTCATTTGACTCTTTACTTGGGTTTTCTAGTCACTCGACTCTTCACTCATGTCTGGTCACTCAATTGTTCACTTGGGGCTGGTCAGTCGATTCTTCACTCAGGGCTCATCACTTGAATTTTCACTCAGGTCTAGTCACTCAATTCTTCACTTGAAGTTGGTCACTCGACTCTTCACTCGGGTCTAATCACTTGACTCTTCACTCAAGTCTGGTCACTCGATTCTTCACTCGGGTCTTCTAACTCGACTCTTTACTCATATCTGGTCACTTGACCCTTCACTTGTGTCTATTCACTTGGAATGGCGGCCATAAGCCAAACTCGTGGCGCCATGTGTTTGTCTTGCTATAGCTTAAGGTGCCTCCTCCCCTTTACTGCCCTTCTGGGCCTTTTCTAATTATTAACTGTGCCACAGCTATCACCTGACCTGGTGTCTCCTCCATTCTCTTCCGCTCAGGAATCAGGCACTTTCTTATGCAGTTCCTGATGATACTTTCCACTTTTTCTTCTCCTACAATCTTTGGTTAGTAGATGGTGGTGGTGACTTGCAGACATCTTTCCCTTTGTTCATCTCCTTACACTACTAAAGGAGGGATGGAGCAGCTCTGTTCTTAGGGATCCAGAGCTCTGATCTCTGGATCACAGCAAGTCCTGGCTGTCAAACTCTGATCTGCGATCTGGGAACAACACCCTCGAATAGTGAATAGTTTGGGGTTTTTTGAGGAGTGGAGCACCAATTACACAAAGAGCAAAAGTTCAGCACAAAAACAATAGGGTTTTTAGCATTTTCAGCTAAAAGGGAATGCAGGTTAAAAAAAATCCCGTAGTAGCAGTAGCTGCCGATTGCTTCCCGCGCTGTAGACAGCGAGCCAAAAGTTCTTGGTGTGGGAACTGCTCCATTTACCGAGTTTCTGATAGGTTCATAAACGGAGACTCCAAGGAAGGAGGAGGGAAAGGAATAAAATTTAATAACAGAATAAAAATGTAAATAAAGATTTGCCTAAAATTACTTGTCCAGGAAATAATTCTCCCTCCCCCTTGAGCTAATACTTTGATAAGCTCAGTATGGAGATCCTGATTTGGAGCGTGACCTTTGAAAATGCTCTCTAGCTTGATTAAAGATGTATTAAATTTGTTTAAATAAACCTCGTTGTAATGGCATATCATTTGTAAGAAGCTATTAGGGGGTTAGAAACTGTACTGCACTATTTGCATGAAAATGTTCCGGCTCGAGACGAGGATCTCTCCTGAATTAGCTGCAAAGAAGAACGCTTTCATCATTACAAGAAAGACTGAAATATAATAGTCGGCGGTGGGAGGAGGGATGGGGGCAGCAACAACACCCAGTTATTAATAAAAATTCCAATTCATGCAAGAGATCTTATAATTTTGTACTTCATGTGAACACAGTACGATCAGGTACAGTTATAATATTGTTATATGAGTACGCGGGGTGGAATTCAGCAGCCGGTGCCGAGTCCTGCAGCTCATCCACCAATCACTCGAATAAATCGACAAAATATTTTGCAAATTAACTTAAATGAAAGATAAAGCTCAGTACTCAGCAGCGGCCACTTAGCGATGTGTAGGGATGTTGGGTTCTACCCCGTATGCCACTTATTTCTATCCGCTGCCCAAACTGTTTGCAGATAGTGATGAGCGAATATACTCGTTACTCGAGATTTCTCGAGCATGCTCGGGTGTCCTCCGAGTATTTTTTAGTGCTCGGAGATTTAGTTTTCATCGCTGCAGCTGAATGATTTACATCTGTCAGCCAGCATAAGTACATGTGAGGGTTGCCTGGTTGCTAGGGAACCCCCACATGTAATCAAGCTGGCTAAGAGATGTAAATCATTCAGCTGCGGTGATGAAAACTAAATCTCCGAGCACTAAAAAAATACTCGGAGGACACCGAGCGTGCTCAGGAAATCTCGAATAAAGGGTATATTCGCTCATCACTATTTGCAATTTCTTTAGCGCCTTTCCAGAGCATTTTTCCATAGTTTTTGGCCGGTTGTGGATCGTTTTTTTTTTTTTGTTGGGTTTTTGTGACACTTAATTTTTCTATAAATAATCTTTATTTTTATATAGCACTAACATATTCTACAGCGCTTTACAGTTTGCACACATTATCATCGCTGTCCCTGAGATGGGGCTCACAATCTAACTTCCCTATCAGTATGTCTTTGGAATGTGGGGGGAAACCGGAGAACCCAGAGGAAACCCACGCAAACACGGGGAGAACATACAAACTCCTTGCAGATGTTGTCCTTGGTGGGATTTGAACCCAGGACTCCAGCGCTGCAAGACTGCAGTGCTAACCACTTAGCCACCTGCTGCCCCATCGTTTTATGGTCATTTCTGTCCTTGAATTATGAGGAAACCGCTAGCGTTTGTCTAAGCAAAAAATGACGGCAAAGCGCTTCAAAAACCGTCCTGTCGTCATCCAAGGTCTTTTAAGCTTTCCCATTGACCTGTATTGCAAAGCACATAACGTCTTCCGAGCAGAGAACTCCACAAGAATGGAGCGGTCACTTCTTCTAACTGTTTGGTGTTTTAGAAACCTGAAGCAGTGAAGAAGAAAACATTCAAAAGCCTGAACGTGTGAACAGCGAGTTGTTTTTACATAGAATTTCTTATGTCGCTTTTTTTGAGCAATTCTGATTTTCCATAGTGGAATCTGCCTGACTAAGACGTTGTGTGCAATTTTTCCTGCCAACACTCTGCGTTTTTCATGCTGCAAAAAAAAAGCACTGTGTGAACATACCATAAATAATTTAGACATTTGCAAAAAAAATTAATCCTACATTAAGGAAATTATAATAAAAATTATAATATACGGTAATAACACAATGTGGACCCCAGATAGAAGTTTTACAGTATCATGAGGTAGTGATCCCAACGGGACTCCCTAGATAGCCCCTGAGGTTTTGTAAGTGGTGGCCAAAAAATCTTTTGACCAGTAGGAAAAAACTAAGGGGCGAGTGGTCCAAAAGGCTGCAATCCCCGTCTAATCTGTTACATCTCGTCCAGGCTACTTTTCTGGATACGCCGGCTGCCCTGGTCGGTCTGTAGACAGTTGGCTGCAGTGTATTTATGGCAGACGGCTTCATATCCAAGATATGGAGGCTCCGCTTAGAACCGTAGGTTCATTTCAGTGAGTTATAGTTGCAATTATAGATTTATACGCAAGCGCCTTTAACCGAGCCGGTGTTTGTCTCTCTCGTAGAGCCTAAGGTTATGCTGGGATAAGAATGACTTATGCCTCATATCTGATGAAATGATTACATAGGTAATGCATGAGTGATGGGGGCTCCTACCTGTCCCTTAATGACTGTTTTTTCCCCCTTCCTTCACTTTTAATTATTTAATACTCTATTACAATGTAACCCTATTAAAAGCAACCAGAATGGAAAGAACCACATATTCCACAATACAGTCTCGTTTTCATCCCTGGAAGATGATGACTATCGATTGCTGCCAGATAGCACCTCCACAAAGAAAAATAAATCATCTTAAAACATAGCGGAAAGGTGTGAGAATCTTCACATTGACATGTTTGGGCATTTAACTGTACACTCCCCAAGGGAAACATCCTGATCTGTGCATGGAGCATGGTTATATATACTCAATATATGAGCAAGACATATCAATGGCGCATCGTGGGGCCCAAAAGATAAAGGAGCCCATTTAATCCCCCAAAGCAAGTAGAATAATGCATTATGATGGACTCTTGGGCTGCAAAGGGTCCATATACTGTTCTTGCACAGGGCCCTCTTCTGTCTGTATCCACCAGTGCACAATGCTATACAATAAAGGTGTCACAATCCATTTTTGGATTTGTGGCAGCTCTGGTTCCACTAAGATTAAAACTTTTTTTCCTTTTGAACCTTTGGGGGTTAATGTCAGTTTCTCTCCCCCACTGGCAATCTGATGTTACTGCAGTGCTGCTTGGTTAGCTGATGCAGGTGGTGACCACTCCCACCATCCTTTAAAAGATCACCTAATGCATCAGCTGACTGTTGGTGATACAGTTTCTTTCTGGAGACCAGCCTAGCAGGAGCACTAGCCAGGGCCCTGGGCAGACATAGGTGACTACTAGGGACAAGGCATCCTGATGGCAGTTGGGGGAAGGACCCACATAGGGCATTAGGGGAATGCAGGGTCAGGCTCAGGTTTGAGCTCAGGTGGTGACCATCCCCCATTCCCTACGGATAGGGCCTTCCTCTCACCTTTTCCATCCCATTGTCTGTGAGTTGTGCCATCCGTTGACTGACCACCTGTTGGGTCAGGTCACACCATGACAAAAGGCTTTTTCCTAGAGTTGGTGCACGTTGATTTGCAGCAACCATGTCAGTAATCTGTGACCATTGGATAGAAATCCAGCAAACCGTGTCTATGACCTAACGGCATCCACAGCTCTTCTTTTGACTAGCCCTCCTGGCTCTTCAAAAGAAGAGTTGCAGATGCTGTCAGGTAAGAGGAGGTTGTCTGGAGTGGACTCCTGTCCAGTGGGGACAGACTGACTGACATGGCTGCTGAACCTGGTCCTATTAATTGATTTGCACCATCTCTAATTACTGAAATCATAACTTGTGGATCGGTGGGCATTTGACCGCTGGGGCCCTTGGAATGACGTGATGGCTGCGCATGCACAGTCTAACAGGCAGGGAATGGGGTGGAGGTAGGCACAGCTACCCCTAGTACTCAACTAGTATCAGCAGCTACAATATCTGGCAATTGCTCATTTTTCCTACAGCACCCCTATAGGAGAAGTAAAGTATTACATATTGTTCATTGAAATCCATGCACTGATCCACCAGATCTTTCAAATACACAGCTTCTGTTTATAGCAGGGGGTCCTAAGTGAAGACGCCCTCAAAGAGACATATAAGAGACAACCCCAATAATTCCCACACCTCCTCATGTTCAAACATTATCTAATCCAGGGGTGGGCAATTAATTTTCCTGAGGGGCCACATGAGAGACCATGATTGTTGTGGAGGGACGAACCAATAGACTTACATTAATTCTTGGCACTCTTATAAAGAGTACGGGCCCCCATATAGCCCCCATATATAGTATGAGCCCTCACATAGCCCCCCATATACAATATGAGTCTCCACATAACCATCCTATATACAGTATGATCCCCCACATAACCTCTCTATATAGTGTGAGCCACCAAATAACCTCCTACATACAGTATGAGCCCCCACATAGCCACCCTTTACACAGTATGATTCCCCACATAGCCTCTCTACATAGTGTGAGCCACCAAAAAACCTCCTATATACAATATGAGCCTACACATAGCCACCATATATACAGTATATGCCCTCACAGACCCATATATACAGTTTGAGCCCTCACATAGCCCCCATGTACAGTTTCAGCTTCCACATAGCCACCCTATACACAGTATATGCCTTCACATAGCCCCCTATATACAGTACGAACCCTCACATAGTCCCCTATATACAGTATGAGCCTCCACACAGTCACCCTATATACAGTATGTGCCCTCACGTAGCTCACTATATACAATATGAGCCATCACATAGCCCCAAGATACAGTATGAGCCTCCACATAGCCACCCTATATACAGTATGAGCCCTCACATAGCCCCCTATATACAGTATGAGCCCTCACATAGACCCTATATACAGTATGAGCTTCCACATAGCCACTCAATATACAGTATGAGCCCTGTTGTAGCCCCTATATACAGTATGAGCCTCCACAAAGCCACCCTATATACAGTATGAGTCCACATGTAGCCCTCATGTACAGACACACATCCAAAACACATTCATACATGTAAAAAAAATACTCACCTCGCTCCTGTTCCCCTGGCGCTCTGCATTGGTCTTTGTTGTGTGCACTGATGATCCACACAGCAAACAAAATGTAGCGATTTTGACATTGCTGATTGGTGGTAGAAAGAGCTGGCAGCTTCCACATCCGCTATTATATTCCCTGCACCCGCATACTGAGGATGCTGATAGCAGTGACATCAGGAAGCCGGAAGGGTAGGGTGGCAGCATGATATGACACGTGGGCCTCTGCTTCAGCCCTTCAACTGACTTGGTCCGGACTGGAGAAGCCAGAGGGCAGGATGTGGCCCATGGGCCACACTTTTCCCTAGTTTGATCTAATCTATGAAGATATTCTAATCCTAGAAATCTTTTGGACAATTTTTTATATATGTAATCCCCTAATATATGAGTCTGTTCTCCAGGGTTAATCCTACACTAAAATTTTCTGTGTCTAATGGAGAATTGTGTCTATTATAATGCATTTATATATGTTTTTTCAGCCCATCTATAAATCCACTGACCTCTGTGTTCTGCCTTTATAACGTCGGGGCATTGTGGGTGACTTTAATATCTATATAATGTGCAGCAGAGCATACATAATGCAGTGTGGGGATATATGTGTGCAGGATTTATTGTCTTCATGTATTGCACGGTGTAGTCGCAGCACACGCTGTGCAGGGAATACACGGGAATGACATATAACAGACAGCTTCATTCTCCTTGCCGTGAAACGAGTCGTGTTATCCTTTAATGCTAGCCTAATACTTTACTAAGAGTTTACTAACAAGCCCTTAGGGTGCTGTCCATCAATAATAAGCCTATAAAATCGATACGGATAAACAAGGGTCTCCGTTCTCATAAAGGAACTTCCTTTTCATCTAAAGAAGCTGTTTTCTGTGTCGTAAGGTTCTCCGACATTGCCTGCTCCTTGACAACAGACTTATGACCTGAGTGATATACAAAGGGGCCAGTCAATACTGCGTAATCGATACAGCACTATTTATTGCAGCATGTGTTTACAGTGATTGCTACTGGTCATTTCCTGAGTTCGCGAGAGTCAATGCCATTTTTTGGTTATTAAATATGTAACAAAAAAAGTGTTTTGTTTTTTTCTTCTATTTTCAACCTTTAAAAGGGAACTCATCAGCAGGATTTATTCCCATAAACAGCTTCCAACATTATTTGTGACCTGAAAAGACTGTTTAAGCGTTTTATCCAGTAGCCACTTGATAATTTGAAAAACTGTTGTCATATGCAAATTGAAGCTCAAGCAACAACTGGGTGCAACTAACTCATCTAAGAAGGGTCAACTGTCCAACTGGATATATCCAGACCATCTTAAAAGGTTCAATGTCTGCTGGATCTATCAAGACCATCTGAAAAGGCTTAATTATCTATTCAGATGATCTAAAAAGGCACAAATGTCTACTGGGTGTATCCAGACAATCTAAAAAGGCTCAAAGTCCATTGCATGTATCCAAACCATCTAAGAAGGCATAAGATTCCGCAGGATGTATTAAGGCTCAAGTGACTCTTTGGTATATCTAGAACATCTAAACAAGCACAGATATTTACTTGGTGTCTCTAAACCATCTAAGAGGTCTCAAGTGTCCGCTGGTTGTAACAAAACCGTTTAAGAAGTCTCACGTGTCCGCTGGAAGTATCCAGACCATCTAGGAAAGCTAACCTGTCTATTGGCTGTATCCAGACCATCTAAAAAGGCTCACGTGTCTGCTGGATGTATCTTGACCATCTCAGAAGGTTCAAGAGTCCATTGAATGTATCCAGACCATCTAAGAAAGCTTAAGAGTCCACTTGGTGTTTGCAGAGCATCTTAGTAGGCTCAAATGTCTGTTGGATTTATCAATATGGTCTAAGAAGGCTCTAGTGTCTTCTGAGTTTATCTAGAACATCTAAACTGGCACAAGTATCCGGAATCAAATAGTCTAAGAAAGAACAAGTTTCCGCTAAGCATAGCTAGATTTCCTAATAAGGCTCAATTGACTATTAAGTATATCTAGACCATCGAAGAGGGCACATGTGTTTACGTGGTGTATCTAAACCATCTCATGGGGAATAAGTGATCACTGAATGTAAGCAAACCATTTAAGAAGGCCCAAGTGTCTTCTGGGAGTATCCGGACCATCTAAGAAAGCTAACTTGATTACTGGATGTATCCATACCATCTAAGAAGACTCAAGAGTCCATTGATTATATCTAAGCCATCTAAGAAGGCTCAGGCATCCACTGGGTGTATCCAGAACATCTACAAATGTTGAAGAGTCCACTGGGTGTTTCCAGAGCATCTAAGAAGGTTCAAGTGTCTGTTGGGTTTATTAAGACTGTCTAAGAAAGTGTATTCTGGGTTTATCTAGACTATCTAAACTGGCACAAGTATCTGAAGGGCGTAATCAAATAGTCTGAGAAAAATCAAGTTTCCGCTGAGTGTAACTAGAGTTCCTAATATGGCTCAAGTGACTCTTGGACTGGCTGTAAACAGACCATCTATGGAGTTTCAATAATCCACAGGGTGTTTCCAGAGCATCTGAGAAGGCTCAAGTGTCTGTTGGGTGTATCCAGGCCCTCTAAGAAGGCTAAAGAGTCCTTTGAGTGTTTCCTAACCATCGACGATGGCTCAAGGGTCCAATGGGTGTATCCTGACCATCTAAGAAAGCTCAAGAGTCTATTGGATATATTCACATCATCTTAGAAGGCTTAAAAGTCCACTGGATGTATCCAGACCATCTAAGAAAGGTCAAGAGTCCATTAAGTGTTTCCAGAGCATCTAAAAGGCTCAAATGTTTGTTGGGTTTATCAAGACTGTCTAAGAAGGCTTAAATGTCTTCTGGGTTTATCTAGACCATCTAAACTAGCACAAATATCTGAAAGGTGTAATCAGATAGTCTAGGAAAGATCAAGTATCTGCTGAGGGTAACTAGACTGCCTATTAAGTGACTCTTAGACATATCTAGACCATCTAAGAGGGCATAGGTGTTTATTTTGTGCATCTAAATTATCTAAATGTGCTCAAATGTCCGCTAGGTGTAATCAAACCATTTAAGAAGGCTCAAGTGTACGCTGGGAATGTTCAGACCACCTAAGAAGGCTCAAGAGTCCATTGGCTGTATCCAAGCCATCTACATAAGCTAAGGCATATGCTGGATGTATCAAGACCATCTAAGAAGATTCAAGAGTCCAGTAGATTTATCCATACCATATAAGAAGGCTTAAGTGTCAACTGGATGTATCCAGACCATCTAAGAAAGTTCAAGAGTCCATTGGGTGTTTCCAGAGCTTCTAAGAAGGCTCAAGTGTTTGTTGGGTTCATAAAGAATGTCTAACAAGGCTCAAGTGTATTCTGGGTTTACCTAGCTTGTCTAAACTGGCATAAGTATCTGAAGGGTGTAATCAGATAGCCTAAACAAGTTCAAGTTTACGCTGAGTGTAATTAAACTGACTAATAAGACTCAAGTGACTCTTATGCATTTGTAGACCATCTAAGAGGGCACAGGTGTATTTGGACCATCTAAGAAAGTTAACCTGTCTACAGGATGTACCAGACCATCTAAGAAGGCTCAAGAGTCCATTGGATGTATACATACCATCTAAGGAGGCTTAAGAATCTGTTGGATGTAAACAGACCGTCTAAGGAGTTCAATAGAATCTGTTGTTTACATCCAACAGATTCTTAAGAGACCATCTAAGAAGGCTCAATAGTCCATTGGTTGTATCCAGACCATCTAAGAAGGCTTAAGAGTCTGCTGGATGTATGCAGACCATCTAAGAAAGTTTAAGAGTCCACCGGGTGTTTCTAGAGTGTCAAAGAAGGCTCAAGCATTTGTTGGATTATCAAGACAGGCTAAGAAGACTCAAGTGTCTTCTGGGTTTACCTAAACCATCTAAGCTGGCACAAATATATGAAGCATGTAATCAGATAGTGTTAGACTGTGGTGCCAAGGATCCACCAGTAGCCAAGTCCAGGGCCCCACTTTTTAACTACATGCAAATGTGACATTATCTTCAATCACAAATTTATATAACAATGAACTGGGTAGATTGTTGAATGAATAAGATGCTTCCTTTGTCTCTACATGGTGATTCAAGTATATTGTGAGAAGTTCTACTCTCTTGTGGACCAGTCTAAGCCTGCGTGTAGGTATCTGGAGTAAATCCAGCTGATTCCCTTGATAGGGTATGTTGACTTTTCAAATACCGTATATACTCGAGTATAAGCCGAGATTTTCAGCCCAAATTTTTGGGCTGAAAGTGCCCCTCTCGGCTTATACTCGAGTCACGGTGGGTGGCAGGGTCAGCAGGTGAGGGGGAGAGGGCGCTGAGGCATACTCACCTAGCCCCGGCGATCCTGGCGCTCCCCCTGCCGTCCCACGGTCTTCGGGTGCTGCAGCTCTTCCCCAGTTCAGCGGTCACGTGGGACCGCTCATTAGAAAAATTAATATGGACTCCACTCCCATAGGGGTGGAGCCGCATATTCATTTCTCTAGTCAGCGGTAACAGTGACCGCTGATAGAAGAAGAGGCTGCGGCACCGAAGACCAGCTGTCCGGGGGAAGGAGCGCCGGGAGCAGGTAAGTATCGCATATTCATCTGTCCCCGTTCCACACGCCGGGCGCCACTCCATCTTCCCGGCGCCGCTCCATCTTCCCGGCGTCTATCTGCGCTCTGACTGTGCAGGTCAGAGGGCGCGATGACGCATATAGTGTGCGTGGCGCCCTCTGCCTGATCAGTCAGTGCGGAGAGACGCCGGAACCGGACACTGGGAGCTGCAAGCAAGAGAGGTGAGTATGGCATTTTTTTTTTATTGCAGCAGCAGCAGCAATGGCAGAGCTTTCTATGGTACATCAATGGGGCAATAATGAACGGTGCAGAGCACTATATGGCACAGCTATGGGGCAATAATGAACGGTGCAGATCACTATATGGCACAGTTATGGGGCAGCAATCAACGTTGCAGAGCACTATATGGCACAGTTATGGGGCAATAATGAACGGTGCAGAGCACTATATGGCACAGTTATGGGGCAACAATGAACGATGCAGAGCACTATATGGCACAGCTATGGGGCAATAATGAACGGTGCAGAGCACTATATGGCACAGCTATGGGGCAATAATGAACGGTGCAGAGCACTATATGGCACAGCTATGGGACAATAATGAACGGTGAAGAGCACTATATGGCACAGCTATGGGACAATAATGAACGGTGCAGAGCACTATATGGCACAGCTATGGGACAATAATGAACAGTGCAGAGCACTATATGGCACAGCTATGGGGCAATAATGAACGGTGCAGAGCACTATATGGCACAGCTATGGGGCAATAATGAACGGTGCAGAGCACTATATGGCACAGCTATGGGGCAATAATGAACGGTGCAGAGCACTATATGGCACAGCTATGGGACAATAATGAACCGTGCAGAGCACTATATGGCGCAGCTATGGGACAATAATGAACGGTGCAGAGCACTATATGGCACAGCTATGGGGCAATAATGAACGGTGCAGAGCACTATATGGCACAGCTATGGGGCAATAATGAACGGTGCAGAGCACTATATGGCACAGCTATGGGGCAATAATGAACGGTGCAGAGCACTATATGGCACAGCTATGGGACAATAATGAACCGTGCAGAGCACTATATGGCACAGCTATGGGGCAATAATGAACGGTGTAGAGCACTATATGGCACAGCTATGGGACAATAATGAACCGTGCAGAGCACTATATGGCACAGCTATGGGGCAATAATGAACGGTGCAGAGCACTATATGGCACAGCTATGGGACAATAATGAACCGTGCAGAGCACTATATGGCACAGCTATGGGACAATAATGAACGGTGCAGAGCACTATATGGCACAGCTATGGGGCAATAATGAACGGTGCAGAGCACTATATGGCACAGCTATGGGGAAATAATGAACGGTGTAGAGCACTATATGGCACAGCTATGGGGCAATAATGAACGGTGCAGAGCACTATATGGCACAGCTATGGGACAAAAATGAACGGTGCAGAGCACTATATGGCACAGCTATGGGACAAAAATGAACGGTGCAGAGCACTATATGGCACAGCTATGGGGCAATAATGAACGGTGCAGAGCACTATATGGCACAGCTACGGAGCAATAATGAACGGTGCAGAGCACTATATGGCACAGCTACGGAGCAATAATGAACGGTGCAGAGCATTGTATATGGGGCACAGCTTTATATGGAGCATCTATGGGGCAATAATGAACTTTATGGAGCATTATATGGGGCTCCTGATTCAATATGGATATTCAAAAACACTTAACCTACTGATGTCTCAATTAATTTTACTTTTATTGGTATCTATTTTTATTTTTGACATTAACCAGTAGCTGCTGCATTTTCCACCCTTGGCTTATACTCGAGTCAATAAGTTTTCCCAGTTTTTTGTGGCAAAATTAGGGGGGTCGGCTTATACTCGGGTTGGCTTATACTCGAGTATATACGGGTATTTATTTTTTCATCAGTATAATGTATCTAAAATATAAAAATAGGCAATTGTACAAATATTTCTAATTTAAAAAATATATATTCTACTTTTTTGAGTATAGATCTCCTAGGCAAAGTAATGTGTCTTCATTTTTACGAACTCCAAACAAACCCTCTAGAAACTATAGCGTTACTCCTATTCAGCTCCTTACTTTTCAAAGTAGGAGTCTGTAATCTTTGATGGGCTGAGGAGACAAAATGGGAGATTTATTTTTTTTAATCAAGACTTCCCACAGGGTAGATATGCACGTATATCCCTAGAAGACAGCACGGTGAACCTTCAGGAATCCATTTCATATTCCAAATTGGAATGTAAGATTATAAAAGAGTAACTTATGGCAAACCAGATGTATTTGGAGCGCTCTTTTTCAGGAAAACAGAGTGCCGACCTCTACAGATAGATATTCCTAAATTATCCAGGACCTAATGTTAGATCTAAAAATAGCTGTTTCTAAAAGGTGAAGATTCCCTATAAATGTTCTTTATTCCATTTTGGGCAGTACCCTATTCAGATTTTTAAAAATTATTTTTGGAAGAGACTTCATTTAAAATGCCAAAATCAAATTGACTGTTATTAGAAACTTTTAAAAATTCTCCAAAAAAAAAACATAAACAAGAGAAACACAGTCTAGAAATGCAAAAGAAGAAACTCAGATAAAGATGAAAGTTTTGAAATACATCATCAAGCAAGTTTTATATGGGCTACCAATGCTGTTTTTTTTTGTGTTTTTTTTAATGTGCCTTGGGTCTCGTCAGTCCATGTAAACTCCGTTTGTGATACATTCATCAAAGCCGTGCATGACTTATCAAGCATGCAATCATTTCATTAACTAATGCCACTGGGTAGCTGGCAGTGATACTGCTTATCCAAAAGGTTCAACCAGGCCTCTCAGTTGTAACAAATGTCGTCCTGTGCACTGATTGCTTTGTGATGGCAAAGCTACAAACGCCATTCCTCATATAACTGTAGCATATTTTAACATGGTAATTACAATACGTTCCTGTCCAGACTTAAGATAGAGCTATACTTTGTAAATGGAAATGTACATGCTTAGATAGATAGATAGATAGATAGATAGATAGATAGATAGATAGATAGATAGATAGATAGATAGATGATAGATAGATAGATAGATAGATAGATAGATAGATAGATAGATAGATGATAGATAGATAGATAGATAGATAGATAGATAGATAGATAGATAGATAGACAGACATAAGGATGGATAGATAGACAGAAGGATGGATAGATAGATGATAGATAGATAGATAGATAGATAGATAGGTAGATAGATAGATAGATAGATAGATAGATAGATAGATAGATAGATAGATAGATAGACGGATGATAGATAGATAGACGGTAAATAGATATAGTAGATAGACAGTTGGATGGATAGATAGATAGATATAGATAGATAGATAGATAGATAGATAGATAGATAGATAGATGGACAGAAGGATGGATAGATAGATAGATAGATAGATAGATAGATAGACAATAGCTAGCTAGATAGATAGATAGATAGATAGATAGATAGACAGAAGGATGGCTAGATAGATGATAGATAGATTCGTAGATAGATAGATAGATAGATAGATAGACAGCCAGACGGATAGAGGGATGGATAGATATAGATAGATAGATAGATAGATAGACAATAGCTAGATAGACAATAGCTAGATAGATAGATAGATAGATAGATAGATAGATAGATAGATAGATAGACAGAAGAATGGTGTCACGGGTGTGTCAGAGGCTGCAGACAGTCACACTGCATCTGACTGCAGAAGGTCTCAGCAGTTTGCTTTGCAGAATTCTTCCAAGGCCTTCTGACTCTAGGACCCAGTGGCAGCCTTCCCATGGCTTTAGTTGACACACCTGTTGTTTTTAATTTACGGCTGGCTGCTGGAAGGTGAGGGGGATATTTCTATTTCCAGTTCCCTGTTGTGCCTTGGAGCTATAGCAGTCTGCTCTCTGGTGTTTGCAGGACGTCCATGTTCCTCTCTGAGTCTACCTAAGCTAAGAGTTCCCCTTTGTTTGTGTATCCCATCTGTCTTTAGCGGTAGTGGAGATTGACTAGTGTTCATCCTGTCCTTCCCGATGCTGGGCTTATCGCCAGGGTCAGGCAGGGATTAGGTATCCTGCTCGGCGATACATGCGGAACCTATATAGGGATGATAGGGCAGACAGGGTGACGTTAGATCTGTCTAGGGGTCTCCACTCCACCCTTCTCTAGTGTTTGGTTTCCTTTCCCTTATCACTTTGTGTTGCACTTAGCCTTTCCTACACTTTGCGTGACAGATGGATGGATAGATGATAGATAGATGGACAGACAGATGGATAGATAGATGGATAGATAGATGATAAATAGATAGGTAGACAGATGGGTAGATAGATGGATAGATAGATGATAAATGGATAGATAGACAGATGGATAGATAGATGATAAATAAATAAAAAAAATGGATGGATAGACAGGGTTATAGGATGTTTCGCCCCAGCAGTTCGCCCCGGGTACATTTTGCCCCCATACATTTCGTCCCCAGCATTTGGCCCCCAGGATGATACTTATCTGTCACAGCTGCAGCTCCTTGGGTCACGGAGTGCAGTCTAGTGTTTCCCCGTGACGTCAGATGGAAACAGTTGATTTAACATGTCACAAAAGTGCAGCACTCTGTACAGTACTTTTGTGACATTTGGATAGATGACGTATGGGAATTCATGAACCACAAGGACAAACGGGGGCGAACTGCTGGGGGCGAAATGTACCCAGGGGCGAACTGCTGGGGGCGACACATCCAAATCCCGGATATAGAAATAGATAGATACATACTAGATGGACGGATATATATATATATATATATATATATATATATATATATATATACTATATAAGTGTCTAAGGGGCACTTCCGTCTGTCTGTATGTCTTTCTGTCTGTCTGTCACGGATATTCATTGGTCACGGCCTCTGTCTGTCATGGAAATTCAAGTCGCTGATTGGTCGTGGCAAAACGCCCACGACCATTGCCACGACCAATCAGCGATGGGCACAGTCTGGCAACAACATGGCCGCTCCTTCCTCCCTGCAGTCAGGGCCCGCTCCATACTCCCCTCCAGTCAGCGCTCACACAGGGTTAATGGCAGCGCTAACGGACCGTGTTATGCCGCGGTGTAACGCACTCCATTAACGCTGCTATTAACCCTGTGTGACCAACTTTTTGCTATTCATGCGGCCTATGCAGCATCAATGGTAAAAAGATCTAATGTTAAAAATAATAAAAAAAGATAAAAAATCGTTATATACTCACAATCCGTCAGCCCCTCGGATCCACAACAGGCCTTTCCCGCTCCTCGCGACGCTTTGGTGACCGCTCATGCATTGCAATCTCGCGAGATGATGACGTATCGGTCTTGCGAGACCGCTACTTCACCATCTCGCGAGACCGCAATGCACTCTTGAGACCGGAGCGCGCGAAGAGCATCACTAAATGCTTCCGGGGGCCAATGGAAGGTGAGTATATAACTATTTTTTTATTTTAATTCTTTTTTTAACAGGGATATGATGCCCACATTGCTATATACTACGTGGGCTGTGCAATATACTACGCGGGCTGTGCAATATACTACATGGGCTGGGCAATATACTACGTAGGCTGTGCAATGTACTACGTGGGGTGTGCAATATACTACATGGGCTGTGCAATATACTATGTGGGCTGGGCAATATACTACGCGGGCTGGGCAATATACTACGTGGGCTGGGCAATATACTACGCGAGCTGGGCAATATATTACGCGGTCTGTGCAATATACTATGCGGGCCTTGCAATATACTACGCGGGCTGTGCAATATACTACGTGGGCTGTGTAATATACTGCGTGGGCTGTGCAATATACTGCATGGGCTGTGCAATATACTGTGTGGGCTGTGCTATATACTGCGTTGGCTGTGCAATGTACTACGTGGGCTGTGCAATGTACTATGTGGGCTGTGCAATGTACTACTTGGGCTGTGCAATATACTACGTGGGCTGTGCTATACACTATGTGGGCTGTGCAGTACACTACATGGCCTGTGTTATACACTATGTGGCCTGTGTTATACACTACATGGCCTGTGTTATACACTACGTGGGCTGTGCTATATACTGCGTGCGTGGGCTGTTATATACTACGTGAGCTGTGCTATATGCTATATGGGCTGTTATACACTCCGTGGGCTGTGTTCTATACTACGTGGCTGTGTTATATACTAAGTGGTTGTGCTATATACTACGTGGCTCCGCTATATACTCTGTGGGCTGTGCTATGTACTCTGTGAGCTGTGCTATATACTACGTGGCTGTGCTATATACTACGTGGCTCTGCTATATACTACGCGGCTGTGCAATATACTACGTGGCTGTGCTATTTACTACGTGGGCTGTTATATACTACATGGCTGTGCTATATACTACGTGGCCAACCGGGAACAATCAGCGACAGGCACAGTCCGGCCGCAAATTGGCGCGGGAGTTGAACCACGCTTCGCAAATTGGTCGCAGCCGGCCAAATCCTGTGTATTCAATGTATTATTCTAAAATCTTCATAAATAAACTACATACATATTCTAGAATACCCGATGCGTTAGAATCGGGCTACCATCTAGTATATATATATATATATATATATATATATATATATATATATATACTGTATATAAGAAAAAAAGAAAAGCAGCACCAAATAAGCTTGAGAAAGGATTTGATATCCAAAACGTTGCCACGCCGGTCAGGCAATAAAGTCCACATTCTTTATTATTTGGTGCTGCTTTTCTTTTTTTCTTATATTGTTTGAAGCCATTTGGATTGCTGGCTGGAAGAGCTTTGCACCGCGACTGAAGGTATTCTCTGGATGCTGTTCCAATTTTTTCAATATATATATATATATATATATATATATATATATATATATATATATATACTAGATGATAGCCCGATTCTAACGCATCGGGTATTCTAGAATATGCATGTCCATGTAGTATATTGCCCAGCCATGTAGTATATTGCCCGGACACATATTATATTGGCCAGATACGTAGTATATTGCCCAGCGACGTAGTATATTGCCCAGTGAGGTAGTATATTGCCCAGCCACGTAGTATATTGCACAGCCACGTAGTATATTGGACAGACACGTAGTATATTGCCCAGCGACGTAGTATATTGCCCAGCGACGTAGTATATTGCCCAGCGACGTAGTATATTGCCGAGCCACGTAGTATACAGCACAGAGCCACGTAGTATATTGCCCAGCCACATAGTATATAGCCCAGCCACGTAGTATATTGCCCAGCCACGTAGTATATAGCCCAGCCACGTAGTATATTGCCCAGCCACATAGTATATAGCCCAGCCACGTAGCATATTGCCCAGTGACGTAGTATATTGCCCAGTTACATAGTATATTGCCCAGTGACATAGTATACAACACAGAGCCACATAGTATATTGCACAGCGATGTAGTATACAGCACAGAGCCACGTAGTATATTGCCCAGCCACGTAGCATATTGCACAGTGACGTAGTATATTGCCCAGTGACGTAGTATATTGCCCAGTGAGGTAGTATATTGCCTAGCCACGTAGTATATTGCACAGCCACGTAGTATATTGCCCAGACATGTAGTATATTGGCCAGACACATAGTATATTGCCCAACGACGTAGTATATTGCCCAGCGACGTAGTATATTGCCCAGCGACGTAGTATATTGTCCAGTGAGGTAGTATATTGCACAGCCACGTAGTATATTGCCCAGACACATAGTATATTGCCCAGACACGTAGTATATTGGCCAGACACGTAGTATATTGCCCAGCGACGTAGTATATTGCCAAGCGACGTAGTATATTGCCCAGCCACGTAGTATATTGCCCAGCCACGTAGGATATTGCCCAGCCACGTAGTATACAGCACAGAGCCACGTAGTATATTGCCCAGCCACGTAGTATATAGCCCAGCCACGTAGTATATTGCCCAGCCACGTAGTATATAGCCCAGCCACGTAGTATATTGCCCAGCCACATAGTATATAGCCCAGCCACGTAGCATATTGCCCAGTGACGTAGTATGTTGCCCAGTTACATAGTATATTGCCCAGTGACGTAGTATACAACACAGAGCCACGTAGTATATTGCACAGCGACGTAGTATACAGCACAGAGCCACGTAATATATTGCCCAGCCACGTAGTATATTGCCCAGTGACGTAGTATATTGCCCAGTGACGTAGTATATTGCCCAGTTACGTAGTATATTGCCCAGTGAAGTAGTACATTGCCCAGTGACGTAGTACACAGCACAGAGCCATGTAGTATATTGCACAGCGACGTAGTATACAGCACAGAGCCACGTACTATATTGCCCAGTGACGTAGTATATTGCCCAGTGATGTAGTATATTGCCCAGCCACGTAGTATATTGCCCAGTGACGTAGTACACAGCACAGAGCCACGTAGTATATTGCCCAGTGACGTAGTATATTGCCCAGTGACGTAGTATATTGCCCAGCCACGTAGTATATTGCCCAGTGACGTAGTACACAGCACAGAGCCACGTAGTATATTGCACAGCGACATAGTATACAGCACAGAGTCACGTAGTATATTGGCCAGTCACGTAGTATATTGCCCAGTGACGTAGTATATTGCCCAGCCACGTAGGTCACCGGTTAAAAAATAAAAAATAAACATACTCACCTAACGATCTGAGGGCCCCTTGTAGTTCTAACATACTCACCATTCTCATCGCTGCTCCTCAGCGTCCCATCTCTCCGCCTCCTGGGATCCAACGGCGCTGTGTCGATGGGTGCGCGGCTGCCGCTATCTTGCGTTCCCAGGATGCATTGCGAAATTACCCAGATGACTTAGCGGTCTCACGAGACCGCTAGGTCTTCTGGGTAATTTCGCAATGCATCACTGGGAAAGGAAGATGGCGGCAGGCGCGAGCGGCTCAGCGGACAACGGAGGGTGAGTATAGCAGGTTTTTTGTTTTTTTTATTATTTTTAACATTACTTTTCTTACTATTGATGCCGCATAGGCAGCATCAATAGTAAAAGGTTCGGGATACACAGGGTTAATAGCGGCGATAACGGAGTGCATTACCAGCGGCATAACGCGGTCCGTTACCGCCGGCATTAACCCTGTGTTAGCGGTGACTGGAGGGGAGTATGGAGCGGGCGCCGGGGACACTGACTGCAGGGAGTAGGCAGCAGAGCGCCGGGGACACTGACTGCGGGGAGCGGGGAGTATGGAGCGGAGCGTCGGGGACACTGCGGGGGGTATGGAGCGGGTGCCGGGGACACTGGGGGAAGTATGGAGCGAGCGCCTGGGACACTGACTGCGGGGAGCGGAGCGGCAGGGACACTGACTGCGGGGAGCGAGGAGTATGGAGCGGAGCGTCGGGGACACTGCGGGGGGTATGGAGCGGGTGCCGGGTGGGGGAAGTATGGAGCGAGCGCCTGGGACACTGACTGCGGGGAGCGGAGCGGCAGGGACACTGACTGCGGGGAGCGAGGAGTATGGAGCGGAGCGTCGGGGACACTGCGGGGGGTATGGAGCGGGTGCCGGGGACACTGGGGGAAGTATGGAGCGGAGCGCCGGGGACACTGCGGGGAGCGGGGAGTATGGAGCGGACGCCGGCCACTGACTGCGGGAAGTAAGGAGTGGCCATTTTCTTCCGGACTGTGCCCGTCGCTGATTGGTCGCGGCAGCCATGACAGGCAGCTGGCGAGACCAATCAGCGAATGAATAACCGTGACAGACAGGAGGACAGACGGAAGTGACCCTTAGACAATTATATAGTAGATATATATAAAATAGATAGATAAATAGATAGATATATAAATAGATGATAGATACATGGATAGTTTTCAACTGCTCCACCTTTGATTAGACATACACCAAAGGCAGAATTAAATTCAGGTGCTGTATGATTTAATATCATTGTCAGACGCAATGTTGCAAAATGTCTCATGTTATGTGTAAGGCTTCAGTCCAGAACTATGCATGTCCATGGAAACAAAGAACAAACATACCCAGAGTGGTTTGATTCTGCAACCATATTTCCATCCAACTCTTCAATACTTTTTGTGAATCTGCTCATGAACAAATTGGTGGACGGGAGTAAGACTGCAGCATCAGATCACACAAGGTTTAGTTGTAGTCTGTTACAGTGCAGACATACAAATTTGTAATAGACACAAAATTGTATGTGATTTTTAATAAAAGCTATTTGCAAAGTTAATATTTTCTCCTTTTTTAGATACATTTAAGAAAACAAAAACCTAAATAGCGGCAAAATAGCAAGGGAACTGAACTGTTTCCATGTAAACTATCCATGAGAAATGTATCGTTATCACAGTACCTACAGCTTTGGCCATGACCACAGAGAATCAAATGTGTGAAAAGCTACCGAGTCCTGTAAGAGGGTCAGAGTGTAATGACACTTGTCACAAATACTCTCCTGTCTCAGTGCATCCTGCAGATAATAACACTGCTGTATATGACTATAAACCAGACTTTGGTAAAAGATAAAAATAAGGAAAATAATATGGAAATCCTGTAGAATGAAGTCCACTTCCTTGGGGTTATTCGGTGTAATTATAATTGTAATTTTACCACTTCCCAAATTCCAAATGAAGAAGTCCCTTACAAAAGTGCTGAAGAATCCATTAGGCGTTGCCTTAAAGGGAAGCTCCATTGTTAGAGAAGCGGTATCTAATATAAAAGAAGATTACATCATAAATTATTGTGTACCATACACCTACTGCCCTGCATACTGTATTGCCGGCATCCCTACATACTTCCTCTATACCCTGGAAAGGACGCCGACTTACTCACCAACATGGCCCCCGTCCTGCACTCTCTCGTGCTCCTACTGCTGCCCGAGATCTGCACACAGCTCGCAGATCCCCGGGCACTGTGCTTAGGGCACGCGTGCTCCCAACCGATTAATAGGACAGCATGTGTTGTCCTAAAGTGTCCCCAGCCAATGGCTGGGAGATACTTATTATTTACGGCACCGCCACCTGATTGGAGTTGCCTGAGCAATGTGTTTAGTCAGGTAATCTGCACGCCTGCCAGTTCCCTGTTTGTGTGTACCCAGCAGTACCCACTAGTTCCTGCCTGTACCTGCTTGCTCTGCTAGTTTCTGCTTGTCACTGCCTGTGCCCCCAGCATACCTGCCTGCATCTGTCTGTGCCTATCTGGAAACCAGCCCTACCTGCCTGCCTGCACCTGCCTGTGCTCACCTGCATACCAGCCGTACCTGCCTGCACTTGCCAGTGCAAGTCTGTATACCAGCTGTACCTTCTTGCATCTGCCTGTGGCCGCCAGTATACCAGCCTTACCTGCCTACACCTGCCAGTGCCTGTCTGCCTAACAGCTTCCTGTTCTTTGGGGTTCAGCTGCCGTGCGCCAGAGGTCCATCCTGGTGTGATATATGGTGTCCATCTGGAGCCAAGTCTAACCCCACCATTAGGAGCCATAGCGAAGAGTCAGGTATTCACCTAGTCATGCCCCTCCAGGCTCTCCTCGAACCATGGCACAGTGATTTCATCACTCCCATTATAGTTTTCTCAGGTCTTCGAATTCGTTGTCTCTCAAGCTTCCTCTTTCTCCGACCTGAACCAGGACCTTCCCCTATCTGCAAACAGTGACCAGACCACCCATTTAGACATTCTGACTTCTGCTGCTGCATCTAACACTACTCAAGCTGCAACAACCTCAGTCGTGGCTCACCAGAATTCATCTATGTTCCCAAATCTGGACCCTATCTTTTGGCTCCTTCACACTATGACAGTGATCCTTCTTTATTCTGGGGTTCATCAATCAATGCACGCTGCACTTTGAACTTTTGGCACAGCAGTTCACTTCTGATCAAGCAAACGTATCATTCTTCATGTCCCACCTTTCTGGCAAAGCTCTGGCATGGTAAAATCCCATATGGGAAAGAAGGAATCCTTTTGTTTTAGAACCTCCAGACCTATTTAGACATTGAGTATGCTGTCTGATTCTGTACTCTGTCCTCCGAGCTTGCCTAGAACAATGAGGCACTGGTGACCGCCTTCTGGGAACACCTTTCTGAGAGAATCAAAGACGGTCATGATATACGCACCTCGCTGGACGACTTAATATCCCTAGCAATTCAGATTTACATAAGGTTTCAGAAGTGCTCCAAGGAGGTGACCCACGAAAGAAAACCTGTGAGCTTGGCTCCTACCTTTTAAAGGCCAATCATGCCACAAACCTCAGCTTGGGCATCCTCCTTAGAGTCCAAAAAAGAAGAATGTCCAGCTCCACCGAATCCGTGAAGATAAAATTTCTTTATTCACAAACATGTAGCATAGCGGATACAAACTTCAGCACAAACCATGTGGGTGTGAATCTCAACGCGTTTCTGGAGACTAAGCTCCCTTAATCATGACTAAGGGAGCTTAGTCTCCAGAAACGCGTTGAGATTCACACCTACATGGTTTGTGGGTACTTTGTATCCTCTATGCTACAAGTTTGTGAATAAAGACATTTTATCTTCACAGAATCTTCACGGATTCGATGGAGCTGGACATTCTTCTTTTTTTGGACTTTACACGTTTGGACACAGTGGGTCCGTGCTCCCGAAGTTCAACTAATGCATCACGGGTGAGCTGTTTTTTTTCTCTTGTATCCTCCTCAGAGTCCATGCAAATCGACCGCATGAAGATGGCCAAGCTTCATCAGGAGTGCCAACAAAAGGTGTTTCTACTCCAGCAGTCTCGAACATTTAGGATCTCTTGGAATGGCTATCCTGGGTGAGGGCCACTCTTCTCCTTAGATGACTCTATCAGTATTCATTTCCTGTGGAAACATACATTTTGTAGCATAGGCCCATCTGGACTCTGGTTCCACAGGAAATTTTATTCATGAGGCCGTTGTGGAGCGGTATCACATCCCGATCCAACATCTATAGAATCCGTTGGTGGTATCATTGGTGGATGGAAAACCTCTTTCCGAGGCTTTTCTCTTAATTTCTGAACATGTGGAACTTTTGGTCAGAATGTTTAACTTGGAGAGAATCTCTCTTTATGTACTGTCTGGTCTTCGACTAGAGATCTGGAGAAGTACTCCAATTGGGCCAGGCCTGTCACAAGAGGTGCTTAGTCCCTATTCGTCGTGCCAGACCTCCGCTTGCTCCATCAAATTTACCTGGACTGCCTCCCAATTATTGGATGCCTCTTCTTCCAGCGCCAGAGCTGTCATCACCCAGAACTTAAGTCTCCTTCTGGCCGTATGGTGACCAGTGGTTTCTTCTCTAAGGCCTTCTCAGCCCCAGAACACAACTACTCGATAGACGATTGATAACTCTTGCCAATAAAACTGGCTCTGGAGAAGTGGTGCTTTCTACTTGAAGGATCAGTTCATCCTGTAATTATCTACTAGTGCCTTAATTATCACACAGTGCCTGAATCCACGCCAAACCAGGTGGTCTTTGTTCTTCGACCATTTTGGTTTTGCCCTTCACTTCTGTCCAGCAGGCAAGAACATCAAAGTGGATGTGATTTTCAGGTCTTTTCTGTCTTCTATCCAGGAAGAGGAACCGCAGACCATCGTTAAACCCTCCAAGATGCTAACAGTCGCTCCAGTAGACTTGTCTTTGGTTCCACCTGGAAAAACCTTTGTCTCTGAAACGGACAGGAAGTGGGTGCTTCAATGGGGTTCCTCGTCCAAATTAGTTGGTCATGCCAAACAGAAGAAAACAGCTCATCTCATTTCATGGTATTATTGGTGGCAATCACTGTGCAAGGATATTGAGGATTTCTTCTCTGCCTGTTCCCTCTGTGCACAGAATAAGATATCAAAACAGCTTCCGACCATCCATTTACTTCCATTGTCCATACAATCAGCTCCCTGGCAGCATAATGCAATGGAGTTTATCACCAATCTTGCAGTATCAGCCTGAAAATACGGTCATCTTGGTAACTGTGGATCGCTTCTCTAAGATGGCCCATCTTACGCCAATGTCTGGTCTTTCGTCTGCTCCTGTGCTTGTGGAGAAGTTCATTCAACATATTTTTCATCTCCATGGGGTACCTCTACATATTGTCTCTGATAAAGATGTCAAATTTACAACTTGCTTCTAGAGGGCTACCTGCAAACTACTGAATGTTGCCTTGAACTTCTCTTCTGCCTACTTTCCACAGTCCAATGTCCAGATAAAGCAGGTTAATCAGTTACTGACCAACTACTTGCAGCATTTTGTCAATATTGACCACAATGATTGGGACGAACTCCTGCCTTGTGCCAAATTCTCATTCAACAACCATGTGAATGAATCCTCAGCTAAATCCCCTTTTTTTGTGGTGTACGGTCAACAACCCTAATATTCCGTTTCCTGTGTCTGCTACCACTGATATTCCTGCTAAATCTCCTAAAGGGCTTTGCCAAGATCTGGAAAGACACAAAGAACTCTTTAACTAAATCTTCCGAACGGATGAAGAGACTCGCGGGCAAGAGACATCTGGATATGCCTCTCTTTTGCCCTGGGAATAAGGTTTGGCTATAGTCAAAATATGTCAGTCTCAAGCTACCCTCGTATAATTGGGTCCTCGCTTCATCAATCCATTTGAGGTTCTCAAACAGATTAATGCTGTGGCTTACAAGCTCAACCTTCCTGCCCCTCTACGAATCTCAAATTTATTTCACATGTCTCTCTCAAACCTGTGGTCTTCAGTCGCTTCTTCAAGGACCCAGGTACCACTCCTTCTCCTGTCAGCACTGAAGATTTTTTGGAGGTAGAGAATATTCTAGCCATCAAGAGGGTAAGCAGGAAAACATTTTTTCTTGTTGATTGGAAGGAGTCAAATCTTGAAGAGCGGTCATGGGAACCCAGGAAGGACATCCATGCCCCTCTCCTCCTGGAGGGATTTCTTGCAGGCCTGAAAAAGAGAGGGTGCTGGCATCATTGCACGCTTCCTCCCTCCCCCATCAGGGATGCTGACTTACTCACTTTCAAGACAATGCTTAGATCCTAGAATGAAAAGATCTGCTTTCAAGACCATGGGGGGTCACTCCAGTGATGACTATATGTATGCAAATACCCTTTATAAGAACCTGTCACCAGGTTCAAAAAGTGCAATTTTTGCTCTTAATGTAATTAATTTAATTGTTGTTTTTAATAATAATAATTTTATTTTTATAGCGCCAACATATTCCGGAGCACTTTACATTTTTAGAGGGGACTTGTACAGACAATAGACATTACAGCATAACAAAACAGATACCAAGAGGAATGAGGGCCCTGCTTGCAAGCTTACAATCTATGAGGAAAAAGGGGAGACATGAAAGGTGGATGGTAACAATTGCTTTCGTTGTTCTGACCAGCCATAGTGTAAGGATCGGGTGTTCAGGCTTTCTTTAAAAAAAATTATAGAAAAATGTTTTTTTTTATTTAGTACTACTTTTTATGGTCTTTACCATGGAGATATGGATCACATGGTAATTAGTTGCATGGAGGAACATGGATTAGCTTAGAGTGCTAGATGTGATGTCGAATGGCATGGTTAAAGGGGTTGTCCACTACTAGGACAACCCCTTCTCATACCCCACGCTTGGCCCTGATAAAATAAAAAAGCCTATACTCACCTGTCATGAAGGCACCGTTCCCGTGGTGTCAGCACTCGCTCTCCTCTGGGTTGTCGTGTGGTTGTTGTGGCACGTGACCCCGGTGCCCATTTAGTGCCTTTGAAGAAATTGAACATGAAAAGGAAGTCTTGACTGCAGCTGATCTCTGACTTCCTCTTCCTGTTCATTTTGACAGTGAGGCCAGCACTAATTGGGGGCTTGGGTCACCTGTCACAACAACCGCACAGGAGCCCCTGGGAGAGCGAGTGCCAACACTGAGATAACCGAGCCGACACAGGAGGTGAGATTAAGCTTTTTTATTTTATTGGGTCCAAGCGTGGGGTATGACAAGCAGTTATCCAAGTATTGGTCAACTTATTTAAGTAGCCAGCCACCAGGAATGAGAATTTAGGAAAAATATAAGACTCACTATTGTTCCATCCCAATGATAACTGAATCGCAGACACTCCATGTGAAGCCACATGCAGACGGAGGCAGACGCTTGCAGCGGTGAGAGCCAGGGTTCGCCGGAGGGGTGAGTATATCCATATTTTTTATTTTTATCCTTTATTTTTTACATGAATATGGATCCCAGGGCCTGAAGGAGAGTTTCCTCTCCTCCAGACCCTGGGAACCATAAGCACCGCACACGCCGAAGATGACTGGGAACTTCCGATTCCGATTTCCGATATCACAAAAATATCGGAACTCGGTATCGGAATTCCGATACAGCAAATATCGGCCGATACCCGATACTTGCAGTATCGGAATGCTCAACACTAATAATAACACCTTGTGCATCATTCTTAGGTGGGAATGAGCAGGATATCGGTAAAATTTACTGAGATAATGACCGTTGGGTTTTCAGTGGCTGTAAGCCATAATCATCAACATTATCAGAAATAAACACTTGAAAAAGATCACTCTGTTTGTAATGACGCTATATAATATATGAGCCTCACTTTTTGTGTTGAAGAACTGAGATAAATTAACTTTATTATGATATTCTAATTTGGTGAGAAGCACTTGTGTACTTATATATACAGCTCTGGCAAAAATTAAGAGACCACCACATCAAAAGCCTGTCATGGCCGCCCAATCTCCAGACCTGAACCCCATTGAAAACCCCTGGAATGTAATCAAGAGGATGATGGATAGTCACAAACCATAAAACAGAAAAGAACTGCTTACATTTTTGTACCAGAAGTGGCATAAGGTCACCCAAAAGCAGCGTGAAAGACTGGTGGAAAGCATGCCAAGACGCATGAAAGCTGTGTTTAAAAATCATGGTTATTCCACAAAATATTGATTTCTGAACTCTTCCTGAGTTACAACATTAGTATTGTTGTTTCTAAACGATTATGAACTTGTTTTCTTTGCATTATTTGAGGTCCAAAAGCGCTGTGTTTTTTTATATTTTGACCATTTCTTCTTTTCAGAAAAAAATCCAACAAAATGTATTACTTGGAAATTCGGAGACATGTTGTCAAAAGTTTATAGAATAAATGAACAATTTACATTTTACTCAAAAATATTCCTATAAAGAGAAAAATCAGACAAACTGAACATTTTGCCAGAGCTTAATTTTTTTTTAAACACATAAAGAAGTGGGCACCTCGTTGACCCTTTCTAGTCATGGGTAATATCCATTAGGTATAAATTTGGTGACCCTCCTGTATTGGAATGTCGCTTATTTTCCTAAATTTCCCCATACATGACCGGGTGTCAGTCAGTCTACACAGATGTGAAGTCACTGTGTGTGACAATGAGATGCCATGTCTCCCGAGACATCAGTAATAACTTACTGGAAGTTTATTCTGTTAATTGTTCAGGATGTTTCCTGCTTTCCACCACAATGTGCACATAATAATGAGACGTACGCAGCATGTGCTGAGGGTTTATGATTTGTTCAACAGTGGTCTTTAGGTTAATGGCCTTAGAGTAGGGAAACCAGCTTCATGTATCGTATAAAGGGACACTTAAGGCCCCTTTACATGGCTGGCGTCATTGTCTCCTGGCAACGGACTCCCAGGAGTGTCACAAGCCAAGCAACAAGGCCGAGAGTCTGGATACAGCGGCCGCGGTGGCTTTGTACTACTTTAGGGCTCCATGTGCTGGTGTATGGCACTCGGTATATAGATTATACTCCCTTCTAGAGGCAACGCCTTTGGATTATGTACGACCTCTGCTATCGGCGGCTCTGTATTGTGTTATAAGCAGCAGCTCAAAACTGGCCTGTAGTACACAAGATGGCCGGATGAAAGAAAACATGGACTAGTCTAATACAGTGACATCACTAGACGTGGTAATAGCTGGAGCGCTGCTACTGTGTGTGGCGGGACACTAAGGGGCAGCATGGGTAACTATTATAGGGGGGACACTAAGGGGCATCATGGGTAACTATTATAGGGGGGACACTAAGGGGCATCATGGGTAACTATTATACGGGGGACACTAAGGGGCATCATGGGTAACTATTATGGGGGGACACTAAGGGGCATCATGGGTAACTATTATACGGGGGAGACTAAGGGGCATCATGGGTAACTATTATACGGGGGACACTAAGGGGCATCATGGGTAACTATTATAGGGGGACACTAAGGGGCATCATGGGTAACTATTATAGGGGGGACACTAAGGGGCATCATGGGTAACTATTATAGGGGGGACACTAAGGGGCATCATGGGTAACTATTATACGGGGGACACTAAGGGGCATCATGGGTAACTATTATGGGGGGACACTAAGGGGCATCATGGGTAACTATTATACAAGGGAGACTAAGGGGCATCATGGGTAACTATTATACGGGGGACACTAAGGGGCATCATGGGTAACTATTATAGGGGGACACTAAGGGGCATCATGGGTAACTATTATAGGGGGACACTAAAAGGCATCATGGGCAACTATTATAGGGGGGACACTAAGGGGCATCGTGGGTAACTATTATAGTCGGGACACTAAGGGGCATCATGGGTAACTATTATAGGGGGGACACTAAGGTGCATCATGGGTAACTATTATACGGGGGACACTAAGGGGCATCATGGGTAACTATTATAGGGGGACACTAAGGGGCATCGTGGGTAACTATTATAGTCGGGACACTAAGGGGCATCATGGGTAACTATTATAGGGGGGACACTAAGGTGCATCATGGGTAACTATTATACGGGGGACACTAAGGGGCATCATGGGTAACCATTATAAGAGGTAATAAGATGATCAATGACCTGAAGAAAGCTGGGACCAGAGTCTCAAACATTATGGTTAGTAACACATTATACCATCAAGGATTAAAATCATAGACAGGTTGATTTCATAGAAGTGTGATTGAATTGGAGTTACTGTATACATTGTGTTGTTCAAGTGTTCCCTTTATGTTTTTTCTATTTTTTTGAGCAGTATATATATATATATATATGTTATTTTTAGGAAATCTTCAGTTTTTTTAGTGTCTTGTCATGGTGTCAAAAAACATCCATATACTAGGGGGTATTAGGCCCTGGCCCCACTGAGAAAGTGCACTGTGGAATTGAAGCTAAGTGATCCGATAAAAACTATTATTGGCTCTGCCATTGTCTTGGAAAAGGGTACTATTTACAGGGGCACTATTACTATATGGGGAGGAACTAATCAATATCATTACTGTATAGGGGCATTTAGAGGGCATAATTACTGTGTATCAGTACTGTGAAGGATTATATTACTGGGTGAGGAGGTGCAAATGATCATCATGTATGAACTGTATGGAAGGTTTAATGGGAACCAAATACTAAGTAAATGGCACCAGTAGAGAATGTGGGTAATTAAAGAGGCATCAGAACAGTTTGAGACATTAGGATGGAATGAAGAGTTACAGTGCATGCAGCAGGGAGGCATTATTACTGTGTGTTACACAAACAGGGCTCAATAAGTGTATGTAGGATACTAAGTGAGAGTATTAATATGTGGTGTCAAAGGTGGGCACTAATGTTGAGCAAGATCATTAAGGGGGAACTTTGTGTGTAGCACAAAGGGGCAACTATTGCTGTGTTGGATCAAAGATGGGCAATAATATTGTGTGAAAGAACTAAAAGAACAGTAGCCTCTCACCTAGCCATAGCAGTTCTCATGCTTCGCACTGATGAGGGCCAACAGCCTGAAACACTGTGTCTGCGGATTGAGATACTGATTTGGCTTTTATCCTAAGTCATATTGCAAGACTCGTTAAAGGGTTGATTGTGACTTGTAGGTTCGCTACTTCCAACAGGTGGCGCTGTAGATTTCAAGTCCTCTTTTTCTCAGAAGATGCAATTTGCATATAAAAAAACACTAGTAACATGTGGGTTACAAGGGGAGAAAATATTACTGTATGAGGTCAAAGATGGGCATTAGTATTGTGCGAGAGTGCTAAGGGGCACTATTACTATGTATGGCACAAAAGGGGAATTATTACTGAGTCGCCCGCCAGGGCATTGGGGTACTCGGTACCAGGTCCAGTACTTAAAGGAGGATGTCACAGTGGCGGCAACCCAGTCCGTGGCCCTGGGTGCCCATGTTAAAGAGAATGTCCTTAAAGGAGTTTTAAGAATAAAGTTTATGTTCGTGACGCCACCTGTGGTATTCGGTCAGTGGGGACCGACGCTGCTTAAAGGGGTCCGCTGGGGTGATGTCATGGCAGCTAGATGGTATAACTTCCCACAGGTGAAGTAGGTCTCCAGGGCTCCCGGTGTGTAGGTGTAGATGGTGAATGGTGCAGTAAAGAACTAGGACACAGGTTTATAGTCTCTTTACCTGGTTTACTGGAAACTTCAGTTATCCACAGTCCAGGGCACCAGATCACAGGTACAGGCAAGATCCGGCCGGCTTGGAAGCAAGTTCAGATTCTCCTTTACCAGGTGGAGATGAAAGCCTTCCTCATAGCGCGGTGGTAATGTAATTCCTTGCTGCCTATGGCTTCTGTTAAGGTCCTCACAGTTCTTCTCTGTCCTCCATAAAGGTGGGACACAAACCCGTATGACAGGTGGCTCGAGCCTTTTTATAGGATGTCTATCACGACCTGGGATCTATGCACCACTGTGTCTCCTGGGTATTAGGGTGGACAGGTGATGTGTAGTCCAGCTGTCCTGCTGGTTTCTGCTGTGTCTCTTAAAGTCCGACACAACCTCGGGCTTCTGGCTACCGGTATCAGCGCTCTGCCAGGGAGGCAGCCCAGTCACAGCTATTCTCCCCAGATGTCACTCTCCTGTGCTTGCTCTCCTTCACGCTCACTAAACGCTGTCCTTCTTTCTGTATTCTCTCAAGTTCCTGGAGCTGCAGCACCTTTTGCTGCACAGCCCCTTCAGTCCTTCTGCCTCAGACTGCTCCAGTCTGCTGTCTGGCACGAACTCCCTAGCTTTCCCTCCAGACCAGAATGTATATATATATAGGGGAGCCACCCATAGCAGGATCAGAGCTCCCCCTTCTGGCTGGAGTGTGAACATGTTGGGTGCTTTGTGATTACCTGATAAAAGAGATATTCCCTTGCTTCCAAGCGTGACATCACTTTCCCCATGAGGAGATCAATGCCTCTGTAACAACCAGGACCCTGGGGTGTTACATTACTACAAAGCAGGCTCGGACTGGCCCATAGGGTTACAGGGGAGAACCCCGGTGGGCCCCTGTGCGGATCTGGGTCACAACCGTACTGTATGGGCAGTACTTGTCATAATTCACTTGCTTCACTTTGTCCAGAAAAAAAGCAGCTTCTCATTCATTAACCAAACTACCCAGTTTGTTTTATAGAGATATAGGTACATTTGTGAACCAGGGTCGTGTAAAATTTATATGCAGGTGAAAAGTGGACCCTCAAAGTCAATGTTACTGGTGGGCCCTTGGCTCCCCAGTCCGACACTGCTACAAGGGGTCAAAGATGGGCAATAATATAGAATGAAAGCACTTAAGGGGGCACTAAGAAGGACTATTACTTTGTGAGTCAAAAGAAGGACAGTAGTACAGTGAAAGAGCACTAAGTACTAAGAGAGGTACTATTACTATCTGCGGCACAAAGTGGGGAGCAATTACGGGACGAAGAATTATGTGCAGGACATGGGGGCTCCCCAAGAGAAGATATGCCTCTGGGCTTGTGGCCCCATCTGATGTTTCTTTATGGCGGCACAATGCGTAGAAGAGAAATATTGGGGGAAAGTTTATTGTGACCGTAATTATCCCGACAATCTGCCTTTTCTTTCTTTGCTGCAAGTAATCTTTTATTCTCTTTGCGAAGCTGGTGTTGGAAGTCCACAATGATCGCGAAACTTCTGTGTACATTTACAACTTTTCGCAGGGATACTATGTATTACTATTTTATCTTAGAAGCTTTCTAGCTTTGACTCAGTGGCTCTTTAATGTCAGGGCTAAGAAATGGAGGCTGAATGTGGCCATCTGCCCGGCTTCGCACATGAATTACGTAGTGAGCGTGGTACAGTACTTGGATGTATCCCAAGGATTAGGTGTTCCTGGGAATTCCATTATTTTATTTTATTTTATTTTTTTTGTACGGACACTTCAAAGTCACAGTGTGTCATGGGAACAGGACGTCCTCCTCCTGTTTTTTTTTCCTTGAAGGCCACATATTAAAACAGCATTGAAGCACTTAGGGTCCTAAAAAATAGCGAAAACGAGCGACCCCCGAAATAATGCAAAGACAAAAGCGAGAGATTAAAGTGAGGAGCTAGAAACAATCGCTTCATTGTTGCAGGTGGAAGGAATCGCAGAGTACAGCGCCATCTAGAGGACATCAGGGGTCACGCATTTATTGGTTTTCCTGAATTACTTCTCACCGACCCTTGACATTAAGTAATAGATTCAGTTCACAGAAAGAGTCTGCTAAGAAAATACTGGCGGAATAAAAAGAACATGGAATTTTTATTTTCAGGGATTTTATAGATTTTGGATTAGGACAAAAAAATGTGATAAAAAAAACCCCAGTATTTGATGTAATGCAATATATTGTTCAAGTGCTGCTGTAGGTTATAACATCAGATATTCGAAGTCACCGAGGAGTAAGTGCCGTAACCGTATGTGATCAGGAGTCCGCAGACCACGTGCATTCCTGCGCATTAAATTTACAGTAGGTTGTACATTGTTACTTAATATACACGCCGCAGCTGCTGCAGAACCTCTTTTTGAAAAATAGAGGAGGATTTTCTGTCCATTGATTGAATTTTATAAAAAAGGGTCTGCAAATGTTTATTATGTTGTCTCAAGCAACGGTATGGTAGATATGCAAATCAGGATAGAAGTGCACTGAGGGCGTGTCAGTATTCTTGGAAGAAACAGTCCAGGTACACTGCCACGCCCCTAGGGCACATCCAGGCTGATTTGCATATAACCTCTACTCTAGATTCCTTACCTACAGCTATGATACTTTTTTCTCATTTACCATAGATAATAGATAGATAGATAGATAGATAGATGATAGATAGATAATAAATATATTGATAATAGATAAATAGATAGATAGATAGATAGATAGATAGATAGATAGATAGATAGATAATAGATAAATACTGTAGATAGATAATAGATGGATAGATAGATGATAGATAGATAGATAGATAGATATATAGATAGATACTGTAGATAGATAATAGATAGATAGATAGATAGATAATAGATAGATAGATAGATACTGTAGATAGATAATAGATAGATAGATAGAAAATGGATAGATAGATAGATAGATGATAGATAGATAATAGATAGATAGATAATAGATAGATAGATAGATAGATACTGTAGATAGATAATAGATAGATAGATAGATAGAAAATGGATAGATAGATAATAGATAGATAGATAATAGATAGATAGATAGATAATAGATAGATAGATAGATAGATAGATAGATAGATAGATAGATAATAGATAGATAGATGATAGATAGATGGATAGATAGATACTGTAGATAGATAGATAGATAGATAGATAATAGATATATATAGATAGATAGATAGATAGATAGATACTGTAGATAGATAATAGATAGATGATAGCTAATAGATAGATAGATAGATAATAGATAGATAGATAGATAGATAGATAGATAGATAGATAGATGATAGATAGATAGATAGATAGATAGATAGATAGATACTGTAGATAGATAGATAGATAATAGATATATATAGATAGATAGATAGATACTGTAGATAGATAATAGATAGATGATAGCTAATAGATAGATAGATAGATAGATAGATAATAGATAGATAGATAGATAGATAATAGATAGATAGATAGATAATATATATATATATAGATAGATAGATAGATAGATAGATAGATAGATAGATAGATAGATAGATACTGTAGATAGATAATAGATAGATGTTAGAAAGTAGACCGACCGAAAACCGACTTCCCAACTAATCTGTTGTATTCAGCTCTGATGATGGTCGGATGTAGACAGTGTGCAATGCTGCATACACTGTGCACAGCTGGAGTAACAGAATTGCACACACTGTGCAGAGCTGGAACAGCGGAGCTGAGTACACTGTATAGAGCAGGATCAGCAGAGCTACATACACTGTGCAGAGCTGGAACAGCAGGGCTGTATAATCTGTGTAGAACTGGAACAGCTGAGCTTCATACACTGTGCAGAGCTGGAACAGTGGAGCTCCATACACTGTGCAGAGCTGAAACAGCAGGGCTGTATAATCTGTGTAGAACTGGAACAGCGGAGCTCCATACACTGGGCAGAGCTGGAACAGCGGAGCTCCATACACTGGGCAGAGCTAGAACAGCAGGGCTGTATAATCTGTGTAGAACTGGAACAGCTGAGCTTCATACACTGTGCAGAGCTGGAACAGCAGAGCTCCATATACTGCGCAGAGCTGGAACAGCAGGGCTGTATAATCTGTGTAGAACTGGAACAGCAGAGCTCCATACACTGGGCAGAGCTGGAACAGCAGAGCTCCATACACTGTGCAGAGCTGGAACAGCAGGGCTGTATAATCTGTGTAGAACTGGAACAGCTGAGCTTCATATACTGTGCTGAGCTGGAACATCAGAGCTCCATACACTGGGCAGAGCTCGAACATCAGAGCTCCATACACTGGGCAGAGCTGGAGCAGCAGGGCTGTATAATCTGTGTAGAACTGGAACATCTGAGCTTCATATTCTGTGCTGAGCTGAAACAGCGGAGCTCCATACACTGTGTAGTTGGCTTTCTTTGCTGCTGCAGCTCAGCTTCCATTCAGATGTTGTTCCATCCTAAGGATATTTCATCAGTATTCTAAGCCTGGATACTCATAAGAAGATAATCTGATTATGGAGTTTTATTGCCAATGTTTCATGGGGAAGAAAGTTTTGCACATTTCTCCTAGAGAGAAAGAAAAGTCTACAATTTCTAATATGCAAAATACTCTCTCCCAAAAGGAATGAAAACTTTCTCTTTAAAAGGGGTTTTATGAATAAAGTTTGCTTGTGACGCCACCTGTGGTATTCTGTCAGAGAGGACTGACGCTGCTTAAAGGGGTCCTCTGGGGCGATGTTATGGCAGCTAAGAATGTATAACTTCCCACAGGTGAAGCTGGGTCCCCAGGGCTCCCGGTGTGTAGATAGAGATGATGGGGACACAGGTTTGCAGTCTCTTTACCTGGTTTACTGAAGAATTCAGGCAGCCACAGTCCAGGGTACCAGATCACGGGACAGGTAGGGTCCAGCCGGCTTGGAAGCGAGTTGGGAGTCCCCCTTACCGTAACCATGGTGGGTACAGGGGTTTCAGGTCCCTTTGGAGCAGAGGAGAGAACCAATAATTATAAACCCTTGTACTAGCTGGGGCCCTGTTAGGGATTTTACATTGGGCCCCATGAGCTTTAATTTACACCTTTGAGATTAGGACTTATACACTTGGAATATTGTACTTATAGCGTCTGTATGACGGCACATGGAGACCATATAGTACTTTATCTGCTTGTGGCCTAAAATAAAAGAAGAGTTTTCCTTTAAATGTCACAATTTTAATAGGCTCCTCCTCTTCAATGCAGATATGCAAATAACATTTCCCAGAAGTCTGTTCTGTTTAACAAGCACATCTATTAGTTTATTATCATCCCTAGGAAACAGCTGAATCGTCTCCCTAACCCTCCTCATCGTTACTGCGAACGCTCAGCACAAGACGAGTCATTAATAAGGGGCTCGGGAGAATGTATTACACTATTATTTAATGTGAATTAGATGCCGGAATAATAAGTAGGTGTAATCATTTTAATTTATAATGCAGCTTCGTTACTTTGTATCGCCGGTGAGCGGGGGGACGGGCGCTCGGATCTTTCCAGGGCTTGAGATTGAAATTAAAAATGTAAATTCATAATCAGATAGAAAGTTGACCAAAATATCCCCACCCCTAACTGTAATGTCTATTGGCAGATAATTAGTTTTTATAATATAACAACTGAACACGCATTAATGGATTAGCATCTGTAGCAGGTTTTAATTAAAGACACAACCTGCCAGACCAATCTGCCATAATGTCAGCAACAACTTCTCCATCCTGAATTATGCACAATGATTAAAGGTGGAAATCATCAGACGGGACGCATCACGCAGACGGGAAGATCTCGGCTTCTCTCCTCCATCGCTCGCATGGGTTTTATTGATAAAAGTCCTATTATCGAGTTGATCCGTCAGGAATGACGTTTTTTTTTTATGAAGGATGAAAGAATCGATCCCAAATGAATTTGACTCGTTTAGAATTTCCTGAAATTTTCAGATTCTGGAAAAGCCGAATTTGTGACAAATTCAGTTTGCCCAAATCCAGCGATGTGATGACCAACTAAATTCATGTGAGCAACAAAGGGGTTAAAAAATCAATAAAAAGATACTAGGATGCCATTTTGCAGGATTCATGTGAGCCATGAGGGTGTTAAAAAGTCCATCAAAAAAATCACACCTGTCTATGCCTGCCTTCATCCTTTCAACACGTGAATGTTGTTTTTTCATTTGTCAGGACAAGTCCACTGATCTTGTACTCAACTCCAACTTCCATGTATTCCAAATGTTTCTGGAACAAGGCTACAGACACTATATGGACAAACGTATTGGGACACCTTCACGTTCCACAACAAGTGCTTTTCTGACCTCCCATTCCACAGTCATAACCATTACTATGGAATCGGGTCCTTTGCAGATGTAACAACTTCCAGTCTTATGGGAATTATTTCTACAAGATTTTGGAGTGGAATGTTTCACCTCAAAGGTATTCGATAGGGTTAGGGTTCGGGCTCTGTACAGCTGGTCATGTTATTCCAACCAAACTCCTCCAACCGCACCTGTATGAACCTTGTGCACTGCGTGCAGTCATGAGAACAGAAAATGGCCTTACCCATTTGTTCCCACAAAGCTGGAGACTATAGTTGTCCACAATGTCTTGTGCTGAAGCTTTAGGATTTCCCTTCATTGGAACTAAGAAGCCTAAACAATCTCCTGAAAAATAAGCCAAGAGCGTTACCCTCCTCCACCAACTGTACAGCGGACACAATGCAGTCAGGGGATAATGTTCTCTTGGCATTCACCAAACCCAGACTCCTCCATCGGAAGCAGATAGAGAAGTGTGATCCGTCACTGCACAAAACACGTCTCCTCCAGAGTCCAGTGATGGCTTACACCGCTCCATCCGACACTCAGCATTGCGCTTGGTGATGTACAGTATGGCTCAATGGACACGAAGCTGCCGGCGGGGTTGCAGTTTTTCTGCTGATATTAATACTGGAGGAGGTCTGTACTATGCCGTTGTGGAGTCAGTAGAGAGGTGGTGACTTTTCTGTCCTTTGCTCCTCAGCTCTCGGCCCCCCACTCTGTTGATGATGGGGGGAGATCCAGGGGGAAGAAATGTCATGGATGGACTTGTTACCCCGGTGGCTGCTAATACAGGACGGCGCTGGTATCAGTGAGCTCCGCACCACCGGCCGGTCTGTCACATGTTGGTAAAGGTAGAGAGCATGGTTGGGGGCCGGATGTATTACAACAAGGGGGCAACAGGGTTGGATATTATACATCAGGGGCAAGGGGCTGGATGTTATACACCAGGAGTGAAGGGCTGGATATTATACACCGGGGGTGAAGGGCTGGATATTACATACCTGGAGTGAAGGGCTGGATATTATACACTGGGGGTGAAGGGCTGGATATTATACACCTAGGGTGAAGGGCTGGATATCATACACCTGGGGTGAATGGCTGGTTATTATATACCTGGAGTGAAGGCCTGGATATTATACACCTAGGGTGAAGGGCTGGATATTATACACCTGGGGTGAAGGGCTGGATATTATACACCTGGTGTGAAGGGCTGGATATTATACACCTGGGTGAAGGGCTGGATATTATACACTGGGGGTGAAGGACTGAATATTATACACCTGGGGTGAAGGGCTGCATATTATACACCGGGGTGAAGGACTGGATATTATACACTGGGGGTTGAAGGGGTGGATATTATACACCTGGGGTGAAGGGCTGGATATTATACACCAGGGGTGAAGGGCTGAATATTATACACCTCGGACAAATGGCTGGATATTATACACCTTGGGTTTAGGGCTGGATATTATACACCTGGAGTGAAGGGCTAGATATTATACACCTGGAATAAAGGGCTGGATATTATACACCGGGGGTGAAGGGCTGGATATTATACACCTGGGGTGAAGGGCTGGATATTATACACCTGGGATGAAGGGCTGGATATTATACACCTGGGGTGAAGGGCTGGATATTATACACCTTGGGGTGAAGGGGTGGATATTATCCACCTGGAGTGAAGGGCTGGATATTATACACTGGGGTGAAGGACTGAATATTACACACCTGGGGTGAAGGGCTGGATATTATACATTGGGGTGAAAGGCTGGATATTATACACCTGGGGTGAAGGGCTGCATATTATACACCTGGGGTGAAGGGCTGGATATTATACACCTGGATGAAGGGCTGGATATTATACACCTTAGGGCGAAGGGGTGGATATTATACACCTGGGGTGAAGGAGTGGATATTATACACCGGGGGTGGAGGACTGGATATTATACACTGGGGGCGAAGGGGTGGACATTACACACCTGGGGGAAGGGATAGATATTATACACCTGGGGGAAGGGCTAGATAGTATACACCTGGGGTGAAGGGCTGGATATTATACAACTGGGACAAATGGCTGTATATTATACACCTGGGGTTTAGGCCTGGATATTATACACCTGGAGTGAAGGACTGGATATTATACACCTGGAGTGAAAGGCTGGATAATATACACCTGGGGTGATGGGCTGGATATTATACACCTGGGGTGAAGGGCTGGATATTATACACCTGGGGTGAAGGGCTGGATATTATATACCTGGAGTGAAGGCCTGGATATTATACACCTGGAGTGAAAGGCTGGATAATATACACCTGGAGTGAAAGGCTGGATAATATACACCTGGGGTGAAGGACTGGATATTATACAACTGGAATGAAGGGCTGGATATTATACACCTGGGGGAAGGGCTAGATATTATACACCTGGGATGAAGGGTTGGATATTATACACCTGGAGTGAAGGACTGGATATTATACACCTGGAATGAAGGGCTGGATATTATACACCTGGGGGAAGGGCTAGATATTATACACCTGGGATGAAGGGCTGGATATTATACACCTGTAGTGAAGGGCTGGATATTATACACCTGGAGTGAAGGGCTGGATATTATATACCTGGGGTGATGGGCTGGATATTATACACCTAGGGTGAAGGGCTGGATATTATACACCTGGGGTGAAGGGCTGGATATTATACACCTGGGGGAAGGGATAGATATTATACACCTGGAGGAAGGGCTAGATAGTATACACCTGGGGTGAAGGGCTGGATATTATACAACTGGGACAAATGGCTGTATATTATACACCTGGGGTTTAGGGCTGGATATTATACACCTGGAGTGAAGGACTGGATATTATACACCTGGAATGAAGGGCTGGATATTATACACCTGGGATAAGGGCTAGATATTATACACCTGGGATGAAGGGCTGGATATTATACACCTGGGGTGAAGGGCTGGATATTATATACCTGGAGTGAAGGCCTGGATATTATACACCTGGAGTGAAAGGCTGGATAATATACACCTGGGGTGATGGGCTGGATATTATACACCTGGGGTGAAGGGCTGGATATTATACACCTGGGGTGAAGGGCTGGATATTATATACCTGGAGTGAAGGCCTGGATATTATACACCTGGAGTGAAAGGCTGGATAATATACACCTGGAGTGAAAGGCTGGATAATATACACCTGGGGTGAAGGGCTGGATATTATACACCTGGGGTGAGGGCTGGATATTATACACCTGGGGTGAAGGGCTGGATATTATACACATGGGGTGAATTGCTGGATATTATACACCTGGGTCAAGGGCTGGATATTATACACCTTGGGGTGAAAGACTGAATATTATACACCTGGGGTGAAGGGCTGGATATTATACACCAGGGTGAAGGACTGGATATTATAGACTGGGGTGCAATTGGGTGGATATTATACACCAGGGGTGAAGGACTGGATATTATATACCTGGGTTGAAGGGCTGTATATTATTCACCAGGGTTGAAGGGCTGGATATTATACACCTGAGTTTAGGGCTGGATATTATACACCTGGAGTGAAGGACTGGAGATTATAAACCTGGAATGAAGGGCTGGATATTATACACCTCGGGTGAAGGGCTGGATGTTATACACCTGAGGGAAGAGCTAAATATTATACACCTGGGGAGAAGGGCTGGATATTATACACTTGGGGTGAAGGGCTGGATATTATACATGTGGAATGAAGGGCTGGATATTATACACCTGGGGGGAGGGGCTAGATATTATACACCTTTGGTGAAGGGCTGGATATTATACACCTGGGGTGAAGGACTAGATATTACATACCTGGGGTGAAGGGCTAGATATTATACACCTGGGGTGGAGGGCTGGATATTATACACATGGGGTGAAGGGCTGGATTTTACACATTTGGGGTGAAGGGCAGTATATTATACACCTAGGGTGAAAGGGTAGATATTATACACATGGGGTGAAGGGCTGGATTTTACACATTTGGGGTGAAGGGCAGGATATTATACACCTAGGGTGAAAGGGTAGATATTATACACATGGGGTGAAGGGCTGGATTTTACACATTTGGGGTGAAGGGCTGGATATTATACACCTGGGGTGAAGGGCTGGATACTATACACCTGGGGTGAAGGGCTAGATATTATACACCAGGGGTGAAGGGCTGGATTTTACACATCTGGGGTGAAGGGCTGGATATTATACACCTAGGGTGAAAGGGTAGATATTATACACCTGGGGTGAAGGGTTGGATATTATACACCTGGGGTGAAGGGCTGGATATTATATATCGGGGAACAATGGGAATGTATGAAAACCCTGAGTTCAATTAATAAAACGTGTTTCGATACTTTTTCCCATATACTGTATCCATATATGTCCATGTCTTGTGGATGGATTCTGATTGCCTACGGTGTCAGATAACACATATTTATTTAATATGTAATTTTCTTGAGAAATGACAAGGCCATTGTCTCAGAGCTCATTTCTCTCCTTGCTTTATATTCTACATTCTGTTCTTGTAAATGATCAGTCAAGAACACAAACTTTCTCTACAGGAACGGCGAAAGCTCCTCCGATGTTAATATTACACCACATTAATATATAACACGCTGAATTATGTTAGGACAGGTACATCCATAAATCATGCAGCCGCGGTCCCATAAATATTTTTATACTCTGTAAAAACAGCCATGCATGAGAAGAGCGGACAGCAAACAGCGGTGGAGGTCTCAGGTGAGTTGAGCGTCCAACAGCCGAGTCAAGCATGTCTTTCAATGATCAAAAAATGCTTTTAGTGCAGATGAAAGCTTACAAGGATTTTTTTCCTTATCACTTAGGAACAGTAGAATCACTTGACAGAGGATATTGCACTTAGATGTAATTTTCAGGATCTTAATGGAGGTTTTTAATGGAGGTTTTTCGGAACTTGCCATGACCCAATGGACTCTCAATATGTGGTCAGTAGGTGTCCATATCCTTGGGATCCCCAATAATCAGCAGAACAGGGCTGAGCTATACTACCAGATAAGAATGCAAGAATAATGTAAATAATTGTATCCAGGAATGAAGGCTCAATGGACATGCCAATGTAAGGCTACGTTCACGCCTGCATCGGAAACTCTGATCATGGCGGGTTCCAATGTATTTGATGCTAAGAGTAGAGCGTTGTGCAACTTTATTATTCCAGAAAAAGTAACAAAAACTGTGATAGACCCAGACAAACCCGATTAGAGGACAATTGGGCAGGTGGACCCCATTGGTGTCTCTGGAGTGACGGACTCGGCACTTTATCATCAGCAGCTTTTTTTTTCTGCTGACAGATCAGAAAATCAATGAGACAATGCACATGTGATCTCAGCCCTATACGCTGCCTTTATGACTCGATCACGTTTGATCACAAAGGGAATCTGTCAGGATCAAGTAATCACTGAATCTAGACTTACGGCTTTATTGGTCCTAGTACAAGAAAAAAAACATCACGCTTGTCTTATAGTAATCTGATGAGCCAGCGCTGGGAAATCAAGGTCTGGAGCCACATGCAAATTAGCCTGGAAGTGCAATAGGGATGTATCGATGTACTCGCAGTGCATCAACACGCCCTCAATGCACTTCTAGGATTATAAAACAGTTTTATACTTTTGATTTAAAGCCTTAATGACACGCGTTCTGAAAAATAATAAACGTTGTAATTATTGCAGAAAAATCTATTTTCCGTACTTGTTCTCTTTTTACTCAAAAGCACTGCACTCACTGAAAAGCCATGAAAGTCATAGGAGATTTTTTTTTACAGACAGAATCTATTAATAAAATAAAATAATGAACTTTATAATAATTGCAAAAAAAATCTCCTTCTTTTCTACGTATCAGAGGCACCTTTCTCTTTTTACTGACAATTGCACTATAACTGCTCAGAAACTCTGCGCTCACCGAAAAGCCATGAAAACAAATGAAATTTCTTACAGACAAATCATATAAATAGCATAAAATAATAAACTTGATAAGTATTGTAAAACATCTCTTCCTTTTCTACTTAATTGAGGCAACTTTTGCTTACTGACAATTGCATTGCAACTGCTCAGAAACACTGCGCTCACTGAAAAACCAGGAAAGTCAAAATCATTTTTTTTAAAGACAGATCAGATAAATAAAATAAAATAATAAACTTTATACTTATTGTAAAAAAAATCAATTTTTTCCACTTATCAGAGGCATTTTTTGCTTTTTTCTGACAATTTCACTGTAACTGCTCAGAAGCACTGCACCAGGCCCCAATCAGAGGACCATAAAACATTCACACTCCTTATCTATGAACTGTTCCAATATTTATGGACACAACTGTTTGTTTATCACTCACATAATGGTTGTTCTGCTTCACGTCACCTGTCTATGTTATCTGTCTTATCTATGGCATTTTTCTGTGCTGTGTTGTGCATAGTGTTGAGCGATACCTTCCGATATCCAGAAGTATCGGTATCGGATTGGATCGGCCGATATCCAAAAAATATCGGATATCGCCGATACCTATGCAAGTCAATGGGACACAAATATCGGAATGTAAATAAGCCATTTCTGTCCTTCTACATCCTGTTCCGGAGGGGGGGAAGAGTGTGGGTGGTGCGTGAGCGGACACTGTGCGTGTCTGTGTGTGCGGGCGGGGTCTGTGCGGGCCTGCCGGGGATCTGTACGGGCCTGCCGGGGCTCTGTGCGGGCCTGTTGGGGTCTGTACGGGCCTGCCGGGGCTCTGTGCAAGCTGCTGGGGATATGTACGGGCCTGCCGGGGCTCTGTGCGGGCTGCCGGGGGTCTGTGTGGGCCTGCCGGGGCTCTGTGCGGGTCTGTCGGGGATCTGTACGGGCCTGCCGGGGCTCTGTGCCGGCTGCCGGGGCTGCCATTACAAGGTATCAACCACTGAGGACTCTCAATTCTAAATATTTTTCTATCCTCTGGCTAACTTGGTACCAAGATATATATATATATATATATTTCTTGCATAATATTACAAACATTCTTACTGCTATGTCTACAGGACAGAAGGAGGGTTGTGTCACAATGCTACTGTCTCCCTATGTGGCCAAAGGGTCTTTGTGCTCAATAGGCATCAGGTCCTTTCTGGGACATTTATTTCGGCACCTCTACAGTTTCTTTCAGTGGAGCTACACCATGAGGAGTCCATCCTATCAGGATCTCCACTGGTTCACAAGGAGAAGGCATGGACTTGTGGGCTAGGAGACATGGTGCAGTGCTTCTGAGAGCAGGAGAAAATTGACATTACGGTAAGAAACACTTCTAATTAACAACATATGACAGCTTTTATGATCATTTCCCTGGAAACATAGGAATAAAACTTAATCTGCAGTAGAAATACACTTTATATATGTATCTTATATGTCAGTGACACTTCTGGATTAGACTTGTATATATTCAGTGGCCTGAAAGATTCCCCTTTAATATTCCTTTTGATGCAAAAATGTATAGTATAAGTATATAATTGCCTGTGCTGTTGTAGAAATGCTTCAATTATCGTCAATCTGCAGCACCGAAAAGAACCAAAATGTAAATTAGTTCACGATTGTTATCAAAGTTGGGTAACCCACAAGTCAACAGAGGCCGGCGCTCAGGGCCGGGTGCCACTAGGTGGTCTAGGTCTAAGAGAGGCTGTAGGACCTGAAATTGTCTTTGTAGAAGCCTTGTATGATCTATATCTGCGCGTTTCCATGTCCTCCAGACTGCCTGAAAGCATCGATGGATTGACTTTACAGTCTAACATAACATCTATAACAGATTTTCCCCTAAAGCTTCACTTATTTAGCCCTTGGATTTGCTTTATTTTGCCCCTTAAACTACGAAAAAAAAAATTAAGGACAGGAAAAAAGTAAGATATGTGTAGATGTATGTGATTAAGACTGGCAAGGATAAAATCTTTGAAAATTGGGCTCCCTCTTCAAAATAGCCTTAATTTAGTGCTTTCAAATAAGCAAGTAGTTGGGTATGGACCATACCATTATCAGAGGTGGGGGGCAAAGAGTAATCAAAGATCACTGGTCTCAACCCCTACAGCCATGATACACTCAGCTTCAAGCCCTGTTTTTTACATTAAAAAATATGGTAACTTTTTTTAAGAGCCATGAGTCCATTCTGGCCATGACGCTTGAGCATACCTTAAAGGGAATCTGTCACCCCCCCAAGACGTATATATGACATATTAATATGGGCATACAGGTAATAGAAATATTACACTAGTCCTACCTGTATGCCTCATATCTGTAGTCTGGTTGCTGAGAAATGTTATGTTCTGTCTTTATGCTAATAATTTCTTCCAGGCTCCGGGGCGTGCAGTGCCTGGAAGAAATCCCTGCCTCCTGTCCTCATTACAATATTACCCCACTCCCATCAGCATCAGTTATGGCCCCGGAATCTCGCATCTGCACCCCGCACTCCCTCCACAATATGTACCTCTTCCTCCCTTCTATGGACATTGTATTCAGGGATCTTCTGCGCAGGCGCCAGCGACTTCCACTCCAGTGACCTCCGGTGTGTGCGCCGATAAGGTGCTCTCCCCACTTCCTCCCTGCATAGTCATTGCTAGGAACCATGTGTACATAGCGATGATTATGCAGGGAGGAAGTGGGGAGAGCACCTTATCGGCGCGCACCCCGGAGCGCACAGTGACTTGCCAGCGCCTGCTCAGAAAGCAGCGCCAATAGAAAGGAGGAAGAGGTATGGATTTTTGAGAGAGTGTAGGGCACAGGCGTGGGATACCGGTGTCACAACTGACGTGCTTGGGTGTGATGTAGTATTACTATTAGTGATGAGCGAGTATACTCGTTGCTCGGATTTTCCCGAGCACGCTTGGGTGACCTCCGAGTATTTGTTAGTGTTCAGAGATTATGTTTTCATCGCCTCAGCTGAATGATTTACAGCTACTAGCCAGGCTGAGTACATGTGGGGGTTGCCTGGTTGCTAGGGAATTCCCACATGTAATCCAGCTGGCTAGTAGCTGTAAATCATTCAGCTGCTGTGATGAAATCTCCGAACACTAACAAATACTCGGAGGTCACCCGAGCAACAAGTACACTCGCTCATCACTAATTACTATGACTACAGGAGGCAGGGATTTCTTACAGGCACCGCACGGCCCGAAGCCTGGAAGAAATCATTAGCATAAGGAAATAAAATAAAATTTCTCATCAACAAGTCCATTAATATGAGGCAGACAGGTAGGACTACTGTAACATTTCTATTACCTGTATGCCCATAATAATAGGCCATATACATCCTGGGGGGTGATAGATTCCCTTTAAAGAATTGTCCACTACAAATACTTATTACTTAGCCATAGGATCGGTGATATGTATGATAGCTGTTCCCTTATGGTGAGAACAGGGGAACCGTCTCTCCCCCGTTTGATTGGAGTAGTGGTTATTAGATGACTAAGAGAATAATGGAGATCGCTAAATGCACACTCATCTCCATCAGTCCATAGACTTTGAATGAAACAGTAGTGTGCATGTGTGACCAACTGCCCTATTTAAAGGGAACCAATCACCAGGTCAGAAGTGTACAGTTTTTGCTCCTTCTTTATTCTCACTGTTCCCGAGTATTGTTTATTCTTTCTTTTTATTAATCAGACATGCGGTACCAGATATATGAGCCTTATTATGTACTGCTAATTTTTACAATCTTGGGCAATGGGGTGTGGCATATTGCAGTGCAGCCTAAGGACACGCCCCAGAGGATCCTGAGAGCCACCCCCCCGTTTCCTTCTTGTCCATAAAGAAATAGAAAAAACCCATATGAGTGTTTAAAAAAACTTGGAAATGTAAAGTGATATATATTCCAAAAATGTAGACTATTGCATTCTGCTAACTTAAAAATCTTGTGGTGATAGGAAATATCCCTCAAACATTCTCTTAATTATATTTCTACCTTCACACATTACTATCTTATGTTATGTCACTCCTTACACCACTTGAACACAATAAAAATATATTAATAAAATCAAAATTAAGTTGCAAATTTTAGTAATTTTTGTCTACGAGATCAATCTGAATGTCTGCAGGAAACATTGTGAACCCAACACCCTTATCATTGATACATTTTGCTGGGAGTTTTTGAGAGGCCATTGTTGCACATATCTATATCATTTGTTTCTCTGGGAAAGTTCCGGTCCTCTATATGTAAGTTGCGCTAATTATTCTTATCACGTCCCATAGGCTTTGTCAGCACGGACCTGTCACGTGGTACCTGCCAAACAAGTCATTCCCCCTCATCTTGGCACCTATTACAGTGGTGTCATTCTAACTATTTTTTTTAATAAATGTGCTTTCTTTTTTTATTTTGACCATCATCTATAATTTAGCATTCTCATATTCTAAAAACACATAGCCAAGAAAGTAACTAGGAGCGCGTTCATTTCACTTCTATCCCTTCAGGCAATATGTTTTATTTCCCTGTTTCTGCAATGCCCTGTAACACGGGACTGTAAAAATCCATCACCACAAAAACACTTTTAAGGAAAATGCGAGGCCGCATGTATTTTAATAAATTCATCTGCTTTGAATTCAATAGATTAAATAATTTAAAGCAATAGGGAAGTCTTGTGGTGCAGGTTTGGGAAGAGAAAACATTGCATTTTATGTTTAGTAAAACGCTCATTATGTCAGGGCGAATTTCCATAGATTGTATTTATTTGGTTTGTTAAGGAGATTTCCAAAACGCGAATATTGACGACCTTTGCTTAGGATAAGTCATCAAAATCAGATCGGTGGGGTTCAACCCTCAGCACCCCCGCCGGGGAGCATCTGACAAGTGCTCAGTGCAAGCAAAATATTTAGAATTGAGAGTCCTCAGTGGTTGATACCTTTTAATGGCCAACTATCCACTGGCTAACACGGTACCAAGATATATTTCTTTCCTGTATCAAATCAGTGCAAGCATTGATCTTTGTTCTGCTCCCATCACTGATTTCTGCTTTCTTATTTTCTTCATATCCGTCTTTCCATTCTTCCTCCTTTACTTCTTTCCCCCCGTTATCTAAGTTTCCATCTTTTTATCCTTTCTCCAACTCTCTTATCAAAACTTGTGGCTTTTGGAGAGTTTCTGCTCCATTCCTTGGAAGTACAGCAGAAATCTGACGTTTCCTTCTTTCTTCTTTTTGTATTTCTTTTCTTCTCTCTTCTATTTTACATTTCATTATCTCCTCCTTTCTTCTTTCTATCTTTATCTGTTCCTTCTTTTCGTCCTTCTTTCATTATTTTTCTTTATTCCTCTTTTTTATTTTCTTCTTTCTTTCTTTTTTCTTTCTTTCCTTTCTTTCATTCTTTCTAGATTTTTTATTGTTTCTTCCTTTTTGTAATTATTTCTCTCCTTTCTTCTTTTTATCTTAATCTGTTCTTTGATTCTTTCTATCTTTTACTTTATTTCTCTTTTTAATTTCCTTCTTCCTCTTTCTGTCTTTTTTTTTCTTCTATTCCTGTTTTCTGCTTTATCTTTTTTTCTCTTTTCCTTCCTTCTTTCTTTGCTTCCTTCCTTCATGACATAATTATACATATCACCAGGGCCGGCGTCAGCACCCGGCGCACCTGGTCAAATGCCGGGGCCCTGGGAAGAGAGGGGGGCCCACTCACGCTGTCATAGATACAGCTGGGAGAGCAGAGCATGAGAACATGCTCTCTCCGCCCACAAAGTCACTGCTGGCTGCGTTCTCTTAACCCCTATGTGCCAGCTCTGACACAAGCATCTTCTCACTCAGTGCAGCCAGGCAGGCACACATAGGGGTTAAGAGAAGGCAGCCAGTGTGACATTGTTTGTGGGCGGAGAGAGCACGTTCTCTGCTCTGATCTCCGCCCCTGGCTGGCTGCAGTGCTGCTGAACTTATCAGGCAGATTCCGGATGAGCTCCTACCAGTGCCTGAGTGAGTGCAAAGGTATCCAGCAGTGATTGCGGTTGGACTTGTGGCTCAGTCTGCTGCTGTCTGTCTCCGCTGCCTAAAAATGTGGGTGATGTCTGGAGGAGCAGCTGGTGGGGTGCAGCCTGTAACCTGCAGCCGCCCAGCTCTCCCAGAATACATGCATGCTGCACCAAACCTGCACCAGTGGGGTAGGAAGAAGCTTAATCCCTTCCCATCTGTATGAAGGTTATTGCTAAACCTTAAAGATAACAATCCGACCCGCATAAATGGGGTTAACCAGATGCCAGGAGGAAGGGGAGCTGCTTCCATGGATATAAATGAGCTGTGGGTTGTACGTTGGGGCCCCATGGCCCCAGGCTGGTGACTGGAAGGACTCTGCCCAGTGCTGGCATGTGGGTGATTTCTGCTCCGGAGTCTCAGCTTCTCTCCTCCAGGTCACACTGTGCAGTCACAGCAACATTGGTTGTGTCTGTCCAGGTCCCAGCAGCTGCCACTGCTCCCACCAAGGACATGGCATCACTTAACCCTTCCCCTGCAGCCACCGGCAACAAATCCACATTATTCCTTGATTAAATCAGGTTCCAACCCAATAGAGGAGCAGACATTTCCTGCTGCCATTAGGGTCCGGGAGGGGGTGACCTGTGACATTGGCTGCCCTGCTACTCTGTAGTGGGGACAAGTGTAACATGGGGTAACGATGAAGGAGAAATGCACAGGATAATAGTGAGCACGACAGAGGGCAGTGTATGGTATGGAGCAGTCAGGGGGTGGGCTGCAGGATCCCCCCATACTGTGCATGACTGCTCGGGACAGGGAGGCGGTTAATGAGCTTCTAATGACGGGGCACTAATTGGGTCATTAGGGTTTGTGGAAAGGATTCAGCATCAGGTCCCTCATTAAAGGGAACCTGTCACCCCGTTTTTTCAAGATGAGCTAAAAATAGCGTTAAATAGGGGCAGAGCTGTGCTTTACATTAGTGCATTTTGTGAGCCTTTATTTCCCACCTATGCTGCCGAAATACCTTTGTAAAGTCGCCGTTTTGGGCTGTCACTCACGCTGGTCAGGTCATGTGGGCGTGGTGACAGCGCTGTTTCTCCCCCAGATCTCCGTTGGTGGCGTAGTGGTGTGCGCATGTCCAACTGGCGAATCCACTGCGCAGCTTGAAGGAAAAAGCGCGATCTGCGCTATTCAGCCGTTTATCGGTGGGCGCGGCCATCTTACTGAGGCCGCGCGTGCGCACATGTTTCTTCTCGGCTTCCCAGGGCTTCAGGAAAATGGCTGCGGGATGCCGCGCGTGCGCAGATGGCGATCGCGGTGGCCATTTTCCTGCAGCCGAGATGCGAACTCGGCTTCAGGAAAATGGCCGCTGAGATCTCCATGTGCGCACGCGCGGCATCCCGCGGCCATTTTCCTGAAGCCCCGGGAAGCCGAGAAGAACCATGTGCGCACGCGCGGCCTCACAAAGATGGCTGCGCCCACCGATAAACGGCTGAATAGCGCAGATTGCGCTTTTTCCTTCAAGCTGCGCAGTGGATTCACCAGTTGGACATGCGCACACCACTACGCCACCAACGGAGATCTGGGGGAGAAACAGCGCTGTCACCATGCCCACATGACCTGACCAGCATGAGTGACAGCCCAAAACAGTGACTTTGCAAAGGTATTTCGGCAGCATAGGTGGGGAATAAAGGCTCACAAAATGCACTAATGTAAAGCACAGCTCTGCCCCTATTTAACGCTATTTTTAGCTCATCTTGAAAAAATGGGGTGACAGGTTCCCTTTAATGCCCGAGCCGCCTGTTATTTTGTAGCACAGATCTGTTAGGGTCGCAAAACCAAACAACGTTGTTTATGTAGAAAAGTCTTTGTTTCATAGAACAACTCAAAACAGAAAAGATTTTCTGATACAACAACGCCCTGCTCACGACACTGCACAGCACCTCTCCTGTATATATACACTGCACAGCACCTCTCCCCCTGTATATATACACTGCACAGTACCGCTCCTCCTGTATATGTACACTGCACAGCACCTTTCCTCCTGTATATATACACTGCACAGCACCTTTCCTCCTGTATATGTACACTGCACAGCACCTCTCCCCCTGTATATATACACTGCACAGAACCGCTCCTCCTGTATATATACACTGCACAGCACCTCTCCCCCTGTATATATACACTGCACAGCACCTTTCCCCCTGTATATATACACTGCACAGCACCTTTCCTCCTGTATATATACACTGCACAGTACCTCTCCTCCTGTATATATACACTGCACAGTACCACTCCTCCTGTATATATACACTGCACAGCACCTCTCCCTCTGTATATATACACTGCACAGCACCTTTCCTCCTGTATATATACACTGCACAGCATCCTCTCCTGTATATATACACTGCACAGCACCTTTCCTCCTGTATATATACACTGCACAGTACCACTCCTCCTGTCCTGTATATATACACTGCAGAATTTACAATAGCTGTCACTCATGTAAGAAGTGAAATCTGGCAGTATACTATACATTTCTCTGCCGTATCTGTGCACCATAAATCGGGGTATGTGTTAAAGGGGGGGCCCACTGAGACTCTTTCGCCCGGGGCCCTCGAAAACCTGGAGCCGGCCCTGCATATCACAAAAGAACAAACGGCTGGTGTTATGATCCAATTCGGGGTTTGCTTCTTGCTTTTCCTTCCAGGGCATGGTTATGGTGGGGTCAACTTTTCCTTCCTCTCTTTGGTTCGTGGGTGGCTATTTATTGGTGCCACTCCTGGTGGCATTTGTCAGTGATAGTTCCAGTCTTTGGCTTGAGCAGCTGACCCGTATACCCTGGTGATCCTTCTGCCTCTGATTAGCCGTACCTGTGCCTGTCGCGTTCACTGTTCCTGACTTAGTGTGTGTTTGGTGGTTCCCTACAGTGTATGACTCGGCTTGAATTCTGAACCCTGCCTCCTGCTTTCCATCTCTGTTACTACGTTTCCGGTCTAGCTTTGACTCCCTGGCTCGTACCCCGACTACGTCTTCTGTCTCATGTTTTGGATCCCGCGCTCCCGTTTGGTTCCGATTTCTGGCTTGTCTCTGACCACGTGCATTGCTGTGAACTCTGGTACTTTGTTTTCCTGTTTGTTGCTGATCGGCCTGACTGACTACTTTGCCGCCTCCTAGTGGCGTTCCGCGCTTTGCACTTGTGGTGCTATACGGTGAGTGTTACCTGTTTCCCCTTACCTGCGCCCCCTGGTGGAGGTTGCATGCAACTGTCTTGCAGTTGCATTACAGCTGCCAGCACTCATTGTGTAGGACGCATGTCCACACTGGCCAAGGAACCCACTTGGTGATTCATGCCGCAAACAAAAACTGTAGACAGCATCCAGTCCAAGGTGAAGTTTAAAAAAGATGAAGTTTTATTCCTCCATAGAAAATACAACGTTTTGACCTCCAGTGGGTTTTTTTCACTTGTGGTTGAAATGTTGCATTTTCTATGGTGGAATAAAACTTCATGTTTTTTAAACTTCACCCTGGATTGGAGGCTCACTACACTTAACTATAATTATACATATCATCAAAATGCAAAAATATGCTTATTATAAACACTTCAACTTTTTTTTCAATAATTTTTATTGGTAAACTAGCTAGATAAAAAGAAGTTTTGATCACTCCTCTTCACAGTTTTGCTGCTCTGACAATCTCCAATGGACCATGAGAGATGACATCCTGACCAACAATCTCTAAACCCTGCAGCCAATCAGTGGCCACAGCCGTCACTAATGGTTGTAACATCATCACTTGCGATCAGTATACCAGAAGATCACGAACACTCCAGACTGACTGAATGGCTCTATCAATGCGCCATTCATCTTTTTTTTGGGCAATCACAATTTGTTGGAAGGGTTTCTTGACAATAAGCTGGTACTATAAGGGGAATTTATGAAGGCATTTGCACCAATTTTATGATGTAAAGCCAAAATGTGACTTTTGTGACTGTACAAACGTAAGACCTCCCATTTACTAACTCAAAATGTCAGAGCATCCGACCCCCTGACCAGTTGGGGTCCTAAGAGTCAGAGTCCCAACAATCAAATAATGGTGACCTATTCCACAGATAGACAATAATCTCTGAGATCTGTAATGACAGTTGTGGGATAAATAGTTTTTCTACGTCTTCGGTTCCACTTTTCAGTACATCTGTCACATTAAACAATTGCAGGACTCCAGTAACATTTTTAAGTGTGTGCCAAAAACATGGAGTGAGCCAAAGTCTCTAATCTGCTTCCAGACCACCGGGACACGCGACCACAATTCCATACATGAAAACCAAACCTCTACTCTTTAGCCAAAGTTTTTAAACGTGCCTCTCATGCTTCCTGGCACTGCATGGTAATAATAATAATAATAATTTTATTTATATAGCGCCAACATATTCCGCAGCGCTTTACAAATTATAGAGGGGATTTGTACAGACAATAGACATTACAGCATAACAGAAATACAGTTCAAAATAGATACCAGGAGGAATGAGGGCCCTGCTCGCAAGCTTACAAACTATGAGGAAAAGGGGAGACACGAGAGGTGGATGGTAACTATTGCTTTAGTTATTCGGACCGGCCATAGTGTAAGGCTCAGGTGTTCATGTAAAGCTGCATGAACCAGTTAACTGCCTAAGTATGTAGCAGTACAGACACAGAGGGCTATTAACTGCATAAAGTGAAAGAGAACATGATGCGAGGAACCTGATTATGTTGTTTTTTTTTATGATAGGCCACACAGGGATAGTTAGGTTAATGCGTTGAGGCGGTAGGCCAATCTGAACAAATGAGTTTTTAGGGCACGCTTAAAACTGTGGGGATTGGGGATTAATCGTATTAACCTAGGTAGTGCATTCCAAAGAATCGGCGCAGCACGTGTAAAGTCTTGGAGACGGGAGTGGGAGGTTCTGATTATTGAGGATGCTAACCTGAGGTCATTAGCGGAGCGGAGGGCACGGGTAGGGTGGTAGACTGAGACCAGGGAGGAGATGTAGGGTGGTGCTGAGCCATGGAGTGCTTTGTGGATGAGGGTAGTAGTTTTGTACTGGATTCTTGAGTGGATGGGTAACCAGTGTAATGACTGGCACAAGGTAGAGGCATCGGTGTAACGGTTGGTGAGGAATATGATCCTGGCTGCAGCATTCAGGACAGATTGGAGCGGGGAGAGTTTGGTAAGAGGGAGGCCAATTAGTAGAGAGTTACAATAGTCCAGACGAGAATGAATGAGTGAAACAGTAAGAGTTTTTGCAGAGTCAAAAGTAAGAAAAGGGCGAATTCTAGAAATGTTTTTGAGATGCAGGTAAGAAGAGCGAGCCAGTGATCGGATGTGGGGGGTGAACTAAAGCTCGGAATCAAGTATGACCCCAAGGCAGCGGGCATGTTGCTTTGGAGTAATGGTGGAACCGCACACGGAGATGGCAATGTCAGGCAAAGGTAGGTTAGTAGAGGGAGAGAACACGAGGAGTTCAGTTTTTGACAGGTTCAGTTTCAGATAGAGGGAGGACATGATGTTAGAGACAGCGGTAAGACAATCACTGGTATTTACTAAAAATGTCGGTGTGATATCAGGAGAAGAAGTGTATAATTGGGTGTCGTCAGCATAGAGATGGTACTGGAAACCAAATACAGAACTGATGTGTTCATCGGATATTTAGTTAACATTGGGAAAAAAAATTGTCCCCTTAAAATAGAAAAAACTAATTGGAGTTAGAAAATAATTAGCGAAGATAAGTAGCTAAACTTTTATTTGTTTATTTTCATATTTAAATCTGGAAAGTCATTTGCGCACATTTTGTTATAGGTTTCTTAACCCTATTTTGCTGCATTCATAGAGGAAATATGTGCTGATGTGTAAAGTGAAGGCGGGTGGTAGCCATGGTTGAGTTGTTGCTCCATAACGACCCGGCATTTTATAGGAAAATCGTGTCCCAGTCCCAAAGTGCTGTCATGTGTAGGGTGCATTATGCTCACTTGTGGCCAACAGGCCTCACCTGTCTCCAGTTCTCCAACTTTCCAGAACAGTTGCACACAGATCAGGGGACACTTGGTTCATCAGATCAGGGGACACTTGGTTCATTCCAAGTAAATTAAAGTTTACCGGACAGTTTGTAACACTGGAGACTTGCAAATTTCCATACTGTTCAACCTGGACTATCCTTATATCTGCTGTTCCTTTTAGCGCCAGAGATTCCTGTCTAGCTCCGCAGTATTGCCAAGATCAGTTACCTTTCCCTCACTTGTTTCCAAGTCCATCTTCCTCTGTACGGAAGAGGTGAAGGTGCTGTCTGTCCGCAGGGAATTTTGTAAGGTCTCATACTGCACCAAACCAACATACTCGTCCTTGCTATAAGTCCACTTCAGCTTGCACTTGACCTTGTCACTGTCATCAACAAACTCAAATCTCATCATGAGGAAGTGGTCTCCTTTCCCTGAAGGCTAGCTCTTATCCTATGAACTAGTCCCTAACACTAACTGTATCTGTCCCTGCTGTCTGTTGCTGGGCAGATGTAACCTTTCACCTACATTCTAGCACACAGCTTGCATTACTTTCCTACATTAATATTATACTAATAATACTTATACTATACTTTACTCCATTGTCATCATTTCACTGTAGGTACCATCTTATGTCCTAAATCTTATTCCATATTCTACCTATACTTATTCTGCATTGTACATTACCCACACTAGGCATTACCTTTAAGGAACTTGTACATCAGCAGCATTATCTATGCATTATATACCAAACTATATAGCGCTAACATATTCCGCAGCGCTTTACAGTGTTTTGCACACATTATCATCACTGTCCACAATGGGGCTCACAATCTAAATTCCCTATCAGTATGTCTTTGGAATGTGGGAGGAAACCGGAGCACCCGGAGGAAACCCACGCAAACACGGGGAGAACATACAAACTCCTTGCAGATGTTGTCCTTGGTGGGATTTGAACCCAGGACTCCAGCGCTGCAAGGCTGCTGTGCTAACCACTGCGCCACCGTGCTGCCCCTATATCACATTACACCATGTATATAACAGAAACCACAATACATAGCAAATACTGCCAAGCAACTTTTCATTGTGTTTTTTATTTATATCCTATATTGTATAGTGACATTAGGAAAAATGTTTTCTCCAATTAAAAAATACATATATAAAAAAGGAGAAAAGGAGATTGGACGTTCTTGGTTTTTTTAGTTTTATATGCAGTATTATGAGCTTACATTAGAGGACAATCATTTCAAAAAATGTTCTGAACGTTTTCTTTTCTCTCTGGAAAGAAACAATATTTTACAAAACTGTTGTAAATCCATTTTTAATAACCTGATCAGACTAAGTGGCTTGTTGGTGCCTCCACTGATACCCAAATGGTTGCACCTCCTAACTAAGCCTTTTCAGGAAAGATCGGGACATGACATGACAACAAATAGCGCATACGTTGCCCTCGATTTAAAATAGGTTTCCAATCGAAAGGTGAAAGAACTAACAAAAGACGCTAACCCGCCAATTTAATGTGCCAAATTCGAAAGCCATATGTGCCAATTTGTTCCACATTTCTTTACCGCTAAATGATGCGAATGTATGGCAATCATTAGAGATGATTAAATTACCATGAGAATCGAATTTACCCCCAATTTCCCAAAAAAGTTTGTATTTTTTTGGTGCTTGATTTGGGCAAAGCTAGCAAAATGGTGGCAATTAAAACAGGCTGGAAAGGGCTTTTTTATTAATTAATACTCACCCAGACCTCACTTGTCTTCTTTTTTTCGCTCACCGGTGTGGTTTCCACTTGGTCATCGTTGATGTCTTCCAGCACCCGATATCTTTGGTGTCTTCTAGGCCGTCAAACAAACTCGTTCATCTCCAGTCAATATTGTACACTTGATTCACATCCGATAAATTCAATACCAATCAAAATTTCTGACCAAATTTAAGCAAATTGCTGAATTCGAATTTTGACAGATTTTCTTATCGTTATCAACAACCATCCGTGCATGCTTATGTAAAACAATGATTGGTACATATGTTGCATGGTGTACATTTAACCCATATAGCGCCATGTTCTCTCTGATTTCGTATTATATACAGTGCTTGCAGTCAGACCTAGTAGTACGTTTGCCCACGGATTATCCACCGTAGGCTGAGGTCTATGTTCATGCATAATACTAATGTCTTTTAGGCTCCTGTTTGGCACTGACATTTTATTTGACATTATGTATGCGTCCTGTACAGTAGGTACCGCTATAACATGTTCTGCCATCGGGGACTTTCTAGGTCCTTTCATCTTCTTAATGGACTCTGCTTTACTGATATCTGTGACCTACCTGACTATAATCCTTTAAAATTTAATTTGCGTTACATTTAGCCGAGTCATAAACACCATTTAGGTACCAGGGCTCCACTCTGTGCGGTCCCCGCGGTGATGTTTTTGTTTTAATGAAGCCATTTGCAACTTAAGAGCAAAAATATTCCATCTTTGATTGAATATATTTGTCAGCTTTATTCCCCACTGACATTTTCATGTGAAAACTTGGATAAAAGTAGGAGATGGCAGTTTACCAGCTAGGATAAAAGTTTCAATCTGTTCCTGTTCTCGTGATTAACTGGATAAATGGTCTCTGAAATTCATTTAGAACAAAACATCAAAGTTAACCCTAACAACCACCAGAACGAACATGGTAAACCAAATGTTTTCACAGGGAGGAATAAAAAAGGTACAGAAAGTCTGCTGTGTTGTGGGGGGAACACAAGCTGCTTCCAGATGTTTATGTATATGTGCGTATGGCTTCATATAGTGCTTGTACATTCCTATCTACAGTATATATCCATCTATTATTTATCTATTCTATCTATCTATTTTCTATCTATCTATTATCTATCATCTATCTATTATGTATCTATTCTATCTATCTATCTATCTATCATCTATCATCTATCTATCTATTATCTGTCTATCATCTATCAATCATCTGTCCATCTATTTGTCTATCTGTCTACTGTATCTATTAGTGATAGTGATAAATGAATGTGCTAGTGGATCGCCCAACCCAGTGTAGGGCAATGGGGTACTCAGAGCCGGGCCCTTCGGTTCTCGTCAGTGATGTCACGGTGGCTGACCCGGTCCGTGGCCCTAGGGGAGCATCCGTTGTAAATGAGGAAAGGTCTTTAAAGGGATAGTTTTCATGACGCCACCTGTGGTATTCGGTCAGGGTGACCGACGCTGCTTAGGGGTCCGCTGGGGTGATGTTATGGCAGCTAGATGGTGTACCTTCCCACAGGTGTAGTATGTCCCCAGGGCTTCCCAGAGTGTAGATGATGAATGGTGTGAGGCGCAGTAAAGAACGAGGACACAAGGTTGCAGTCTCTTTACCTTTACTGAAGGCTTCAGCATCCACAGTCCAGAGCACCGGATCACAGGGCAGGCAGAGTCCAGCCGGTCCGAAGGCAAATCCAGAGTCCCCTTATCCAGGTGGAAATCAGTAGCCTTCCTCTTGTGCCTGAGTGTTGTAGTTCCTCCCTGCTGAGCTTCTCGTGAGGTCCTCACAACTATTGAAGATGTAATGTCTCTTTCTCTCTGTCTGTAAAGAAGCTGCGAAGACACCATCACGTGTTTCTCGACGCAAGCAGTGAATAGCCAGGCCTTTCCCCGGGAAGGAACAACCACGGGAAGGGCAGCATCCTATGAAGGAAAGCCACCTATGCCAAGCATGGTATCCATCCACAGACAGCTGTTTCGGGGTTTTTGCCCCTCATCAGTGTGGAGCAGGAATCTGGCTATTGGGAGCAGTGCCTCGTAAAAAGGCTATAAAGGCACAGATGATTGGCCTCGGGGAGACCAAAACATCCATCCCAATCTGCAGGGACAAACCCGTATGACTGATGGCCTGAGACTTTTTACAGGGACCCTACGATGTCCCAGCCCCCACAAGTTGCCACCATGCCCCCTGGGTATAAGGTCGGGCAGCCAACGTGGAATTAACTGTCCTGCCAGTCTCTGAAGTAAAGCATAGAGATCCTAACTCCCTCGGTGTTCTGGCTACCGGCTTCTGCGCTTCAGAAGGAAGCAGCCTGCTCCTGGCTGGTCTCCCTCTGATATTCCTTTCCTTTGCTATGACTTCGTTTCTTACTCACTACAAGACAATTCCCTCCTGATGTCTCTTTCTTTGGATACTGCCGCACGTGGGGAAGGCGCAGCTCAGTGGACCTTCGTCCTCTGCAGACCTCTGTCTGCATCTGGCTCCCTCTCACTCCAGCCAGCTTCAGCTTCAGTCTTCATCTGCCTAACTTTCTGTCCAGACACCCAGTTTTACCTAATTGTGAGGAGTGCCCTAATAGATAGAAGCATGGCTCCCCCTGGTGGCCTGGAGTGTGAAGTGTGTTGTGTGGTTTGTGATACCTGGTAAAGTGATCTCCTTTATTGGCCTCAGAAGTAACATCACACCCCCTGGTGGAAGAACAACATTACTGCAACGACCAGGACTCTGGGGCGCTGCACTAGGATAAGGTGTTATCTCAGCATGCTCAGGTGCTAACCAAGTGACTTTGCCGTACTTTAATAATATGTTACAGTGCTGTGGCTACAGGTCTCGGCGCTGTTCGACAGCTGCAACACATGCAGGGATTTCCTAACAAACAGGTAAATATGCACACATGGGGACTCAAAAGTATTTTTCGAGTGCATATAGCACCCGAGCATGCTTGGATAACACCTTATCTGAGCACATTTTTCTATCATTACTATCTATCTATCTAGCTCATACTTGACAACTATCCCAGAACATCAGGATGATCTCAAAACCAGTGTAGACCCTGGAAGAGAAGTTCAGTTCTTGTTGGCAAATTCTTTGGGTTCTGCCTCCCCAACACCATCGCTTCTGGAATGTTTTGTAGATGATGCTGGGATTCTCCATTGTCAGAGGAAACCCTAATGTCTGACTGAATATTCAGGGGTGAAAAATGAGTGTAGAAGGGGCATTGTATGTTAATCAGGGTTATGGTTATGATGCGGCGTAATCACATACTCATAGACCACCAGGTTATAAAAGTATGATAATGTAGCTTATATACCTAATGTATATTAGGAAGAAATAGGGGACAGATTGAAGGGATCAGACTACATTGGGTTTTTGGTAGTCTGTTACTATGGAGACATATAAGTAGTAATAACAGCTGTAGGCACACAACTTGAGGCAATTTTATTAAAGGCTATTGGCAAACCTTTTTTTTTAATTGTAGTTGCACTGGAGCAATATTGGACAAACTCAGTGCTAATTTAATCAATGGGCAATGTCTGGTATTGTAGTTTGCTGCGATCTGGCTGGGACAGAAGCACACAGTAGGGCAATAGAGGCTGAATGTGATGGTAGTTCTCACCGGGTGACTTGTATATGGACACAACACCTTTAAGAACCTTAAAATCTGCAGGTACAGCCTCATGGCTGGAGGGGAAAACCTTTCAGATAGTAATTCCCTTTGGGTTGCGCTGCTTGCGTGAATGATATAAAATTAAGTGTTTTGGCACCAGACCGGCACTTTTTGTCAAAACATTTCTCTTTGTACCTTGGGAAAGGTGCCAGTCTGGTGCCGAAATACGTTGGTTGAATAAAAACCTTAATTCATAAGAAAAAGGGAAAAAACGGGTATGTTTAAAGACTGGTGGCATGCTGCTAGACTATTATTTTCAGGGTCCTTTAAACTGAAATCTCTGCACTCTCTATGCCCAGAGTCCAGTGGGTGGTCCTAGTCAGTGATTGGCAGGCAGAATGCCAGTCTTTAGATTAGCCCGCCCACTGGACACCTTAACAGAGAAAAAACAGGGATTTCAATCAATAAGCTACAAGTTAGGTTGGACACCTTTTTCCTGGTAACAAGGATCTCTTTAAACTATAGGGAATAAAATACTAGAGTAACACATACACAACCCCGCCCCCTCCATTTTGGTACATGTGACTACTCTGCTTGGATTTGGAAGGCACTGATGTGCAATCCACAAGAACAGCACGATATAAGCATAACATGAAGAATTACATTTTGCCCAATTAGCCTTAAAATCTTTATTGTGATTCTCAAAGAGCAAATACTAAAAAAAAAAAGGTCTATACATAATGGAAAAAACGATAATTGTGTCATAATCTCCTGAAATCAGAGTCAAGATTAGTAATAATGACTATAGGAATGTGGAGATATGGGTGTATAAGAGTGATTTTTTTTTTGCCGGAGATATTACAGAGCTGCCCGCATGATCTACCTTTCCCGGAGCGGACTGTGCAGTAATTAAGTCACTTGTTCTGGTCAGGTTGTGGAGGTAATTACAGGAGGAGTTGACAATAGTTACATGGTTTTAAAATGCCAAACCTTATCCGGAGAACAAATGCTCTTATAATTGAGTCTTAAATAAGCTGGAATCTTAATTACTTCCAATAAATGCAGCAAAAATATATGTAATACTGTGAATCAAGACTGCGTGTACGCTTCCTTCAAGATTCACAAGTTATTGCATATTATAATACATAAAAATAGCACCAGTGCAACAAATATTTTATTTTATTAAATGTTATTGCTTCTGTAACAGTACATATTTGTTATATATTGTTTGTAATTAATTAACACCTTCATACAGCGGCATGTAAAAGTTTGAGCACAACTGTTATTGTGAACAGTTAGGCTATGTGCACACGTTGCGGTGTTTACCGCGGAACCGCAGCGATTTTGATGCTGCGGGTCCGCAGCCGTTTCCATTGCGTTTACAGTAACCTGTAAACCCTATGGAAACTGCAAACCGCTGTGCACATGCTGTGGGAAAAACCGCGCAGAAACGCAGCGGTTTATAACCCGCAGCATGTCACTTCTTTGTGCAGAATCGCAGCAATTTTGCACCCATAGAAATGCATTGATCCGCTTACTTCCCGCATGGGGCTGTGCCCACCATGCGGGAAGTAAGCAGATAATGTGCGGGTTATACCCGGGGTGGAGGAGAGGAGACTCTTCTCCAGGCCCCGGGAACCATATTTGTGGTTAAAAAAAGAATTAAAATAAAAAATAATGTTATACTCACCTCTCAGCGCTGCACACGGCCGTACGGTCTGGGTTGCTGTGCGAGCAGGACCTGCGGTGACGTCACGGTCACATGACCGTGACGTCACGAAGGTCCTTCTCGCACAGCATCTTTGGAACCGGACCGCCGCCTGCAGCGCCCAGGAGATCGGGACGTCAGAGGGTGAGTATATCATTATTTTATTATTTTTAACATTACTATTGATGCTGCATATTGCTGCATATGCAGCATCAATAATAGGAGTAAAATCCTGCAGCGGAACCCGCAGGCCAAAACGTGATAAATCTGCAGGGATAACCGCAGCGGGTTTGCCCTGCAGATTTATCAAATCCGCTGCGGGAAAACCCGCAGGGACCCGACGCAACGTGTGAACATGGCCTTAAGCAGGTTGAAGAAGAAATGGTCTCTAATAGGTCTAAAGTTAAAGATGACACATTTCCTTTGTATTTCAGGCTAAAATATATATACAGGTGCTTCTCACAAAATTAGAATATCATCAAAAAGTTAATTTATTTCAGTTCTTCAATACAAAAAGTGAATCTCATATATTATATAGAGTCATTACACACAGAGTGATCTATTGCAAGTGTTTATTTCTGTTAATGTTAATGATTATGTCTTTCAGCCAATGAAAACCCAAACGTCATTATCTCAGTAAATTAGAAAAATTAACAAAAAACACCTGCAAAAGGTTCCTAAGCGTTTATAAAGGTCCATTAGTCTGTTTCAGTAGCTCCACAATCATGGGGAAGACTGCTGACCTGACAGGTGTCCAGAAGGCAGACATTGACAGAAAAACGACTGGCACATCCAAACTAATGTGAATAGGTGCATACCAGGAGCAGCTATCTCCATATACAATATACAAAAAAAGGTTGCACTCTATTATGCCAAAGCATGTCGAATAGGAAATACATGAAATAGGAATAGCAAAATGGCTTTTGAACATTAGGAAAAATATTTATGAGACGCTTTGCACAAAATTTGGCCAAATAGTGTGAGCCCATCAACCATCGTCAAGGTGGCCTCATTAATCTGATGGGTCCCTAACCTCCCTATCCAAATTGTACACTTACCTAAGGCTAATGTCTGTATGCATGGGTGAAGGTGGACACCTCTCTCAGTAAAGCCTACACACATGGGTTGGCTGGAACCAAATGTGATTAGATGTAATTAAAAACCACATGGTGAAGGGAGGAGTGCTCAGTCAGTAAGCTAACATAGAAATGCACCTATTCACACTAGTTTGGATGTCCCAGTCGTTTTTCTGTCGTTGTGATGGTTTGGGGAGCCATTTCATCTGCTGGTGTAGGTCCACTGTATTTTATCAAGACCAAAGTCGTCTACCAGGACATTTTAGAGCACTTCATGCTTCCCTCTGCTGACAAGCTTTTTGGAGATGGAAATTTCATTCTCCAGCAGGACTTGGTACCTGTCCACACTGCCAAAAGTACCAATACCTGGTTTACAGACAACAGTATCACTGGGCTTGATTGGCAGCAAACTCGCCTGACCTTAACCCCATAGAGAATCTATGAAGTATTGTCAAGAGGAAGATGAGAGACACCAGACCCAACAATGCAGACGAGCTGAAGGCTGCTATCAGAGCAACCTGGGCTTCCATAACCCCTCAGCAGTGCCACAGGCTGATCGCCTCCATGCCACGCCGCATTGATGCAGGAGTTGATGCCAAAGGAGCCCTGACCAAGTATTGAGTGCATTTACTGAACATAAATTTCAGTAGGCCAACATTTCAGATTTTAAAATCATTTTTCAAGCTGGTATTCTAATTTACTGAGATAATGACTTTTGGGTTTTCATTGGCTGTAAGCCATAATCATCAACATTAACAGAAATAAACGCTTGAAATTGATCACACTGTTTGTAATAACGCTATATAATATATGAGATTCACTTTTAGTATTCAAAAACTGAAAAATTGTAGTTCAATTGTCTGTTTTTTCAGAGTCTTTTCTATGGAGCGCACTTTTAAACCTTCCTCCCAGATGCTGCCAATCACAGCTCAGCAGCTGACCTAATAGTCTAGAAGTTTAAGACACTGCCGAGTGGTGTTTGGTAGCGTCTGGTAAGGACATGTGAAAGTGCACGCCCCAGGAAAGGCTCTGAAGAAACGATCAGTTGGTCTGCAAGCAGAGATTTCACATAGTGTGCTCATGAAGAAACAAATGTGAATATCTTCGCAATGGAGTGACGTAAAGCAAAACGGAAAAGAGCATTAGAGTCAGAGGAGGTCGGAGATTTTTACAAGATATTTAACTCAATTTTTTTAGCAAGTGACTAGTCCTTTTTAAACATCCATATTTTACATCATTATTAAGTACAGTATACGTCCCCCATAGCAACTTTAATAAGTAGCAAGCATAGCGTTACATGATAAGACACCCGGTGATCACATACTGCTGCATACATTTATCCAGTTGGTCTTGTTACCCATAGAAACCAATCAAAGCACAGCTTATATTTTTTTAAACTGTCATGGAATACTGCAACATTCTAATTGGTTGCTATGGGTAACACATTGTTTTCTCTTATGCGGTTTTAATAAATATGGATCAAACTACTCAATTTGTAGTATTTTCATTATTTTGTCCCTTCCATGTGGATCCTATGATTGTTTTGCACACAAAGCAATCTATATTGTAATGCACGCACAATTACAATACTGCATCATAGCATTTTATATCCTACCCTAATCTCCCTTAAAAACTGTCACCCCGTCCATGTGATCATCTCATGACTATTGTATGTCAAGTACAACGATTTTTCTTTTGTTGCAGGGTTAAATTGTTAAAGCTTTATATCATTTATTTTTTTTTTCACTTTTTTTTCTTTTTTTTTTCTTCTTTCTTTCTCTCCAGGGATAAACAAATGGACATCTTTTTGTCTCCAGCGTCCGTCCTTCCATTACCATCACAGCAGAATACATCTGAGAGTATAATAATTCAGTGATGAAATACAAAATGTCGCAATGCCATCTCCTTTAAAGTGAACTGAGATTTTGTTATGCCATTTTAGGTGCATTAATGGTTCCTAAAGTCCCACGGAGTATCCTAATGTGAATTTAATGAGCTGATAGCGTATAAATGACAAGACCGACGGGGTGAAGGTGACATAACCTTTTTCCTTCTATTTGATGTCTGCCTTTGAAAAACTACTGATCTATTCACAATTCACTGTATTACTGAGTGCTACATTATTCACAAATCAGTCTCCAACCTGTTTTATAATGTAATAATCAATATAACAAATAGCGGAGACATTCTTTTATATATATATATATATATATATATATATATATATATATATATATTACTTTATAATAAGTGAATGAATCAAAGAAAAATGATTGCTAAGATTTTCTTTTGCTTTTTTTTGTTTGCTCCTTATTTAAGAACAAAGATTTCAGGAGATAAATGGAACCTATAGACAATGTATCATCCATAAACAGACGGCGGAATATGAAATAATTGAAGGGATTTTGCCTCATTATTCTATAACAAGATACAAAATTGTACATTATTGGGGCGGCACGCTGCCGCGGTTGGCAGCATTGCCGTCTTGTAGCACCGGGGCCTTGGGATGGAGTCTGATACTTGTAGGTTAATTGGCTTCCTATGATGCCGGCCTTGGTGTCTTTTCGTGGTAGAGAAATTAGATTGTAAGCTCTACTGGGGCAGGGGCTAATATGAATAGAAGCGTTCCCTGCATATCCTGTCTGCGGAAGATAAACAATGGGTAATAATTATGACTTCAGCAGAGTTCGTGTAGATAGAAGGAAGGATCGTTAGCCACCAGTTGGTAAAAAGAATATTTATTAATAAGAATTGACATGCAAATATGTACAGAAACCATTCCGGACAAACGAGCTATTGCAAAGCTTGACACCGAGGGCAAGGCTCCTCGCCTTTCGTATCATATCAAGGAGAAGGTTGCCATTAAAGAGGACCTGTAACTTGCGGAAATGTCATTTCTAAACAATCTGGTGTAAATGCCGCTGTTCTCTTAAATCTTAAATTGTTTATATTTTGTTCCTGCATGTCTCCGTTCCTCTCATCTGTGTATATATGTATAAACGTACTCCTGTTATCCAAGGGGGTGTGGTCTTCCAAAAATATATTCAGAGAAGAATTGAGGACCATGCCCACTTTGGCTATAAAGACTCATTTTGTGTCTGGCGAATTGAGAAGAAAATCAATGCTGGATTCCGGAGAACAGCAGCATCTCAACTAATTGCCCTGTAAAGATGTGTGTAAGACTGTGTGTAAGGGCTGAGTTGAAAATTATCAAGCTTTTTTTATTGCAAGGAATCATTCATATCAAAGTGGCCTTTGTTAGGGCTAGCGGAACGCACCGAGTAAATAGAGATGTTTATTGATATTGGTGCGTTCGCAGCCCGGGGTCCACCGTGCAGGAGTACCTGCTGCTAGCCAACGGCGGAGCTATATGGCGGTATAGACTAACTCAGTTAATTCACTGAGTAGCCGTGAAAGGAAAGCACTGTGCCCTGTTAGACTCCACAGAGGCACAGGCTAACTGCCCAAACAGAGAGCAGTCAGTGGTCACACAAACACACAAAACTCCTCGCCGGAGGAGCCAGCATTCTAGGGGCTTATTTCAGCCGGGTCCCTGAATACACTCAGACTCAATCTCCTCGCCGGAGGAGCCAGCATTCTAGGGGCTTATTTCAGCCGGGTCCCTGAATACACTCAGACTCAATCTCCTCGCCGGAGGTGCCAGCATTCTAGGGGCTTATTTCAGCCGGGTCCCTGAACACACATACATGTGACCACACTGGCGCAAAGCACATAACATAAGACAATACTAGCGCATGGCCGTGCGGTCATGCGCAGTTTATATAGTTGCAGCACAGGAAGCTGCTACTGAAGTTTTTGCCCTTTCAGGACCTTCCAGAAGGACCAATGGAAAGTGCTGCAGTACCTGAGCATGTTTTGCCCTTTCAGGACCTTCCAGAAGGACCAATGGAATGTACTGCAGCACCTGAGCATGTGACCGAACATGTGGCCCTCGACCTCCAATGGGAGACCCTGCCCTGGGCATGCTCAGTGTGAGTAAACAAGGACTTAGTCCCAGAGAGGCTCGCTCGCCGCAGATCAGTGCAGGGTACCATAGGAAAGCCAGAAAAGGCAGTAGTGACCCTATGCACCGAATCAGCCCCAGCAAGACGCTGGGAGCGACGTCTCCGCTGAGCAGAGCCCACTGCGGCCGATACCGAATGGGAGACCGCAGCAGACACGGATCGAGATTCCCCCTGTGTAGCAGAGGAAACTCGACTCCTAACAGCCTTAGCATGTCCGGCTATGGGTAAATGCGAACTGCTGCGCAGTCTCACGCTATCTGTAATGTTTATTCAGTATTTTATGGTTTTCTCTTCTTATCTCTAAGTATTAGCTGGGAGCTGAGATGTCCTCTCGCTATCCAGATTCACCACAAAGTGACTGTTGCATTCCCTACCTTGGCTTTTATACAGGCTCTGCTAGTCACTCCTGATTGGTTGTGCTCTACCATGTGATATGATAGCTGCAAAGCATTATGAAGACTCTGCAGTTGCGCCTGAACCTTCTCTGACTGATGCAATTTTCTGCTTTCTATAAAATGTTAGCTCACATTTTTTTATGGTATGGTATCAGTGGCTCAGTGGGTAGCACTGTTTCTTTGCAGCGCTGGGATCCTGGGTTCAAATCCCACCAAGGACAACATCTGCAAGGAGTTTGTATGTTCTCCCCGTGTTTGATCTTTCATTCCTTCTCTCCAGCAAACGTTGCTGGGGAGAAGGGATGAATACCGGCTTCAGCACCAAAAGCAGGGGACAGCGCTTAACTGTAGCGCTGTCTCCTGCACGGTCCGTGTGGTCCTCAGGCGGCACACGGGCGGCACATGGCTGCCGCACATGTGCCACACTGATGTGCCACGTGAGCACACAGACACACGGACATGAATAACTCCGGTACTGGAATTATGTGGACGTGTGAAAGAGGCCTTATTAATGTTGCCTCCGATTTGACTAGGAAAAATCATGCGACAGGTTCTTTTTAAATAGCCATTTTTAGAACTGAAGCTTTTGAACTTATCTGTTTTTTAAAAAATCAGTTCTTCTGTTCAACTGTAAGTAAAGTCAAACCATTCCAATCCGAGCAAGGGATTTGTATGCATTCCTTCACCATCGTTTGTTTTGGAACCACTCATATCAGAAACATAAGTCATTCTAAAGTCATCCTAAATCAACTCGAGTAAAAAGGCTACAAATGCAAAACTTCTTTAATCACATTTATTAGCCATTTCTATTTGGAATTTAATAAAATAATCCTTAAACAAACATCACTTTCCTAAAATACCTTGTTGTGTTATATTGATGTGAAATAAACCAGGAGACAAAACAAAACTCGGTTCACATGCAGCAGATCAAACAGCTTTTTTGCCTCAAAAAGTTGGAATTTTGGCAACCGGTAAACTTGTTTACAAAAGTCTTGCGGTTGCCAAGTAACAAAGCAAACACATTACATTGCTTAACTACAAGTTTGTACATATTGTTTTCTTCGGTGGTTTCCAGAGCAGGTTGAACATATGAAGGCATTAATTTCAGGGATAAATATTTATTTAAAAAAAAATTGTAATGATTATTTGATGAAACATTTTGTTAGTTTTCATTTTCCACATTTTATTATTATATTATTTCTAAACAAAATTAATAATGATATAAAACTAAAAGTCTAAGCCTTACAAGCTAGAAGGTATGATTGGTAGGTCACTTTTTGAAGGATAAATATGTGATACATACAGTACATATGAGATCATCACCCACTGTCTCGCGTGAAAATATTTCAATAATTTCTAGACCTCAAAACTGAAGATTTGAGCGGCTGTGTCACTAATTAATGTAACCCTACAGAAACTATAAAAACAATTCTACTTCTGTCACTTGCTTATTATCTCTGTAGCACAAAATGATGATGTTCTGTAAAAGAACATCCAAGTCATCTCTGTGGACTTCATACCAGTTCTACAAAACAAACATCCACAGATATCTATACAATCTTATGGTGGTGCAGTTTGGATCAGCAGAACCATGGTTGGACTTACACCAATAAGCCCTAAAGGTCCAGGAAAAGACAACGCCATTTGAAGGAGACTTTTGAATGAATCACTTGATACTATGGTTTATTCCCTATGACATTATTCACAAATTAGACCTTTTCGGTGATACACCTTGTGTGTTTAATGTTAACAATATAGATATTTCAGTGTAATTATATTTGATTGTACACAAGTTTGTATTGTCAGAGGGTGATCCTCAAAATATTTTCTTCCGCAAAGCCCAAGGAGACTCTATCCAACACTCAGCAGAAGTTTGCAAAGGACAACCCCTAGTCTAGACTAGACTTTTCGCAATGGATTTTCAAATAGGTCATATCTTTTAGTTTTCTTATATCCTATTTGCAAAGACCCTCCACTTTTAGATGGCCAGTTGACCACCCTACAGGACAACCATTTCACTCTTACATTTTTGATGGTCGTCACAATAACATTTCACTTTATAAAACAGTAGCATTGAGATAATTACATTTTCCTGATTTCTGTGATTCTTATCTATTTTCATTAGTTTCATGTAACACAAGAGCTTTTACAGATTTGACAGATCAATCATAAATCCTTTGTAACAGAATCATAGCTGGTCATCCACTCTTTTACTTTCTGTATTTTTCCCAACAAACTAGATCGTTTACATCTTTTGAAAATAATTTTTTTTTATTCTCAATCGTGGTTTGAAAGAGTTGTCTTATGATGACAACCCCCATGCATATGACCTATTACAACATCATGGGTCCCTGAGCCCCTTCCCCTATGAGGCATTGTAAGGTCCATTAGTGTGGGGGGGTTCGGCACCATCATACTGAAAAGGGGACTGTGGGGCTCTCATACTAAGTGTTGGGCTCAGTGAGGGACTGTGGGGGTCCTCACTCTATATGGAGGGCAGTAGGGGCCCTCATTCTGTGCAGAAGGGCTCTGGGTACCCTCATTCGGTGTAGAGGTTTTCGAGGCTCTCTTTCTCTGTGAATAGCTGTGGGACCCTCTTACTTATTAGTGGGCTATGGGGGCTCTTATACTGGGTGGGGTCATCACACTGACAGTTACCACTACTACACTGTATATGTGGGGTGAAACTGTCGAGGGGTGACTCCCTGTGGGCCTACCATACTCAGTGCATGTGTGGATGGTGGCATTTTTGGAAGCATTATACTCTAAAATGGCCGTAAAAGAGGTATTGCTGGTAAGAACACTAAGGGACTTCCATATGGATTTTTTTTTGGGGGGAGTGGGTGATCAATTGGAACTTTTGCTATGAGACCATGTGATTTCTATGCTACTACTGCTGTAGGAGAACTGCTTGGTTGCCTGTGGATAAATCAGAACAGCGCTAATCACTGGGTCACTAGGATGCCCATTAGTCATGTTTGACCATTATAATCAATATTGGTTGCTAGAAAAGCAGCCAATTCTGAGGTTTGTGACTGAACTATTATTATAAGGGCAAACTTCTTTGTTGCTGGGGTCTTTCAATGAGTTAATATAATTCAAAAATTACTTTCTGCTTTGAACTAACTCTACTTCGTAAAATGGTCCAATAATAATATGCTCAACACAAAGTTTTTGCATGCTGAGACTCCAAGAAATTAGGCATATGAAAATGAAATGCTGCAGCACCACCAGAGGAGGAACAAAGAGTTACACGGTGCTCATTCAAATCAATGGATTGTCTGTATTAATGCATGACAGAACATGTCCTCCAAAGCGAGAGACACTCTTTGCAATGGCTCTCAACTGTGCCAAAGACATGAGGATCTTCCACCCCTTCTATAGACAGGGTATAATCGATTTTATTGTCATAGCTCAGATTTGAGATTTGATGTGGGGACATTTTGCTGCCTGGTAAGTTTTCCTCTCTGCTGGGCTACAGTCCTTTTCGTATCACTCCAAATGCTGATGGTTTCTTTTGTCTTGGTTTTACTTTCTTGGTTGGCTATTCTCCAGGTGTTTTGTGTTTTCCATTTTGGCTCTACCCTATCACATTTTGTAATGGGCTTTATATGTTCACCTTTCACTTATCTCACTTGCTGGTTATACTTCCATTTAGATAGGTGTTTGGAGTTTGAGCTCCTCAGCTAGGGGTTTACATTATCTGCAAAGCCCCAGTTGTTTTTCCTGCTGCAAATCTGTAAATTTTCCTCCAAAGCAACTGTTCCTTCCCCATGTTTGGGGGTATGGGAGATACTACTTATCCTGTTTGTTGTTTGGTTTTCCTTATGTATCCCTGTTAATCTTCTGTGAACGTGTTTTATTTTCTCATCCTGGGTTCTCGTGTCTCCCTGCACACTTTCCTCTACCTTTCTTGGATTTCTGTTGTGGCCCCCCTCTGGTTCCTCAGAAGGAACGAGAAATCCCCTGACGGCCTTTTTAGGGAGCCAGGTCCCAGTATGCGTAGGGCCTTTTCTAGTCTGTAAAGAGACCAGTTAGGTACAGGTGCAGCTTCTCTCTTTGGTAGTTTTTTCTCTCCTCTGTTACCCGTGAGAGTGTGTGAGCACGATCATACCATTTATTTATTTTGCAGAACCCTTTAATATTAAATAATATCCATCTACACCCAAAACTAAACAATAGGTCCTTTACCTATACATTCTACTAAAATCATCAAAAGGAGGGCAGGCTTGCAGAGACAGTCATCGTGCTTTATACTTTTCACCATTAACGTTTCATCGTATCTTCTTTTTCCTAGATTACGTCAACATTAATCCATGCATACTCATTAAATATCTTTTAACTTTAGCAATGGAGTTAATTAATCTAAAATTATGGATAAATATTATTTAAAAATATCTTTAAAAACTTTAATAAAATAAAAGCAATATCAATCAATGGTTGTTCTTTCTGCCACCAGGCATTCATTGATTTTTATATGAGTTTGAACTTTGCTAAATTTCGTAGTTAATCATTAACTCCGGGAAATATGACATTGGGTCTCTTACATGGAGTTTACTTGTAAATTGTTCATCAATCTCATTTGTAGAAATCCTCTTTTCTTTGTGACATTATCCCTGTGTCCGGGAATATAAGCACTGTACGTTCTGTCCGCATGAAGGAAATACATCGCCCGGTCTGACTCATTCCATTACGCCTCATTAGCATGATGGCGCTCGACTTTGACATAAATATTAGCAACATCACAATATTTGCAAATAGCAGTTTATGGTGAAAAGTCATCCGAGGTGAAATGTTGACACGGTAAAGGCTCATTTGTATATTATTCAAAAACTTAAAATGATATTTAAGTACCCACGGCTTCTTTAATCTGACATACACATGTCACTGTGGAAATCACAGGGGGAATCTCGATTATTTAAAACAAGGCAGGGAGCTGACATTTGGCCTCCCTTGTTTCTTCTTTATTGCTTATTTACCCAAATTAGTATTTATGTGAAATGTCTTTCTGTAATGACAGATACACTGTAGAGTTTCATAGGAAATTTATTATCACAGAAAAAGGAAAGTTTAAATTTTTGCTTTGAAAGTTTTTACAAAATTGTTATCAATTTTCTAAAGCAATTTGTGAGAAAGAGAAGCAGAGGCACAATGAATGCAGTCACAGAGTGTGAAAGTGTGATCGGCGCCACCAACACCAATTTCACCTGGATGTGCGTCCAGGTTAACCGTATTGCGACACAGAATCCTGCCTTCTTCCTGCATTGCAATACACCTTGACGGCCAAGCAAAAGCCAGAAGCAAACCCCGGCAAGCAAAATGCAGCGCATGCCAGAGACGTCAAGTGTTGCCCATGCCGGCATACCGATATCAATTGTCGGCTACTGCAGAAGAGAACGCCGCATGACGTGGGAGCGGGGCAAGGTGAGTAGAATTGTTTGTTTCTTTTTAAAATATAATGGAAAAGAAAGAAAAGGGGCCCACATTGGAGGCCTTATAATAAAATTGGGGACATTACAACAGGTTGGAGGACATTATGCCAGGATGGGGGACATTATACCAGGTTGGGGGACATTATAACAGAATGGAGGACATTATGCTAGGAAGGGGCCCAGGATAGGGAAATTGAGGTTGAGCCAATGTCCAAATTTTGCATCGGGGCCCATTGGACTCTAGTTGCGACACTGGAGGTAAGTACATTTGCACAGAATAGAAAGGTTTTGAGAATAGGAAAATAATTATAGGCAATTTTGTTACAAAAAATGTTGATCCATCAGAATAAGATTGCCATTTTTTGAGGATTGTAGAGTGCCAGGAAGGGGTTTAAAAAAAAAATCTTATGTTCTCTTCTCCTTGATCCACCTGCTGTTGATGGAATTCCTATCGGCTCTCCTATCTTCAGTCTTCTATCTTCCTTATACTGTCTGTTTTCCAGCCAATTAATAGGCTCCATGTGATTGTACGCGGTGAGACACGCGAAAATGATATACCGTATATACTCGAGTATAAGCCGACCCGAGTATAAGCCGACCCCCCTAATTTTGCCACAAAAAACTGGGAAAACTTATTGACTCGAGTATAAGCCTAGGGTAGGAAATGCAGCAGCTACCAGTGAATTTCGAAAATAAAAATAGATGCTCCATACCGTTCATTATTGCCCCATAGATGCTCCATATAAAGCTGTCCAATATATAATGCTGCTGCTGCTGCAATAAAATAAAAAATCACATACTCACCTCTCTTGCTCAGGACGACGGCGCTTTCAATATTTACCGGCTCCTCGTGCGGCTCCATCTCCAGCACTGACGCTCAGCAGAAGGAGCGCACTGACTATGTCACCACGACCTCTAACCTGAGCGTCACTGCCAGAGGACGCTGGAGATGGAGCCGCACCGGAATGAGGAGCAGGTAAATATCGCGCAGCGCTCCCCTCCCCGTATACTTACCTGCTCCCGGCACGGTCCCTGCTTCTTCCAGCGCTGCATCATCTTCCTGTATTGAGCGGTCACATGGTACCGCTCATTACAGTCATGAATATGCGGCTCCACCTCTATGGGAGGTGGAGCCGCATATTCATGACTGTAATGAGCGGTCACATGGTACCGCACATTACAGGAAGAAGATGCAGCGCTGGAAGAAGCAGGGACCGCGCCGGAGCAGGTAAGTATAACTAGACAGCCCCAGCTCCACCTCCCCTGCTGATCCCCGGGTATGACTCGAGTATAAGCCGAGAGGGGGACTTTCAGCCCCCAAAAATGGGCTGAAAATCTCGGCATATACTCGAGTATATACGGTTCATTGTGCCCCATATAACAGTGTGGGTGCTAGTGATGGATACATAGATAGATATTACAGTAGATAGATAGGTAATAGATAGATAGATAGATAGATAATAGATAGATAGATACCGTATTTTTCGGACTACAAGACGCACTTTTTCCCCCCAAAAATGTGAGGAAAATGGGGGGTGCGTCTTATAGTTGGAAAGCAGGTTTACCGGCAGTGGTGTGGTGGCGGCAGAGATGCGGCGGCGGCAGAGGTGTGGGGATGATGAGGCGCAGTGAGCGGTATGGCATGAGCGGGGTCCCTTCCACAGGTGAGGTGACGCAGCGGCCCGGTATCCAAGGTAAGCAGCAGAGGTGGGTGAATCATGCATGGCTTTATCGGTGGCAGTGGCCATCTTCCTGAGGCCGCGCATGCGCAGATGGAGTGCTCTGCTTCCCGGGGCTTCAGGAAAATGGCCACGGGAGGCCACACGTGCGCAGATGAGGATCGCGGTGGCCATTTTCCTGAAGCCCCTCGAAGCAGAGCACTTCATCTGCACACGCGCGGCCTGAGGAAGGTGGCCGCCGCCACCGATAAAGCCATGATTCACTCGGCTCTGCTGCTTACCTTGGATACCAGGCCACTGTGTCACCTAACCTTTGGAAGGGACCCTGCTCACGCCATACCGCTCACTGCACCTCCTCATCCCGGCACCTCTGCCGCAGCCACAGCACTACTGCAACCCCCCATGGACACCAGGCCGTGGCATCGCCCACCTAAAGAGGAAGGGACCCTGCTCAGGTGCCCACCATATCGCTCACCGCATCACCGCACCTCTGCCGACACCATGCCTCCTGTGACCCTGCTCTGTCACCGCCAGCCCTCAGGTAAGATACTGTAAATTCGGACAATAAGATGGACCCCCATCTTATAAAAAATCTTTTTTTCTGCAATTTTCATCCCAAATTTGGGGTGTGTCTTATGGTCCGATGTGTCTTATAGTCCAAAAAGTACAATAGATAGATAGAAAATAGATAGATAGATAGATAGATAGATAATAGAAAGATAGATAATAGATAGATAGATAGATAGATAGATAGATAGATAGATAATAGATGATAGATAGTAGATAGATAGATTTTGATTACAAGACAGATAGAGAACATCATGGATTTTTCTCTTACATTTCACAATGTGTGAGGCACCTATAGTACTTGACGTAAACTTGACAGCACTCACAATTTGGTTTTTCTTTGGCTTTGTGTTTACTCTCTCCCCAGCAGGCTCGTCTGATGCTAATGGACTCACAGCAGTTCATCCCACATCAGTGATTCCAGGTCTAATTCAGTCATTAACATTTCATTAATGGACTGGCCTCCTAGCTGCCTGCGCGGCTGTGCGGATATTGATGAGGCCCCTTAGCACAATAAGTTGAACCTGCTTTTTAAAGGAAGACTTTTTAAACAATTGTTCTATGAAGTAATGACATCTCAAAGGATGTATTACACACTTAAATGAAAGTGATCTGGTCTTTTGTAGAGATTGACTTTCTTAAGGACATGGGTCTGTGTTTTCTTCAGACAAAAGAGTATTATTTATATTTTTTTTTTCTTAAAAAGTATATTAAGCAAGGAAGATTTTTTTTTCTTTGCATTTTTATACTTGTTATTCTAAATACATGATTTCAGTTAAAGGAGTCACCGAAATCAATGTCCAAAATGGGGAATCCCACTGTCCTACCTGTTGTGTGTTTTTGTGGAGATAGATGCAGGTTCTAGATTTAGGACATGCAAAATGTATCTAAGATGAAAATACCATTTTAAAATGTGCAGAGTACTATAGGGCTTGTTCACACAACGACTGACCCTACTTTGCAGAAAAAAAAACTCCCTCACATAAAATGTACATGAAGTCTAGTCTCAAAATTAGGAAAAAATGCGATTCATTTGTTTCAGTTGTGAAATCTCTGCATTGCCCCTGGATACTTAGTTACCATAACTCATTCTGTAGCCAGCAATAACCAAAGCCAGATCGAGGCTACGGAGATCAAACCTGAAGGAAAACCAATTGCAAAAGGTTTTTTTTAGCCCAAAATATATACGTTTAAGTAAAAAAAAATTTTCCCAATGATGCTCATATCTTTTAAGGTTTTAACAATATAATGTAGTTAGCTAACAAAAATCTTTATAAAAAATATAATAGATTTAATATATTTAATTGGTGGAAAAACGAAAATGCATAGAGATAGTACGGCAAAAGTGAGACACTGAGAGTGCCAAGTATAAAGACAAAGTGTGAACGTGTTACACACCAATCCTGGCTACCTTTCCCCCACGGCCACCTTTCTTCTGGTGTCCACATAGGCAGCCTGGCGAACTCTAGTGACATTATCACACAAGGTCTTTTAAAACTGACTCTCTCACCCATGTGTGTCTGAGTATTCAGTTACTCTATGTTTCGGAAGCTGCCTTTCTCAGTGTTCCCAGCTGGCTTATTTCCCTGCAAACTCCTGTGGGTTTTACAACCTGCATCTATTTCCTGGCTAGGACCTGCTGATTCACCCTTCGTCTGCTGTAAGCATAACAAACTGTTATCTGGACTAGGTTACACTTCAAACGCTGGAGCATCAGAGAGTATCTTCTCTGTAAAAAAGTTGATCTTTGCTGCCAACATCTATCAATTTGTTTTCTGACTAACCCTTTGTTTGCTGTAAGCATTACGTACTCTCCACTGAACTTGTTCACACTGCAAAAGCTGCTTTAATTCCAGAACTTACTGTGCATCTTCAGTTTCTACATTTATCCGCTCCCCAATCTCTGTGTCTTCTGGTGTATCCTGCTTTGATTGACTGCGTACCATCCAGCTTACCCTGTTTTCTTAGTCCTTGCTGTTCCACATCCATCCAGCAAGTCCTGCATGCTGTGCCATCGCTTTCAGTCCTTGTGTTTAACCTTACCTGCGGCTTAATGAATCAACCTCACCAGGTAAGCCCTAACAAAAGGTATTCAAAATGTCAAACTATGGCGAAGAAGCAAAATCTACAATGATGAATATTAGAAGTTGATGCCACGGGAAAAAAAAACATTATTATATATTTAAAAAATCATATATTTTTTTATAATTGATTCTTCAAATTTCAAATCTACTTGATTTACTGCGAATCTCTGACCTGTTTAATGAACCGTCTTTTATTATTATATAGATTTAAAGGGGTTTTCCAGGCTAATGATAAAATTACTTGTTCTTGGGATAGGTCAACAATATCACATCGGTGGGGGGGTCTGACAACTGGCACCTCAACTGATCAGCTGTTATCAGGTCCGGCTGTAAACAGTAATCTGAATGGAATGCCACAGCGTCATACAATGTGCAGTGGCCACTTTTAGAAATGGTAAATCAGCTCATATTCTCCTAACATAAATGCATTCTGGAAGAAAGGGTTCCAAAATGTTAGTATGGTATTGCTGTGATATTCCGACAACGGAATTGGTCCTCAGTTGGGTAGGGAAAGCAATTTTTTGTGTGGCTCTCCTAAAGAAGAAATTAAGGAAGGAATATTTATTCTGTGTGGTTATGGTAATCTTCATATTTATGGTGTAACAATGCCAAGTCTCAGCTTTCTATGACCAACTGAAGCTAATCCATACTTGTTCTTGGAAAGTGGTCATTTTGGGAAACAAAATGTTTTTCTTGCCCATAACTAAAATCTCTGTACGAAAGAAATGCCACTGTCTTCTGTGAAACTGAAATTGACAGCCGATTCATTCAACCTTAATTTGTGTCTTCGATTTGTGCACGAGACTTAATTATTTAGACATTATAAATATTTAAATCTTCCTGTATATTTATTTAATACACTCGAAATGCAATGGAATTTGGAACCACAACGACATACAGCAAAAAAGACTTGGCAGCACATGGCGACATGCAAGCACTTATCTAGTCACAGTCCCGTTACCTAATTTTAAAGAGACAGTCGGGTTTAGAAAACTCATTTAGAAAATGAGAGAATTTCCAGTTGATGAAGGAAAGTTCTACATTTGGGACATTTATCTAATTGTCAGAGTAGAGAGTGGCTATTAAAGGGTCTATTACTCTGGAGGATCCAACACATGCCTACATAACTTGTCCATCCATTGATTGCAAATGAAGCTGTGCAATTCTTCATTTCACCTGCGGGAGTGCTGTAGGGAAATGCAACACCTGCAGCAGTGTTACTTTACAGCTGGTTACTCATCCAACCAATGAAGAACCCTGTGATCAACTTAGGATTGGGGAAACTTGCAACAAAATGGGGCTTCTCAACACTGAATAAGACTTTTATCAAATACATTTTGTAACTGTTAAACTAATTGAAATTTTATATTTATATTATTATTACTATATAACATTGGGCTTCCTAGTTTAGGGGTTCCTGAATCAAATTGCGTGGTCTCATTTAGTGTCTGTAATGTCCTTCAACCAAAGTTTTTGCTTGTAGGCATCCTTAAAGGATATATTGTACTTAGAAAGGGTAGCATATGGGGAACACTGTGCTACTGAATTGGTTAGATGGCCCCATGGAGCTAATTGATCCGTTATGCCAATCGATTTGAAGGCCATGGTGCGCGAGTAACAGATATAAAATATAAATCTAATAGAACGCATTTGAGAAGTTTAAACAATTAATCCCTGAAAATGTAACAATGAATGGAATAGAAGTCATATAGTTCAAAATGACTGGGAATAACATGAAGCATGCTTAGGCAAAAAGTGGCAATTCTTCCCATATTTGAAGACTTTGAATAGCTTCTGATAGACCTATCCATTTGACATCTTGAGGGTCCTTCTTAAAGGGAACCAATCAGCAGGAATGCTTTTACATGTGGGGGTAAAGGTATAGCTTTATAGGCACATGTCCTCCGTAAAAATGACACATCTTTTGTACTGATCTGATGTTCTAGTATTGCGAAATGTAACACAGAAGCCATATTCAAATGAGACATATAGTGCATTGGGGGTGCCAGTGCACTTTCATTGCTTCTTCCAAGTGCATTGACCCAACTCCAATGCACATCCGACCTAATTTGCATGTATCTTCTATGCTAGATTTTTCATGACGGGTACACCATATCTCTACAAAAATAGTATCGTTTTTATTGGGGAACAAATGCCTACTCAGCCATACTGCTACATCCATATTTAAAAGAGTGATGTGATGACATGTTCCATTTAGGGTCACTCACACAAGCATAGAACTGATGAGTACTATCCAATGTTTTATCAGATAGCACTTGGCCCAATGCTGTACTATGGGGCAGAGCAAATCTGTTATTTTTTCTGTCGTTAAAAAAAAATAGCAGCATATTGCGAGTGGCTCCACAAATCAGATCACTGGCACTCATTGAAGACTATGGGTGCATGTTAAACATTGGACTGTGTGCGGACGTCATCCGAGTACAGTCTGACTTATGTGGATACAAACAATAGAGAAGATGGAGAAGTTAAATTCTCCATCTTCTCCACACCTGTGATACGATTCTTTCACGTGAGAGAATCGGATCACAGTAAACTGACACTCGAATCAAACTGTGATCAGAGTTTGAGCCGAGTGTCATTAGCTTAACCAGCCCAATTCTCTCTCGTGTGATCCAGGCCTTAAAACAATTGACCACAATTGCATATCCTGAGAAGAGCAGCTTTGAAAAACAAAGATAATTTTGCGATACTCTGTCAGAAGTGGTTTATACTATGTGCCTACATGTAGCCACTCAGCCGTTGGGATATGAACTGTCCATGCCCAATTTAATGTATCGTCGCTCATGCAAATGTCCTTGTTACTTCTGATTGATATCACTTTTGCCGTATTCTGAATTCACTTTGTTTTTATTCCCTTTGCTTCCAAGGTTTCTAAATAAATAATTTTGAAATAACGATGTTTCTACTAATGAAGTCCATGCCATTGTGAGATATTCAATGCTTATGGTCAAGAACACATTACACATGCTAAAGAGAGTAAGGCCAACCCAGAAGCAAAGTGTGGATGGAACTGTTGTCAGCTGGCCTCCAGCAGTCCATCGAGCAGGGGATTTACGAAGTCCAGCAATGGTAGAGGCTGTCATGAAATAACCAACTTCTGTTGCGAATTGTTCTTCTGTAATCAGGCTCAGTTGCCTGGAGACAGTATATTTTTAATGAAATGTTGTACTTTCTAATTGCCTTTTACATATTGATGAACCTTGGCTCCACATTGCTAATTTAGAACTTGTGTTGCTCTGTATTTGCAGCTCAATTTCCGATTAAGTAAATACTACATGACGAATGCAGGCATCTTTGTTTCATTTTTTGACATATGGATTGTGAAGAAAACCATTTGGGAGGCTGAAGCACCTCATTAGATACTCATGGTTTTAGACCCTATAGTGGCAATTGAGAGGAAACATAACATTGCAATCTGACCATTCAAATGGTAGCCATTTGTTGGAAATACGTAGACCAAAATAGTCACATTTGCTTACTTTAATTCTGGGAAGAGAAAACATTATAACATAAAAATGTTTTAATAATTGTGTTCACACATTGCTTTTGCACCAGTTTTTGCTACAAAAATTGAGGCAAACAAATTACTATCTTCCATCATCTGAATTTATCGAGAAGATATGGCTAAAAACTTATGACTAGAGATGAGCTGATCTGTTGAAATTCAAATTCGGTGACTTATCTGAATTTTCCCCAAATTCACACACTACAGAAAAGAAAGAGAGAGAGAGAGAGGACCCTACAGACCAAGAGAGCTAACACTCTACAGGAGAGAGGACCCTGCTGACCATAAGAGGTTACACTCTACAGGAGAGAGCGGACCCCACTGACCATAAGGGCTTACACTCTACAGGAGAGAGAGAGGACCCTGCTGACCATAAGAGCTTACACTCTACAAGAGAGAGAGAGGACCCTGCTGACCATAAGAGCTTACACTCTACAGGAGAGAGAGAGGACCCTGCTGACCATAAGAGCTTACACTCTACAGGAGAGAGAGAGGACCCTGCTGACCATAAGAGCTTACACTCTACAGGAGAGAGAGAGGACCCTGCTGCTTGTAAGAGCTTACACTCTACAGGAGAGAGAGAGGACCCTGCTGACCATAAGAGCTTACACTCTACAGGAGAGAGAGAGGACCCTGCTGACCATAAGAGCTTACACTCTACAGGAGAGAGAGGACCCTGCTGACCATAAGAGCTTACACTCTACAGGAGAGAGAGAGGACCCTGCTGCTTGTAAGAGCTTACACTCTACAGGAGAGAGAGAGGACCCCGCTGACCATAAGAGCTTACACTCTACAGGAGAGAGAGAGCACCCTGCTGACCATAAGAGCTTACACTCTACAGGAGAGAGAGAGGACCCTGCTGACCATAAGAGCTTACACTCTACAGGAGAGAGAGAGAACCCCGCTGACCATAAGAGCTTACACTCTACGAGAGAGAGAGGACCCCACTGTCCATAAGAGCTTACACTCTACAGGAGAGAGAGGGGACCCCGCTGACCATAAGAGCTTACACTCTACAGGAGAGAGAGAGGACCTTGCTGACCATAAGAGCTTACACTCTACAGGAAAGAGAGAGGACTCCACTGACCATAAGAGCTTACACTCTACAGGAGAGAGAGAGGACCCCGCTGACCATAACAGCTTACACTCTACGAGAGAGAGAGGACCCCGCTGACCATAAGAGCTGATACTCAACAGGAGAGAGAGGACCCCGCTGATCATAGGAGCTTACACTCTACAGGAGGAGAGAGAGGACCTCATTGACCATAAGAGCTTACACTCTACAAGAGAGAGAGAGAGGACCCCGCTGATCATAAGATCTTAAACACTACAGGAGAGATGACCCATCAGAGAGAATATCCACTGACCATAAGAGCTTACACTCTACAAGAGAGAGAGGATCCTTCTGACCATAGGAGCTTACACTCTACAGGAGAGTAAGAGAGAAAGGGAGGAACATGATGATCATAACAGCTTACACTCTACAGGAGACAGAGACTTACCTAGTGACACTGGAGAATGAAAACGTTTCTGCCGCACAATCTGTGTTCCACTAGGAGCCACTAATCTGTGATGGCCCCGGTATTGACCACCACTGTACAAGGTATGATAATTCGCTAGATGTCATAGCTGCAGGGTATTGTGGGGAGAATCACGCAGCAATGCAAAATGTCACTCTGATGCTTCAGCAGTGTGGGAAATGGTACTGGGCAAGTTGCCGAGCAAGTGTTCGAATTCACATGAAATTGCGAATTTAGAATTTCCACTCAAACTTGATCCTCCGTGGATTGATCCGCTTGTCTCTACTTTATGACCATTGATAGATAATGCCAATTTCAAGAATAGAAAAATATACATACTGCAGAGCAAATTAAAATATTACAAATTGTACAGAAAATTATGAATCAGTGCTAATGTATAATCATAAAAATCAAACATTTACTTTTAATGTACAGAGAATTTTTTGGGACATTTTACATAATTTAATCTCGATTATAAATTTCCTTTAAACCTTATCAGCAGAACGCTATGGATCCAGTTACATGAATTTACAGTACATGAAAATTGATATTGTCTGATAATTCAGTTATTTGCAGCCATTTCCTAGCATTTCCATATCTAATATAAACTAATTGAAGCATGAAAATGTGTATGAACATTCAAAAGGTTTCTTTCTCATTTTAAGGAAATTATGAATAACGGCCTTAAAAAAAATATATGGAGACACAGAAAATCAGCCACATAAATTTCTCTTATTTCCTGTTAATACGAATCTTTAATTATCATTTAAGCATTTTTTTTTTACAGTGAAATTCTTTTTTATCTGGCATGCAATATTTCGAAAAATCTGCTTTATTCCTGAAAGTTCTGTTCTTTAAATAGTGACCACTTCTCTAAGCCCATTGATGGCAATGAAGGAATCGGGCTCACCAACATCTTTTTTTAACATAAGCAATTCCAGCGATCAACTGAGTGCTGTAGGTCCAGGACCAGAAAACCATCCGATTAGGTGTTAGCAACAGGTAATATTTGTGGAAATATAGCATTTCATAGCCTCAGGTCTAAAAAAGTGGGGCTTTGTCAGCACAAGAACTCCTTCTTACCATACAAAGAGTTGAGACATGGACCCAGATCTAATGGAATGGGCATGAATGGACAAACATTAGCCAATCCATTCTGCCTTAGAGTTCATTCATATGTCCGTACAAATCGGTCCGAGATCGGACTGCAATTCATGGACTCGCTGTGGCTCTCTCAACTTGAGCTTGAGCCTCAAAGAAATATATGAAGCTGTCACACTCGGACTGGGAGACCAACAGCCAGTCCGTGCATTGCAGTCCTATCTAGGACCAATTTGTATAGACGTCTGAATGCATCATTAGCCCTATCTGTCTCTTATGTTTAAGATTTATTCTTTTCATCCATGAATTCTACTTTTGTGCCTGTGTGAACACCAAGCACATAACACTTATGGGAGACTAATCTAACACTTGCAGAAACTTAAAGATGACTTATCACCTCTTGGGAAACTTCATAGGGTTAAAAAAATCCTAATTAATTTTGTAATAAAATATCTGGCCTCAAAGATATGAGATATAATTTTGTGGACAGGGACTGTGTGAAAATAGAGATCTGTGCTGCTGTCCTTCTTGTTACTGAATGTATTGATATAAGAAGTAATGTAAGATGGATTCCTGTGTACTATGAAGCAGCAGTTAGAGGAGTAAGTTAGAAATAGTTACAAATTTAACAGATCCTCAATATTTGAAATAAACTCTTAGAAGCAGCTATGTCCCCCATAGTAGATTATCCCTTTACAAGAGGCTATTTCTATTTCTAGTAGATTAACCCTTTACATACAATAATGTCCTCCTTTAAAAATAAACCCTTTAGTAGCAGACATGTCTCCCCACCGTAGCTTAACATTTTGAAATCAGATATTTCTACTTCTAGTAGATTTTCCTTTAGAAGCTATCATATCCTCCTTTTGTAGACTTTTGGGTGCAGTCCAATCACTGTATAAATTCAACAGAGATCGGACTGCAATGCACACACTGGCTGGTGGCTGTCATAATCCTGAGCATGACACTTCATTTATTTTTATGCAGCTATCAAGCTCGGGTAGGGAGAGCAGTGGCCAACCTGAGCATTGCGATCAGATCTCAGTCCGATTTATACGGCTCTATGACTGCGCCCTAACTCTTTAGAAGCAGCTATGTTGCCCCCCACAGTAGTCTAACCCTTTACAAGTAGATATCTCTCATAGTACAGTTTAGAAACAAGAAACAGTTTAGAAACAAGCATATCCTTTTGCAGACTGACCCTTTAGAAGCAGCTGTGTTCTCGTATTGTTTACAAATGAACCCTTTAAAAGTAGTTGCATGCTCCTCATCAATTTAGATTGTATAATACACAGAAACATCTTATATCATGGCTGATGTGTAAAAAAAAATTCTTGATAAAGAAAAACTCAGGCTTCTGGCAGGAGATGAGGAAATTTTAGCCTGTTTTACATTTTGCTAATTAACAGCACATTGACATTCATTGGTGAATTTATTTGCCCCATTTGTACTTTCATTTTGTCAAATGTATAAAAAAAATTCAAAATGGCAAAACCAGTCAAGTCCTTCGGTATCTGAGCGCAAAGCTACATTTGCCATATTTACTGTAATCTCCCCAGATTTTGTGTTCATGCTGGTAAGATGAATATAGCACTAGTATCACTGTAATTTTGTCAGAAATTATCTGATTTGCTAGCAACATGTATTTGAGAAAAGTCTTATAATTTAATCCTAAAAAATGCCTGCCGCCATTTTACATAAAGCAGAAGGGTGCATGAGGAAGACAAAGGTCACGTGACCTCAAAGGCAGACACACTGGCTTCCCTTTAATGCCTTGCAGCTTTCTTATCACATGGTATAACACAGTCAATCTCGAGAGGCTATCATAGCCTGTGTAAAAGCCAAGGCAGGGAATGCAGCAGCCACTTTGTAGTGAAGCTGGATAGTGAGAGGATGTAATAGCTCACATTTTAGTAATAGAGAAAAGGAGAGACAGCGTTAAAATGCTGAATAAACATAATATATGGTGTGTGACAGGACATCAGTAAAAAAAACAACTATCATACGCTTATCAATACATGACACTTTCAGATTATTATGGCTTTATTTGAGTTAAAGAGCTTGAAAAGTATTCAATATGGTCCTTAGAGACCTCACACATATTTTAAGGGCAATAGGAGGCTTAGCTGTACTTGCAATTCACGGCAAATCACATTTTTGAGAAAAATTCTACAAAACTGGAAAGTTTGAATTTCTTTCAACCCTAGTGACCACACTTTTTTTTGCTACTAATATGAATAGTTTACATTTTTCCTATGTTAGCACTAGTGATGTTTGTTGGAACAATTTATGCCAAAGACTGTCATTAAACTGCTTAGTAAATATGAGCCGCCGTGTCCGTCCATGTACATGTTACGTACACAAACCCCTCTGGTCTGGATACAGTAATTTGGCAGCTTGTTACATTGATCACACACACAGCATTAGATAGTGAGTCGTGTTGCATGACATCTATTACAGGCAGTCTTGTCACTTTGTTGCTACATTTATCCGGAATATGGTGGCTGCTTATGATAGGGATTATCAGAAGAATTTATACAGAACTTTTTACATCGCTGCATGTGAATGCAAAGTGAAATGCTGCAGAAATGACTTGTAAGTCCTGACTTACTGCTCAACAGGAATCAGCTTTACTAGGAGCAAGTAGCGCAGAGCTTTGATTTTTCACATCAGGAAAATTATTTACTCAACGTTACAAACATGGTTTGAAGTTTAGGGGTTTAATTGAAGGGGCAGGTTGGCATGGGAGACAGAGTGCAATCCCCCCGGGCTGGTGAAATTTTAATGATTTACAAAGGAGTTGCAGAAAAATGTGTTATATGATAGATAGACATACAGCAAAGGAATGGACAGACAGGTAGATAGATAGAGATAATAAATAGATAGCTAGATAGATAGATCAAAGGTGTCAGCTGATGAGAGAGTACTACTCCCATCAGTCTATGCCTAAGAAAGACGCAGACTCCATGTTAGGGGTCGAGTTCCTGCCTCTGCAGGGGAATCTCGAACCATCTCCGCTGCGGTCTCCCATTCTTCTCCTGCCGCAGTGGAGCTTGCTCAGCGGAGACGTCGGTCCCAGCGTCTGGCTCAGCCTGATACGGTGTGGATGATTACTGCTGCCTTTCCACGCTCAGCCATTGTAGCCAGTACTGGTCAGCGGCGAGCAGACGTCTCTGGGACTAAGTCCTGCTTTTCCCCTTCTGAGCATGCCCAGGGTAAGACTTCTCATTGGAGGTCGAGGGTCACATGCTCATGTCCTGCAGCAGCTCCCATTGGTCCTCTAGGAAGGTCCTGAAGTTGCTCAGGTACTGTAGCAGCTCCCATTGGTCCTATAGGAAGGTCCTGAAGTTGCCACAGCTATAAAAAGTTTGAATGGCCGCATGGCCATGCGCTAGTATTAACCTAAGTTATGAGCTCAGCGCCAGTGTGGTCATGCTTGCATGTGGTCAGGGTTCGGCTGAAATAAGCCCCTAGAATACCGGCACCTCCGGTGAGGAGTTTTGTGTGTGCTATGCTGACTGCATGACCACTGTCGGCTCTATTAGGTAGCTGTTCCCCTGTGAGGTTAACCCCTTCCCGACCTGTGACACAGCGTATGCGTCATGAAAGTCGGTGCCAATCCGACCTGTGACGCATATGCTGTGTCACAGAAAGATCGCGTCCCTGCAGGCCGGGTGAAAGGGTTAACTCCCATTTCACCCGATCTGCAGGGACAGGGGGAGTGGTAGTTTAGCCCAGGGGGGGTGGCTTCACCCCCTCGTGGCTACGATCGCTCTGATTGGCTGTTGAAAGTGAAACTGCCAATCAGAGCGATTTGTAATATTTCACCTAAAAAAATGGTGAAATATTACAATCCAGCCATGGCCGATGCTGCAATATCATCGGCCATGGCTGGAAATACTAATGTGCCCCCACCCCACCCCTCCGATCGCCCCCCCAGCCCCCCGATCGGTGGTCCGCTCCCCTCCGTCCTGTGCTCCGCTCCCCCGTCCTCCTGTCCGCTCCCCCGTGCTCCAATCACACCCCCCCGTGCTCCAATCAAACCCCCCCGCACTCCGATCCCCCCCGTGCTCCGAACCACCCCCCCTGCACACCGATCCCCCCCCCCTGCACACCGATCCACCCGCCCGCACACCGATCACTCTCCCCCATGCTCCGATCCCTCCCCCCCGTGCTCCGACGCCCCCCCGTGCCCTGATCTCCCCCCCCTGTGCCCTGATCTCCCCCCCTTATACTTACCGATCCTGGCGAGGTCCGTCAGTCTTCTTCCCCGAGCGCCGCCATGTTCCAAAATGGCGGGCGCATGCGCAGTGCGCCCGCCGAATCTGCCGGCCGGCAGATTCGTTCCAATGTGAATTTTGATCACTGTGATATAATCTATCACAGTGGTCAAAATAAAAAAACAGTAAATGACCCCCCCCATTTGTCCCCCATAGATAGGGACAATAATAAAATAAAGAATTTTTTTTTTTTTTCACTAAGGTTGGAGTTAGAACTAGGGTTAGGGTTAGGGTTAGGGGTAGGGTTAGGGGTAGGGGTAGGGGTAGGGTTAGGGGTAGGGGTAGGGTTAGGGGTAGGGTTAGGGTTAGGGGTAGGGTTAGGGTTAGGGGTAGGGGTAGGGGTAGGGTTAGGGGTAGGGTTAGGGTTAGGGTTAGGGTTTCGGTATGTGCACACGTATTCTGGTCCTCTGCGGATTTTTCTGCAGCGGATTTGATAAATCCGCAGTGCTAAACCGCTGCGGATTTATGGCAGATTTACCGCGGTTTTTCTGCGCATTTCACTGCGGTTTTACAACTGCGATTTTCTATTGGAGCAGTTGTAAAACCGCTGTGGAATCCGCAGAAAGAAGTGACATGCTGCGGAATGTAAACCGCTGCGTTTCCGTGCAGTTTTTCCGCAGCATGTGTACAGCGATTTTTGTTTCCCATAGGTTTACATTGAAATGTAAACTCATGGGAAACTGCTGCGGATCCGCAGCGTTTTCCAAAGCGTGTGCACATACCTTTAGAATTAGGCTATGTGCACACGGTGCGGATTTGGCTGCGGATCCGCAGCGGATTGGCCGCTACGGATCCGCAGCAGTGTTCCATCAGGTTTACAGTACCATGTAAACCTATGGAAAACCAAATCCGCTGTGCCCATGGTGCGGAAAATACCGCACGGAAACGCTGCGTTGTATTTTCCGCAGCATGTCAATTCTTTGTGCGGATTCCGCAGCGTTTTACACCTATTCCTCAATAGGAATCCGCAGGTGAAATCCGCAGTAAATCCGCAGGTAAAACGCAGTGCCTTTTACCCGCGGATTTTTCAAAAATGGTGCGGAAAAATCTCACACGAATCCGCAACGTGGGTACATAGCCTTAGGGTTAGGGTTGGGTTGGAATTAGGGTTGTGGTTAGGGTTAGGGGTGTGTTGGGGTTAGGGTTGTGGTTAGGGGTGTGTTGCGGTTAGGGTTGTGGTTAGGGTTACGGCTACAGTTGGGATAAGGGTTAGGGGTGTGTTGGCGTAAGAATTGAGGGGTTTCCACTGTTTAGGCACATCAGGGGGTCTCCAAACGCAACATGGCGCCACCATTGATTCCAGCCAATCTTTTATTCAAAAAGTCAAATGGTGCTCCTTCCCTTCCGAGCCCCGACGTGTGCCCAAACAGTGGTTTACCCCCACATATGGGGTATCAGTGTACTCAGGACAAACTGGGCAACAATTACTGGGGTCCAATTTCTCCTGTTACCCTTGAGAAAATAAAAAATTGCTTGCTAAAACATCATTTTTGAGGAAAGTAAAATGATTTTTTATTTTCACGGCTCTGCGTTGTAAACGTCTGTGAAGCACTTGGGGGTTCAAAGTGCTCACCACATATCTAGATAAGTTCCTTGGGGGGTCTAGTTTCCAAAATGGGGTCACTTGTGGGGGGTTTCTACTGTTTAGGCACACCAGGGGCTCTGCAAACGCAACGTGACGCCCGCAGACCATTCCATCAAAGTCTGCATTTCAAAACGTCACTACTTGACTTCCGAGCCCCGACATGTGCCCAAACAGTGGTTTACCCCCACATATGGGGTATCAGCGTACTCAGGACAAACTGGGCAACAATTACTGGGGTCCAATTTCTCCTGTTACCCTTGAGAAAATAAAAAATTGCTTGCTAAAACATCATTTTTGAGGAAAGAAAAATGATTTTTTATTTTCACGGCTCTGCGTTGTAAACGTCTGTGAAGCACTTGGGGGTTCAAAGTGCTCACCACATATCTAGATAAGTTCCTTGGGGGGTCTAGTTTCCAAAATGGGGTCACTTGTGGGGGGTTTCTACTGTTTAGGCACACCAGGGGCTCTGCAAACGCAACGTGACGCCCGCAGACCATTCCATCAAAGTCTGCATTTCAAAAGTCACTACTTCCCTTCTGAGCCCCGACGTGTGCCCAAACAGTGGTTTACCCCCACATATGGGGTATCAGCGTACTCAGGAGAAACTGGACAACAACTTTTGGGGTCCAATTTCTCCTGTAACCCTTGGGAAAATAAAAAATTCTGGGCTAAAAAATTATTTTTGAGGAAAGAAAACGTATTTATTATTTTCACTGCTCTGTGTTATAAACTTCTGTGAAGCACTTGGGGGTTCAAAGTGCTCACCTCACATCTAGATAAGTTCCTTTCGGGGTCTAGTTTCTAAAATGGGGTCACTTGTGGGGGGTTTCTACTGTTTAGCCACATCAGGGGCTCTGCAAACGCAACGTAACGCCCGCAGAGCATTCCGTCAAAGTCTGCATTTCAAAATGTCACTACTTGACTTCCGAGCCCCGACATGTGCCCAAACTGTGGTTTACCCCCACATATGGGGTATCAGCGTACTCAGGAGAAACTGTACAACAACTTTTGGGGTCAAATTTCTCCTGTTACCCTTGGGAAAATAATAAATTGCAGGCTAAAAAATCATTTTAGAGAAAATAAAATTTTTATTTTATTTTCATGGCTCTGCGTTATAAACTTCTGTGAAGCACTTGGAAGTTCAAAGTCCTCACCACACATCTAGATTAGTTCCTTTGGGGGTCTAGTTTCCAAAATGGGGTCATATGTGGGGGATCTCCAATGTTTAGGCACACAGGGGCTCTCCAAACGTGACATGGTGTCCGCTAATGATTGGAGCTAATTTTCCATTTAAAAAGCCAATTGGCGTGCCTTCCCTTCCGAGCCCTGCCGTGCGCCCAAACAGTGGTTTACCCCCACATATGGGGTATCAGCGTACTCAGGACAAACTGGACAACAACATTTGCGGTCCAATTTCTCCTATTACCCTTGGCAAAATAGGAAATTCCAGGCTAAAAATCATTTTTGAGGAAAGAAAAATTATTTTTTATTTTCATGGCTCTGCATTATAAACTTCTGTGAAGCACCTGGGGGTTTAAAGTGCTCAATATGCATCTAGATAAGTTCCTTGGGGGGTCTAGTTTCCAAAATGGGGTCACTTGTGGGGGAGCTCCAATGCATAGGCACACAGGGGCTCTCTAAACGCGACATGGTGTCCGCTAACAATTGGAGCTAATTTTCCATTCAAAAAGTCAAATGGCGCGCCTTCCCTTCCGAGCCCTGCCGTGTGCCCAAACAGTGGTTTACCCCCACATATGAGGTATCGGCGTACTCGGGAGAAATTGCCCAACAAATTTTAGGATTCATTTTATCCTATTGCCCATGTGAAAATGAAAAACTGAGGCGAAAAGAATTTTTTTGTGAAAAAAAAAGTACTTTTTCATTTTTACAGATCAATTTGTGAAGCACCTGAGGGTTTAAAGTGCTCAATATGCATCTAGATAAGTTCCTTGGGGGGTCTAGTTTCCAAAATGGGGTTATTTGTGGGGGAGCTCCAATGTTTAGGCACACGGGGGCTCTCCAAACACGACATGGTGTCCGCTAACAATGGAGATAATTTTTCATTCAAAGAGTCAAATGGCGCTCCTTCCCTTCCGAACCTTACCATGTGCCCAAACAGTGGTTTACCTCCACATGTGAGGTATCGGTGTACTCATGAGAAATTGCCCAACAAATTTTAGGATCCATTTTATCCTGTTGCCCATGTGAAAATGAAAAAAATTGAGGCTAAAAGAATTTTTTTGTGAAAAAAAAGTACTTTTTCATTTTTACGGATCAATTTGTGAAGCCCCCGGGGGTTCAAAGTTCTCACTATGCATCTAGATAAGTTCCTTGGGGCGTCTAGTTTCCAAAATGGGGTCACGTGTGGGGGAGCTCCAATTTTTAGGCACACGGGGGCTCTCCAAACGTGACATGGTGTCCGCTAAAGAGTGGAGCCAATTTTTCATTCAAAAAGTCAAATGGCGCTCCTTCCCTTCCAAGCCCTGCCGTGCGCCCAAACAGTGGTTTACCCCCACATATGAGGTATCAGCGTACTCAGGACAAATTGGACAACAACTTTCGTGGTTCAGTTTCTCCTTGTACCATTGGGAAAATAAAAAAAATGTTGCTAAAAGATAATTTTTGTGACTAAAAAGTTAAATGTTCATTTTTTCCTTCCATGTTGCTTCTGCTGCTGTGAAGCACCTGAAGGGTTAAAAAACTTCTTGAATGTGGTTTTGAGCACCTTGAGGGGTGCATTTTTTAGAATGGTGTCACTTTTGGGTATTTTCATCCATATAGACCCCTCAAACTGACTTCAAATGTGAGGTGGTCCCTAAAAAAAATGGTTTTGTAAATTTCGTTGTAAAAATGAGAAATCGCTGGTCAAATTTTAACTCTTATAACTTCCTAGCAAAAAAAAATGTTGTTTCCAAAATTGTGCTGGTGTAAAGTAGACATGTGGGAAATGTTATTTATTAACTATTTTGTGTCACATAACTCTCTGGTTTAACAGAATAAAAATTCAAAATGTGAAAATTGCGAAATTTTCAAAATTTTCGCCAAATTTCCGTTTTTATCACAAATAAACGCAGAATTTATTGACCTAAATTTACCACTAACATGAAGCCCAATATGTCACGAAAAAACAATCTCAGAACCGCTAGGATCCGTTGAAGCGTTCCTGAGTTATTACCTCATAAAGGGACACTGGTCAGAATTGCAAAAAACGGCCAGGTCATTAAGGTCAAAATAGGCTGGGTCATGAAGGGGTTAACAGGGCACAGTGTTCTCTTTCTCAAGCGAATCTATAAAGTAAGAGAGTTCGCTTATACTGCCATATAGTGCTGTCTTTTACTAGCAGCAGGTTCTCTCCTGCATGGTGGACCCTGGGTTGCGAACGCACCTACTACTCAATATATATATATATATATATATATATATACACGGTGCGTTCCACCAACCCTAACACTCCTTTTTTATAAATGAGAAATCACAGTTATACTCACCTTATGCCTAATCCACCGATGCCCATGTCACCTGTACAAAACAGAAAATAAAACAGTAAACCATCATAATACTCAATAATAAGCAATAAGAAAAGCCATACAAGGAGATCAAAGCATCATACCTACCCCAAAATGGTATCAGTAAAAACTTCAGTTCAAGGAGCAAAAAATAAGCCCTCACACAGCTCCATATCCCGAAAATGGAAAACGTTAACGGTGTCAACAAATAGTGTGGCGACACAGGTAAGTTTTTTATTTTTTTTATAAACTTTATACATTTTCTTCACCACTTAAATAAAAAAAACTATACATATTTGGTATCTGCGTACTCGTACCGACATGGAGAATCATATTACCAGGTCAATTTTACCATATGGTCTACATGGTAAATATAAGTCAAAAAACAATTGTGAAATTGCAGGTTTTTTGCACTTTTGACACGCTTGGAATTATTTGCACCGCTTTCCAATGCATCACATGATAAAATAAATAGTGTCATTCAAAAGTACAACTTGTCCTGCAAAAATCAAGCAATCGTATGGCGATGAGGATGGTAAAATATAAAAGCTATGACTCTTGGAAGAAGGGGAGGAAAAAATGAAAATGAAAAAACTAAATTGGGGTTAACGTATCTTATTATTCTTCTGAAGTTTTCTTTACCCATAATATAACACTGCTGATATAGAGAACATCCTACACTAAATCTTCTTTCCTGGTCTAGTATCAACTATCCAGATATCTATTTTTCCACTGGTTTCCAATAAATTTCTTTTAAAATTGAGCAAAAGTCATCTTTAGAGACTTTCGCGTTTCTCACCTGCCAGTTTTCGTTCTGTCGACGATTTTCTGTTTATTTTGATGGTCTCCAATAGATTCTTCATCTCCGTTCGATAAACAGAAACATTAAACAACTGTCTGTTTACTTCCAGCTGATGAATCAGGGCCAACTGGGAACGGATTGCTGGTGCGACCGCAAAACAGAGCAAAAGTTCAATATCTGAAAGTCTAATTTACGTATTTAGTTTACTGTGTTGAGTTACTAACAGACTTTTTTATGGTCAGCTCCCTTAAAGTAATCAACCAGAATTGTCTTCAGATACTTTCTAGCTAAATTCCTTCTGCTCACTCGGGCCAACGTTTCCCCCATTTCCTTCAGCTCACACGGGCCAACATTCCCATTGCTAAAAGACCACTGTAGACTGTAGACTGGTCTTTCAGCAATGCCCACATGATCACTTTACATTTACTTTTTTCCTACAGCCTTTCCTTATCAGGCTATGTAAATTTAATTATTTAGAAGATTCAATCCATGGAATATAATAGTAAATTACTGGCAAATTATCTTGGATAACAAGGTGGTATCTCAATCGCAACCGATTATTTATACGGCTACACCGATCCATCTCTAGAGAAAGCAAATGCATCAGTAAAAGTAGTATCGAACGTGTTCCACCAACAGCAAAGAAGGCAATATAGTCGTCCAACCAAAATATCTTGTCTTCTTAGACTTGCAGTTATGCCATCCTCCTTCATTTTTGGAGCATGGATTGAACAGCGCTCCATGAGATGTTAGGAACTTTAGCTTTTTTTTATAACCTAACTCTGCTTTACTCTTCTCCACAACTTTATCCCTGACCTGTCTGGTGTGCTCCTTTGTTTTCACGATACTATTTGATCCCTGATGTTCTTGCACAAACCTTTACAGAACTGCTGTAGTGATACTGAGAAGAAATTACACACAGGGGGGATTAATTTAACTTCTGGAGGCAATTATTCACTCAGGAATTTATTTGGGGCCATCAGACTACAGAGGGCTGGACATAAATGCACATCACAATTTTTAGATTTACATATTTTTTAAAAAATATTTTGAAAATCACGTGTCATTTCTTTTACACTTCACAACTACTTGATACTTTGTGTTGTTATATCACATACAATCCCAATAAAATACATATAAGTTTGTGGGTGTAACATGAAAAAAATATGGAAACGTTCATGGGGTATGAATACTTTTTCAAGTTACTGTATGACCCTGCTACTGATATATTAGATGTACCAGAAGCTTCAAAACGGAGAGGAGAACAGTTCTGCCCACATCCAAAAACAAGAGTAGACCTTTAATCCCATTGACACTACTTAAGCCCAGAGGAAAGATATTTGGTCATTATCCCCCTTTAGTATGAGATTACAAACATGGTTGAAGGAATATCTGTTTTACCTCAGTGACACTTTCTTGTTCTAAAGTAATGAATATTTCCTTCCAGGTTCTACATATTACATAGTGTGAAAACGTAACAGAGTCACAGAGGTGGATTTTATTTGCCCCACATGTAAACCCAATCCTGTTTTCTGCTTTGGACACGTCTAGAAATATCTGTTTTTCTTCTAAAATGACTATACATTAGTGAACACACTATCTGACATTTATCAATGCAATCATACAGGGTTTCTGGCATAAAACCATTTTTAAATATGGCAGACACCATTATATTATATCTGCCCCACTTTTTCCAAAAAGTGAGACTGACTTTACTAACCGCTTTTTTTTTTCATTATAAAAGCGGAGGTGGTAAATAACATAACATATGAAGTTTGTTTTAGTATTATCACAGACAAGAAATAAATAAAAAAGGAATATTATTTGTTTTTATACATTTGTTTCTTGTCTGTAATAACACTAAAACTTCATATGTATATACAATTTTTATATGTATATTTTTTGTCTGTAGCAATACTAAAACAAGTTTCGTATGTATATATATCATTTTTGTATGTATAATCCTTTAAGAAATTTTGGAAATTTTAGCCCACATAGGCATCAGTACTTATGTATATTGATCACAGGTGAATTAATCATTGTGATTCGAGAGACCAACCAATTATTAAGGTTATGGCAGCTCTTTTTTAAGCCCATATTTTTGTTTTTCCCTGAATTCTTCTAGAGTGTAAGCTTCTATGGTCAACATGATCCTCTTTCTCTGTCTTTCCCTCTCTCTTTCTCTTTCTCTCTATCTTTCTCTCTCTTTTTCTCTCTCTCTTTTTTTTTTTCCCCTCTCTCTTTTTGTATTATTATTTTATTATTATACATTTTTTATAGCGCCATTTATTCCATGGCGCTTTACGTGTGAATATGGGGCAAATATAGACAAATACATTAAACATGAGCAAAAAACAAGGCATACGGGCACATAAGGAGGGAGGACCCTGCCCGCGAGGGCTCACAGTCTGCAGGGGAAGGGTGAGGATACACTAGGAGAGGGTAGAGCTGGTTGTGCGGTGGTTCAGTAGGTTGAGGATCACTGCAGTCTGTAGGCTTTCTCTTTCTTTCTCTCTTGCTTTCTCTCTCCTCTCTTTATCTCGCTTTCTATCTCTGTCTTTCTCTCATTATCTCTCTCTTTGTCAAACTCTTTCTCTCTCACTTCTCTTTTTCTCTGTTTCTCTCTTTTTCTCTGTCTCTCTTGCAAATTCAAATAGGCTTTATTGGCCAGATCAAAATACAATTAGTGTTGGTAAAGCAAGAAAAAATAAGTGTAATAGAAGAGGGGACCGGGGTTATGGGGATGGGATGTTGGGGGGCACAATTTGGGCAATAATAGTTCATTCAGGGGTTTTATGTTCCTCTCACCTTATGACATGTGGTGACATATTGGGTGGCAATCTCCACCGTTGATTCCTCTTTCCCCAGTAGGATGAGGTGTCTCCTCTCCTTGTCCATGGATGGGAAGTATGGGATGTAAGTGGAGAGTCTCTTGAAGTGGGAGGCCCTCACTGCTGATTATTTGTTGCAGAGCAGCAGGAAGTGCACCTCATCCTCCGGGGCCCCCTGCTGGCACAGTATGTGCCGGCTTATATGTCTTTCAGTGCCGCCCTGTGGGTACTTAGCTGTTATGACCTGGTGGTCAGGACAATAATGGACCTGGTGGTTAAGAGCACACGGAATGACCTGATAGTTACTGATAATATCGGACAAGCTCTGGGACATGGGAACTCTGCTGACCGCAATCCCTAATCCTATCAACCACACTAGAAATAGCCATGGATTGCTCCTAACGCTCCCTATGCAACTCGGCACAGCCTAAGGAACTAGCTAGCTCTAAAGATAGAAACATAAAGCCTACCTTGCCTCAGAGAAATTCCCCAAAGGAAAAGGCAGCCCCCCACATATAATGACTGTGAGTAAAGATGAAAATACAAACACAGAGATGAAATAGATTAAGCAAAGTGAGGCCCGACTTACTGAACAGACTGAGGATAGGAAAGGTAGCTTTGCGGTCAGCACAAAAACCTACAAAAAGACCATGCAGAGGGCGCAAAAAGACCCTCCGCACCGACTCACGGTGCGGAGGCGCTCCCTCTGCGTCCCAGAGCTTCCAGCAAGCAAGACAACAATCAAAATAGCAAGCTGGACAGAAAAATAGCAAACCAGAGAAAAACAAGCAGTCACTTAGCTTCTGCTGGGAAGACAGGTCACAAGAACGATCCAGGAGTGAACTAGACCAATACTGGAACATTGACAGGTGGCATGGAGCAAAGATCCAAGTGGAGTTAAATAGAGCAGCCAGCTAACGAATTAACATCGTCACCTGTGGAAGGAAACTCAGAAACACCCACAGCCACCAGAGAAAGTCCATGGACAGAACCAGCCGAAGTACCATTCACAGGAGGGAGCCCGACAACAGAATTCACAACAGTACCCCCACCTTGAGGAGGGGTCACCGAACCCTCACCAGAGCCCCCAGGCCGACCAGGACGAGCCAAATGAAAGGCACGAACCAGATCGGCAGCATGAACATCAGAGGCAAAAACCCAGGAATTATCTTCCTGACCATAACCCTTCCACTTGACCAAGTACTGGAGTTTCCGTCTCGAAATACGAGAATCCAAAATCTTCTCCACCACATACTCCAACTCCCCCTCAACCAACACCGGGGCAGGAGGATCAATGGATGGAACCACAGGCGCCACGTATCTCCGCAACAATGAACAGCAGGGCTTAGCCCAAGCACAAGTCCCACAGGACTGCACAAAAGAACGCACATCCCGTGACAAAGACGGCCACCAAAAGGATCTAGCCACCAAATCTCTGGTACCAAAGATTCCAGGATGCCCAGCCAACACTGAACAATGAATCTCAGAGATAACTCTACTAGTCCATCTATCAGGGACAAACAGTTTCTCTGCTGGGCAACGGTCAGGTCTATCAGCCTGAAATTTTTGCAGCACCCGCCGCAAATCAGGGGAGATGGCAGACAAAATTACCCCCTCTTTGAGAATACCCGCCGGCTCAGGAACACCCGGAGAGTCAGGCACAAAACTCCTTGACAGGGCATCAGCCTTCACATTCTTAGAGCCCGGAAGGTACGAAACCACAAAATCAAAACGGGAGAAAAATAATGACCATCGAGCCTGTCTCGGATTCAACCGTTTGGCAGACTCAAAATAAGTCAAATTCTTGTGATCTGTCAAGACCACCACGCGATGCTTGGCTCCTTCAAGCCAATGACGCCACTCCTCGAATTCCCACTTCATGGCCAACAACTCTCGATTACCAACATCATAATTGCGCTCAGCAGGCGAAAACTTTCTAGAAAAGAAAGCACATGGCTTCATCACCGAGCCATCAGAACTTCTTTGCGACAAAACAGCCCCAGCTCCAATCTCAGAAGCATCAACCTCAACCTGAAACGGGAGCGAAACATCTGGCTGGCACAACACAGGGGCAGAAGAAAAACGATGCTTCAACTCCTGAATAGCCTCTACAGCTGCAGAAGACCAATTGACCACATCAGCACCCTTCTTGGTCAAATCAGTCAACGGTTTAGCAACACTAGAAAAATTAGCGATGAAGCGCCGATAAAAATTAGCAAAGCCCAGGAACTTTCGCAGGCTCTTCACAGATGTCAGCTGAGTCCAATCGTAAATCGCTTGGACTTTAACAGGGTCCATCTCGATAGTAGAAGGGGAAAAAATTAACCGCAAAAATGAAACCTTCTGAACTCCAAAGAGACACTTTGACCCCTTCACAAACAAGGAATTCGCACGAAGGACCTGGAACACCATTCTGACCTGCTTCACATGAGACTCCCAATCATCCGAAAAGACCAAAATATCATCCAAATACACAATCAGGAATTTATCCAGGTACTCTCGGAAGATGTCATGCATAAAGGACTGAACTACTGATGGAGCATTGGAAAGCCCGAATGGCATAACCAGGTACTCAAAATGGCCCTCGGGCGTATTAAATGCTGTTTTCCATTCATCGCCTTGTTTAATACGCACAAGATTATACGCCCCTCGAAGATCTATCTTGGTGAACCAACTAGCCCCTTTAATACGAGCAAACAAATCAGACAGCAACGGCAAAGGATACTGAAATTTGACTGTAATTTTATTGAGGCGGTAATCAATACAAGGTCTCAAAGAACCATCCTTCTTGGCCACAAAAAAGAACCCTGCTCCTAACGGTGATGACGACGGGCGAATATGGCCTTTCTCCAAGGATTCCTTTATATAACTCCGCATAGCGGCGTGTTCTGGCACAGATAAATTGAACAATCGGCCCTTAGGAAACTTACTACCAGGAATCAAATTAATTGCACAATCGCAATCCCTACGAGGAGGTAGGGCACTGGCTTTGGGCTCATCAAATACATCCCGATAATCCGACAAAAACTCTGGAACTTCAGAAGGAGTGGAAGACGAAATAGACAAAAATGGAACATCACCATGTATCCCCTGGCAACCCCAGCTGGACACAGACATAGATTTCCAGTCCAATACTGGATTATGAACCTGTAGCCATGGCAACCCCAAAACGACCACATCATGCAGATTATGCAACACCAGAAAGCGGATATCCTCCTGATGTGCAGGAGCCATGCACATGGTCAATTGGGTCCAGTACTGAGGCTTATTCTTGGCCAAAGGCATAGCATCAATTCCTCTCAATGGAATAGGATACTGCAAGGGCTCCAAGAAAAAACCACAGCGCCTAGCATACTCCAAGTCCATCAAATTCAGGGCAGCGCCTGAATCCACAAATGCCATAACAGAATAGGAAGACAAAGAGCAAATCAGAGTAACGGACAATAGAAATTTAGACTGTACCTTACCAATGGTGTCAGACCTAGCGAACCGCTTAGTGCGCTTAGGACAATTGGAGATAGCATGAGTGGAATCACCACAGTAGAAACACAGCCCATTCCGACGTCTGTGTTCTTGCCGTTCAGCTCTGGTCAAAGTCCTATCACATTGCATAGGCTCAGGCCCATGCTCAGATAGTACCGCCAAATGGTGCACAGCTTTACACTCACGCAAGCGTCGATCGATCTGAATGGCCAAAGACATAGACTCATTCAGACCAGCAGGCATGGGAAATCCCACCATGACATCCTTAAGGGCTTCAGAGAGACCCTTTCTGAAGATTGCTGCCAGGGCACATTCATTCCACTGAGTGAGCACAGACCACTTTCTAAACTTCTGACAATATATCTCCGCTTCATCCTGACCCTGACACAGAGCCAGCAAGATTTTCTCTGCCTGATCCACTGAATTAGGTTCGTCATAAAGCAATCCAAGCGCCAGGAAAAACGCATCAACATCACGCAATGCCGGATCTCCTGGCGCAAGGGAAAATGCCCAGTCTTGAGGGTCACCACGTAACAAAGAAATAATGATCTTTACTTGTTGAACAGGGTCACCTGAGGAGCGAGGTTTCAAGGCAAGAAACAATTTACAATTACCGTATATACTCGATTATAAGCCGACCCGAGTATAAGCCGACCCCCCTAATTTTGCCACAAAAAACTGGGAAAACTTATTGACTCGAGTATAAGCCTAGGGTGGAAATGCAGCAACTACCGGTGAATTTCAAAAATAAAAATAGATACCAATAAAAGTAAAATTAATTGAGACATCAGTAGCTGCGTTCATATATCCCCATATCTGCCCCATACTGTGCTCTGCTGCGTTCATATATCCCCATATCTGCCCCATACTGTGCTCTGCTGCGTTCATATATCCCCATATCTGCCCCATACTGTGCTCTGCTGCGTTCATATATCCCCATATCGGCCCCATACTGTGCTCTGCTGCGTTCATATATCCCCATATCTGCCCCATACTGTGCTCTGCTGCGTTCATATATCCCCATATCTGCCCCATACTGTGCTCTGCTGCGTGCATTCATATATCCCCATATCTGCCCCATACTGTGCTCTGCTGCGTTCATATATCCCCATATCTGCCCCATACTGTGCTCTGCTGCGTTCATATATCCCCATATCTGTCCCATACTGTGCTCTGCTGCGTTCATATATCCCCATATCTGCCCCATACTGTGCTCTGCTGCGTGCGTTCATATATCCCCATATCTGCCCCATACTGTGCTCTGCTGCGTTCATATATCCCCATATCTGCCCCATACTGTGCTCTGCTGCGTTCATATATCCCCATATCTGCCCCATACTGTGCTCTGCTGCGTTCATATATCCCCATATCTGCCCCATACTGTGCTCTGCTGCGTTCATATATCCCATATCTGCCCCATACTGTGCTCTGCTGCGTTCATATATCCCCATATCTGCCCCATACTGTGCTCTGCTGCGTTCATATATCCCCATATCTGCCCCATACTGTGCTCTGCTGCGTTCATATATCCCCATATCGGCCCCATACTGTGCTCTGCTGCGTTCATATATCCCCATATCTGTCCCATACTGTGCTCTGCTGCGTTCATATATCCCCATATCTGCCCCATACTGTGCTCTGCTGCGTGCGTTCATATATCCCCATATCTGCCCCATACTGTGCTCTGCTGCGTTCATATATCCCCATATCTGCCCCATACTGTGCTCTGCTGCGTTCATATATCCCCATATCTGCCCCATACTGTGCTCTGCTGCGTTCATATATCCCCATATCTGCCCCATACTGTGCTCTGCTGCGTTCATATATCCCCATATCTGCCCCATACTGTGCTCTGCTGCGTTCATATATCCCCATATCTGTCCCATACTGTGCTCTGCTGCGTTCATATATCCCCATATCTGCCCCATACTGTGCTCTGCTGCGTGCGTTCATATATCCCCATATCTGCCCCATACTGTGCTCTGCTGCGTTCATATATCCCCATATCTGCCCCATACTGTGCTCTGCTGCGTTCATATATCCCCATATCTGCCCCATACTGTGCTCTGCTGCGTTCATATATCCCCATATCTGCCCCATACTGTGCTCTGCTGCGTTCATATATCCCATATCTGCCCCATACTGTGCTCTGCTGCGTTCATATATCCCCATATCTGCCCCATACTGTGCTCTGCTGCGTTCATATATCCCCATATCTGCCCCATACTGTGCTCTGCTGCGTTCATATATCCCCATATCTGCCCCATACTGTGCTCTGCTGCGATCATATATCCCCATATCTGCCCCATACTGTGCTCTGCTGCGTTCATATTGCCCCATAGATGCTCGGTATAAGTCTGTGCCATGGCCGCTGCTGCTGCAATTAAAAAAAAAAAAGCCATACTCACCTCGCTGATTGCAGCTCCCAGCGTTCGGTCCCGGCGTCTCTCTGCACTGACTGATCAGGCAGAGGGCGCCGCGCACACTATTGCGTCATCGCGCCCTCTGACCTGAACAGTCAGAGCGCAGATAGACGCCGGGAAGATGGATCGGCGCCCGGCGGCTGGAACGTGGACAGGTGAATATAACATACTCACCTAGTCCTGGCGATCCTCGCGCTGTCCCCGCCTGTCACAGCTGTCTTCGGTGCCGCAGCTTCTTTTTCTATCAGCGGTCACCGGCACCGCTGATTAGAGAAATGAATAGGCGGCTCCGCCCCTATGGGAGGTGGAGCCGCCTATTCATTTTTCTAATGAGCGGTCCCACGTGACCGCTGAAGAGAGGAAGAAGCTGCAGCGCCGAAGCCCGTGGGACGGCAGGGACAGCGCGAGGATCGCTGGGACTAGGTAAGTATACCTCAGCGCCCTCTCCCCCTCACCCGCCGACCCCACCGCTACCGTGACTCGAGTATAAGCCGAGGGGGGCACTTTCAGCCCAAAAATTTGGGCTGAAAATCTCGGCTTATACTCGAGTATATACGGTATTTTTGAAATTCAAGAACTTAGATCTATCACCAAAAAACAAATCAGGAATTGGAATCCTAGGCTCTGACATCGGATTCTGAACCACAAAATCTTGAATGTTTTGTACACTTATAGTGAGATTATCCATCAAAGAGGACAGACCTTGTATGTCCATGTCTACACCTGTGTTCTGAACCACCCAGATGTAAAGGGGAAAAGAGAGACAAAACACACTGCAAAGAAAAAAAAATGGTCTCAGAACTTCTCTTATCCCTCTATTGAGATGCATTAGTACTTTGGGCCACCTGTACTGTTATGACCTGGTGGTCAGGACAATAATGGACCTGGTGGTTAAGAGCACACGGAATGACCTGATAGTTACTGATAATATCGGACGAGCTCTGGGACGTGGGAACTCTGCTGACCGCAATCCCTAATCCTATCAACCACACTAGAAATAGCCATGGATTGCTCCTAACGCTCCCTATGCAACTCGGCACAGCCTAAGGAACTAGCTAGCCTTAAAGATAGAAAAATAAAGCCTACCTTGCCTCAGAGAAATTCCCCAAAGGAAAAGGCAGCCCCCCACATATAATGACTGTGAGTAAAGATGAAAATACAAACACAGAGATGAAATAGATTAAGCAAAGTGAGGCCCGACTTACTGAACAGACTGAGGATAGGAAAGGTAGCTTTGCGGTCAGCACAAAAACCTACAAAAAGACCACGCAGAGGGCGCAAAAAGACCCTCCGCACCGACTCACGGTGCGGAGGCGCTCCCTCTGCGTCCCAGAGCTTCCAGCAAGCAAGACAACAATCAAAATAGCAAGCTGGACAGAAAAATAGCAAACCAGAGAAAAACAAGCAGTCACTTAGCTTCTGCTGGGAAGACAGGTCACAAGAACGATCCAGGAGTGAACTAGACCAATACTGGAACATTGACAGGTGGCATGGAGCAAAGATCCAAGTGGAGTTAAATAGAGCAGCCAGCTAAAGAATTAACCTCGTCACCTGTGGAAGGAAACTCAGAAACACCCACAGCCACCAGAGAAAGTCCATGGACAGAACCAGCCGAAGTACCATTCATGACCACAGGAGGGAGCCCGACAACAGAATTCACAACACTCAGCCTGTACAGACTCAGGGCTTGCCTGTCTTTGGGGTGGCGTAACCTCTCCAGATATGGGGTCAAAGTGCAGTCCCTCCCTAGTGACCGATAGATGGTGAGTTTCTGGGCCCTCTCTAATTCACTTTTCCATCCCTTTATGTATGCATGTTGCAATGGACCTGGAGGAGATATTTGCAGAACTCCAGGTGGAATGTGTTGTTTCAGCTCAGATCCCACTTTTTCTGGTCTGGGTAGGTTGCTGGGCCCCATACCTCGCTGCCGTACAGCAGTATAGGGGTGATGATGATGTTACATATCTTAATCCAGACTCTCACTGGTGGTTTGAGATGGTACAGTTGTCTTTTGATGGTCTTGAAAGTTCTGCAAGCTTTTCTTCTCAGGGCCTTTGCTGCTTGCTTGAGGCTCCTGGTTTGGCTTAGCTCCAGACAAAGGTAAGTATAGTTGATGGTCTTCTCTAGCATGGAGCCATTTATTGTGAAGGAGAGAGGGAGTGGGGGTTTTGTTCTGGTTCCTTCTCTGACGCACCATGACTTTGGTCTTCTTTTGGTTGATGGGCAGCATCCATGTGTTGTTGAATGTTTCCAGCAATGCCAGTTTATCTTTGAGAGCTCTCTCGGTTGGGAAGAGTATCAGGAGGTCATCTGCAGGATGTACAGCAAGAGCTTCACCTCCTGGTGGTGCAGACTGAGGCCTGGGGTGAAGGAGAATTCCAGAGCTGCAGCCAGTCCATTTATGTAGATGATGAATAGGTTGTTCTCAGGCTGCATCCCTGTTTGACTCCGCGCTCCTGCCTGAAGAAAGCCAACCTTGTCTTTTTCACCTTCCCGTTGCAATGGTTCTCAGTGAATGAGCTCTTGATGATGTCATTGGTTCTACTGCCTATTGCGCTATACAGGAGTTTCAAGAACAGGCCAAAGTATCACACTGAGTCAAAGGCATTCTTGAAGTCTATGAAACATGCAAATCATTTACCTTGTTTTTTGTTGTGCACGTGGGTCTTGATGAGGCTGTGCAGAGCGTAGATGTCATCGGTGGTGCAGTGGTTCGGTAGGTCCAGCTAGGTTGACCCTTTGCTGGTTTGGTGAATAGGGTCTTGTATTAAAGTTCACAAGTAGCTCTTGAATCTCAGTTCTGTTGGTCATATTCGTGTATTCAGTGGCTAACTGATGGGCCACTTGAAGGACAGTGGCAGGATGTGGACACCAGTCAACTTGGGCTTTTGTGTGGGTGACTTGCCCATGGATCTTTTGTACAGCAGTGTCTGGTTATGGTTTGACAAGTGTGTTTCAGGGGTGACTATGAAGGCATTTTTGTTTGCTGGGTCCATGGCTGTTATGGTATAATCTACCACACTGCTGTCCATGTGGGAGTTTAGTGTATATCTTCCTAATGAGTAGCATAGAGCCCTCGGCTCCAGCGCAGGTTCAGCAGTGTTCTGCCACTTTTGTTCACGATTCTGTCATAGCTGTTTCCTGCAGTCTGTACAGAGTAGCTGTAAAAAGTCTTGTTTCCCAGTATGTATGAGTTTCCAGCAGAAGCCGCGTAGTTCTTCTCTGTACCCATCCTGGCGTTGAGGTCTCCACAGATGAGAACCATGCCCTTTGACTGGAACTGAGCTGCCTCCCTCTGTAGGTCCTCGAAGATGTCCGGCTTGAGGTATGGGGATTCTGATGGAGGGATGTAAGCTGAACAGAGGTAGATGTCCTGCTGAAAGGTGAGGATGGAGCTGCTTATCCTCATCCAGATATGGCTGTCTAGTCTTTCTATTGCCTTGATATGTTCTTTAATCTCCTCCTTTTACCATATTAATATGCCCCCTGAGTAGCAGTCCTTTTTGGTGTTCTTGTTTTTCTGGGCTGAGACAGATAATTCCCTGTATTCCATATACATACAATATATCCTACATATAAACGAGAAACACCAATGTAGACAAAAAGTGGAGCAGATGTCCACTGCAACCAATTCGTTTCCATCTCTTTTTTTGTTGCATAGGTCAGAAAATGAAACAAATATAATTAGTTGGCAAGGGCAGTTTCCCAACTTTTTTTTTTATACCTAAGGTTTAATATTCATGGAATACTGATCGCTCCTCCAATGAAATGACTTCCAATCTGCTGTCATCCATATTATCCTCCACTCACAAATGACCCTTAAGGTGTTTTGTTGCTAGACAATTACAGATAAAAGTGCGTTATCAATGTCCCGTTAATTATTTTAAATCACATGAATATAGTAAATATGACTGGAAATTATGGAATTTTTGTAATGCTCACTGATCTAGAGCAAAGTGCAGAGAAATTTGCTTTCTTCAGCATTTATTGATATTAATTGCTGTATCAAATGTGCAATGGGAATAGATATTTCCCCATGCAGACGTACAAGATCATTATTTATAAGCTAAATGATCCCACAAATTCTCCCCTTAATATTTCCACTGGAAATATTAAATAATCTGATAGTGAAATGAAGTTAAAAGTTGCTGCATTGGTGATGAACAATGATGGGTGAACCCCTGGATGTTCTGGTTCGGTGGGTTACGTCGAACATTTAAAAAGAGCTCGATTCGGATACCAGAACAGTACTCGGACCCCATTCAGGGCCCTAACATCCGTTGTTTGCCATGCTGTCATGTGCATGGCAGGACAGCAATCACTGCCTGTGATCAGCGGTAACATTACTACCGGTGGTCAGAGAGTTGCGGTTCCCACGCTGTCATGTGTAGCTCTGACCGGAGGTAAAAAGTTTACCTCCGATCACAGAGCATCAGCTGATGTGAGTACTACTCCCATCAGTCTACACCTGCTACCACTAATAACAGTGAGTGCAGACGCAGCTGATGGCAGTATTCTTCAGCAGGTGCCTGCTCTGTAAATGCATTTTTTTAAAATTACATGGGGTCTTTTCTATTTCTGATACCCAGTATGGCAAAACTGACAGCTGCAACTCAGTGAGTTCATCACAGTTCATCATAAGAAATTTCTTACAATGAACTGCGGTGAACTCACTGAGTTCTGCGCACCATGATGCTTTTTCTAACTGTGCCAACAGTGATCTCACTGCAGTCACCGCAGCTCATCGGCCACAGCTCACACTAAAGTGAGCTGGGAACAAAGCCTCAGTGACCTGTGGTAATCTCGATGATGTCACCACTAGTCACTGACGCTCGCACCAGCTCTTTGTCCCGTGGTTTTTAGTCTTGCATCTTGGCACCATCCAGGTTGAAAAACAATTATCACATGCATGGATTACGGCGTGGGCTCAGAACAATGAACAGGTGAGGGATAATGTTATTTTTGCTTTTTTACAAGAGACCAGAGCTTTAATGGAATGGGCATTAGGTGAGTATTATTGTTGTTTATTATTTTCTGTTTTTTTACAGGAGACCAGGGCTTAAATGGAATGAGTGTAAGGTGATTATAACTTTGTTTTTTATTTTTAAATGCATTTTCAAAATGGTGTGTATTTGTATATCAAATAAAGCTCTTTATTCTGCTCTTTATTTTATTTTATTGACAATATGACTATGAGGTTAGTAATGGAGAGGCGCCTTATATGGCTGATGTAGGATGCGTCATCCACACAAAGCAAAGAAGGAGGATGGTGATCACAAGAAGAAAGGAGGCGCCGGATCAAGACCAAAGATGACCATCGGACTGGACTGTGCCATCTCTGGGTATAATAAATGCTCATTTTTGGGTTCTACATACGGCTACTAGAATACTTTAAATGGTGTCTTAAAGGTACTTTATATAGGCAAAATATGGTGACAGGTTCCATTTAAATATTCCACCGGCCTTTTTATACCACCGCTACTATTACAATTAGTAGGTTATTATCACGAGCTAAAAACCTGTGTAAAAAAAAGCAATTCAATTCTGCAACATTTCAATATTTTCTGTATCACTTCTTTACATTCAATAAAACGGCCATCGCCCTTCGTACCATTATCAGACCCAGTCCGGATTATGTCATCAGGCTTCATACCCCTTTGCCCTTTTTTTTTACAAAACAGATTAGTGACTATAAATGGCTGAATCTCCAAGTCTCATATGACGGCAATATAGAAGCTCCCTTTATCGCTGGAGTGGAGATCCACAATTTCACTTCAGGCAACTATTACTCAGACTGATTGATCATCCCTTTATTGAAAGTTTATAGCGGTAGCAGAAGATCACCTGAACTCAGCAGCGGCTGGCAAAATAAAAATAAAAAATTACTAAAATGCCACTTATGTACCGTAATTATATCCCAAGACTGGATTTTTTACAAAGTTCTAGCCCCATGTTGCCAAAACCTCATCCACGTGTGTTGAGTAATATGGCCACTCTATTAAAAAAAAGTTGTTTATTAAAAGGGGTTGTTTATCTTTGAGAACAATTTTCTTTTGTTTATTTAATTTAACATATTTTTGGTTAAACTTATTTTTTTAAATTACGTATAACTAAAACTATTGCACCATTTGACAGCAGCGAGTTTACACTGCCGCGGTCAGCTCATTATTGGGTGACCTCTGATGAATGTCCAACTCTTTCGTGTAGTCTTCAATAAAAAGTTACTCAGTAGAGATGGGCGAACCCGAACAGTAAAGTTCGGTGTCCGTACCGAACACCTCTGTTCAGGCACGGACACCGAACATGGACTCCACCAGGAAGTCCTTGTTACTGTTTGGGGTCAGCTGCCCGAACATCGGGTGTTTATCGTACTGTAATGTGCATGACAACGCGGCACACACCACTTCTGATTGGCGGTGAAATCATCCCCGTCAGTCAGACAGCTATGGTTCCCACACTGTCAAAACACAGCGTGAGAGCTCATCTATGATTGGAGGTACAAAGTTTACCTACAGTCACTGGTGTCAGCTGATGGGACTACTGCCCCATCATCCGACACCTGCTGCTGCTAATAATAGCAAGAGCAGGATCGGCTGATGGGAGTAATCATTAGCCGGCTCCTGCACTGTAAATAAATAATTTAAAAAAACAGTGTGGGTTCCCCTGCATTTTTGATAACCAACCAGGCAAAACTCTCAGCTGGTGGCTGCAACCCCCAGCTGTCAGCTTCAACAAGGTTGGTTTTCAAGGATAGAGGGGTCACCACACCATATTTTTTAATTATTTAAATAAATAATTTAAAAAATGGCATGGGGTCCCGCTCATTTTTGACAACCAGCATTGCTAAAGCAGAGTGTTGGGGGCTGGTATTCTCAGGCTGATAAGGAGCCATGGATATAGGCCCCAGCCCAAAAATAGCAACCCGCAGCTGCCCAGAAAAGGCCTGCAATGACCACGCTGCCACCTCAACACCACCGGAGCTACGGCAACCCTCAACCTACTGTCTCCTTCCCCATAATCATGTACAATGTAATCCCACTAGGGAAAGGTCATCATCCCTCTGTACCAGTCTATCATTATTAGTTTGCTTACATATGTTTGTTTAGATATTAGTTTGTGACATATGTACTTTGCATGTAACCCCTTTCTGATGTGTAGTACCATGGAATCAATGGTGCTATATAAATAAATAAAAATAAATAATAATAATAATATCTCCACATTTATGTGTTCATATATTTGTGCATATCAGGTGGGATGAAGCCGTCGTATATCTACATTGTTTGACGTGATAAAAACTTCTGGGCCAAAATCAAAAATCTTCACGAGGGCTCCCGGATGAAGGAAAGACCTTTTTAAAGAGTTTGTAAATCTCTGAAATGTTGCATATTATTATTATGTAATGGCTTTCGTCCCAATCTCGAGCCATGGCGACTTGATGGATAAATGACCTGTAGGAAGATCAATCTTGTACAAGTCTAGATAGTTCCACCACGGTGTTCTCTGCCGTTATCTTGATAGTATCAAGCTGGTCTTCCTCTTTGCCTTGATTTTTCTATTCTTCCGACCATGATGTCCTTCTCCAATGATTGCCCTCTTTGTATGATATGTCCAAAGTAGGCAAGTTGTAGCTTGGTGATCTTTGCTTCGAGTGACATGTCTGGCTTGATTTGTTCCAAAATTAATTTGCTTATTCTTCTTGCCATCCATGGTATTGATTACATCGATGTTGCATAAGCCTTCAAGAATTTCTTGGAAATCCATGGAATTGATAACATCGATGTTGCATAAGCCTTCAAGAATTTCTTGGAAAGTAACTATTCTTGGAATGTTTTCCTTGGATAGTTAAAGTCTTCAGATGGAGCTCCAGCATCTACAGACACTTCCAAAAGTCTGATACTGGGTGTCATTAACACCAGGGTTCAATGGTCAGCATTCAGGTGTAATCACTTCCATACAACCCTACCATCTATTACATCTACTCCTCAGCTGCACCTTAATGTAGGCATTGTGGTTATGTAACCCCCTTTTCTCACAAACTAATTTTAACGTAAAGTTATGGGATTGTCACTTATATATTATCGGCAATTAGCTTAATATGTAGAAAAATCACCCTACCCTTTAAGGGGTAACTTGATGATGTACATGTATGCAGGAGGATAATATTAATTTACTTACACTATTCGATATAAACAAAAAATATCACAGTGAAGCCTTGAAACCCCTTTTTGTGCCCCCAGTAACTTAAGAAAGGCCTCTCTTTCTTTCAAAGATGCCCTTCATGGTCACTGCACTTATAACTTTGTCAGGACTTTATAATGAGAGATGAATGGATGACATTGTGTGGAGTTTCCTGCGGACACTTTGAGTGAAGTCACGGCTTTTCAGCCTGCCAATGCACCTGCCATGTGTCCGTATTTCCTGCATTATATTGCATAGTCTCAGACAACTTTGACCGTTGAATGAATCCTTCATTGTCCTAATGAGACTAACAGTGAAGAAACTGGTTCAATGCTATTATTTCATTACATATATAGAATCCCCCGGGATCCCATCAATCAGAAGATCGAAGGGGCTTTGGTACTTGGACTTTCCTGTGTAGTACAAGCCACAGTGCCACTTCTTACATGTGACAGCTCAGCCCCATCAAATGAACATTTCCTGGAAAAAAATTGAAAAATTGTAGCATGATCCATATTCTGGTTGGTGGCACCGGTGACACCATATGATAGCCTATATAGAGCCTACAAATCTGTAAATTGGACTGCTCCCCTACAGTATTTGCTTACTTTGTCCCAGTGAGAAATCATCAGCTCAACACATGAAATCATCAGCTCAACACATGAATTCTCCAAATAAATAATTGGCCACCGCAGTGACCAATTGAAGGATCATTGTAGTTTGTAATTTTAAATGCTCCCTGTACTTTCAGATAATTTGTTTTAATTTGATAATGTGGTAAATATACAATCTGCAAATTGATTAATTGAAAACTTATGTTGTCTTATCCCTGAAAAATCCCTCCAAAGTACAGGCCACTAGGCGTCTGCCCTCTAAGATGCCACCAACGGCCTGTTGTCAATTATTATTTGTCTCTAGCAACAAAGCCACCAAGACAACATAAAGGAAATAGGGCTGTCTCTGCCTTGCTACAGAAAGTAGGAGCGGATATTTGTCTCTCTACATGAAGTAGGGTAGGTCTTCATCTCTCTATGAGAAAGAGGGATGGGTCTTTGTCACTTTACAAGAAATTGTCATTCTACAAAAAGTGAGGGTGTGCCTTTGTCTCGCTACATGAACTTAGGGTTGTTACCCTACAGAAAGTGGAGGTGGTTCTTTGTCACTCTACAAAAAGGGGCAGGTATTTGTTTATCTACATGAAGTGGGGTGGGTCATTGTCACTCTACAGGAAGTGAGGGAGGGTCATTGTCACTCTACAGGAAATAGGGTGGGTCATTGTCACTCTAGAGGAAGATGATCATTGTCATTGGGTCATTGTTGCTCTTCAAAAAGGGGATAGTATTTGTCACTCTCTTTGATGTGGGGGTGGGTCATTGTCACTCTACAAGAAGGGGCTGGAGTCTATCACTTCACAGAAATTGGGGAGTGTCTTTGTCATCTTTATATCTCTACAAGATGGACACGGGTCTTTATCTCTCTACAGGAAGTTGGAGCGGGTCTTTGTCTCTCAGCAGGAATGTTGTGGATCGGTCTCTCTACAGTTAGTGGGCGTTAGTCTTTGCAACTGTACAGAAAGTGGAGTGAGTCTTTGTCACAATGCAAGAACAGGCGGCATCAATTTAAGGTTGGTCTGTTTCTCTACAGTAAGTGAGAGTGGGTCTTGTAACTTTACAGGAAGTTGGGTCTTTCTTACTCTACAGTAAGTGAGGGCTGGTCTTTGTTACTATACAGTAAGTGGGGTGGATCTTTGTGTCTCGACAGAAAGTTAGGGTGGTCTGTCTCTCTACTGTAAGTGGTGGTGGATCTTTATAACTCAACAGTAATTTGCTATGGATATTTATAGCTCTGCAGGAAGTGAGGGTAGATCTTTATAACCCTACAGTAAGTGGGGGTGGATCTTTATAGCTCTATGGGAAGTGGGGATGGCTCTTTATAACCCTACAGTAAGTGGGGGTGCCTCTTTATAACCCTACAGTAAGTGGGGGTGGATCTTTATAGCTCTATGGGAAGTGAGGGTGGCTCTTTATAACCCTACAGTAAGTGAGGGTGGATCTTTATGACCCTACAGTAAGTGGGGTGGATCTTTATAACTTTACAGTAAGTGGGGGTGGATCTTTATGACCCTACAGTAAGTGGGGTGGATCTTTATAACTTTACAGTAAGTGGGGGTGGATCTTTATAACGCTACAGTAAGTGGGGAGGGTCTTTGTCACTCTACAGTAAATGGGGGTGGCTCTTTATAACCCTACAGTAAATGGGGTGGCTCTTTATATCCCTACTGTAAGTGGGGATGGCTTTTTGTAACCATACAGTAAGTGGGGTTGCTCTTTATAGCCCTACAGTAAGTGGGGGTTGCTCTTTATAACCCTACAGTAAGTGGGGTTGTTCTTTATAACCTTACAGTAAGTGGGGTTCCTCTTTATAACCCTACAGTAAGTGTGGGTGCCTCTTTATAATCCTACAGTAAGTGGGGGTGCCTCTTTATAACCCTACAGTAAGTGGGGGTGGATCTTTATAGCTCTATGGGAAGTGGGGATGGCTCTTTATAACCCTACAGTAAGTGGGGGTGCCTCTTTATAACCCTACAGTAAGTGGGGGTGCCTCTTTATAACCCTACAGTAAGTGGGGGTGGATCTTTATAACCCTACAGTAAGTAAGGGTGGATCTTCATGACCCTACAGTAAGTGGGGTGGATCTTTATAACTTTACAGTAAGTGGGGGTGGATCTTTATAACGCTACAGTAAGTGGGGAGGGTCTTTGTCACTCTACAGTAAATGGGGGTGGCTCTTTATAACCCTACAGTAAATGGGGTGGCTCTTTATATCCTTACTGTAAGTGGGGATGGCTTTTTGTAACCATACAGTAAGTGGGGTTGCTCTTTATAGCCCTACAGTAAGTGGGGGTTGCTCTTTATAACCCTACAGTAAGTGGGGTTGCTCTTTATAACCTTACAGTAAGTGGGGTTGCTCTTTATAACCCTACAGTAAGTGTGGGTGGCTCTTTATAACCCTAAAGTAAGTGGGGGTGGCTCTTTATAACGCTACTTTAAGTGGGGATGGCTCTTTATAACCCTTCAGTAAGTGGGGATGGCTCTTTATAACCCTACAGTAAGTGGTGGTGGCTGTTTATAACCCTACTGTAAGTGGGGGTGGCTCTTTATAACCCTACTGTAAGTGGGGATGGCTCTTTCTAACCCTAAAGTAAGTGGGGGTGGCTTTTTATAATGCTACGTTAAGTGGGGATGGCTCTTTATAACCCTTCAGTAAGTGGGGATGGCTCTTTATAACCCTACGGTAAGTGGTGGTGGCTGTTTATAACCCTACTGTAAGTGGGGGTGGCTCTTTATAACCCTACTGTAAGTGGGGATGGCTCTTTCTAACCCTAAAGTAAGTGGGGGTGGCTTTTTATAATGCTACTTTAAGTGGGGATGGCTCTTTATAACCCTTCAGTAAGTGGGGGTGGCTCTTTATAACCCTTCAGTAAGTGGGGGTGGATCGTTATAACCCTACAGGAAGTGGGAGGGTCATTGTCACTCTACAGTAAGTGGGGGTAGGTCTTTATAACCCTACTGTAAGTGGGGATGGCTCTTTCTAACCCTAAAGTAAGTGGGGGTGGCTTTTTATAATGCTACTTTAAGTGGGGATGGCTCTTTATAACCCTAAAGTAAGTGGGGGTGGCTCTTTATAACTCTACTTTAAGTGGGAATGGTTCTTTATAACCCTTCAGTAAGTGGGGGTGGATCGTTATAACCCTACAGGAAGTGGGAGGGTCATTGTCACTCTACAGTAAGTGGGGGTAGGTCTTTTTCACTTTGCAGTAAGTGGAGCTGGTCTTTGTCACCATAAAGGAAGTGGGGTGGGTCCCTGCCATTCTTTGTCAACAGCCTGTTGTGAAGTATAATCTGTCTCTATGCTTTTGCTAAAAGACATAACAGTTTGGAAGGCAAGCCATTAGACAACTGAAAGAACAATGCATGCCGGAAATTGAGGAGTGAGAAGTTTTAGCTTGTATAGTGCTGGCAGAATATTGATGAACAGAATAGCAAGTTACAGAGCGTAAGAATGTGGACTGTTCCTGCACAAACTAGGCATACAGTATATGCATCAAACAAACAGTTTTATCTTGTTGTGGAGAATGACAGCAAAATGTTTGTGCATTTCTACAGGTTTTGTGTGAAAGGACAGGAAGGCTACAATCCATACTCCATTTTTGGGGAGTTTAAAACCCAGTTTAAAAAACTTAGATAAGAAAAAGAAAATTTGTATGATAGAAAGATTGGAGACTGTTTTATCACCATATAACGGCAGTGAGTACTGCTGCACTTTCTTGTCTGTAGCACAGTATCTTTAATTTAGATCACGGATCTATATTAATATTAGAAGCATTTAAATAATAAATGTCCCCATGTGAGCGCTAAGTTTATGCTCCCCCCTGCACGGATAGGATTTCCACTATGCAACTTTGCTCAAAGTACGCTTTTCTCCCAGCCGACTTCATTTTCTAAACCAATCTTCTTCTATCTAATCTGGAAGTAGATTTTTTTTTTTTATTATTATTATTATTTTTTAACAGAGTTCTTTAATTTTGCTGCTAGTCAGAAGTTGAAAAAAAAAATCTTTGGGTCCTAATAACTGGAAAAATGGCTATTTAAAGATAACTAGATCTTGCTTAACATACCAGACTATCATATGCTCGGCTCTTTGAAGCTGTAAATTAATGACGGCCAAGAACACTGACTATCTTTCAGAGGAGACTGACCTCTTTCTTACAGCGCCTTGCTAATGTCATCTGTATCCTCTGCATCTCATTATAGGAATTTCATGGTTACGAGAAAAAAAAAAATAGAAAAAGAAAAAAAAAACGTGTCTTAAGGCATTGAAGGCATAAAACGAACTTGTGTCCAGAACTTTGAACATTTCTGATCTAGCACCTTCCTTAGATAGCGTCCATTTTTATTTTGCGTGACTCTCCACTATGTTTTCTGTAACTAATTATGATAATTTTCAGCAATAAAATTAACCGAAGGCTTTGAGGAATAAAAGGTCTGAGTGTTTCGGATTTCATAAACACCCCCTTTTTTTTTTTTCTTTTACAACAAGGCGCATTTAGTCATATTTTCTGTAACAGAAAGAGACTTGTTCTAAAAATACAACAAAGGCCCGTGAATATGGCCATTTATCCCAACTTTATTAGGTCATTTATGAAAACGTATGAAAAGAAGCTTCTTAGTGGGATCATTTGCATAAAGCCGATGCCCCATTAATGAGATAACTTCCTGCCTTTTGTGTATTACCAGCTGGAAATAGAAATATAGGAACTTTTCAGATGCCCAATTACTGAACCCGCTGAGCTCAGAGATTGAAGGCGAACATGATATTCAACACGCCAGCCTGCTTACCTCTGACTCTGTGCAGAGATTACTCCGTATGAGTTTTACATGTGCGAACCAATCATTACGTGCAATGGGTTATTAAGAAAATGTGCTTCTGATGAATTTTAAGGATTGCATAAATATAATGATTATAGTATTAAAAAAATGGAAAATACATACGCAGCACTGAGCAAAAGTTTTAGGCAAGAGCGGAAAAATGCAGCAAACTAAGAATGCATTCAAAAATGGAAGTGTTAATGGTTTATTTGTATCACTATAAAGGAACCTGTCCCAATATATAGTAAGGCCACCATCTTTAATGCCTCTTTTACAGTTTTCTAGCGTGCTTTATATATTTCCCCAATCCCCTTTGCAGATCCCTAAACAGACCTGATATCATACCCACAGTCTGGTCTGATGGGAGACTCTGGTCTTGATCCGTCTTCTCCTGTTTTATTACAATCATCGCTCTCCATCCCTGCTTCATATGGACGACGTGTCCTACGTCCTCCACCCATGAGCACTACAGTACCTTGCTCTGCACTCGGAAGTACGCCTGTGCAGGAGCGTGATGGGGGACACTGTGTGGATGACATAGGATGCGTCATCCACACGAAGCAGGCAAGAAGGAGCGCGATTGCAAGAATAGAGGAGGTGTCGGATCAAGACCAGAGACGCCCATTGGACCGGATCCCACCATCTTTGAGTGTGATAAAAGGTGTTTTTGGGGATCTGAAAAGGGGATTGGGTACATGCATACTAGAATGCTGTAAAAAGGGCTTAAAGGTGCTGGCCGTACTTCATAATGGGAAAACCTGCTGACAGGTTCCCTTTAATAAAATTGATTGAAAAGTAAATAAATAAAAGTGATTGAACAAAAGCTAAATCACATCAATATTTGGTGACTGCCCTTCAACTTCAGAACAGCATATATTCTATGTGCTCCAATAATAAGACGTTTTGATGTCACACATGAAAAAGCGCTAGATTCTGGAAAATTTTAGGAGGCAAAGGAGTCCCAATTCTTCTGGGAGTCTCAGAGGTGTCCCTTTTTCCAGAAGTTTTTCACGCCCTTTAGATATAGCTGACAAGCAGTGGCATAACGAGTATGATGGTCCCCGATGCAAACTTTGGACCGGGCACTCCCCATCCTGAATAAATGTATATAAATATACAGTACAGACCAAAGGTTTAGACACACCTTCTCATTTAAAGATTTTTCTGTATTTTCATGACTATGAAAATTGTACATTCACACTGAAGGCATCAAAACTATGAATTAACACATGTGGAATTATATACTTAACAAAAAAGTGTGAAACAACTGAAAATATGTCTCATATTCTAGGTTCTTCAAAGTAGCCACCTTTTGCTTTGATGACTGCTTTGCACACTCTTGGCATTCTTTTGATGAGCTTCAAGAGGTAGTCACCGGAAATGGTTTTCACTTTACAGGTGTGCCCTGTCAGGTTTAATAAGTGGTATTGCTTGCCTTATAAGTGGGGTTGGGACCATCAGTTGCGTTGTCCGGTGGATACACAGCTGATAGTCCTACTGAATAGACTGTTAGAATTTGTATTAGGGCAAAAAAAAGCAGCTAAGTAAAGAAAAACAAGTGACCATCATTACTTTAAGAAATGAAGGTCAGTCAGTCCGAAAAATTGGGAAAACTTTGAAAGTGTCCTCAAGTGCAGTGGCAAAAAACATCAAGTGCTACAAAGAAACTGGCTCACATGAGGACCGCCCCAGGAAAGGAAGACCAAGAATCACCTCTGCTTCTGAGGATAAGTTTATCCGAGTCACCAGCCTCAGAAATCGCAGGTTAACAGCAGCTCAGATTAGAGACCAGGTCAAAGCCACACAGAGTTCTAGCAGCAGACACATCTCTACAACAACTGTTAAGAGGAGACTTTGTGCAGCAGGCCTTCATGGTAAAATAGCTGCTAGGAAACCACTGCTAAGGACAGGCAACAAGCAGAAGAGAGTTGTTTGGGCTAAAGAACACAAGGAATGGACATTAGACCAGTGGAAATCTGTGCTTTGGTCTGATGAGTCCAAATTTGAGATCTTTGGTTCCAACCACCGTTTCTTTGTGCGACGCAGAAAAGGTGAACGGATGGACTCTACATGCCTGGTTCCCACTGTGAAGCATGGAGGAGGAGGTGTGATGGTGTGGGGGGCTTTGCTGGTGACACTGTTGGGGATTTATTCAAAATTGAAGGGATACTGAACCAGCATGGCTACCACAGCATCTTGCAGTGGCATGCTATTCCATTCGGTTTGCGTTTAGTTGGACCATCATTTATTTTTCAAAAGGACAATGACCCCAAGCACACCTCCAGGCTGTGTAAGCGCTATTTCACCAAGAAGGAGAGTGATGGGGGCTACACCAGATGACCTGGCCTCCACAGTCACTAGACCTGAACCCAATCGAGATGGTTTGGGGTGAGCTGGACCGCAGAGTGAAGGCAAAAGGGCCAACAAGTGCTAAGCATCTCTGGGAACTCCTTCAAGATTGTTGGAAGACCATTCCTGGTGACTACCTCTTGAAGCTCATCAAGAGAATGCCAAGAGTGTGCAAAGCAGTCATCAGAGCAAAAGGTGGCTACTTTGAAGAACCTAGAATATAAGACATATTTTCAGTTGTTTCACTCTTTTTTGTTAAGTATATAATTCCACATGTGTTAATTCATAGTTTTGATGCCTTCAGTGTGAATGTACAATTTTCATAGTCATGAAAATACAGAAAAATCTTTAAATGAGAAGGTGTGTCCAAACTTTTGGTCTGTACTGTATATATATATATATATATATATATATATATACTGTACATAAACATTCTCCATCCTGGTGTATATGTCCTCCATCCTTGCCCCATCCTGGTATATATATTGTACATTCTATGACACTTATCCTGGGCCCCATCCAAGTATATATTCCACATCTCGGTATATGTCCCCCGTTCTGCTGCAGTTCTTTAATGTATAGAAGAGAATACAAGTCTGTCTATTACCAAACCTGATTTACCACAAGAAACTAAACAGAGCACAGTTTTAAATTCTAAGCCCAGTTCTTTTAATACTCATGCTGATAAACGCCTTGTATAGCTTCTCTTCAATCTTGAATTCCCTGATTAGTTGCTTTCTGCTTTTAATCCATATTAAATTCCAGATCAGCAGTGAAATTCTGAATGATCAAATCTTCAATTAATAAAGTTTCACTGCAGATATTTACAGAAACAGTGTCACTCCTGTGTCCGCTATTACAATTAGTTCCAGTGAAGAAAATAGGAATGAGCTGTAATACCACACACATCCTGTGAACAGGGGAGGAGCTGTTTTTTGTGAAAATGCATCTAATTTTGTTATCTTGTACAAACCCTTTAACTTCATTTACTTTACAAAATGAAATGAAGAAATTGTTTACAATCTTGGTTAATATTTTGGCTTTACTTTTGTTAGTATTTCTTTATAGTATAGTAATAGAAAAGTTGTTAAAATGAACTTTTTTAGGGTAAAGGTTTCTATGATCGTTTCCACTATTTTCAGAAGTTCCAAAACTATTCACCCTCTGCTTTATTTGGGTGATATGGATGTAGATACAAGAGAAATTTCCTCTATTTCCCAAATTAAACTCATATATCCTGCCTTAAAATCTAGAGCTTAGGAAATTGCATAAATAGTCTTCTGAGATCCTCAAGATCCATCGCCATCGTGAACTTGATTCCCCTGGTGAGATCAGGTCGCACACACAAACAACACGGCAGACATGCATGAGAGGCATTTACAAGATTCTGCTAAGGGATGAAAAGTGATGGCTTTACACACAGGATTCCTCCTGCAAGATGTATTCTGCAGGAGCAAATTGTCATCAGCCTGCACAAATATTTATTTTCAATTTTATTTTTTTGCTTTTATTTTCTTGTAAGAATAAATTGTAATCTTACTATTATATTTTGTCAAATGATTAATATTTTTACTTAATGGGATTTTTCTACTGAAAAAAAACAAGAAATAATAATAATAATTTTATTTATATAGCGCCAACATATTCCGCAGCGCTTTACAAATTATAGAGGGGACTTGTACAGACAATAGATATTACAGCATAACAGAAATCACAGTTCAAAACAGATACCAGGAGGAGTGAGGGCCCTGCTGCTCGCAAACTACAAACTAAGAGGAAAAGGGGAGACACGCGAGGTGGATGGTAACAATTGCTTTAGCTATTCGGACCAACCATAGTGTAAGGCTCGAGTGTTCATGTAAAGCTGCATGAACCAGTTAACTGCCTATGTATGTGGCAGTACAGACACAGAGGGCTATTAACTGCATAAAGTGTATGAGAACATGATACGAGGAACCTGATTATGTTTTTTTTTTTTTTTTTGATAGGCCACACAAGGATCGTTTGGTTAATGCATTGAGGCGGTAGGCCAATCTGAACAAATGAGTTTTTAGGGCACACTTAAAACTGTGGGGATTGGGGATTAATCGTATTAACCTAGGTAGTGCATTCCAAAGAATCGGCGCAGCACGTGCAAAGTCTTGGAGACGGGAGTGGGAGGTTCTGATTATTGAGGATGCTAACCTGAGGTCATTAGCGGAGCGGAGGGCACGGGTAGGGTGGTAGACTGAGACCAGAGAGGAGATGTAGGGTGGTGCTGAGCCATGGAGTGCTTTGTGGATGAGGGTAGTAGTTTTGTACTGGATTCTGGAGTGGATGGGTAGCCAGTGTAATGACTGGCACAAGGTAGAGGCATCAGTGTAACGGTTGATGAGGAATATGATCCTGGCTGCAGCATTCAGCACAGATTGGAGCGGGGAGAGTTAGGTAAGAAGGAGGCCGATTAGTAGAGAGTTACAATAGTCCAGATGGGAATGAATAAGTGAAACAGTAAGAGTTTTTGCAGAGTCGAAAGTAAGAAAAGGGCAAATTCTAGAAATGTTTTTGAGGTGCAGATAAGAAGAGCGAGTCAGTGATCGGATGTGGGGGGGTGAATGAGAGCTCGGAATCAAGGATGACCCCAAGGCAGCGGGCATGTTGCTTTGGAGTAATGGTGGAACCGCACACGGAGATGGCAATGTCAGGCAAAGGTAGGTTAGTAGAGGGAGAGAACACGAGGAGTTCAGTTTCAGATAGAGGGAGGACATGATGTTAGAGACAGCGATAAGACAATCACTGGTGTTTTCTAAAAAGGTCAGTGTGATATCAGGAGAAGAAGTGTATAATTGGGTGTCATCAGCATAGAGATGGTACTGGAAACCAAATCTACTGATTGTTTGTCCAATAGGGGCAGTATACAACGAGAAGAGGAGGGGGCCTAGGACTGATCCTTGAGGAACCCCAACAGCAAGGGAAAGGTGAGAGGAGGAGGAACCAGCAAAACATACAGTGAAGGATCGGTCAGAGAGATAGGAGGAGAACCAGGAGAGAACGGTGTCCTTGAGGCCGATGGAGCGGAGCATATTGAGGAGGAGCTGATGATCCACAGTATCGAATGCTGCGGAGAGATCCAAGAGAATTAGCATGGAGTAGTGACCATTAGATTTAGCTGTTAGTAGGTCATTAGAGACTTTAGTGAGGGCAGTTTCAGTAGAGTGTAAAGAGCGGAAGCCAGATTGAAGAGGGTCGAGAAGAGAGTTATCTGAGAGATAGCGGGTAAGACGGGAGTGGACCAGGCGTTCGAGGAGTTTATAGATGAAGGAAAGATTAGAGACAGGTCTATAATTAGCGGCACAGTTTTGGTCGAGGGATGGTTTTTTAAGTAATGGATGTATGATGGCATGCTTAAATGAGGATGGAAAAATATCGGAAGTGAGAGAAAGGTTGTTAGGTGAGAGGTGACAGCTGGGGAAAGGGACTGGAGGAGATGTGACGGAATGGGGTCACTGGTGCAAGTGGTCGGGCGAGAAGATGCAAGGAGCCTGACTACTTCTTCTGTAACTGGTTCAAAATCAGAGAGTGAACTAGATGCAGTGGGGGAGGGAGGACAATGCATCGTATGAAGAGATTGGGAGATGATTTCCTGTCGCATGTGGTCAATTTTTTCTTTGAAGTAATTGGCCAGATCGTCAGCGTGGAGATCCGTGGTTGGGGCCTGCTCTCTTGGGTTGAGTAGGGACTGGAAAGTGTCAAAGAGACGTTTAGGGTTATTTGACAGTGAGGTGATCAGGGTGTTGAAATAGGTTTGTTTGGAGAGGTGAAGGGCAGAGTTGTATGTTTTTAGCATAAACTTATAATGGATGAAATCTTCGGGTAGATTAGATTTTCTCCACAGACGTTCGGCACACCTGGAGCACCGCTGCAGGAAACGTGTTTGCAGTGTGTGCCACGGTTGTCGCCATCTGTGCTGAGTTGTTCTATGTATAGGAGGTGCAGCTTCATCCAGGGCACTTTGCAGGGTTTCATTGTAATGCTTCAGAGCAGAATCAGGACATGAGATGGAGGAGATTGGGGCCAATGAGGACTGCAAATTCTTCATAAGTTTCTGGGTGTTAATGGCCTGTATGTTTCTATAAGTGTGGAAAGTGGGGGTGACCTGAGCGGGATGGCATTTCTTGATAGAGAATGAAAGAAGGTTGTGGTCAGAGAGCGGGAGAGGGGAGTTTGTGAAATCGTCCACTGAGCAAAGCCGGGAGAAGACCAAATCAAGGGAGTTTCCATCTTCATGTGTTGGAGAGTTAGTATGCTGCGAGAGGCCGAAGAGGAGGTTAGAGATAAAAGGTGAGAAGCAGATGGGGAGAGGGGAGAAGCAATGGGGATGTTGAAATCACCCATGATAAGGGTGGGGGTGTCACAGGAGAGAAAGTGTGGAAGCCAGGTGGCAAAGTGATCCAGGAACTCATGAGAGGGGCTGGGAGGACGATACACCACCGCCACTCACATGGAGAAGGGGACGTAGAGTCTGACAGCATGGACCTCAAAGGAAGGCAATACAAGTGAGGGTACTTGGGGGATAATTTGGAAGGTACATTTGGGAGAAAGGAGCAGACCAATGCCTCCACCTGCTCTGTTGTCTTATCTTGGGGTATGAGAAAAGTGTAGTCCACCATATGAAAGAGCAGCAGCAACGGTGGAGCCTGACTGCTGGATCCAGGTTTCAGTAAGAGCCAGGAGATTAAGACAGTTAGAAAGGAAGAAGTCATGAATGAAGGAGAGTTTATTACACACAGAGTGAGAATTCCAAAGGGCACAATTGAAGGATACAGAAGGCATGCATTGAATATTAATAAGGTTAGAGGGGTTTCTGTGTGTAGCAGTTGGGAGGTTTGACTGGCTATAACATGGGGGTCGAGGTTGGGAGAGATGTCTCCAGCGACTAGGAGAAGGAGGTTAGAAAGAGTGAGCAGATGGTTAAGTGATTTGTGAGAGCGTCTCTTGTGTTGGATGGTGGGACTGAAAGGATCAGCGCTGTTAAGCAATGGGAACAGAGCATGAGTGCTATACATAGGAGAGGAGAGGACAGAGGGGCCGATATGGATGGAGTGTAAAGAGTTTATGCAAGGGCGGTGAATGTGAGTGAATGCAGCAGCCAGGATATAGATTATACAAATACATATGGTGAGTATTTGTTCTGTTTCAAATGAATAGTGAATATATTTAGTTTTTCTTACCTGTCTAGTGCCCTGTCTAACTGCCATGTTATAACTGCCGAAGTACTTAGAAAAAAGTACTTTGAATAAATGTACACAAATAATAATGCACGAATGCACCCCTGCACGAATGCATCCTCAAAGTATATCCATCCAAGAAAAAAGCAAAGCTGCACAGCCGCTATATACACCAGCTGCAATAACCTCGTGGTGGAATAGGAGAACCTGATCCTCTCAGCAGCGGTGCTCGCATGAAGACAAGTGAAAGTTCATACCATATAGAAGAAAGAATGCGGCAGCACTCACCGAAGATTGCGTGGTCCAAATCCTTTATTGAGAACACTTACAGTGCAAGTAGCATGCTGACGGCACGGGGGAGCAGGAAAGACGAGGAGGTGAGCAGGGAAAGACGACGGCCGTTTCGCGCCGACTGTAGCGCTTCAACGGGTCTCAGGTGTCGGGAAATGACGTGGGCAAGATAATGGGTGAGTAAACACACCCTCTCCTCACGCCTCCAATCACAGACAACTGACAAATACAATAGCTGTAATAGTGACAAGTGCAACACATATAAACACAAGACACACAAGGCGATAAGCCGAATAACATTAAAACCAAAATCTTTGCTGAGAAATCTATACAAATATAATCAAAGAGGAACATGATCGTTACTTAAATATAGGAAGGAGATATGGGCGGCCGCGCGGCCAATCACAAGCCGCGACGTCACCGCGACGTCACCGCCAGGTCCTGGAAGGCTGATTCTAAGGAAGGAAGACTGCCGGTTAGTACCAGGGCGCGTCAGAGGGTAAGTATTGCAATATTTTTTATTTTAATTCTTTATTTTACACTAAAATATGGATCGCAGGGCCTGAAGGAGAGTTTCCGCTCCTTCAGACCCTGGGAACCATGGAAACCCAATGCACTGCATTGGGTTTCGAGTTTCGGCCGACCCCGACTTTTTTATAGGATCGGCCGATTTCACTCGACCCGACTTTTGAAAAAGTCGGGTTTCGTGAAACCCGACTGGATCCTATAAAAGTAAAGGTCGCTCAACCCTAGTTATTACTATTTACTGCACTCCCATGTCATTATCTGCCCAGGCCTGCAGAAGGCCCACCGAGACACATACCTGTTCCTTGGCATTAAGACTCTCTACTGTGCATCATTACCTGCTCCTGGCCAGCCACTGCCTGCATTGTCTTAAGGTTTCCTGTGTGTTATCTGCCTGCTGTCTCCAGTGCTTCATGTCCTTTCTCCATCCATGCCCGGGATCCATGAGCACACCTGGACCAGGGCAAAGAGGATCCACCTTATAAGGTGAGCCCCTAACACCGCTCGCCTGTTCTGGCACCCCTGATGCTTTCTCTCGTAAAGGTTCTCAAAGACCTCTTCTTTCTGGAGTTGCTGGTGCCTTCACTCTAGAACAGGACTTCCCCCACAACCAGGTCTTGTAGTTGAAGAATTAAGGCCTTTGAGGTCTTGACGTCACAATGAGCCATGACCTCTAAGGCCGGGTCAAAGCCAGAAGTCGTGTACAAGACTGAAAATACATGACTTCGGAAAAAAGGTCCTGAGGACTGGATGAATGATCACCAGACACGAGTGCTTCCGGGAATGGTGAGCAGTGGGGTAAAATGGGGAATTTGAATCTCGCCAGATCTGCTCATCTGTAGTGTAAATGATAAGATAGCCCTCCTATGGATGCCTGTCAGGAGGTGTGCATAGTCCACAAATATCTTGCCACTGTCTGATGCATTAGAGAGCAGTCTGATCTGTGGACAGCACAGAACAGAGAACGAGAAGCTAAGCAGAATGATATACAGAACTGTTGGAAAAGATTCTGTATAACTTATATTTTAACCATTGAAATCTTTTGTGTTTGAGTCCGGTGGGCGGTGCTACTCAGTGACTGACTACTATCTCTGCATGCATAATGAGAGAAGACTGTCAATCACTGAACAGGTGTCATGGATGTGTCAGAGGCGGCAGACCGTTGCACTGCATCTGTCTGCAGAAGGTCTACGCAGTTTGTTTTGCAGACTTCTGCTTGGTCCTTCTGATGCTAGGACCCAGTGGCCACCTCCCCTGGCTCTAATGATCACACCTGGATCTTGGTGTTTATAACTTGCTATTGGTAGTTGCGAGTGATATTTTCTATTTGCACCTCCCTGTTGAGGCTTGGAGCTGTTGTAGTCTGCTAGTGTCCTCTTTGGAGTTTGGAGGGTGTTGGTGTTTCCCTCTGAGTCTACACTAGCTTAGTCTCTCTCTTGTTTCATTTATCCTATCTGTCTTTAGTGTTAGTGGGGTTCGACCAGTGCCCACCCCTTCCTTCCCTAAGCAGGGCTTACCGCTAGGGTCTGGCAGATATTAGGTATCCTGCTCTGAGATAGGTGCAGAACCTATTTAGGGTCTCTTCAGGCAGACAGGATGACGCTAGATCTGCTTAGGGGTCTCCACACCCCGCTTCCCTAGTGTTGGGCCCCCCTTCCCCTTATCCCTTTGTGTTGCACTTAGCCTTTCCTACACGTTGCGTGACAACAACAGGACCACCCACTGGACTCCAATGCAAACACCAGAGATTTTAATGTATTAAGTCCAAGTTATTGAAACTTTTCCCACAATAACTTATGTCAATTTCATTAGCTCCCCCTGCTCTGTTTCCTTTAAGTGTCAGTCTGACACTATGAGGCTTAAAATAAATAGACAGCTGCACCACCGTTTTAATAAGTCTACAATGTTAACATTTTAAACAATTGTATTGTTTTTATCCCTGGAAAACTCATTTAAATATCAAATCCTGATTATTATTGTTATTCTGTATTTTTTTTCTAGTATCAGTCTCTTTGTTGTTGTTCTTGTCATTATTATTATTTATTTTATTGTGAGATATTTTCTATTTTTATTCTTTTTTTACCATCGTCATTTTTATTTCTTTTTTTGCCATTTTTGTTGCTCTTTTTTTTTATATTCCGACTTCTCCAAAAATAGGTCAGAAATAATTGTTTCTGTCAAAACCCCCAAAAGACGACACTATGGCAAGTACATTGTTCAGTCCGTGTAATGATTTGGAGCTACTTGAGGGTAAAAGTTTGAATCGACAAATATTTTTTATGTTCTTACGAGTAACTCTTAAGCCTGTTTGTATTTTCCTTCTTGTCCGTTTCACATTTTGATTAGTGGATGAAGCTTTTTTTCTTTTTTTCCCATGCAGTAATGACTGTATACTGAAATTTCAAGGGCCTGTTCATGACAATCCCATTTTCTGTGTAATTTCATGGTTGTCTTCTTGAATGAAGATATTGGCTGCTCTGAAACAGGAGGTCAGACGCTCCTGCTCCCTTTCAGTATTGTTCCGGAGTATGTTTCCTTTCAGCTGATGAAAAGTAATTCATCATTTACACCCCTGAATTCTGCCAGCAGTTTTTATTTTTTTTTAACCATTTTTTTTCCCCTGTGGTACCTAGACCCCTGAAAGAGATAAATAGGTTTCAATAGAACAGTAGGGCCCCCCAGATCCGGAGAGCAGGTTACGCCTCCGAGGCTTTCGCTCGCCCCTTTCACATGATAGCGTTTGTCACCTTTCTACCTTAAGAAGTCAAATCCTGTCGGCTTGGTCATCTTTCAGCCTGTGTGAAGTGACTATGGCGCCCGCTGGGGCATGTGAGCTTAAAATTGTTTTCTTTTTTTTTCCAATCTGTCAAGTTCCCTAAAGGGACAGTGGTGACAGGCGGGGGACTATCACAATGCACTCCATGTGGAAAAGACACTGACGGAACTTCCCGAACAGAAGCCAAAAGGACTCCGACTTGTGACATCTTCCAAGACTCTTCATACTGAGAATTTTATTTTATTTTTTTAAATTATTCCTGCCGGTTCTAATGTGCAAAAAATCACGGTGAAAAGGGAACAAAGAAAAAGTGGGGAAAAAAATATTAAGGTAAAATACTATGAAAATTAAAATGCCGTAGATTAAAAAAAAAATTTATCAGACTGTTATAAACTGAAAAATAGAAGTTTTCTTAAGTGACCGAAAAAAACATAATTTACTTCTAGAGTAAGTTCACACGAGGCATTTTTTTTCTGCAGCAAAACCTGATCTCTTGGCAGGAAATAAGCTGCAGAAAAAGCAGGTTTTGCTTGGTTTTTCTTGCATTTTTTGTGGCAGTTTTGATTATTTTTTGCGTTTTTTTGACATGCTACATTTAGCAAAAAAATAAAAGTTTAGTGCAAAAAAAGTCCTATTCTACAGAATCAGGTTTTGGCACAAAAACCGCAGCAAAACCTGATACCTGATCAGGATTCTCATTCACTTTGATGACATCAAGAAACCCTTCAGGTTTTATGAGAAATCTGTGTATAAAAAAAAGACAACAAATCTGCATTGTGTGCACAGACCCTAAGGCTAAGTTCACAAGTTCACACCAGGCGTATTTTCATCACTTTTTTATGCCAATGGGTGAAAAACACTGGAAAAGCCACAACAGAAAGGCCGGCGTCACACTCAGCGTATGAAAATACGGTCCGTTATTTACATCCGTAATACGCAGAAAAGTCCCCAAAATAGTGGTCCGCATGTCATCAGTAGGCAGGGTGTGTCAGCATATTTTGCGCATGGCATCCTCTGTATGTAATCCGTATGGCATCCGTACTGCGAGATGTTTTCGCAGGCTTGCAATATGGACATACAATGGATCCATGGGCTCAAATAACCGTAAAAACATATATACTGTCTATATATATATATATATATATATATATATATATATGTCAGTGAGATACACATATATATATATATATATATATATATAAATATATTATACAGCGCTAGATAGCAGAAAAGCTGGTAATTCAATTGCCGGCTTTTTCTATCTCCTTCTGAAACCTGACAGGATATGAGACATAGTTACATACAGTAAACCATCTCATATCCCTTCTTTTATTACATACTAGCTGAAGAGCCCGGCGTTGCCTGGGCATAGTAAATATCTGTGGTTAGTTATAGCACCTCACGTCTCTTATTTTCCCATCACGCCTCTCATTTTCCCAATCATCTTTCATTTTCCCCCTCCCACCTCTCATTTTCTCCCTCACTCCTCTCATTCCCCCCTAACACTTGTCATTTCAACCTGACATCTGTCATTTTCTGATCACTCCACTATTTTTCCTCACTCCTCTCATTTTGCACTCACACCTTTTCATTTTCACCTCACACCTCTCATTTTCACCTCATCACCTCAATATATACATGTTTGTCATCTCCCTTATATATAGTATACATCTGTATGTCATCTCCTGTATATAGTATATACCTGTATGTCATCTCCCCTGTATATAGTATATACCTGCTGTGTCTCATCTCCCCTATATATAGTATATACCTGAATGTCATCTCCTTCTATATATAGTATATACCTGTATGTCATCTCCTCCTGTATATAGTATATACCTGTGTGTCATCTCCCCTGTATATAGTATATATCTGAGTGTCATCTCCTCCTGCATATAGTATATACCTGCATGTCATCTTCTATATATAACATATACCTGTATGTCATCTCCTCCTGTATGTAGTATATACCTGTAGGTCATCTGCTCCTGTATATAGTATATACCTGTAGGTCATCTGCTCCTGTATATAGTATATACCTGTGAGTCATCTCCTCCTCTATATAGTATATACCTGTGTGTCATCTCTCCTGTATATAGTATGTACCTGTATGTCATCTCCTCCTCTATATAGTATATACCTGTGTCATCTCTCCTGTATATAGTATATATCTGTGTCATCTCCCCTGTATATAGTATATACCTGTGTGTCATCTCCTCCTGTATTAGACCTCGTTCACAAGTTATTTGCTCAGTATTTTTACCTCAGTATTTGTAAGCTAAATTGGCAGCCTGATAAATCCCCAGCCAACAGGAAGCCCTCCCCCTGGCAGTATATATTAGCTCACACATACACATAATAGACAGGTCATGTGACTGACAGCTGCCGTATTTCCTATATGGTACATTTGTTGTAGTTTGTCTGCTTATTAATCAGATTTTTATTTTTGAAGGATAATACCAGACTTGTGTGTGTTTTAGGGCGAGTTTAGTTTGTCAAGTTGTGTGTGTTGAGTTGCGTGTGGCGACATGCATGTAGCGACTTTTATGAGATGAGTTTTGTGTGGCAACATGGGTGTAGCAACTTTTTGTGTGTCGAGTTGCATGTGACAGGTTAGTGTAGCAAGTTGTGTGCAGCAAGTTTTGCGCATGGCGAGTTTTGCGCGTGGTGAGTTTTATGTCTGGTGCCTTTTGAGTATGTGAAAGTTTTGTGTGAGGCAACTTTTGCATGTGTTGCAACTTTTGTGCATGTGGCAATCTTTCCGCGTGTGCAAGTTTTGCGTGTGGCGAGTTTTCCATGAGGTGAGTTTTGCACTTGTGGCGAGTTTTGCAAGAGCCTAGTTTTTGCATGTGGCGAGTTCTGCGCGTGGCGAGTTTTGAGTGGCGACTTTTGTGTTTCGACTTTTATGTGGCGAGGTTGGTGTATTTGTGGTGAAATGTGTGCTGAGGGTAATATGTGTTCAAGCATGTGGTAGTGTGTGGCGCATTTTGTGTGTGTGTTTATATCCCCGTGTGTGGTGAGTATCCCATGTCGGGGCCCCACCTTAGCAACTGTACGGTATATACTCTTTGGCGCCATCGCTCTCATTCTTTAAGTCCCCCTTGTTCACATCTGGCCGCTGTCAATTTGCCTCCTACACTTTTCCTTTCAATTTTTCGCATTGTGTAGATAGGAGCAAAATTGTTTGGTGAATTGGAAAGCGCGGGGTTAAAATTTCACCTCACAACATAGCCTATGATGCTCTCGGGGTCCAGACGTGTGACTGGGCAAAATTTTGTGGCTGTAGCTGCGACGCCTCCAACACTTTTCCTTTCACTTTTTCCCCATTATGTAGATAGGGGCAAAATTGTTTGGTGAATTGGAAAGCACGGGGTTAAAATTTCACCTCACAACATAGCCTATGACGCTCTCAGGGTCCAGACGTGTGTCTGTGCAAAATTTTGTAGCTGTAGCTGCGACGCCTCCAACACTTTTCCTTTCACTTTTTCCCCATTATGTAGATAGGGTCAAAATTGTTTGGTGAATTGGAAAGCACGGGGTTAAAATTTCACCTCACAACATAGCCTATGACGCTCTCGGGGTCCAGACGTGTGACTGTGCAAAATTTTGTAGCTGTAGCTGCGACGCCTCCAACACTTTTCCTTTCACTTTTTTCCCCATTATGTAGATAGGGGCAAAATTGTTTGGTGAATTGGAACGCGCGGGGTTAAAATTTCGCCTCACAACATAGCCTATGACGCTCTCGGGGTCCAGACGTGTGACTGTGCAAAATTTTGTGGCTGTAGCTGCGACGGTGCAGATGCCAATCCCGGACATACATACACACACACACATACACACATTCAGCTTTATATATTAGATTTCTCTTTAGTAATGGAAGAAGTGTCTGTATGTTAAATTTGGTGGCTCTAGCTATTAAAATAAAGGGTTAAATCGCGGAAAAAATTGGCGTGGGCTCCCGCGCAATTTTCTCCGCCAGAGTGGTAAAGCCAGTGACTGAGGGCAGATATTAATAGCTTGGAGAGGGTCCATGGTTATTGCCCCCCCCCTGGCTAAAAACATCTGCCCCCAGCCACCCCAGAAAAGGCACATCTGGAAGATGCACCTATTCTGGCACTTGGCCACTCTCTTCCCATTCCCGGTAGCGGTGGGATATGGGGTAATGAAGGGTTAATGTCACCTTGCTATTGTAAGGTGACATTAAGCCAGATTAATAATGGAGAGGCGTCAATTATGGCACCTATCCATTATTAATCCAATAGTATGAAATGGTTAAAAAAACACACACATTATTACAAAGTATTTTAATGAAATAAACACACAGGCTGTTGTAATATTTTATTATACTGGTAATCCACCTGAAGACCCTTGTCACCTGAAACAAATGTAAACAAAACAAACAACAATATTCCATACCTTCCGGCGATCAGTCTCGTCCCACGCTGTAAATCCATCTGAAAGGGTTAACTAATTTTACAAGCAGAAGCCTGCTAATGCAGCCGCCCCTGCCTGTAAAAACCCGGCGAATGAATGGAATGTAGGTGAATGACCTGTAGTTACCTCGAGTTGCGGTGATGCGCCCTCTGCTGGATGTCCTCATATAAACTCGAGCCTGGGAACTTTTCAGAATATTTTCCCACGCTCTGTTGTGAATTCTGTGATCAAGCTCTCTCCTGTGGTCACGAGTGGTACTGCGGCTTCTGAGTTTCCTTCCTCAGGTGATGAGGTTAAGTCGTTAGGTGCTGCTCTATTTAACTCCACCTAGTGCTTTGATCCTGGCCTCCAGTCAATGTTCTAGTATTGGTCTTGCTTCCTCCTGGATCGTTCCTGTGGCCTGTCTGCTCAGCATAAGCTAAGTTCTGCTTGTGTTACTTTTGTTGCTATATTTTCTGTCCAGCTTGCTTTTTTGGTTTTGCTTGCTTGCTGGAAGCTCTGAGACACAGAGGGAGCACCTCCGTACCATTAGTCGGTGTGGAGGGTCTTTTTGCCCCTCTGCGTGGTTGTTTGAAGGTTTTTTTGTTGACCGCAAAGCTATCTTTCCTATCCTCGGTCTATTCAGTAAGTCGGGCCTCTCTTTGCTAAATCTATTTCATCTCTGTGTTTGTATTTTCATCTTAACTCACAGTCATTATATGTGGGGGGCTGCCTTTTCCTTTGGGGAATTTCTCTGAGGCAAGGTAGGCTTATTTTTTCTATCTTCAGGACTAGCTAGTTTCTCAGGCTCTGCCGAGTTGCATAGGGAGCGTTAGGCGCAATCCACGGCTACCTCTAGTGTGGTTTGATAGGTTTAGGGATTGCGGTCAGCAGAGTTTCCACGTCTCAGAGCTCGTCCTATGTTTTGTGGTTTTTGCCAGGTCACTTGTGTGCTCTGAACTTTAAGGTCCATTGTGGTTCTGAATTACCTATTCATAACACGCTCAAGTTCATATGAGGTTCCAGCTTTCAGTTTTGCTGCTTTCTCCTAGCTCTGTCAACTTTTGGCAATGTTTTTTCTCTGGTTTGGGGTGAGCTGGACCACAGAGTGAAGGCAAAAGGGCCAACAAGTGCTAAGCATCTCTGGGAACTCCTTCAAGATTGTTGGAAGACCATTCCCGGTGACTACCTCTTGAAGCTAATCAAGAGAATGCCAAGAGTGTCTAAAGCAGTCATCAAAGCAAAAGGTGGCTACTTTGAAGAACCTAGAGTATAAGACATATTTTCAGTTGCTTCACACTTTTTTCTTAAGTATATAATTCCACATGTGTTAATTCATAGTTTTGATGCCTTCAGTGTGAATGTACACTTTTCATGGTCATGAAAATACAGAAAAATCTTTAAATTTTCAGGAGGCTAATTTGCATATTCCAGGTGCCTTCTGGGAGAAGCGAAGTCTCCCTAAGCTAGAAGATCGTTGGATACAGCCGGGACCAGCTGCTTCGAAAGCATCACCAAACCAGGGATTCAAGCTTCAGGAGGCTAATTTGCATATTCCAGGTGCCTTCTGGGAGAAGCGAAGTCTCCCTAAGCTAGAAGATCGTTGGGTACAGCCGGGACCAGCTGCTTCGAAAGCATCACCAAACCAGGGATTCAAGCTTCAGGAGGCTAATTTGCATATTCCAGGTGCCTTCTGGGAGAAGCGAAGTCTCCCTAAGCTAGAAGATCGTTGGATACAGCCGGGACCAGCTGCTTCGAAAGCATCACCAAACCAGGGATTCAAGCTTCAGGAGGCTAATTTGCATATTCCAGGTGCCTTCTGGGAGAAGCGAAGTCTCCCTAAGCTAGAAGATCGTTGGGTACAGCCGGGACCAGCTGCTTCGAAAGCATCACCAAACCAGGGATTCAAGCTTCAGGAGGCTAATTTGCATATTCCAGGTGCCTTCTGGGAGAAGCGAAGTCTCCCTAAGCTAGAAGATCGTTGGATACAGCCGGGACCAGCTGCTTCGAAAGCATCACCAAACCAGGGATTCAAGCTTCAGGAGGCTAATTTGCATATTCCAGGTGCCTTCTGGGAGAAGCGAAGTCTCCCTAAGCTAGAAGATCGTTGGGTACAGCCGGGACCAGCTGCTTCGAAAGCATCACCAAACCAGGGATTCAAGCTTCAGGAGGCTAATTTGCATATTCCAGGTGCCTTCTGGGAGAAGCGAAGTCTCCCTAAGCTAGAAGATCGTTGGATACAGCCGGGACCAGCTGCTTCGAAAGCATCACCAAACCAGGGATTCAAGCTTCAGGAGGCTAATTTGCATATTCCAGGTGCCTTCTGGGAGAAGAGAAGTCTCCCTAAGCTAGAAGATCGTTGGATACAGCCGGGACCAGCTGCTTCGAAAGCATCACCAAACCAGGGATTCAAGCTTCAGGAGGCTAATTTTTGCCTGTAGGACATTATTGCAAGAGAGCTTGGCTGAGTAGATTACACAAGAAGGAAAACACACAGCAAGTCAGCAGGATCTAGGAGCAACATGGCAGATGTGACAACCTACATGGTGAGCTGCAGCATGTGCTACATGTTCACAGATCGACCAGAAGAAGAATCCAATTTCACCTGTCAGAAGTGTAGACTAGTGGCCCTTTTAGAAGAAAAGGTGCGGGGTCTGGAAGAAAGAATAGCAACTTTGAAACTCATCAAAGAGAATGAAGACTTTCTAGACAGAACAGAAGCATCTCTACTGGTCACAGAAGGTGCAAAAAGTGTCAGAGAACCTCCAAAAGCAGATGAGTGGAAGCATGTGACCAAAAGAAGCAAGAAGACCATGGAGAAATCACCAACCACACAACTGAAGAACCGATATCAAATCTTTGTAGAGGATGAAGATGGCACACCTAAGAATGAAGCAATACCAGCAAGCAAAAAAGAAAAGGGCACACAGCAACAAGTGACAGCAAAAAGTACAGCCAAGAAGCAACGAAGAGTGGTGGTGGTGGGAGACTCACTACTGAGAGGCACCGAAGCAGCCATCTGCAGACCGGACATAACTGCAAGAGAAGTATGCTGCCTTCCAGGTGCGATGATCAAGGATGTGACCGATAGGATACCAAAGCTCTTCAGCTCCAAGGACGTCCACCCATTTCTTCTGATACATGTTGGCACCAATGACACGGCAAGGAAGGACCTACCGACAATCTGCAAGGACTTTGAAGAGTTGGGGAAGAAAGTAAAGGAACTGGATGCACAGGTAGTTTTTTCTTCTATCCTTCCAGTAGACGGGCATGGCACCAGGAGATGGAACAGGATCCTTGATGCAAACAACTGGCTAAGACGATGGTGCAGACAACAAGGATTTGGATTCCTGGACCACGGTGTGAATTACTGGTATGATGGACTCCTCGCCAGAGACGGACTACACCTCAACAAACCTGGGAAACACACATTCGCCAGAAGACTCGCTACACTCATCAGGAGGGCGTTAAACTAGAAGAAGAGGGGACGGGAAGAAAAACATTAGACTCGAACAAAGACGACCCAGGAAAACATACTCAGAAGGGAGGTAAGAACATTTCTAAAACAATCCACAGTGAGGAGATTGGAACAAAACAAAATCCTCTAAACTGCATGCTCGCAAACGCCAGAAGCCTGACAAACAAGATGGAAGAACTAGAAGCAGAAATATCTACAGGTAACTTTGACATAGTGGGAATAACCGAGACATGGTTAGATGAAAGCTATGACTGGGCAGTTAACTTACAGGGTTACAGTCTGTTTAGAAAGGATCGTAAAAATCGGAGAGGAGGAGGGGTTTGTCTCTATGTAAAGTCTTGTCTAAAGTCCACTTTAAGGGAGGATATTAGCGAAGGGAATGAGGATGTCGAGTCCATATGGGTTGAAATTCATGGAGGGAAAAATGGTAACAAAATTCTCATTGGGGTCTGTTACAAACCCCCAAATATAACAGAAAGCATGGAAAGTCTACTTCTAAAGCAGATAGATGAAGCTGCAACCCATAATGAGGTCCTGGTTATGGGGGACTTTAACTACCCGGATATTAACTGGGAAACAGAAACCTGTGAAACCCATAAAGGCAACAGGTTTCTGCTAATAACCAAGAAAAATTATCTTTCACAATTGGTGCAGAATCCAACCAGAGGAGCAGCACTTTTAGACCTAATACTATCTAATAGACCTGACAGAATAACAAATCTGCAGGTGGTTGGGCATTTAGGAAATAGCGACCACAATATTGTGCAGTTTCACCTGTCTTTCACTAGGGGGACTTGTCAGGGAGTCACAAAAACATTGAACTTTAGGAAGGCAAAGTTTGAACAGCTTAGAGATGCCCTTAATCTGGTAGACTGGGACAATATCCTCAGAAATGAGAATACAGATAATAAATGGGAAATGTTTAAGAACATCCTAAATAGGCAGTGTAAGCGGTTTATACCTTGTGGGAATAAAAGGACTAGAAATAGGAAAAACCCAATGTGGCTAAACAAAGAAGTAAGACAGGCAATTAACAGTAAAAAGAAAGCATTTGCACTACTAAAGCAGGATGGCACCATTGAAGCTCTAAAAAACTATAGGGAGAAAAATACTTTATCTAAAAAACTAATTAAAGCTGCCAAAAAGGAAACAGAGAAGCACATTGCTAAGGAGAGTAAAACTAATCCCAAACTGTTCTTCAACTATATCAATAGTAAAAGAATAAAAACTGAAAATGTAGGCCCCTTAAAAAATAGTGAGGAAAGAATGGTTGTAGATGACGAGGAAAAAGCTAACATATTAAACACCTTCTTCTCCACG